>NC_132897.1:17588430-18336555 GCF_030463535.1 Salminus brasiliensis | reverse complement strand
AAAGTTGCAGTATGTTTACTTATTACCTACCTTATTTGAGTTTTCAGCTAATTACAGGGATCAATTTGAGTTTTAGTTGCTCATTATTAAACCTAATTATTTATACTGGTCATTATAACTGGCCATAAATCTTCTGATGGATCTGAGGAAATAAATGATATTTAGCTTGCACAGCATTGAATAAACAGGACTAACTAAATTCAGAGAGGATCCCAAGACTACGTTTGAAAAAAAAACTTAAGGGCAGGAATAATACAGCTTGCTGATCCAAAGAACATAACCTCTGATTATTAGAGCTAGGGCTTCAGTTTGGGCCACTAATGTCAAATTGTAGTAAAAACATAAAAACAATGATAATATAGCTCTACAGTAATTTAGAGCTATATTAAAATCAAACTTTTTTCAAGTTGCTATGGGGCTCCATGTATACATTAGCGCTATGCCTTTTAATATATATATTTTTTTTGCTGTAGATTAAATACTGATATTTCAAACTTTTAATATATATCAGATAATAAATCTGGTAAAAAAGAACTGCCAGATTCACATAATGTCAAGGTGAAAATGGCAAAAATGCAGTTACAAGGGTTTTGTGTGACAGTGCTGATATCTTTATCAGGGCCTGTTTACACCTGGCATTAACATGCATTTTGTATCCGGATAGTATCTGAATCTACATTGACCTGATTCTGTTTACACTGGTGGCTACAATGTGTCCCCAGTGTGACCAGATGAGATCTGATTTTACTTGTAAGGAACAAGAGATGGTTCTCACATTTCTGTAACTACTCAATCAGAAAATCCGAGATCCTTGTCCTTATTACCTTTTTTTTGGCTGACGTATTCCTGCTCACCTGATGAAATCTGATCACAGAAAACGCATTTTGTTTTTACTCGTGTTAAATGTTGACGCGATCCACCCCTGAATCCGATCACAATGAATTATGGGTGCATTTGCACCTGGCTTTTCATGTGGTCAAGTCCAATTCGATTGTGATCATAAAAAAACGCCTGCTAATGCAAGATGTAAACAGGCTCCAAATGTGATTGGTTGATTTTACTGTGACTTTCTAATTGTGTTATTGGTTACAGATCCTAAAGGTCAGATCTATGGAAAAGGTTCACAGGGGAGAAAAAACCTGATTGGACAAACCAAAACAATGATATGAGTGTTACTACAATGCTACGAGTTTAAAATACGAGCATTACTATACTGAATAAAAATAAAGGACAGACAGATATATATTTTTATATTATATTATAGAATTTTTTGAGGTTCACAAAAATAATATAAGGTTTTCAGGTTCAGAAAAATCAGTTGACCATAAGCCTGAAGGCCCAGAGGCCTCCCTTCTGGTAACAGACATGTCTTCTTATGTGATTCATCTCCTATGCTCCACAGGCATGTGTACGAGTCTGCCCGGAGACACCGGAGTATACCAGCTGGATTTATCCTCAATGCAACCCAAAATCATGTGAGGATGGCTGAGAATTGCTGCAGTCCAACCCCCTCAAAGCCCTGCTTCTTTAAAGAGGTATGGCAAATAAGGAGCATTCTGCTCTTGCTTTTCTTGGTCGCCATTTGCTTGATTGCCTTGGGTGAAATGCTCACAAAGAAGTAATGGCTGACATGGCTGACATATTAAGCAGTAAAAAGAGTCGTAAGTGGTTCCTGTATGACAGCCAAACTCTCCCATGCTATAGGGGGGCGTAATTCCTAGCACTCTTCTCTGTGTTAAACTAAAATGCACACTTGTTATTGCATTGACATTGCATTTAAGAAAATAACATATGTGGTAAATGAGGTTCATAGTATCCATTATTCAGCCTTTTAGAGAAGAGACTTTAGCAGCACACACGCATACACACACACATACACCACAAGAAAAAAAAATACAGCATAAAGTATGGCAATGTAGACTTTTACATGACATTATTGATAAAAATCTTGCCAAAACGAACAAAGACTGTTAGAACCATCTGTAAAAAGGGTCCCGTACACCACATCTCTCCTACTGAGAAACCTTTTCTGGTGTACTCCACTAAATAATACTGTGATTTAAAGGGGCACTATACTACATGATTCAGATCGCAAGTTAGTGTGGTCCAAATCAGATTTTGGTTGTTTAAATATTTTTTAAAATCTAGTCTGTATCTGACATTAGTGAGAACAGATCACACTCCTGAACGATCTACCCAGCATGCTTATCCACCACAGATGCCCGCTGTTTTTGCTTAAGATTAATAGACCCTGTTTATGATCAGCTGGGTGAACAAATGGTCATTTAAAGACCACAATGAAAAAAATAACAGAAAAGCGTTCATTTGTTGCTGTGAACAGCTATGCTAGTGAAAGATGACCTGATTTCCAAAAGCCATTATCCTGCTGTAGAAGCCTCCTCACAGAGACAGTGTGATGTTTGCTTCAAAAATTGGCTGTTTTTCATTCATTTATTCTTCCCCCCCTTCCAGTGAAATGTTTCTTGTGCCACTGGTTGCAACACAAGCTTAAGCATGGTAGATCCACCCCAGTGCTTAACAGTTGGAAAGGTGCTTCTTGTCTTCATCAGTCCAGACTCTTCTCTAATGTGCCTTTTGCCCATAACAAAGTCCTACAGTATTTTGTATCTGATGGTAACTTCAGTGCTTAGGGATCCAGGCTAGGTTTGCTTCTGATGATTTTTTCATGAAGGACATATTTGTACAGGTGTCCAACAGTGCACCACCACTCCTGTTCTAAATCCCCTTGAATTTCTAGTGCAGGTCTTCCAGACCTCTACTTGACCTCCACTGCTCCTGTTAACTCCCATTTCTTACTTACATTGCCAACTGAGGAAAATGCTGCCAACCCAATTAGAAAACGCTTTGCTATCTTCTTAAGGCCTCCTCCTGCTTAGTGGGCATCAATTATTTTCATTTTCAGAGAGCTAGGCAGCTGCTTACAAGAGCCTCTGGCAGCTGATTGCTGGGACAAGGCTCGAGGAGTCAGAGAATTTATAAGGCATTCACATTTGCATTACCTGGCCTTTCCTAATGATGATTGTGGACAAGGCATAGCCCTAAAAAACTAATTAAAGCCTGAGACCTTGGTAAAAGTTATCGGAAAGCTTACATTTCTTGGGGTGCCCATACATACTATACATTGGACAAAAACATCTTTCTTTGTTTTTAAACCAGACCTGAAGAGTGTAGAGTGAAGAGTATAGGCTAATGCCAATGCACACATGCTATAGAAACCCAAACTACTGCACATTCACCCATTATAAACCAGTTATTTCACATCAGTAGACCATCCACAACAGATATCAGTCTGGAGTGTGTACCACTACACACACACACACAGGAAGTGATTAGACTGCAATGTAAAGGAGCTGGGAGCTGATTGGTCAGGGAGGAGAGTCAGACTGGATTATAAGATATTAAACACACTATAAAACAGTCATTTTAAGAAAAGTCTTTACTAAACTAAATGAATCAGTCCAGAATGCAAAGAGATCGGCTGATACTCAGCATTAAGAGAGCAGGACATCCTTAACATAAATTGAGTTGGCCAGTGTCACTGTAGGTGCACTGAAGAAGCTGCTTTGACTCTTTTGCTTCTCTCTTTTTGAAAATATCCTTGAAGTAAACCTGATGTTGAATAGTTGTTGGTTGTTAAGTCTCATTAGACAGCACCATGCTTATTAATTTACAATGCCCATGGTCTTGTTCATTTTTCCACATGCAAAATAAGCACTGTCACCAGCAGATTGATGATGTTGCCGTAAGGGCCTGTTCCCACATGTTCACAATTATGATCAAGATTGAGTTGGGCTGATGTCAAGTCACATTTATTGAAAACATATGATTTAAAACTACAGAAACACACATCATTCATTTTTTTATGATTATTTGCCAACTTCATTTCTGAACGTTAAGGAACTATTGTGATGAAAAATAAATAAAATGACAGCTTTGAACTTCTGGGGCAGAATGAGTGCAACATACATGGATAACAGAAAGAAAACAAGAATTTGGTGCACAATGTTTTTGGAAGGGGTTCCAAAATCAACACAGGGTCAAATGTATGCAAACTGGGTGAGAAATAGACATACAACACACCTAACATTTTGGTAAATGTCCCTTAGAAAGAATCATGGTTGGATATTTGACCACTTTATCCTTTCAGAATCAGAATTTGCTGGTTTTCTGGCACAGACCTGACTTTTAAGCACAAATGTTTTTGATGGGTCGAGGTCAGGACATTGGGAAGGTCATTTCCAAAAGCTTAATGTTAGCCTGCTTTATTCCGTCCTCAGCCACACTTAATGAGTGTATAACAGTAGTTAGTAGGGAAAAAAAACAAGAATTTACCTTTACCTTTAATATTTCTTTCAAATTACACTGTCATAATACATACATAGCACCACTCCAGCATTGTCTGGAAGACCCGAACTATCACCCTCAGTTGAGAGGAAATACCCAATAACCACAATAAAGCCTGGGGTTGTATAGTTGTTTTCTTGTGCCCAGGAAGGAGAGAGGCAGGATACGAGATGCAAGGAGAAGTTCTTTATTTGGTTGTGATCGTTCAGTCAGCCATCTTAGTCAGTTTCTTATTCAGTCTACACCCAACAGTGTCCAAGTCTCAACTGTCTAGCTGATGGTTTCAGTGGTACCCATTGGTACCAGTTCCACTGGCAGCAAAACAGCACCAGAGCTTGATGCCATCATGACCATGCTAAACAGTTTGTACAATGTTCTTAGAGTTAAATGCTTCACTTTTACTCCTCCAAACATTCCTCTGGTCATTGTGGCAAAACACCGTAATCTTTGTTTCATCTGATCATGAAATGTTCCAGAAGGCTTTTCTTTGTGCATGTGGTTCACCTGCAAACGTAAGCTGAGCTTGAAGGTGTCGATTTTGGAGCAGGGGGCTTCCTTATTGGACAGCAGCTTTTTTAGTCCAAGGCAGTGCTTGACTGTAGATAGTGACACCGGTGTTCCAGCAGCTTCTGCTTCATGGCAGCCCTGTGCTTTATTGTGGTTATTGGATATTTCCTCTCAACTGAGGGTGATAGGTCAGGTCTTCCAGACAATGCTGAAGTGGGGCTATGTATGTATTTTGACAGCGTAATTTGAAAGAAATATTAAAGAAAGGCAAATTCTTGTTTTTTCCCTACTAAATATGTTATACACTCATTCTATATTAGCTGTATTATTATAATAATTACTGTTATTTCTGTTGTCAGTTGTTATTATAATCATTAATATTGCAGTAAACGTCAATATTTAGAGATGGGTTGCTCTGAGTGGATATATATAGTGGATATATATATACACATATACATATAGACATAAAAGGGATCACATGTGGGTTCACATACATAAAGAGTGGCTCACTCAATGTAACACAGCCACTTTTTAATGTAGTTCCTGTCAATGGCACAAATGACACATGTTGTTTTGTCATAGAAGAGGAAGCACACATATTGTAACAGAGCTAACAAGTGTTTCTCAAGTGCAGCGCTGGTCATTTTGGCATAAATAACTCAGATGCATTTGCAGAGTTGAATGCTGTCGTATTCACACATACTGCATTTGCAACTGTAGTTGAGCGGGGGTGGGATGTGTAGCTTCCCACAACACGATGCGGATTAATAAGCCATACGCTGTGCTGGCTGTGGATATGAGAATAGTCTTTTCCCGTTGTAAAGAAATCTTTCCCCAAAATGCCAACAGGCTGTACAAAATTAGATGAGTAATTAACCTGTTGGCAAAAATGGGATCATTACTTGCTCCGGGTCTGACGTTTAATCTCGGGAGACTCTGCTTCCACGTTCAGTTTTTATAATGAGCTTATGTTAATGATGTGTGCATTTCTTATGTTAATATTGTTTTCTCTCATCTTGGAATTAGTACCAAGCAGCGCCAGGAGGGGAAATGATAAAGACTCCCTTGCTTTTCACAAGCATTTAAAGAACAAGAATGTGACTCCTTATAATTTAGCAGCTATTAGATATACTTATATATCTAATAACTGCTAAACTTATTTTATATTTTATATATAGCTAATCATCCCACCTCAGTACCTGACCTCTGTAATACTTTAGTGGCTGAATACAATCCAAACCTCACAGTAATATTCTTCTGCATCTAGGGTAAAGCTTTCCTGGAAGACTTGAGAGTGTTACTGCAGCAAAAGAGGACCTTTGATTTTGATTACAAGGATCTAGATAGTTATACAATATATTAGACACTGGTTGTAGTTAGTATCCATTGTCACTACTAACTACCCAGTAATGCTACAGGATTATCTATACAGTATATCATATTCATCATATTTGCAGTATTTGGTATATTAGCATTTTTACATGCATATTTTGTACTAGGCTATTTTGCACTTTCTAGCAGACCCTAATCTGCATTTATTTGCCTTAAACCTGCAGTCTGTCCAATAACAATGCCCATTTGCAGTTTTACCAGTATCATTTAAGGCCTGAATAAGGGGCACTGTTAGAGTAATGGTGCCCCATCTCCACAAACTCTACACATATTACACTCTCCCTATCATCCAACACTAACATACCCACTAATGTTAACCTGCTCATTGTTTTTTTTTCTTCACAAAATATTTAAAGTGAACAGCTGGGAGTCTCAACACTTTACTTGTTTTTAAGATCACTAAGGTCACAATGCAAGTTAAATAGCATGGTAAAATGAGTGAGTGACTGACTGGCGATTTGGCCACAAAGCAAACAAAAATCTGCGCTGCTGAGAGGAGCTGTAATCTTAGGTAAGCCGAGGTTGGGTTTCCTTGCTTGAAACATTTTTGTAAAGGGAAGTGAAGCAAAGACATACTGTGGGTATAATGTGGGTGTCAAAGTCCATAGCAATCATATGTTGACTCAACATCGTTACCGATGTGAGCATGAAGACCTCCAGCCTTGCCCAGCATCACCGGAATGGCGTCAGCCTCACTACCACAACGACCACCAACCTCGCCACATTTCATATCGTTCACATTATTAAAATGCCATCGACTATGCAGCCAACAGTGGTCCAGCAGAACTAGGCTTGCCTGTTTTTACATGTTTAACACATAGATGCCACTGCTCACCAAATTTAAGATATATTGATTATGAATAATAACAGTTATTGGATCTTCACAGCTGGACATTTAGAAACTGACTAGTCTGGTGCACAAATTTATTATAATACAGCTGAACTAAATTTTGGATTTGAGGTTTTAACATTGATGCTTAAAATAACATTCATATGACTTTCATATGTTCAATGAAAAACTTGTATCTCCATTGTAAATAACCCTGGATGAATAGACCAATAAAAATGCTCTAAATTATTTGGACTAAGCTCTTACTGTACATTGACCTCCATTTAAAGTTAAGAACATTTCTGACCTATTCTGTAAACTGTAAATCATTTTGAAGATCCATGTTTTCACTGCACAGCAATAGTGTACACTTTTCACTTACAACAATCCTTGTCCAGCACCCCTGGACATTGCTGACCATGTTATGGCAAGATCAACTACAGATTATGGTAATTTGCTGATTGCTTCATATTGTTAGGAAAGATAATACAGAGAAGTTTAAAAGTTTAAAACATGGTGAAGTTAAATAGGTTTCCTATCTGAAACCTGGCCCAATCAGTCCAGATTCAGCTATATGAGATGCAAAAAAGAACGAAAAAAGGCACAATGTAAACAATATGTAATCTGCCCACAATGGAGATAAAACAAGCAACTGTGAGACTGAATCAAAACATATGAAAAGAATCGGAAAGACTGGTTCCACACTGTTGTCCACACAGCAAAGCTTGTTGATACTCTTCTCCATCTGCTGCCTCCCATTCCAAAATGCCTTAATCATCCACTGATCAGATGTTTGTAGTCTAGTTACACCAGATAGAAAGATTAACCCTGCCTTTTGCAACAGATTACTTGATACTATTTAAAGAAACAATGGTAAACATGATTGTGATATGTTAATAACCGTGTGTTATGAAACTGATGATGACAACGATGGTTGTATAAATAAGGAGAACACCATAAAGGAGTAGACTGAAAATGTCAGTACAGCTAGTGTGGCTGTTGCTAGTGAAGATGCTGGCAGGTGGTAATGAAACAGACAATGTTGGAACGTGGCTTAATAAAAGCTTTTTCTGTTCACAGAGGTTTCAGCAGAGGAGCTCGACCATTTTCCTGAGATTTCTTTCCAATGTTTGTAACAACCAAGTGAATCTCAAATCCCACCAAACAGGGTAAATAGCTTGCTTTAAAAGCCCTGTCACTTTCAGTTTTCTGGAAAAATCACAGCACAATCAATGACCCTCAACTGGCTAAAGGTCTAATTCTTTTAGACGCTCCATCTAGAACTAAAGAGGGATAAGGTGCAGTCAGTAAGTTGCTATATTGGAGAAAATGTGCAATTGCGTTATTGTGTATTACGTTATTAAGGAATTCAAAGTGGTTTTAAAGGGGAATTTCATCAATTTTAAAATGTGGCTATGCACTACAGACTGAAGTCTGGAGAGTTTAATATCCCTAAAAGCTACATCACACATTTATTTCATTAATTGAATATGCTGCCTGATGCCTGAGACACTGTTAAGCAAGGCACTGCAAGGCAAGTTTTTGCCCATTTTTGTACAGCACCCTTTATTCACAGTGGCAATTCAAATGGTTTTACATAAAAACAGTAAAATACAAAGACATAAGGAAAAAAAGCATTAAAAAATCATTTAAACAGCTAATAGTTACTACTTTTACCCACGGAAAAGCAGTCGTATCTGAACAAAAGACCTGTCTCTAAGCTGTCAATCAATCCTTGAGATACCCATACCAATAAAATTTTAACCTCCAGAATCTGAAAAGTTTAGGGTAACATGTCCTTTAGTCATTTCCATCACCCTTAGTGAGGCTAAGCAACAAACCTCTAAGCTGCTAAACAATCCTTAGAATATCCATACTAGCAAACTTACATGGTGGACTATTCACGCTAGCAAATATACATATAAATGCTAAGTAAAATAAATAAAGAAAAATAAAGAAAAAGATTCTTACAAAAGGCTTTGCCACTGGTTGGAAAGTTTTCAATGTGCAGCTATTGTGGTGAAGGAGCTTCTTAAAGATATCAAGAAAAACATTGTTAAACACTTGAATGCAAAAGGCTACAGATTACCATCCAAGACCTCAAATGTCCCTGTTGGTTCAAGGAGAACAGCGGAAGGTACAACTTATCACTGTGCAAGATTTCACTCAGATAACGCGCTGACAGACTAATGATAAGAAAGGTAAGAGAGAAGCCAACAGTCACTTGAAAAGAGTTGCACAACAGCCTGAAAACAGCAAACCCAGTTGCAGAGAGAACAATAAGCAGTCATCTCCAGTTCTACTCCCTGCACTAAAGAAGTGGAGAGATGCTCATCTGCAAATTGCACGAGCAATTAGACAAATCTGAAGTCTATTGGACCGATGCTAAATGGTAAACACACTCACAGTGAAATAAAGAGAACGATCAGGAGATCTTCATCATCTGTTTCTCTGCATACTTTGTTAGCCTTCTTTCACCCTGATCTTTAATGGTCAGAGCAGGTATTATTTGGGTGGTGGGTCATTCTCAGCACTGCAGTGACACTGACGTGGTGGTGGTGTGTTAGTGTGTGTTGCTCTGCTGGTATGAGTGGATCAGACACAGCAGTGCTGCTAGAGTTTTTAAACACTGTGTCTAAACTATAAGACACTATTACCTAGTTGGTAAATGTCAGAGTCAGAGACATCAGTGGTCACAGGATGCTGTTGGATGAGGAGTTCTGGTGGGTGGACTGTTCTCAGTCCAGCAGTGCTGCTGTGTCTGATCCACTAATACCAGCACCGCAACACACACTAACACACCACCACCATGTCAGTCAGTGTCACTGCAGTGCTGAGAATGACCCACCATCCAAATACGACCTGCTCTGAGGTGGTGCTGTGGGGTCCTGACCATTGAAGAACAGGGTGAATGGAGGCTAACTAACAAAGTATGCAGGGAAACAGATAGACTACAGTCTGTAATGCTAGAACTACAAAGTGCTCCTATAAATGGAAGAGCTGATATAATGGGCCGAGATCATTCCAGACCAGGGGTGGAAATAATATGCTGATATGACTGTGTAGACTAGTATTCAAAAAAAGTATTTTAAAGACAAATCAGTGGAATCCCTCTTTTAAACCCTTATCTTGCAGTGCTCACTTAATGTAATCTAATTTCAGCACATTAACCAGTCCAGCCAAAGTCAGCTTCTGTGCATATATCCCCTGAGCTAATCAAATAAAAGAAGCCTCACTTTTACACTTTTACACTTCATCCCATAATTATGCATCATACGCTGATTTTTCTGTTGCAGTTGAATTAGGCTGTGTGTCTTGTTTATATCCATATGATTAAATAAGTGTCTCATACAATTTCTCTTGTCTCATAATTGCAGACTGACTGCATATTTTGGAAGTCTCCTGAGAATGCCATTTGAGGAGGCACAGGTCCTTTCTAAGCATTTCCGGTCTGGGCTTGCAAAATGCTGTTTACAACCCCAGCCTGAATGTGTCATTGAAGAGGTAAGGAGCAATGGCTTAGAATTGCACAATTTCTGTCCCAGACCCATTATTCCTATTCCTATCCCTATTCTGCCTTTCAAGCAGCTGTGGTTTTTTGGACAACTCTGCCACACCGCCCCCCCCCCCCCCCCCCGGGACATGCTTGGACCTCACATTTCTTTTCCTCAGCCAATGGCACAGTCATTTTATTTCCATAATGTTGCTTAACTGTTCATTCCCAGGAGGCTTTGACTGTTGGAAGACCAGTGATACTATTTTTTCATTTAAGTTCACCATTGTGTACGATAAGATTTAAAAGTCGTACACTCTCGTCCTCGACAGTGGCCGATATGTCAATCATGCATGTCAACTTTAATTTCCAGCCTCCAGTGCAATTTCAGCCATGTGAATCTGTTTGAAGCAAAGGGAATATGAATAGAGGGGTAATTTTCTCAAACAGAGAAGTGCTCCATAATCAGATCAGCAGTAAAGGGGCTGAGGCAAGTTCCTACCGCAGATCAGTGACTGCAGGGTTCATTAAATTATTTATTCATGACAGTAGGTCCAGACTGATTTCCTGCATGCTGTTCTGATCCTTGGCAGTTCACCAGCTTCCAAAAGGCCCTCTGCAAGGAATCGATACTTGGCACCATGTCTGAGGAATTCCAGAAGTGCTGCAGCAAGGCTCCACTAGACACTCTCACTTGTGTGGATAATTTGAAAAGAGAACCACAGAAATCTTTGGATGCAACCGAAGTCACCACAGCGCAGCTCTGCGAGAAGAACCAACCAAACAACACTGACAGGTGCTCAACTTAACACGTTTCAAGGAAAAGAACAACCACAGTTTCATATTTACTGTGAACGAAACTTTCTCAGAAATGCTAGCTGCTCTCTACATTGCTGGAAAACTTGGATAGTCAAGTCAAGTCAAGTCAAGTCAAGTCAAGTCAAGGATAGTGATTGAACCAATAGAAATGGTCCAACCTTAATCTCTTTACACTGACCTACATTAAAAGTTCACCAGCGGGTTCACCTCAGCAGTGTGTTCACATTCCATTCTCTTCTGTTCTGGATAGAAAAGAAGTCAAAACTGTCCACCATGTTGTCAAATTTGCAACTAGAGTCTGCATAGAAACCAGAGACAGAGACAGACTTATTACTACTGTTTTGGCAGACCCGCCCCCTTCTCACAGACCAAGCATGTCTTAGACCGCCTTTATTGTGCTTACAGTGCAGAATTGAGGCGGAATTTTCCTGGATACTCAGTTTGTCCAGTAAGTGGAGCGTAACTTCCACTACAACCCATCTAATGTAATGAACAGATAGGGTGTGATGCAGGTCCTGCAGATGGTCTCTCTTACAGATATACAGATATAGCAGAATAAGGTTTAACAAGGTTTAAAAACTCATCTCGGGGGGGGGTGGGGTTCCTTACCAATGTTAGCACAGGGGTAACTAACTGCTGAAAAACATACACTACACTCACATACACTCACTAAAACATACAGGGATGGGCAAAGCTCATCATACTGCAATCAGCCAGCAGAGGCTGATTCACTAATGAGAGATGCACTGTCAATGCTTTTCTACAGTCATCGATTTCAGCTATCAGGTGGTCACACCTGGTGGATTAAAGGGTGATGCAAGGTATGCAACCATGCAGAGTTAAAACCTCCCACCACAGCTACAGAATATATTATTTAATATATAATAACATAATGTGGTCACATGATCATGCTCTAAACAGTGTGTCTAAACAGTCAAAGAGGCACTGGAGTGAAGAAAAGACACTGGCTCTTATTTCAGCTTGGAGCGAAAAAGCAGCCATACACGCAAGGTGACATCAGCTTGAAAAATCACAGAGATGTGTATCAGGCAGAGCTAAAATTATCCAATCACCGCTGAATCCAGACATAGTCTGACTTTGACTCGTTTGGACTTGTTTATCGGTTCGTTTAGAGGCGTTTGAGGTTCACACAAAAGAAACCATGACTCAGTGGTCTGAGATCACTTGAAATGCTGAAACACTTAAGTGTGAACACCCTAAAATCAATAGAAAATCCACTGATATTCACTCACTGGTTGCATGGCTCCCTATGTAACATTTAGTCCATTATTCAGGTGTAACATCCATAGATCCAAGACTTACTGTACATAGGGACACTATATAGGGGACACAGAGCCATTTGAGATGCAGCCCATGACTGTGGCCCTCTCATACATACAGTTCTGCAAAATCCACAAGTTGTATGATCAAAAACAAGAAGCTAAAATTGTAGAGGAGCTACATGGAACTATAGACTGTTTATGTGGCCAGGTCCATAAGTATTTGGACAGTGACAATGTTTGTGGTGTAGCCTTTCAGCTTTAACAAAAATATTGCATTAACCATTTAGAAACTTCATTCATTTTTCCATGTTCACAGGCTCAAAAGTATTTGGACAAAGGAACACTATACTAATAGACACTATACTAATAGAATAATTATTTTTAATACTTGAATGCAAATCCTTTGCAGTCAAAAACTGCAAGGTCTAGAACCCAATGAACATTACTGAGTTTTCTCCCTTGAGATGCTTTGCCTGGCCTTTAATGCAGCACCTTCACTTGCTGCTTGTTTGTGAGTCTTGTATTCAGTAAGTGAGAAACTTGCTCAGTTAAGGTTGGGGTCGGATGACTGACTCTGCTGATAAGAACATTCCATTTCTTTCCTGAAAAGGCCTCTCTGGTTGCTGTTGCTTTATGTTTTGGGTTATTATTCATCATATGAGGAGCCATTCTATCAGTTTTAGAGTATGTGACTAACTCTGAGCTGAAAGTATAGCTGTACACACTTCAGAATTCCTCCGGCTACCTCTATCAGTAGTCACATCATTAACAAACACCAGCAACACAGAGTTCCACTGATAGCCATACATGTCCATGCCATAACAGTGCCTCCACCATATTTGACAGATGATCTAATAGGCTTTAGATCATGAGCACTTCTTTTTCTTCTCCATGTTCAAGATAATCTTAGATCCGAATCTGGTCTTTATAGTTTCTACTAGTGTTCCTAGTGATTTGGATCCTGAAGTAAACCCTCTGTATATACATTTATGAAGGCGTCTCTTGATTGTAGACTTTAACAAATGATATGCCTACCTCTTCCAGACTGCTCTTGACTTGAATAAATGGTTTTCATCTAAAATACCTGCCATCATTTTAATACATTTATTCAGGGTTTTTTTCCCCATCACCACCTTTTCGGACTGCATATTAAAAATTCCTTTAGACACCTATCAAATGCAAATTCAAAGCTTGGATTCAACTCCAGACTTTTTAGCACACAAATTGCAGTTAATTGGTTAATTGTCCAATTACTTTTGAGCCTGTGAAAATAAAGGGACTGTGTAAAAATGGCTGTAATTCCTAAAGTTAATGCACTATTTCTGTTAAATGCCTTGGATTAAAGCTTCACTTGAATAATATCTTGATTGCATCATTACAAATCCACTGAAGTGGTCTACAGAGACTAAATTACAAATATGTAATACTGTACATGTATTTGACTGTATCAGCAACACTTTTCATTCACGCATTACAATTGATTTACACAGTGTTACCTTACTAATCCCCTTCTACCGAAAATTTCTGTCCATATATATATATATATATATATATATATATATATATATATATATATATATATACACATACACATGCTGAATATTCAAATAAACCAGATTAGCCTAAAGCTCCCATCTGCTTGGCCTGGTGAATCCAGCCTTAAAAGCAGCTTCCTTCACCACCCTCGGTTTCATTTCACACGTATGGCCAAATGAAACGCTCAGTTTTTCTTGATGCTGTGTGCACATTTTTGTAATACAGACTTACAGAATTTCTATTTTTACTTTTACACCATCTATTCTTTCATCAGTGCATAGCGAAGCCCCGGGTTCCTCAGAAGTCCCTGTCTGTTTTGAAACACCAGCCTGATCTCTACTACAATGGTCAACAACCAGAAAAAGAAATTGGTTTCTGGTCTAGGTCCAGCACATAAGCCTGGCACACAATATTTAGTGCAAATACACACAGTGGGCTATGATGTGCTGTGTGCGGCTGATAAAGCCACTTGCGTGCCTGGGTGGACAAGAAAGGAGGAGATCATGCTGAGAGTCTGACGGGCTCATGGAGAGGCCATGATTAATTTATCCCAGGCTGTAATTAGATGGGGCTCTCTACATGGCTTACCTTCTATAGTGGGAAGAGAGAAGCAGCTTGAGCCCCTGATTTCGTCCAGGCGTTCTTTTATTCCTATGTAGCAGACCAGGCCTGAGATTATATAAGTGTTCTATAAGGACCTCCAGGCACATTGATGTACTGTGTGGAGATCACAATCATAAGTGGGTTCCTGTGTGGTCTTAAAAACTAGAGGATACGTCGTGGTAAGAGTGCACTGACTTTCCATTAACTTCATGTGCTGGTAAATAGAATGGGAATTAACAACAGTGACTGTTTTTCTCTCTCTATCTTCTTACATTCTCCTTTTTTTGGGGGATGACTAATGCAGATTTGCTGGGCAACTGTACCACCTAGTGGCCAGCGGTCAAGTTGTAACCAATTATAATCCTTAAAGTAAAATGAACCCGGTTAAATCACTCGTGTCACGCTGCCTTCCTCCCCTGTCAGCATGAGCCGTGGCTAAATCACTAAGTGAGCCTGCAGGTTTTATTACCTCATGGGTGAGCTGTTGATACAAACCTGTTCGAGACTGTTAACACTAATCATGTTTATCTCTTCCAGCATCCAGTTAAAGGCCACGCACACTGCAAATGGGAGCAGTGGATTCATGTCTACAAGAGAGGACGGCTAACAGTGTAGAGATAATCAGTCTGATAACGAAAATAGCACGTGATTTATTCAGCCTGTGTTCAGGGGCTTGTGAGGATGTACATGCTAGAACATTTTAATAGGCAATAAATATCCTTGCAAAGACGTTTTGCACTGGAGCAACAACAAGTCAATTAGGGGTGATATCCACAGTCTTCGCACTCTATATAATATCAATAGTATCCCATTAGCCATGCTGCATCTTGACCGCCAGGGCCTCTTATTTTACACTGACCTGTGACCATGCTTTTTAGATGCACAACCTTAATTATTATTATTATTTAGAAATTATTTTAATTATTTTAACAAGATCAAAAATACATTAGTAATCTGCACATCTCTGCACATTACCGTTTAGAAATAATTTAGCAAAAGGCAGGGTAAGATGTAACAGTTGCTAAGAGTTCTAGGAAATCGATGCGAAACATAATGAATTCATTATCGTTTTATGTCGTGTGAACGGGACAAGTTTAGGTATTTTTAGACTGTGGTGAATGAGCTGTGTTGGGAAGCAGTTTGACCAATAGTTGAGGTAGATGCAGGTACAAGTAGACCAAAAGTGGTAGTAAGAAGGTGGGACCTAATCAGTTTGGCCAATAGTTGAGGTAGACGCTGCTCCAGGTAGACAAATAGTGGTGAAGAGAAGGCGGGACCTAATCAGTTTGGCCAATGGTTGATATAGATGCAGATAGACCAATAGTGATGGTGAGAAGGTGGGACTTACGCAGTTTGGCCAATGGTTGATGTAGATGCAGGTCCAGGTAGACCAATAGTGGGGGCGAGAAGGCGGGACCTAATCAGATTGGCTAATGATTGAGGTGGACACACGTCCAGATAGACCAACAGTGGTGGTGAGAAGGTTGGACTTACGCAGTTTGGCCAATGGATGATATAGATGCAGGTACATGAAGACCCATAAATGGTTGTGTTTAAATGTAAAAGCAAAAGCTGACATTTTACATTTTAGATGTATTTATAAAGCTCGGCCGAGCATGTTTTATAAATCCCCAAAATATTGCTAACAGTTCAGCATTCTGAGCTTAAAATCAAGACTTCAATCTATACAAAACCACTGGGTGCATCCCAGTTGCGTACTGACGAGTGCTAACCAGTCTTTGAGGATGCAGTATACATAAAAGTTTACACAAATATCCATAATGCATTCTTAGAATTGTTTTTGAGTGCGGTTATGATGAAAATTATTGTCCCACAATGCGATAGGAAACAGAAGGGAGGTCGTCTGAAAGAGTAAAAAAAAATGGAGAAGGTGGAAGGTATGTGGAACGTATGTTGGCATAACAACACTAGGTCACTTTCTGTTACTACAAAATGGATGGGTGTGTTAATTGTTAGTATGTACCAACCTGCCAATCCTGCAATATTTAGATTAGTGTATAGTATATACTGCACCTTATAGTGTTACTGTAGTACACAATTGTGACGCACTCACAGCTTTAATATGGCAGCTTCCACGGTTTTCAACTATGTGACGTTCTTTGGTCCATTTTCATTGGTCACAGTATGTCTCACACTGTCTAAAACAAGTGTCTGAGGATTTAAGCTGACTGCTAGCACAATGCTAAATTGTTACAAGTATGTTTTCGCTACATTAGCCTTGAATCCCTAGTGTACATCATGCCAGATTAAAGAAGCACACTCTAGACAGGGGTACACATGTATTTGTTTACAAGATGAGAGACAGAGAACTGGCTTTGAAAGCATTGCGACTAACAGTAAGTGTCCACTGCGCGCAAATTCGCATTCGAAATTTCACCTCGAGGCGGTGTGAACATGACCCACGACACAGCAAGAAACGACGCACTGGCTTCATCTGAAGAAAAAACTACATGCAGCAGCCGTGCAGCTGTGCTGACCAATCAAGCAAAAGCAACAGTCCGTTGTCCGTGCACAACCAATCCATTAGCAATCCATTAGCACTCTCTTCTCAGAGTGGTTAACCTCCATATTTATAGCAGAGTACAGTTACAAAAACTGCTCATTTGAGCGGGAATGTGTGTCCGTGCCGTGTGCAGTGGACACGTACCGTCACAACATAGTAACACAGCGTTACACAATCACAGTGGCGATAACAGAGATGCCATTCACCCTATTACAGCCAGGGTATCATCATAATAATATTGAGGCTGTAAGTTTAAAAAATTAGATTAAGGTTTTTTACATTTAGTGTTTAGGTCTAGCCAATATTTAGCTACAGTAACACACATGTCAATATTAATGCCCTACAAAGATAGGATAACAAACTTTGGTCTGTGTGTGTGTATGTGTGTGTGCGCAGATATTTGTTTCAGATTGGAGTGAAGCATGCATCAGTCTCGCTCCCAGTGCTGACGACCATACAAGAGCAGATAAGGAGCACAGTAGCTGCCTGCTGCTCAGCCTCTGACTCCACAACGTGTCTGAAGGAAAAGGTAGAACTCCATCATCCAGCATGTCAGCACGGTGATGAATGACCTTATTTACACGGTCCGCCTTAAACAGATTCCACCTCAGATGTCATTATGGCTCCTGTGCAGTTCTCAGTGGTTAGAACCGTCTGGTGATGGATTGTGTTGGACGTTCATTTGTCCTCGGGTGTAACACTTGCTTAAAAACTTAAAACACAAGCTTGGCGATGGAAAGGCGACTCATATGATAATGAGAGAAGGCAGCCTCACTTCCACACACCACATGTCCAACCATTTCAATAACGATTAATTTTCATTATTTGTCACATTATTTGTGGTGGTTCAGGCTGTTTGGTAGTATCCTCCACAGTCTAGTTCTGTCAGATTTGTAGCAGCAAGACAGAGCTGCTGTACATCCCGGGAACTGCTGGACTTCCCAATGATCTTGTCATCTCCTTTGAGAATTCACTGGTCACTCCATCTACAGAAGCACAAAGCCTGGGTGCAGTCATGGATGATCAGCTATTGTTCTGATGTTGCAAATCTGACTCGGTCATGCAGATTTCTCCTGCACAACATCCGGAGAATTCAACCCTTCCTCTCTAGAGAGGCCACCCAGGTGCTCGTTCAGTCTCTCGTCACTTCAAGACTTGACCACTGCAACTCTCTTCTGGCTGGTCTCCCTCTGCGCACCATCAGGCCCCTGCAACTCATCCAGAATGCAGCGGCACGGGTCGTCTTCAACGTTCCTAAATTCAGCCATTTCACTCCACTGCTGCGTTCTCTTCACTGGCTTCCTATAGCTGCCTCAGACTCAAAACCCTGACATTGGCCTACAAAGTCAAGAACGGACCAGCCCCTCCGTACTTGATGGCAATGGTCAAAAGCTGATCAGTACCAAGAGCCCTTTGAGCTACAAGTATGGCTCGACTTGACCCGCCATCTTTTAAAATCCAAGGCAATACAAGCATCCAGACTTTTTTTTCAGTTGGCTGTCTTCAAACGCAGACTGAAGATCCACCTCATCCGAGAGTATTTGGGTGAAGTGTAGAGTACAGTATCATGGTCTCCACACAGACTTTTGTATTTAGCGGAGAATAATTAGGCTATTGGGAGTTTGGCGGGCTTCACAGATTAAGAAGAGGTGGTACAGTACAGTGAATGTCTCTTTGGATGTGTGGAAAATGGGTCCCAATGCAGATGTTAATAAATGGTAAAAAGGAGTGATTGAATTTGGGCGTATCAAAGACCACAGTGGGAAGGAATCGCAATTACATATTAATTTTCTCTAAAATCCCCCTAGTTACCTTCACTCTTATGTCAGATGTTGGCTGGAGCCACAGCTTTACAGCACTTGGAGCCATTAGTACACACATCTCATTAATGTCTTTTTAACATCACTTCATACTGTTCCATTCTTTAGCATATGAACCCATTAATGGCCAAATAATATGTGTTTCAAATTTCCTATGTTCTCTGAATGCTCTCTGAATACAAATCTAACAATCTTGAATTGTTCCAATTAATCATTTAATAGTACATCTCAAAAATGAGAATATTGTGAAAAAGGTTTTGAGATGTACTAGCATTGTGGTAGCAGTTTTGACCACATGGCACTACTGACTTGAAAACCACTGCTAAAGAAAAGCACCAAATTCACATTTGACTGTTTACAAGTCTAAAAATGACACGTAATTCAAAGTCTTATGGGCACTGTTGAAACCCCCCGTTTGTTAGAATCAGTAAACTGAGTCAAAGTCACCCCTTACTACTCTACCTTCAGTCACTGCATTTGTGAAAACCGCCAGGGCCAATTTCCTCCTCTAATCACTTCGTCGACGCTCAGTACCACTGACTTTTCCTCAGAAGAAGCCCATATAATTTTCCTTTTGACATTTCTAATGCAGGCCTGTCAGATTTGCCCGAGAATGACTTTATTCTGTTGACTATTTCATCCTACAGGAGAGTAGGTTGGAGAAGACAGCAGCGCTGCTCTCCAAGACAGACACCTACTGCTCGCAGTACTTCAAGCTTGAGTTGCCTTCCTTCAAAACAATGTGAGACCTTTTATGAATATTCATCACGAAACCTTCAATTACCTTTTAATTTACTTTGAATGTCAAGCCTCAAACAAATGAACATGGATGTCTTTTTAGTGGTGTGCTCATGGAGCAGCCTGCCTCCCCTTACACTTGTCCTCTCATACACCTGTAGATGTAACAAACAGACAAGTAAAAAGAAGCATATTTGTGCTGTGGTGAAAATAAGGCTTCATACACTCCAACACCTGGAATACCTGTAAAAAGATTTTACACCAGTTTTGTGAAAGCTGCAGAAGTGCCAGAATTTGTCACAGTTTGGTGATTTTCCCTCTTCTAACATACCTATTAAAGCAGTATTAGTCAAGATTTAGGAAACATGACCTCTAGAGGGTGAATACAACAGCACTGGAACATTTTTCCACCTTTTGTTCCACTCTCCTTTCCTGACCATGAACACAAAGCTTGTCTCTTTTTTTTTAAAGAGGCTTAATCTAATCTATTCACACTATTCACATACTCTGAAAAGTCTTCTTGTTATCATAGCAGGCTCCAAACTCTCGTATCTGAGAGGCGTGACAGTGTTAGCACTGTGTAATTTGTGGTGCTGCCCAATACAACCTTTAGCTTTTTAATAGTGAAATAAACCTTTAAAAACCTATAACACTGTAACTAACAATTCAGAGCTTAAATATATGCTGCTGAGAGAATAGTCCAGTGAATTCACTTCCAGATGAGTTTATTACTCACTACCTGTGTTAGCTGGTTAGCATTTAGGTTTCCTTTTCTCAGCTCTGTAAGTAATAAAGCTTCAGCTACTCTGAATGTTATCTAAAGTCTGTCACTCAAACAGTTCAGTGTGGAGTAATGGGGCATTGAGGAGATGAAGATGGAGTATTGGGATTTTGAGGAGATGGGGTAGAGTCATGGGGCATTGTGAAGATGGGGATGAAGTAATGGGACACTGAGGAGATGGGAGGCATTGAGGAGATGAGGATGGATTAATCGGATGTTGAGAAAATGGGGTGGAGTCATGGGATTTTGAGGTGATGGGGTGGAGTAATGGTATGATGAGGAGATGGGGATGTAGTAATGGGGCTCTGAGCAGATGGGGTGGAGTAATGGGATGTTGAAGAGATATGGTGGAATAATGGGATGTTGAGGAGATGGGAATGGAGTAATGGGGTGTTGAGGAGATGAAGATGGATTAATGGGATGTTGAGGAGATGGGGTGGAGTAATGGGATGTTGAGGAGATGGGGTGGAGTAATGGGATGTTGATGGGAAGGGGTGAAGTAATAGGATGTTAAGGAGATGGGGTGGAGTAATGGGGCACTGGGGAGATGGGGATGGAGTAATGGGGCACTGAGAAGATGGGGATGGAGTAATGGGGCACTGAGGAGATGGGGATGGAGTAATGGGGCACTGAGAAATGGGATAAAGTATTGGGGTGCTGAGGAGATGAAGATGGATTAATGGGGTGCTGAGGAGATGGGATGGATTATTGGGAGGTTGAGGAGTTGGGGTGGAATAATGAGACAGTAAACTGATGGGGTGGATGTATGGGGCTTTGAAGCGATAGGGTGGATGTATGGGGCTTTGAGGAGATGGGGTGGGTTTATGGGGCTTTGAGGGGATGGGGTGGATTTATGGGGCTTTGAGGAGATGAGGTGGATTTATGGGGCTTTGAGGCGATAGGGTGGATGTGTGGGGCTTTGAGGAGATGGGGTGGTTGTATGGGGCTTTGAGGAGATGGGGGGATTTATGGGGCTTTGAGGAGATGGGGTGGATGTATGGGGCTTTGAGGCGATAGGGTGGATGTATGGGGCTTTGAAGCGATAGGGTAGCTGTATGGGGCTTTGAGGAGATGGGGTGGATGTATGGGGCTTTGAGGCGATAGGGTGGATGTATGGGGCTTTGAGGCGATAGGGTAGATGTATGGGGCTTTGAGGAGATGGGGTGGATTTATGGGGCGTTAAGGAGTTAGGTGGAACATTGCGGTGCGGTTTGCACAAAGCAAATGCAATAAATATCTATTAGCTACGGTAGCCTTGTGGCTCCAGCATAAACCTAAAGAAGCAAGCTTTGTGACTAAGTGTTTGTGAGGCCAGTTTGTTAGCTGCTGTAACAGAATCGGCCGACAGTGTTCTCCTCCAGTTCAAAAAGAAGTGGCTGGCTGACTTTGTGTGTTTCAAAGAAAGCACTTGCTAGCCTTTACCACCCCAGAGCTGGTGGCACTGTATGGTAGCTAGAGTTCTAATTTTAGAAAAAAATCTGGACTGGTAAAAAGCTCTAAAAAGAAGCAAACGCTGGACTCTAAACATGTCTTGGCTGATCATCTACATTTGGAATGAAAAAGAAAATGCAAATGACATTTTTCGCTTAACATTTCAGCAGGAAAGCTGGAACTGTCTCTGCATGAAGGGCTCATGTGCTCCAGCAGCTTTTCTATGTTTTCCAGGGTCCAGCGGGAGGTCCAGGGGGAGGGGGCCGAGAGTCGAGGCCAGGCGTGGGTGGAGCTGGCCACCGCCTGCTGTTCCCAGCACTCTCCCGCACAGCTGTGCCAAAAGCTGGTGAGCAGGTCGCCTCTTGCTTTGGAGCAGCCTCAATGTGACAATGACATCATTTGGGCTGAGTGGCGGGAGAGAAAGGAACTGACTGTATTCACAGGATGGATAGTCAATGATTGAGGAAGGGTTAATGAGTGGCTGGTAAAAGGATCAGTAACAATTATGGAAAGGTTAAGCAGTGACTGGGGAAGAGTCAGACAATGATTTGGACCTTTACTGTTCAGCCATTACTTGTAATTTAGTGAGAAATTAGTGAACAGGGTGTAACAGTTGTAATTGTTTACACATGCACACATACACTCATCATGGATGTGAATGGCATGGCAGTACTGTGCTTTCATTGATTTCTCTGAACTGTTGTTTTTTCTGGGGCAGAATGTTACAACATACATATTTTAAAGGAAAAGTGCACAAAGTTAGATTTTTGGGGCTTTTGTGAACTCTCAAGTCTATACACATGGTCAAAATGTACATATAGCACATCTAATATTTGCTTAAGTGTCCTTTAGCAAGTTGCACCAGGACCAAGACCAGACCAGAATTCTGGTGCAGAACCATTTCTTGCAGAACTGGTAGAGTTCAATAAAATGTGTTGGTTTTTTTGACCTATATTTGAGGTCGGAACTTAGTGAAGGCCTTTTTTGTTTGGGATCACTGTTCTGTTGAGTCCAAGTTTTAATTATCTAGCAGATGGTTCAAGATTATTGTGAAGAATGCTGAGGTAGTCATCCTCCTTCATTATTCCATCCACTGTGTACCAGTACCAGTTCCACTGGCAACAAAACAGCCACAGAGCATGATGCTGCCACCACCACGCTTAACAGCTGATACAGTGTTCCTGAGGTCGAATGCTTCAGCGTTAGTCCACCAAATATTTCTGTCCCATCTTTTTGTCCCACTTGATTGACTGTAGACAGCGACACTGGTATTTCAGCAGCTTCCAGTTCATGGCAGGCCTGTGCCTTGCTGTCTTGGGTTGTATCTGACCATCCCAATCTATTGTCTTACAGCTAAGGCTGACAGATCTTTGGGTCTTTGGCAAAGTGGCTACACCTTCCAAAAACTTGCACTTATGTACAGTTGTTTCAACTGATGGTCTTGGAAATGTCTCCAAGGGACATTCTTGACATGTGTAAATCTGCAATCATACTTGTCAGATCTGCACTGACCTCTTTGGGTTTTCTGATTGCACTGTGTGATTGGTCAGTCCAATGAGTGCAGTGCTGTTAAACAAACATATTTCTATGTGGGCACAGAGAAGCTACCGGCTGTAGTCAACCATGAGCACTAACAGGAAGCTAAGAGGACTTGGCCATTGCAAGTTAAATGACATTTAGAAACTTTTAGCTTTACTGAATGTATCATGTTGGGGTATATAATGTATATTTTGACCTTGTGTGTATAATGTTGATGCTGTGTTGATTTCAAACAATCAAAAAAGTAAAATTTGCACACCAAATTCTTGTTTATTTCTATGAAAGATATACACTTAGTATTGCCCAAAGTCAAATATTGCCATGACATTCATGTCCATGATGAGTGTTTATACATTTTAAACTGATAAATATATAAAAAATGCAGACTCATGTTCCTATTGAGTAACTTTATAGCCCACTTCTATTGTCAGTATGAGTGTAACATTTAACAGAGTGTTGTGGAGTAAATTTTTTTAATCCAAAAGATTCTTTTGGAGGACTGATTCAGTGCAGTGATGGCCCTGGGAAATAAGCTATTCCTCAACCTGGAGATGCGGAATAGATAGATTTAAAGCCCCTGGTGTCAATTAATAAGGAGTGGCTTAATATGCAGCTTATTATTTGTATGTTCAAGTTCTCATCTTCAGTCTATTATCATCCAGCATCCAACTGTACTTAAAAAGTAATGTGTTTAACAGAATTTTGATCTAACGCTCTAGCTGCTAAGCCAGTGTGTTAGTCACAAGCTTAAATGGCTCTTCTCAAAGCACATCTGCAATCAGCTCACCCTTGGACTGATAAATTCAAGCGCAATTAAGTAAATGTCAACATGGCTCCCAAATCAGCACAGCAGCTAACAGAGGGCTGTATCTCCATGTCCATTAATTTGCATTTTCGCTTGCCTTTCACAGACAGAGACGGTCATTAAGCTCGAGGATGACGCTACAGCTTGAACGCTCATCAGAGCCATTGGAGATCCTGAGCGCAATCTTAAGAGTATAATGAACACAAAGCATCTAATTATTCTCCCTTAAATAGAAAACACGCATCTAGTGAACTCAATTGTTCCTTCAGTCTCGAAATAAACTGGAGTTGCTGCGTGTGCTCTGTTTCCCAGTGTTTTCTTGTTGTCTTGAGAAGCCAGTGATGCACAGTGTTAAATATTGATCTAAAAATAAAGACCTTTAATGAACAACAAAATTAAAAACAAAAATTCAAAAACAGCTGCACTTATGTTGCCAAGGAGATCGTTTACCTTGGCATTACTGAGATTCTTTATTTTTAATTACATTTTTATTTTTTATTATTTTATATTATTTTTTATTTAAAAATTTTAAAACATTATTAGTACCATGAGTTCCGCTATGCTATGACATTTTGTTTGTATTGTAGCAATTCTAATAATCACAGCAGCTTTACACAAATGTGGATGTGATATACACCCATCAGTCATAAGATTAAATCCACCTGCCTAATGTTGTGTCATGCATAATTCACAATTTGGCCCTTAAATATGTCCTCTAAGACATCAGCAGCAGATCCTTTATAGCAGTTGTGAGGTAAGGCATCACTGGGTCGCATCAGTGTTGCCTAAGACGCATGACCCTGTCGCCGGTTGTCGACTGGTTGTCATTCATCAGAAAGTTTTTATGGTAGGTACTGACCGCTACATACTAGGAACTTCCCACAAGGCCTGCCTGATGTTTTGGAGATGTTTTGACCCAGTCGTCTAGCCATCACAATTTAACCCTTGTCAAAGAGTCTCTGATCCTCACGCTCACCCATTTTCCCTGCTTCCAACGCATCATCACTTCCTGCCCAACATGTATATCCACCCATTGACAGATGCCACTCTAACCAGATGATCATTGTTTTTCAAGTTCGTGGTTTTAATATCATGGCTGATCTTTGTAGATGTACAAGTCTGTCCCATCAGGTTCTATAGAGTTAAAATTGTTGTAATATTATTATTAGTAGTAGTAGTATTATTAAAGGAAAAATATTTTGATAGCCAAAAGGACAGAAATTGTAATGCACAGACGTGAATTATACTGGTAATCCTCAACACAATACTAGAATAGAAAGCCTTAATAAATGGCTACAGACTTTCAGGATGCTACGGAAATCCAGTGGTTTTAAATTTTTTACGTTTATTATTTGTTGTTTTTTTTTGTCAAATCATCTTTAAAAAATGATACGCCCAAAAAGGTATTAGAGCATATACTATTTTTAATCTGCCAGTGAGACATAACTGTCCTTAGTTAGGATGTCCTTTTTTTAGGAAAAAGAAGAAAACTGGATTTGCCCTTTTCTAAAAAAAAAAAAAAAAAAAAAAAAAAAAAAGATGAAGCTGGTTTAATATTGCCTGAAGAAATAAATATTTTTGGATTTGTAGAAATGTAGAAAAACTAAAAGAAATGTAAAAATAAATTATTGAATGCTATTATTTATTTTACCAAACATAATGTTATATCATAATGTTAAATAATCTTTAAAAAATGATAACTACAAAATACCAACTTTGTATGGTTGCTTGAGTGTGACACTTTTGCTGGAATTATTTAATGGAAATATCTGATGTGCCACAAGCTAAGTTGGCAAGCAGTTTCATGAGTTGGCTCAAATGCTTCTTATACAAGCTGTGTGTGCAAATTAATGCAGAGGATGCGCCTTAAAGTAGCAAAAGTCACAGATAAGAAAGGGTATCTTGATGCTTTTGGACATTTAGTTTAGATTACGAGATTGTGATGAATGAGTATATTAGTTTAAGTCATTTTTGAGTAGCTGAGAACATCATTTACAGTTTTAGAAGTTTTTTTTTTCTTCTTCTGATTGATTTGGTTAAGTGTAACAATGTGCTCTTGACCTTCCACCTGCCATTGCCCTCTTTTAAAGAGTCAGACCCTTTCAGAGAGAGCCTTTGACTGGAATGTTTCAGGTGCTTCAACGGTTATTCATCTTTAAAGCACCTCAGGCTTACATTAAAAGGACTAAATGTATGAAGGTTTGCAGATGGAGGTACGTGCCAAGTTGCAGAACACAAGCAGAACTGAGCTGGAAATGAATGGGTGATTTGGAGGTGACGTCCGGAACGTTTTATGCTGAGATAATTGCAGCGCTTCGTACATTCTGAGTGGTAATGAGTAATTATCTTCACATGTTTAGATCTGCTTTCATTCTCGAAATATTACAGCAAATATTACAGCTAAGGGGGAACTTTTTGTCCAACCATGATCTGCAGCCTCAGTTCACTTCTGCCGTACAACAAGTGTTAGAACTGACTGGGAAGACAGGTAGGTGCTGAATATTTAGAATTTGAACATCAACATTTCAGCAGATAAGTTCCTATCATTCATACCATCCAGGGACACACAACTAAAAGCCAAATCTAAAAAAAATAAATAGGTTTCAAGAAAACGTAATGTGAACCAGTATGGTTGACTATATATGAATTCTAAATAGCCAAACACCCAAATTCTCCATTAGTGTTGGATACACTCTGTCTTTAACCCATATGTGCAGTGAACACACACATACACACACACTAGTGATCAAACACACACAGTGACAGTGAGCACACGCACTACCAAGAGCAGTTGGCAGCTATTGCTGTGGTGCATAGGAAGCAGAAAGGGTGAAGGGTCCAACAGGGGCAGCTTGCTGAGCCTGGGTATCGAACCCACAACCCTGTTATCAATAGCCTGTTGCAATAGCCTCTGAGCAACCACTGCCCCTAAACATGAAATTGTGGCGGGAATATCCATCAGTCCCATTTCCAGTTAGTTGTACTGGAACTCCACCTAGTGACAGGATCTCATTTTTCATTCTCAGCTTCAAATTCCAATGTAAGTCCTAAGAAACTGGGTCCACACAAGTGCTGCTGATTCTAAATGAACACTTCTATCTTTGAACACTAGATGGCACAGTTGTATCACCTATGAGTAATAACTGTCTCCCTGTGGTTGGTAAGATGTTTTGTTTACTTCTTTACATAACGTCAGCTGCAGAAATCAGAGTAACTTCACACTCTGAATGAATCTCACACTTATAAACTTATGAAGTGTTAATCATTCAGCTTTTAAAAAGTATGACTCCTCACAGTGCCGACTTGCATCCTACTGCCATTAGTGTTTAAAGAAGCCTGTATCCGTAGCTCTGCATGTTCTTAAACAGTATGTAGACAGTTCAAGACCATCAAATTCCACCAATAAACTACTATATTTATTGGTCCAACCAGTGCCATTGACTGCAATATTCATATGCAAACTTTATATGAGGGACACTTCATTGGGTTCTCATTGGGTCCGGAGCCTACCCGGCATCATTGGAAGCAATGCTGGAATACCTCCCTGGACAAGGCACCAGTCCATCCCAGCGTTCCATGCACACCCACTTAAGATAGCAAATATCCGCTATTATTATTACTGTTATCACAACAGTGATAAGTAACTTACAAACAATTAAAAAATAAAGGGAAAGTGCTAGAAGATGTAGTGCAATACATATAATAATAGCAATACATTATATTATTTAAAAAATATATAAATTACTTTCTTTTTTAATAACTTTTTCTAAAGAAACCTGTAGCATTACAGTACACTACAGCAATTATATTGCCTTAATACCACATTATTGTCACAACAATAGACACTAATTCTAATAATTCACCATTAATAACAATAAATAAATAAAGGGCAAGTTATTTTTAAGAAGAAAAAAAATCAGACACAATTTAATAAATTCTGTTTATTTTTTTAATATTCATTTCTTTTGAAAAATATAAATTCTAAAATAATCACATTGGCTGTGTGTTCTAAAAAGTCACAAAATTGTGGTTTTAAAATGTTATCAGTTTTAAAACACCTTACTATTATTATGAGCTTCATTTGTTTAAACTACAATTTTCCCCAACATGCCTCTGCAACATTCTTCAGTATTCCTCATCGGTTTGCTCTATGCAACGTCCAAAAATATAAGTTAAAAATTCATTCATATACACTGTTAAAACAAGTTGATTCTGGAAAACAAAAATCGATTTTGTATAGTGTCATTTGTACAGAGCTAGTGATTTTTTCTTTTTTATTTATTTATTTCTTTTTTTTTTTGGAAAAAGAACCTACATGGGATGTAGATTTAGAAGGGAAAGGCTGTAGGGTTGCACATACAGGCCATGAACAAGACATGCAAGCCTTATTGTGGATATTTTAACACTGACACCTCTCTCTCTCTAGGAGCGGCAGTGCTCATATCATATTCGTTGGTGTTTCAGGACATGCTCATAGAAACACAACTGTGCTAAAGTCATTAAAGCTTGTGAGCAACTTGCGTAGCAATATGACATTCAATCAATAACTAGATTGCTTGAATAATGCACACAGTAGAAGGAAACAGCAGTGATCTACTTCAACTCCTTTCAGGTAGGCCTATTATTGCAGTTCTTGGTTAAGTCACTTAGGTAGGTCATTTGTGCAGGAAAAACAGGTCTAGGAGGAAAAAGCCAGAAAGTATTAAGGACAGTGATGTGCAACCACATGTGGTTGCAGAAATCTACAGCACGTACATGTCTTATAAGTAAATTAACGCAACCATAGTGCAAAAAAAAAGATATTTTTTTAAATCATAGAGTTGTATATTTAGTTATTAATACAGCCTCACGCAATAATCTGGACATGTTTGATTTTCAGTTGGAGAAGGAAGAGAAATAACATAATACTGTATATAACATGTAAGACTGTAAAGCTAATTAGGACCAATTCCATTAAATATCACTAGGTTAAGAACAACTATGTATAACAATATATTACTGTATTATATATTATCGCAAATATTGTTTTGCATTTTAATAACATTTATCTCTTCAGTGGTTTGTTCAGGAGGTACACTAAATTGACAGACAAGATATTAACATTAAAATTCCATGCAAATAAAAAAAGATCACCTTTTCTTTACCTTCACCTTTTTTTTCATTTTTTACATAATGCCTGTCATCTAAAATAAGAGGTAGAGCTACAAAACAAAAATATATATATCAAAATATTATTTTCCTGCTACAGGAAAATGCAATTACAGTAATTCCTTTTGAAAAATGAACGAAAAGAAACACCAAGTGAGGAACAACACAGATATGCAGGGATAGGGGGGTTGGGTCTCCTCCCTAAAAGTTGTGAAAAACAGCTACAGCATTTTCTCTGGAAGGACAAATTGCATAGTAGTAAGGAATGATGACGGGTCAGCCAGCGATCTTAAGAAGCAAGTGATGGACAAGCGATAAGTGCCATTTTGTGTACGAATCGAAGAAAAGAATTAAAATGGCATCCATGAACACTTCAGATGAGAGTCTGACATTCTGCTATTTGGACGTATTGCAGAAAGTCTTTTCAAGTTCTTCAAAAATACTTATTGACCAGATGGCTTTCCAGAGGAAGAGACAACTCCATCAGGTTTCACAGAAAAACTATGTAAAATGATCGGTAATCCTATGCGCTGCTGATTTGCAGAATGGATGGACTGAGGAGGGGCTATAATGTCGTCTCGGACCCTCGACTCTTCCAGAATAAGCCGCCGTCATCGTCGTCGTCGTCATCTGGGTCCATGTCTATTCTAATCTGAGGCACATTTAATGGCAGTCTCTCTGGACTGAAAAAAAAAATACAGATAGAATAAGAAACAGAAATGAAAACTTGTGAAGCTATAAATAAGGTGACAAACAAAGTTAAGAAGATTAAAACACAAGAAAATGCTGTGGAATTTTGTAGTGTTGCTGTGTTGGGTTTTATAACTCAATGTTTGATTGCCATTTGCAATTTAAATTTGCATACAGTGCACAGATTTCCACATGTTGCACATTAGTTTTAGAAGAACCCAAATGAAAACTGGTTGTTTTAGTGGCAAATAATAATCATTTACACATTTAACTTTTTTAGCCTTGGCTTTAAACAGTTGATATGGATGCATATAAATTTTTCTACACTTCAGACGTTTTGTGAAAACTAAAGAAGAAAAAATGTGAATATGCACAAATTATATTTTAAAAATATTTTAATGGATTGGCCATAATCGTTTCTTTAATCCTAATCTGGTTCTGAGTCTTTGTTTTAACCACGGTGTTCAGAGCAACAACTAGTGACCTCACAGCACCATTAACAGACATTATGCATAGCCGGCAGCAGTGCAGACGTTCTCAAGAAAAAAAGGTAAGGTAAAAGAGTTGAGTCTGCAGTGTGGAACTTTTTACAGTGGAACCTTTTTTTTATAGATCTGAACCTTTATAAAACTATCACTATAACGCTCTGTTTTACCAGCAGGAGAACCGCACTTTTGATTGTTCTTAAAGCAGCACTGAAGAGTTCATTTAGAACCGAGTGGAGGCTAAGGGATCCTAAGAAGTAAGTGATGGACAAGCGATGAGTGCTATTTAAAATGAATTAAACTTGAATTAAAATTGGCATCCATGAACACTTCAGATGAGAGTCTGGACAATCAGCGTTTTGGACGTATTGAAAGAAAGTCTTTTCAAGTTCTTGTAAAATACTTATTGACCAGATGGCTTTTCAGAGGAAGAGACAACTCCATCAGGTTTCACTGAAAAATGGCATAAATGATTCTCAGTGATACTTAGCATTAAGAGACTCGGATCAGACCGCAAAGGACATCCCTAGACAAAATGTAACCCGTTTTAATGCTCTTTTCATGTTTTGGTTCATTACAACTCTTTGATATTGTAATCATGTGAATGCAACAATCAAGATGGCTAATCTTGCCGAAAAGCAGAAAATGTTTGCATCAGTTGTGTTAACTTACTAGGCTTACAAGCTACACATCCATTTTTGAATACATTGTACTAACTGTTCTTATAAGTCTGGTGGACTGAGAGTTTGACAAAAAAACCAGGGTAGCTCGGTAGTCACTGACCACTGACAATTCCCTAGCCCAGGGGTCACTAATATTGCCTGCAAATGGGCTAGTGTGGCTGCAACCAAGGCCTTTCAGATGTGCTACTGATGGACTAATAAAAACGTGTAGCTGAACCAGACCTTGGCAAGGTCTGCATCGACCAATAGTCTACAGACTCAAAATGAACATCAGCAAGGTATTGCTACAAGGCAGGTATTTATCATTTCTAATGGATTGTAGAAATGACTAAGACACAGATTTGAACCTTGAGCCTTGAAAAAGTATTTCTAAGCCCTGTAATCAATTTAAAGCTTGTATTTATCATCACCACCCTGAGATTATTGGATCACTGGCACTGCAGCTCACCCTCTACAATCTGCATCCATATTTAGTGCATACTCAGTGCACTGTTGGAGAGAGGGCACAGATATCTGACCATGCTGATAACATGCTAGGAAAACAGGAAAAACAGTAAACTACTCACTCAGCAATGTTTGTCCGGACTGCAGATATGTATGTGTGTGTGTGTGTGTGTGTGTGTGTGTTTGTGTGTGAGTGACCCTCACTGCAACTAATCTGGGCTCTTCCAAGACACTGCTTAGCCCATACCAAATCTTCTGCTCCTCATCCACCACAACATCCCTCCCCCTCTACCTGATCAGGTTATCCGGAAGCCTTCTCGACGTGACTCACTACTGCTAAAGCCATGTGATGAGCAAGCACACAAACACCTTCCTACTCCCACACATTTCCATTTACCACATTCAAATTTATCTTCCCTCTCTTAAGCGGCCACAAACACCTTTTGACTCACCTTGACATCGGGCTGTCCTGGTAGTAGTGCATGCTCTCAACATGACGTATATCGTTCAAGAAATGAAGGGTTCTTTTCTCCTGCGGATAAAATGGAATAGGGCTTAGATGCATTTTGTGGACCGCAATCAGCATATGCTTGCCCTCATGACTCACACGAACCACACACATGCATCAAATACATTTTATCACAATACCATTCATTTATTACTAGCCTAAAACCACCTATAATCTGGTTGTAGATTAATATCTACTGTTAGTCCTGGGCAGGAAATTCTAATGTCCCATGCAGTTTCGCTGAGTGAAAAAAATCTTGGTAGGAAGCTGGGAAGCTGAAAAAACTAAACACACAACAGATTTCAGATGTGTTCAGAATGATGAATCAATCTGCCTGGTTCCAAAATTACAGAGAAAGCTCCAAAAAGGTTCTTTAGTTCCTGACATTCAGCAATCCAGCAATCAATCCTTCTCAAATGAGCTGAACAGGTGTGTTCAGACAGGAAATCATCAAACTGTGTTGAATGCCAGCCTGAACAACAGTATCCTGAACAAATTATCAATAACTTAACTAACAAGACTGGATATGCACAACAAAGAACATTTATTATCAAGCAACTTATATAACTGATTTGGCTTTCTTACACTCTTACTACTTTAAGAAAGTGTCAGTGGTTTGGTCATATAAGAAAAAAAAGGGGTCAAAAAACTTTCCAATATTTAATTTCATATGAACTCTGATCTGTCTAGTTGCATATTTAAATGCAAGCAAAATTCAGGTTCCACATCTGACCGAGGTCATGCTCAACAGTACCACCAAGAGATCTTTCTGTTTTTTCACAGTCCAGCAGCGTAGTGGCTAACTAAGAGACGTAAAACTAATCAATATTGTTTTGTATCACAAGCCAAATCCCATATAAGCACATGTCCAGAGGTGAGAGTCTTAATGAGGAAGCATGCAAATGAAATGGAAAACAATCATGGAGTGAATGGAGGGTTAGAGACTGGAAGAAAAAATAAAATTATTAGGACATTTCAGCTCGTGCTGAGAACAACTCCACTCTCTGATCAGAGAGATGTTAGTAAAAGCATGCAGGGCAACAGAACAGAAAGGCATGCTGGAAGGTTAAAGAGGCAGTAGGCTGGCTTCTGGCACCCCGCAGAGAGCCTGAAAGTTGAGTGGACTGGCTCTACTTTTACTCACTGTCAGAGGCCTTATCCCCTAAAAAGGGCTCCTGCTCCATCATGTCCAGGGGGATTTTAATGCTGGGGACATTTTCGTTGGACTGGTAGTCAGACTGCAGAAAGGGAAAAGGGTCCTCTGAATACTTAAGGCAGGGGAGATGTGGTGCAGGCCTGATGCTGCTTTGCACTTACACAGTAGGCTACTGTGGATCCATACAATACACCATAAATCTTACACATAGCATTTAGCATTAATATGTGGTGCTGAACAACAAGAAGACAATATCTGTAAGATTATGCAACCTACACACACTAAGCACATTATACAGAACACTATACTAATACTTGGTTGGGCCTCCCCCTTGGCTTTTAAAGCAGCTTCGGTTCTTCATGGCATGGATTAAACAAGACGTTGGAAACATCTTGAGGTTCTGATCTTCAACCGTCCAGGTTTGGTAAGCCTGTGTCCACTGCAGCCTCAGCTTTCTGTTCTTGGCTGAAAGAAGTGGAAACCGACGTGGTCTTCTGCCTGATGTAGCTCATCCACCTCAAGGTTCAATGTGTTGTGCATTCTGAGATTTTCTGCTCACCACAACTCTAAGAGCTACTGTAGCCTTTCTGTCAACCAGTCTGGCTCTCTCATCAATAAGGTGTTTCCATCTGTGAAACTACCACTGAATGTTTTTTTCTTATTCCACCATTATCCACCATTACACCATTATATATACTCTAGAGACTCTGTTGTGCTGAAAACCTCAGGAGATCAGCAGTTCTTGAAATACTTAAGCAAGCCCATCTGGCACCAACAATAATGCAAAGCTCAAAATCATTGAGATCTTTTACCCCCATTCTGATGGTTGATGCAAACTTTCCTTAAAGTTGCTGGCCAATTCTGCATGATTTTATTCATTGCGATGCTGCCACATGATTGGCTGATTAGAAAATTGCATGAATAAGCAGGTAGTTCTGATAAAGTGCACTGTGAGTGTATTTCTAGTCTTATACATATATTCATTAATTATAAATTAAATATGCACTGATATAATTTTAGTTCCTATAGGCATCACAATCACAAATGACTGCCATACAAAATAAATAACTGAATACCATTAAATAATTCTAATAACATTATAGTAATCATATATAAAAGAAATTGTAATAACACCATGTATATTGCATATACACTACAAAATGACTCAGCCTGGCCACCATGATAAAGAAACCTATCCCTAGAGAAAGTCATTGGTGATGCAGTAATGGGTTTTTAATAGGAAGCTTAATGGAAAGTGACAGTTGTGCTGGCTAATGCAGCATCCCCTAGTGCCTGGTGCCTCTCTCTGGAGCTCTGACAAGAGCCACTGAATCAGGAGAGACAATGAAATCCACTGGCATGACCTAGAGAGCGCTTCACACCACACTGTATCCTGTAATGTTAATACCAATTTTATATCCAGCTAAATTCAGAACACTGAGAACAACCGAACATTTAACAGCACACGCCAAAAGCAATTAGTCATACAGAGTGAACATCATAACATTGACGTGAGGTTTCTACAGTCGAATTTAATACTCACGTCTTCCACATCACTGTCTAAACTTCCTCTTTTCTTTTTCTTCTTTTTCTTCTCATCTTCCTTCTTCTTCTTGTCCTTCTCTGGGATCACATCGTCCAGGAAGCTGAGGTCATGCTGAGAAAAGACATAGTCCATGGCTTTCCTCACAGCGACCAAAGCCAGGATCTGGAAAGAGACATACATCATTATGTTAAGTCCATTCGAAGAAGAAGAAGCACAAGAACCTTTACAACAGCCCAGAAGGCAGCTACATCGGTTCCAATGCCAAATTATTTTAAGACAATTACGCAAACAAAACAAATAAAGCTTGGTCCAGATCATGCTACACCAAACCATTTTAATCTAGGACTGAGCTTAATCTGTGCCCAGAAAATCAATATTAAAGATTACTGCTACCCTGGACTACACACAAAAAAAAGCTGAACACAGTGAACTCACCATGACTGGGAAGATGATGGCAGCCACAGTGGACTTTAGGATCCAGAGCAGGGCCAGGCACAGCATCTGGATGAAGGTGAAGAGGTGAACCTTGCGCAGCGGCACGTGCCGCAGATATATCAGGTCTGGCTGGTGCTTGGCGGGCATGAGGAGCAGCTGCAAGCGATCCATGAACTGACAGAGTAACATACAGGCGCATTACAGCATGCACTTAGCCAGCAGTTAGGAAAACCAGTGGTAAGAGTGACTGTAAAACGTGTCTGTAGCTTAGGGCAAGATGCGTGACTGACTCACCTGGACTCCATTGAGTGAGGCAACCCCCATGTAGAGGAAGACTCCATAGAGGACAGGCATGGGAATGAACTGCAGAGGAAAATGCTGTAGCATGTCAGACACTGCACAGAAAAATAATATCTTGCATCCATAATTAAAAGGGGTTCGTTTTCTGATAGCATTTCATGTACTTCAAAGTAAAAACCGCATGCTTTACCTTAAGAATGGGAGACATAAAGACAGACAGCCCAGTAAGAAGGAACACACAGACACCAGTCACTCTTTGCTCTCTGAAAAAAATAGCAAGCTCAAGTTAATTACAGTATATCTTACTAATGTGATCAGTTAACCAGGAAAACGTGAGAAGTAAATATGTCACGATTTGATGGAAATGAAGTCTTCCTGGTAATCTGTACATAGGTTAGCTAGTATTTTCCACAAGTCCGCGGCTGCTAACACTGTTTATATTTGTGCAGCTTACAGCTGCATCAATACAGCCTCCCTGATGTCTAACTAAATAAGCAGCCTTTTTAACACATGTGCCCCACTGTGTTGAACTCCGCAGTGCAGCGGTAAATAAGATCACCACTTTATCTGCTCCACACGTAGAGGCTAGAGGCTGCTATTAGACTGATGGAAAACATTCATAGCTTTGTGTGCTCAAAGAGTGCACATTGTATGGTGCACTGTATATGTGATACAGTGCAGATAATTTAATCCATATTTACCAATGATATAAGTATGTATTTTCCACTCTGACAATTCTGCCACGCCACAACAACTCGTGCTTTCAGCTGTCATGGATGAAACCTACCTGACTCCCAAAAATTTAGGCTGCTCCCCAGGAGCCGAGGTCTCCGTCTCCATCTTCAAGCTGTCAATGTGGGCTATTGATATGACGGTAGCAGCTACATACCAGGGAAGGCCCATGAAGGAGCACACAGCAATGAGTACAGCCACCCAAAACAGATCCAGATGGTAACCTGCACCTTTCTACAAGATACAAACAGAGAAACAGGAGGATTACACACACAGGCAAACTATGAGATTCTCAATGTCCTGGTCTCTGGTGCTGAAAGACAAGACCAGAACAGTGTAACAATGCGCTGGTGACTGTGGCACCAAAATCAAAGGCTTGCGGCTTTGCTTGTGTTAACTTAGCAAATAGACAGAGATTTACTGGTCTAGGCTCTGCTATTCATTAGAACAAAACGGGAGTGATTTTAAACAACCATGAAAAAAAGTCTAATGAAAGAAAGGAGGCAGTCCAGATGCAAGGTATTTAGTGGTGTAACCCAATTCACATCCACAGAACTCATACACAATAGCAATAAAACAGCTCTTTCTTAGCAGTGAGGCTTTGAGGTATTGCATGGAGGAGGACACAGTGTTACACGGCAAGTATCATGTTACATTCCCCAAAGGGAAATGAATGGATTGTTTTCGGCCCCTTCACAATCACTTCGTTGTTGAGCTCCTCAGAATCTGTTCATACTGGGAGCAACAAAGAGGTCAGTTGATGGGGACTGCTGAATAAGCAGTGTCTGAATGGAGGAAAATAGTTCATAACAAATCTGCATATGATCTCTGGTATCATGTCATATGCTTGGGAGTATTCACAACAAATGAATTCAAAGACTGCCAGTGGGGCTCTCACAGTGGAAGGTTTGCATCAGAGCCTTTGATCTACATCAAAAAGCCACCAATTTATATTTTAGACCAGGTTTTTCCACACCTGACATCATATATGACTCAACTGACCAGCAAAAATAAGCTATTTTTTTAGGTCCCTCACTCACTTCCTAGAAACAAAGGAGGAGGAGTGAATAAACAAATCACACTCCATTCACAAGAGATCTATTAATACGGCAGTCTTGGCACAGAGCGCATGCCTGGCTGTGCTTGTTCACAGCGCTGCAGGTTTTTCCTGAGCTCCTGGGAAGCTTAAAGTGAGCGCACTAAATCATCCGGCCCAGAAGCTCGCCACCCAGTCACGCTTTCTCTACCTTAAGCTTGTGCTCCTTGCGGTTGACGATGACGGCGGTGATCTGCTGGTCCATGAAAAGCAGGATGGTCACAAGCAGAGCGGGAAGAGCCGATGCCAGGTAAACCCACCAGGGGTTCCCCCCAAATGGTGGCACAAACCAGCCACGCAGAGGGCTCGTTGGCTGCAGAATGGGTAAGAGGAGAGAGGTTTAGAGGATCAGAGAGAACAATATTAAGACTGCTAAAATGATGGTATTTATTAGTGAATATCTCTTTAAAATTTGGAAATGCATTCCGAAATGCAAACCTCTGATCACTAGCAACCTGCAACCTCATTTTACCTGCACTTCTTTCCAGAGAAGTGGCAAGCAATATATGGGTGATTCTTCCATTTAGGGGTACGTTTGTGTACCCAGGTCCTTAATTAATGTTAGAGATACTTAGTTACAAACTAAATATCTTAGGTATAAAATATATTACGCACTGTACCACTAAACAAAGGTTGTGTACCAAAATCATTATGAGTTTTATTTTTTAATGTGTTAAACATCAATACTTTGCTACTTTGTTCTTAATTCCAGACCAGAGACATCTCTGCTTCATTAAAATAATAAAACGTGATCAATTCATCACAATCACAATGTGTGTTTTTCAACATAATGTATTATTTACATTTATATCTGTCCAACTTTGGCACATTTTTGAATCATTATTACCGTGGACAACATTACAGTCATTACTGCAACAGCCTGTGATTTCTCCAGTGAAACAGTCTAGCGAGCTGATTGGTAAGTCATAAACTAACCTAAGAGTCTTTGTACCACGGCCAAATAATGTGGGTAACTGACCTGATTTTAGCTGACAGCACTCACCATTTATATATTAGATTTCAGCTACTTCCATCTGAGTGAAGGTTGAGCGATACAAAGACACTGATGAATAGGTCGAACATGGCATAGTGAGTTGAGAACTTTTACATTTGTCAACTGTTAGTTGTTTGGTAGTTTCGCAGTAGTTGTTAGATGTTTTGTAAACATTTCTGTATAAACTTTGACTCGCTTGACTAGGTGCATTTTGCAGAATTATTATTATTATTATTAAGTTAAGCCATTACTTCCTTCTGCTGGTGAAGAGTCTCACATGGCAGGTGTGGCGTTCCACAGTGTGTACTAGGAGTGCTGGCCACCATTCTTTTGCATTAATCTTTAAAGAGCCTTATAGGTTCGGCTGCTCATAACTGAGGCTAATTTCCACCCAAGTCAAATTAAATAAAGCAACCTAACCTGACCTATGTCTGAACTATGGAAACAAAGACTGACAAGGAAACACACATTATTTTGTCTGGAGAAGTCAGGAGAAGTAAGTAATTTAATCAAGTTTTTCCCCCAAATCATGGAGTAGATGTATTCAGTGTCATTAGTGTTTAGATATTTTGACATCATTTATACATAGTTAAAGTGTGTCTTGTATTAGCTATAAAGTAGTGTTAGGAAATCCATGATAAGCTGTCATTACCGCAACACATCAATATTAACACAAAACAGGGTATAATGGTAATGACACATGGTAATGGTAATAACATTTTTGTTTGACCATAAAATATCTTTTTAACTGTTTAGAATTTCAAAGTTAAAGGCTAAATTATCACTCAGGACAAAAAAGTTGTAAACCCTTTGGAATGAGTTGGATTTTTACTCTATACCTGCAAACAAATCTAAAATATTTCAATTCTATATAAGCTCAGGCTTCATCATCATTAAGTCTTTCTTGCATGTATACATTGGCTTGACATACTTTAAACAAAATTATTGCAAATTCAATTGAAAAGAGCCACAAGTGCAGACTCACCCATATAACAAACAAATATAAAGTTTGAAATTCTTTTGGTTGCTGTCTGAAATCTGGCAGTTAGCAAATCACTCCATTATTTAATATTCCCTGTTATTTTGAGGATAAAAAAGGATTTGATGCTCACCTTAAATTCAGTTGGCACAATGAGCTTAGGTGTATTGACTCCCACCAAAGCATCGACACAGCAGAAAATTAGAATCGCCAAGATAATGGCAAAATCACTGATGAGCTTCCTCACCTAAAGATATAAAAAACTCAAAGTATAAACAACCAGACAACAACGGGATATTATTATAGAATCAGAGCAAACAGTCAGGACGCTGCCCTCCATTGCTTTTGTGAATGGATTAAAGTTACAGGTCAGCAAAGAGGATTTCTGCTGCCCTGCTTGAAGGCTGAGAGAGAGAGCTGTAGGGCTGCTTACCGTGGTAGGAAAGAATGGGCTGGTCTTGAACTTCTTCAGACCCATTGAGCAGGTGTAGGTGCCAAAAAACAGAATGAAGGACATGAGGGTGATGTCGGGCACAAAGTCGCAGGCCTTGCCCACCAACTCACCACCGTACTTCAGACATTCCTTTTTCGACAGTGAGGACCAGGTAGCATTTAAGGGCTATTGGATAGAAAAGAGACACTTTAGTTAAGCTGGGAAAATAGTTATCAGTCATTTAAGTGGTATGGGGCTAGTTGAACATGGTTTTAAACTTTAAATGAGGAACCCCCAATTACTGTTATAGCCATTTTCTTTTTCATAGGACATGAAACTCCATAAAAGATGCAGTGAGTTATTCTGATATCAGAGGAAACAATACCTTAGAAATAAATAATAGAGCTGAAGAATGAAATCAGTCTCTGCCCTTGTTCCATACTGCACAATGGGGTCGGGCGAGACCTGAGATTTCTTTCAGAGAAGTCACCAAGATGATGGCAGGCATTGTGTTAGAGCATTACATTTCAGCAAGCTCAAACTGAGGGCACGAGCTGAATGAGCCTATTGTGACTACGCCCATTTTCCATCATCCAAAGGATAACGTAGCAGTGTTTAAGGGTTTTTTGGTAGGATAGCTATGGCTAGAAGTGTAATAATGGGCCAAATTGCAGTTTAGCCTGGGGGGCAATAGTGACAAAGCAGTGCAAGATTACAAGATGTCTCAGTTTGTGCCTTGAAGTTAAAAATGGTTTTAGAGAGCAGTGTATTCCTAAGAAGACACATATTTTGACAGTGTAATTTCAACCATAAAGGTGATTTAGTCTGACAGATATAGAAAAGCAGAACCTACTAGATCGGTGTAGTTGTAGAACCAGGCAGATGTTCCATCCACTGGATCACTGTACATGTCTGACCCATTTACTGTAAGACAAAAGAACGAGACACAGTGACCTAAATGTGCCCCCCCCCCAAGTCATCTGAAAAGCGACATCTCCTTTTTGATCTAATAACTTAGGATATTTCAAATGTTCTATGAGACATCTTATACTGACAGCAGTCAGATGGTAGTTTTCCATCTTAAGTTGACCTTACAGAACAGGAGCTACAGTACAAATACAATCAGTATATTATAGTTTGCCAACAGAAGTCCTATTGTGCACTAGAAATATATTTAATTCACATCATTCACACAATGCATAGTGCAATTATTCATGTATTCATATAATGAATCACTGTAGGCAGGATTAGTGTACTTTGCTTTGTTTTGTACATTTTAAGAGTTAAAAAAAAAGAGAAGAAGCACCATGCAAACGTTTAAGCATCAAGAGATTTGAGCTCTCAGATAACATTTACAAAGGTCTCAGACCAGCTTGTTAGCGCTATTACTTAAAGTCATGGTTACAACAGGCAAAGTGACCTAAATTTTAAAGCTTTATAAAAAACGCTTGACTCTTTAAATTGACCCAACAATTAGCAGCTCTTGTAAGCAGCTACCAAACACTGAAAAAAAAACAAAACCCTAAAATAACTGCTTTGAAAATAACCCACAAAGCAGGAGAATAAGAAGACTGCATCTACTGCCAGGTAGCAGTTTCCACAGTTGGTAATGTAATTAAGAAAGGTAGAAGTTAAGTTGAGGTCTGTAAGGAGACTGGATAACACCCCTGTTTGACTAGAAAAGATCTTCAGGAACTTTCATCAGACCCTGGAGTGACTGGTGCACTGTGCTCCAACACCTGCACAAATATGACCTTCATGGAAGAGCTTTCAGAAGAAAATGTTTCCTGCGTCCTGACCACACAGTTCAAGCAATTCTGCTTGAAAAAGTCTGATGGTAAATTTCCCAGTAGGGAATTTAATGGATTTAATCTTTTCTAGAAAGTTTTCAAACACGTTTGGTGCTGATCCCACATTGCTACTGTCTGTTTACTAAATCTATGTTTCAATAAACACATTTTTATAGTCTGATCTGCAGTGTGATGCAGTACTATGTACTACTCTGTACTATTTGATCCACACCACCAATTCTAATGCCATTCTTCAAGACCAGCAATCTGAATTGAATAAAATCATAGTTAATATTGAACAAAAAAGGGATAAGGACACCCCTGGTGTTATGCAACATTTGATAAGGTCCCCCCGTCCCCCCTAGGTGCATTCTGCAGAATTATCCTCAAGTTAAGCCATCACTTCCTTCTGCTGGTGAAGAGTCTCACATGGCAGGTGTGGCGTCCCACAGCGTGTACTATGAGTGCTCGCCACCATTCTTTTGCATTAATCTTTAAAGAGCCTTATAGGTTCTGCTGCTCATAACTGAGGCTAATTTCCACCCAGCTGTTGTTTCTGCTGGTCCGTCTGGGGCGGACAGAGAGAAACCAGGGGGAGGGTAAAGAGTGCCGCTTCAGAGGAAGGCAATGGGTGGCGGATAAAGAGAGTGCCCGCCCACTGGCCCGCTCACAAGGGAGGTAACCCCGCCACCTCCGTTTCACCATGAGCGTTGTCCTTTATCCTTGCTGAGAGTATGCTCACACAAACATGTCCCTTCACACACACATGAACATCCTAACTAACACAACAAATACAGAGTGTCAGCTGCTGCATGAGGGATGGAAAGCTGTTGACAGCAATAATAGCAGACACATAAGGGATGCTGTTCTGTTTGAGAAAATGGATTACAATGAAAGATTATTATGTTTTTACTGCAGTAATTGTATGTCTTTTGTGTGGAAAGTTTAGAGCATACTAATCGATACCAAAGGAGTGCATTGGGGAAACTATGCTATACCAGAAACATATTGCTGGAGGTCACAGTAGGTCATAATTATGATCACTAAAACTTCTTAGAAAGCAGTCATTTTCCACATCAGGGTTTTGACAAGAGCTGGAGGTGGTACAAAACATAATTCTCTATGCAGGACAAACTCGGATGATGATGATGATGATGATGATGATTATTATTATTATTATTATTGCCTTGTTTACAGAGTGGCCATTCAGCAGGCAAACCTAGTAATGCTACTAAAATCATTTCAGTCTATCAGTATTTTTCTAGTTTTTCTTTACTTTACTCTAATTTTACTTTACCATGTGGTTTCTCTGCATGCTTCTAACTGTTGTGCATTAGTGTAGCAACCATCAGACAGCTTAGCAAGTCAAGGATGCCTCAAGTCCTCTTCAGAAATGTCAACACATCTACTGACTACAATGTTAAATCATATTAGGTAAGATTATATGGTCTTTGAGTTTAGGTATCTAGGGCATACACTAACATGCCACTTGCTTGTCTTAGCAACCCAGGGAATAAAAAAGGTCAGTTTGTGCTACATCAAGTTTGCTTCAGTGAATAAGCACTGTAATATGCATCAGTTCACTGAAAAATGGACCAGACATTTTCTTGTTCTTTCTGCCTGGTCAGCACTGCCTATTACTTCTTACATCTGCTGTAGAATGCGGCATGCCTGACCACTCTAAAATGGGACCCATACTAACACTCAGCCCTTTCTGTTTGGATTGATTGTATTGCTGATTGAATTGGATTGATTGACTGATTGTATTGCTTTTTATGGGACATAAAAAAAGAAAGAATTCAAGTTTAGGGATGTTCAATCAGCACTGAGGGGATCAGGATAAATAGTGCTTGAAAGCTTAGACAAAAGGAACATATGTAAGTACCATTTCCTACCTATAGTGGGCGCCATGCACATGCAGTCGTACTGCGTAACATAGTCAACCTTGTAGTCTGAGTTTATGGGGTAGTAGTGGGCCAGCTTTATCATTTTCTTGAAGGCGTCATAGATGAAGATGAAGCTGATCAGTGAAGAGAAACCTTCTTCTGTGAAGCGGGTGAAGTACTGCACCAGGAAGCTGGCATCAGTGGCCACCAGGACCAGGCAGAAGAAAGCCGACCACAGGCCGATCCACAATCGGAACTCCAGGTAGTCAAACTGGTTGTCCCTGCAGGAACAGGAAATGTTTACTGTGAATTAGGTAATGATTTCCGTTGGCTCTCTGGACATGTTATTCTACAGTGTTCAAATAATGACAACTGACAACAGGCAAAAGCCCCTTATATTCCCAATCGTATTAGAATATATGGCAGTACATTGATCTTAGTGCACCTTTGGCAGGTACTGACCTCTGCATTCCAGAAAAAAACCCACAAGACCTGCCTGAGGTGACTCAGTAACCTAACCATCACAATGTGGCTCTTGTCAAAGTTTTTCTGCTTTAACACATCACCTTCAAGAACTGACTGTTCACTTGCTGCCACTGTGGATGAATATAATCAGTGTTTTTCACTTCACTGTCAATATTTTCTCTATAGAATGTTTATTCTGCACCAGTCAGCCCTGTGTTTAAATATGAATACTACTACATGTGTGAGAAGAAGATATGAGATGAGATACCTGCTGAAGTTGAAAAGGAGTCTTTCAAAGACGAGCACAGGTCCTGTACTGCTGAGGATGGTGAGAGGCTGTCCGGCCAGGAGGCAAAAGACGGCCCCTGAGACAGCTGTGCCCAGAAAGCTCTCCAACACCCCCTTCGGAGAGACAAGCATTCAGCCAGGTGAGTGTGAGGTATAACACAGTTGTGGTCAGAAGTGTACATACACCATAATGGACATGAAAGTCAGGGCTATTTCTTTCTTTTTCTGGGGCAGAATGACAAGATAACATACAGCTTCAATAAAAAAAACAAGAATATGTGCACAAATTGTTGTTGACATTGTGAAATCAACAGAGCCAAAATATTCACATGATTGAGGAAAGGGCTTTGGTAAGACCAATTGTGGAACACCCAATTGTGTTCATTATTTTATCCACTTTTGTGCAATGTACCAGTTCCAAAACAGCCCCAGAACATGCTGCTGCTAAAGTGTTCCTGTGTTCACTTTTACTTGTCCAAAAGGCTTTGTCTCAAAAAGTGCCCCAGAGGACTTTCTCCCTTGGCCATGTCCATTGATTCTGGAGCAGTTGCTTCTTTCTTGGATGGCAGCATCTGAGTCCATGGCAATGAAAATTGCTTGACAGTGACACTGGGGTTCCAGCAGCTTCAAGTTCATGGCAGGCTTGTGTCGTAATGGTTCCTGGATTGTTCCTCACCTTCCAAACTGATTTCCTCTCAGCACAGGGTGACGGTTGGGGTCTTCTTCCAGAGTTTGGCAAAGTGGGTACACTTCCTATACTTATGTAAAGTGACAGGCATAACATTAACACCACTTGCCGAATACTAGGTAGGTTCCCTTTGTGCTGCCACAACAGATCTGAATATTCATTGCATGGACTCCACAAGACCTCGCAGGATGTCCTATGGCATCTGGTACAACAGGTTAACAGCAGATCCTTTAAGTCCTGTAAGTTGTGAGGTGGGGCCTCCACCTTAAGACTCAATAAGCCTAAGGTGCTCATGACTCTGTCATCCATTCACTGGTTGTCCCTTCTTGGAGCACAGACCACTGCATACCACCTTGTCACCTGTCAGTGGTGCTAATGTTATGATATCGAAATTTGCAGTAGTTTAGAAATGGCTCCAAGAGACATTAAAATCTTAAATCTACAATCATTCTTCTATGATCTGGACTGAGACACTATTCTGTTGTACTGTAGGTTTGCCATTCCAACAATTAAAAATATATGTTGTCACTTCGCTCCAGAAAAAAAGAAGCCCTAAATTCATGCCCATGATGAGTGCAAATGTAAACATTCGACCACAACTCTACACAGAGCCTTGCAAGAGAGGTGAATGTGGTTGTGCCTGTACACTAGGTCTTCCTGGACTAGTATGGAACAATTGTGCAGGTGTATGAGTGGCCATGAGTGGGTGCCAGAGTTTGCAAAAGTAAAACTAGTAATGATGTCTTACTTTTATCATGAGGTCGTGGTATGTATTAGGCCTATGCTATTTGTAATATTATACAGTGCATATATGCATACATTATATCATAAACAACACTCCAATTCTTTGTTGGATCATGAAGCCCCTTCATCTTATCTCAAAGTTATGGTTATGGTGCTCCATCACTCCAGAGAGTGAGAGTGTGTGGTATGTAATGCAGGCTGGAAATGATTTCACTGTTGTATGTATGTCTTGTGAATGTCCTTCAGTAGTTTCAGAGGTTTCAACAAATTAATCCCTACAGCTAGTGTTAACATGACTTATGACAGAATTAAGAAGTACAGAACATTTATGATTAGATCCACCTGCATGTTTTCGGTAGCATCCCCAAGCAGTCCTCCAAATGTGATGGCGTTAGTGACTGTTCCTAAATAGATGAACAGAATGGCAGACAAAGACTGGATGTGTAGTGCATCATAGAAATCACTGGCAAAGAATGGGGCTTTCCTTTTAATGTCAAGTATAAGGCCTCCACAGAATCTGAAAAAAAGAGATATGAATTGATGAGCTTGACAAACTATGGTACAACTCTTATTTTTAGCATAGTATGTGTCATTGAGAAAGATGTAGTGTTACTTTATCAATTCAGAGTGCTCTTCAAGCTAGCGTCATGTATTACAGCACCGTCACAAGATAACAGTGTTTTTTTACTACACAAGGGACACACCGATAGTACTGTTTAATATGATAAAGCACTAAGTGTTAGTTCACTGGTTTTAAAATAAATAGTCTTAGATAATAAACACTGTCAGAGATTATATACCCAAAAATTCTTACTAATACCTAACATTAACATCTAAATCAGTGATTTTAAACTGATAGAGATATTTTCCTCAGCCATGGGTCACCTAAAACATTGGTTCTACATCTCAAAGCTCCTAAACCACTACTTTCAGAACCACTGACCTGAGGGGAGAACATATTACAAAAGGAAAAATCTAGGGGCACTTAGGGACTCACCGCCCCGTCTTTTTCAGCTCGTCGCCAATTGCGTGCCCCCCGCCTCCGTGTCCTCCGTCGTGAGGCGTGTCCCCGTTCATCTGTGCGTTGTCCCCTCCGGCATACATGTTCTTCCTGAAGAATAGACACACACAGTGCAGACAGAAGGACACTGAATAGGACAGTCAATAAAAAACATAAAAGTGTCCTCACAGTGTCCTCACAAGAGCTCAATTTTTAAAATACATTTTTTACCAAGCTGTTTCGAAAGTCTTGACACAAAAAAGCAAAACAAAACAAAAAAACAATCACCAGGGATCATGAAGTAATTTAACACCTAATCTATATGGAAATACTTTTGTTTTTAGTACACAGACCACAGAGAACATTATTTTAACCTAGGTCAGTAAAATAGTATAAACATTACTATTTATGTAATATCATTTAAAAGGCTGTTTAAAATGAACGGATGTCTTTTCTGACAGCAGTGTGATTACATTTTACACTATTAGCGATAGTATGGCAGTGTTGTGTTTTGGCACTGTGCCCAAGGTGCAAGCACAGGTTGACCAACAGACTGAGACAGCGACCTGCTATCACTTAACTTGAAGCCAAAGAGACATGACAAGGCTTATCTCATTAATCGTTACCCTGCTTCTTCTCTTGTCTGGCTCTGTCTGCCACTACATGGAACTCACTTACTGGTTTTAAAGAATCTATGAAATAGCTTCTCAGCTTCTAGCTTCAACACATGTAGATGAAGTGAGAGGCCCACATGTTTCCCATAGGTTTCAAAGCCCTCTAGAAGCCCTTTGCCACCTATAATAGATGCTTTTGAAAATCCATTGGTAACGATTAACCTAACGTAACCTTGAGGACAGCTTAATTGCAGGGATTGTGTAAATGAAAGAGCTAAAACCTTTAACAGTTAACCTTTTGTCAGAAGATGGTAGAGACTTTGGAGGTTCTATCCTGATGGCGGGGTCCCATTCGCCAGGAGGGAGCACAATGACCTCATCCAAGAACTCATCGATACCAGCAAGGAGGTCTTGTCTGTCCTTGGCCTTGTATGCAATGTCATGGAAGACCTTCATAAGGAAATGATTAGATTAGACTTCATATCAAAGCAGAACGTTTGAGATACCACTAAATTTATGTGCATCTATTGTAGATATACGAACATACTATGACATGTAAACCCAGCTTTTCTTACCTCATCAGACATAAGGGTGGCAATTGCTCTACCGATTTCATGATATGACTTGGCTTTTCCTTTTGGCCCAAGAAGAATGAACAGGAACCTGTATGGGCAAATTTAGGCAAGCGTAATAATACAGTTCAAAGAACATCAACAACATACTTGATCTAGTTAATCAATTATGACAGTTATCATTATTATGAGCATTTCATTAATACAGATATGTTACATAATGGAATGTTATAAACCTTAAATGAAGATAATTGTTTTGCAATGTGAGATTTAGGACTGGTACTGGTCGCACCTGGTTGGAACTGGCACTTCTGTTAGCGCTCCTAGCATAACAGCCTGCTGCAGCCTCACAAAGGCCACAAAAGGAGCGTCCAGAAAGTCCACTTCGCCAACCAGTACATTGGAGGCCTCTGCATCTCTGGGGAGCTTCTTCATAAACTTGTTCTTCAGCTAAACACATGCAGGCACACACAGGCAACTTAATGAAACCCAGTGAAAACACAGCAAAGGACGAACAAAGAGATGATAATGAAGCATTCGCTGCCTTTTCAGAAACACAGGCCACTCAGTGATTTAAATGCCAAAGTAAGGCATTAATGGGATTCAGGGAACACCTACATCTGCCCATGTGATGGAAATTATGGAGATGGATGGTCATACATGAGGCTGCTAAGTCAGCAAGTGCCTTCTATTAGTGCTGCATACCTTTCCTCTTTTTCCACAGGAACCAATGGTAACCTGGACAGATGTACTAAATTAAATCTCTCTTAAGGAGTAATGCTGCCACTACCACAGAGATGCTGAAGTCCTCTCTTCAAAGTTAATTTCATTAGTGGACACAACCTTTGAGTTAGTGCCAAGTCTAAAGTTTACAGACCAAAAATAATTAGCATTCCCTCTCCTCCTCCTGCTGGGCCATAAACTACTATTGGACAACTTATGTTGAATCAAAGCTTCCATGGTCATCATCACTTTTAAATCTTATATGAGCCATCATTTGAGATATCATTATATTAGATATAATTTCTCAGGTTTTGGCAGCTAAAAGAGTATATGTAAGTAAGAACCTTAGTCTGTGTATTTGCAGAAAATATACAACAGTAAGCTAATAAAACTCCCTGATTGCAACATCACCCAATTAGCAGTCAAGACATTCATAAAGCAAGCACAGGTGTACTTTAAAAAAAAAAAAAAAAAAAAAAAAAACTGCCATAAATGTCAAATTACACTGTTATGGGCACTACTGGGTTACTTATTGACTGGAGAAAACTTCAGTGGAAAAACTTCACCCAAAAGCACCCAAGGACATTCTGTCTGAGGACACCAGGGGCAGACTGATTTTCCTTCAGCGGGCGTGGCATTAAAGGACTTTGATTGGCATAGTTTGTAGGCCACATATTGACATACTATGCAACCTTACTAAAAGACGTTTGTGTCTTTTATTAGTTTGTTTTGAGAACTGTGTGGCTAAAGACTACAGTGATAAACAGGATGTGTTTTATAATGTTACAATAAACACTTTACTGTAGACTTAACAAGAGACATTAAATCACAGCAACACTGTCAGGTAATCCAGAAGTACTAGTAGAACTTTTTGTGTTCAAATAAGATAATTACCCTTTTCCTGACGTTACAACTGTGACATGAGACGCTTCTGGCAGCTGAGCTTCTATGCTGTTTGTGGTCATGGCTGAAGTGCAGTTTAGAATGGCATAAAGCCACCAGATTAACCAGATCAGCATCTGGTTAAAAGTTCCTGTTAGGCTGGGTGATTGCCATTAAGGCTACTCTAATAGGTACAAATACATGCTTTAACATACTGCTTTCTTTTAGTAACAAGATTAGGATTATTGTAAGAATAAGGATTATGTCATTGTCATTATTTGCAGGCTAAAATGTCACTGATTATTTTTATAATGTAACTATTTGGTCAAATGATCAGATCTTTGGACTGTATTTGACATATTTCTATTTTAAAGGAATAGTTTGGAGAGGAAAACACAGTGTCGCCACTTTTCTTGTCCCTCTCTGGAGCAGATAAGCATCAACCTATTGTCACCATGCCTAATGCCAGATGTGGGCTAGAGGGGTAAAACGCCCCCCAGCATTGAGCGGTGGAGAAGTGGAACTGTGTTCTCTGGAATGATGGATGGCGCTCCATCCAATACTTTTGGGATTTGGGAGTTTGGGAGTTCATCAAACAACCTCACTAACACTCCTGTCACTGGATGCAATCAAATCCATCACAGCGATGCTCCAAAATCTAGCAAAAAGCCTTTCCTGGACAGTAGAGACAGTTACTCCAACAAAAGCAGGATAAACTCCTAATACCCTTCATACCCTAAAAAAATGAATTAGCAGGTGTCCCAATACTGTATTTGTGTATGAGCTCTGCTTTGCGCCTGCTGGTCTGTGGAAGACAAAGACACACCATAGACTTGAAAATGCTGATCAGTAGCAGACAAAGACACCCCATAGACTTCAAAATGAATAGAAATGGGTCCACCATCACTTCTTGTGTCTGCAACACCTACTGGCACAGTCTGGAAGAGCTAAAGAACAATGGAAAATAAATTATCAGGAGTGATCTGGGTCACTCAGGAAATGTTTCAAGTGCAGAAAAACAAACCTCAATAGTTACATCCATCATTTGCGCAACATTTGATCATTTTATTAATCACTGAATAATCTACACTGTTACCAGATCCTATGAATCCCCAAGGATTTGGGAATGTGAGGATGGTATCAGGCTTTAGCTGAGGGGAATTCGCAAGCGTGACAGACCATCAGGCCTCTTAACCATGCTTTTCCACCACATGACACGCAGCCGTGCCTTTCACCAATCTGTGTTTACAATCCCAATCTGTCCTGCGTCTCTGGAGCACATAAACCCCTCCACCCAACCCAAACGCCTCATCCTGGGCTACTGAAAAAACAGGACATCTCTTGCTCCTCTGAGGTTTTTTAGCAGCGCTGAGTCCCAACAGAGTCAAAAGCTCACGGCACTTCCAGAGAAACGCTTAAACACATGGAACTGTCAGAGAGTTATCATTAATAAAACCATAGACCTGGCTAAGCGCTAAGGTCACGCAGGCCTTTTAGGTGACAGAAAAACATTTAGACGTATTTTCAAGTTTCACTGGTTTGTTAGTGCTTGCTGCACCTAATCAGAAACTCCATCTCTGCTCCATATTCCCCTGGCAAGCGGCTGAGCATTTCCTGTTGAGATTGTAGGCCGGTAGTGCTTCTCTGTTTGGAATATGTCCTCGCGTACAGCTTTGCGGCTCCTTTTGTTTATGTCTGTGGTGCACTTAACATCAAATTTTCCTGGTGGGTGATTAGGCTGAGGAACAACGGGCAGGGAATGGCAAAGTCATTTTATCTATTTCTCATGAATGATAATGATCCATGTGAAGATAGCATGGGTACAGCGAACAACAGACTTGTTCAACAGCTAAACAGAACCAGGATCCAGAAGAGAAGTTGTACTTTGGCCTGCTAATTACTGACCAAGACCATGCACTGCAGGAGATCCCAACCTGGTTTCTTCACAAGTGATTTGCAATAGTATTTTACCATATCATCTCTGACCTACCTTGCTCATCTGAAATATCACACACTTCAGTAAGTTTACAAATGTAAAATCATTGCCAAAGCTTAGGTAGAAGAGGGAACGTTAGACAAACGTACATACCTGATCTTTCTCTGGTTTGTCAGAGATGTCATTCATGCTGCTTGACGTCAGGTTCCGATGAGCAGTGGTGGGGCTACCTGAAGAAAATGAGCAGTCCCAGTATGGTTAACCTAGCAACAAAGTCCTCTATAACAAAGCAATGAAAGAGAGTTTAGAATGAAAAAGACACAGTAGCTCATTCCACTCATGCATGTTTTAGAAGTCCGGGCGCTAAAGAGAAGGCACACCTTGTCTGTTGCTGTTAACAAATTGAATGAAATGAAATTTAAAAACTTCAACATTAAATCATAGTGTGCATTTAACTCTGCAGAAGTCAACATGGATAATTATACTGGACAAGACAGAAATGGTACAAGTTGACTTTTTGGTCACAAGTGGACTCTATTGAAAATGAACCATTACAGCTACTTGAACCCAAGAATTTGGGTGCCATGCCGCAGAGAGTTCAGCAGAGGAATAAAAGACAGAACAAAGCAGAGTATTCGTGACGCCACTGTGGTAACATTTAATACACAAATAAAACTGCAATAATGGTGTGGGTGTCAGTTTGATGCAGACAAAAGTAAACCTTGGGGAAAGTCGTTTTATAAGCTTTAAAACATACAAGGAGGACAAATAGGTAAAGTCTTCAATTTCCCCAGGCCCGTACTACTGACATGATCAGAATCTTTGTTAGATAAGGAGATAACTAACGGCATAAAAATACCATGGGACCAAATCTTCCTAGGGCGCAGATCACCACATTGGTATGATCTCTGGTTATATAACAGGGCCTTGGTATTCATTCGCAAGTGAACACGAATGGGACATAAATGTTGGAATTGACTACCGAGACACAAATGTTATAGACAGGGGTCAGGGTTCCTAAACTGTAGTAGAGGAATCATCAAATGTGAAGTATAGTGTTAATAGTAATCTGCGATGAATGAGTCGTGCGCACACAAACAGGTGACATGGATTCTAGTTGGGGCTACAGTCGTTTGACTTACTAAGCCATCCCATGCTCGGACTTCCAGGGACTTGTAGCTCCTCCTCAGAGGCGCGAGCTGTTAGGCAAGGCACTGAGTTTTCGAGCGGACTACGAGCTTTTAGTGGCAAAAGCAGCAGAGGAGGGGAAAAAAGAGTAAGGAGAAAGCAAAGCATTTAAGGAAAGTCAAGAAAGGCAGCCCGAAAGGCCAAAGCAGAGGTGTTAAAAAGTTAGATTTTGTGAAGGAACATTGTAAGACTTAAGATGAGATGTCTAAGGAAGTAGCTTGTTTAACAGGCTAATCAGAGGCTATCACTTGTACTGAAAGATAAATAAATGACTATTAGGCTTATGGCTGATTTCAGTAGTATATAGTGTCTGGGCCAACATTAAAGGTTTTAAAAGGTACTTTCAATAGGACCGTCCTTTTGAAACTGGACTGATCTCCTGTTTTAAGAGATCAAAAGGTCCATCCTGCAATATGTAAAGTATTTAAGCAATATAAGTTAATAACTATAATATATTACCCCATAAAGGTTTGCTTCACACGGCACTAAAGAAAACATTTATCAAGGGTGTGTACAGTTGTTGTGATGTCGGCGCTACATGCCGATTTGGTATCTGTACAGATAATGTAGCTAATCAGTAAATTTTGATCTAAGCCATGACCTTGGAGGCGATATTAGTGCCGCTAGTTAATAACTAATAAATTATTTTAGATTATTTTAGATTTTTAGATTATCCTGTACATAACAATTTACTTCCTCAATAACATCGTGAAACATCATATTGTATGCAACATTTAAACACATAAATCCACATACACAGATATTTCATTTAGACAAATTAAACAAAACCAGTACATAACACAAAGTAAATTGTTCTAATTATTGTGATTAGTCAACTTTAAATAAATGCTTAGTTAAAGAATTGATGTAGATGTAATTCTTTACTAAGCCTAAGGTTAGTAGGTAGATTACTAGGTGGAACTTAGATTCACTATTATATTTCTATAACGCATTATGAATTGTATCAAGCACACATGATTAGGCCCTAAGTGACACTGATGCAAAACAGCAACAGGGTGATCACTAAATCAAAACCATAAATGAAACAAATACCAATAGAACCTTTGCTGTAGAAGTTTCATTTACTGTGAGAGTTGATAGGATAATTAAAGGTGCGTACTGTGTGCTGATTATGCTTGGTTATAATGTTTCCAAGCTGTTGTTAGAATTGGAAGTATAATTAAAGTGACCTACAGTTCTGTAGAACATAGATAAGAGTTTTGAGTTTTATAAAGTAATGGTAAACTAACTTTTATTACAATCTTAGGATTCTAATATGCATATAAACAAAAAAGGTCTCTTTTAGAAGATGGGAGTATCTAATAAGGGGAAAATATAAAAGAATATAAAAACTGCACCAAACTGGCACCTGTATTACCATTATCCGTGTTGGAAAACAGCCTACTTGCACTTGAGACCGTTTTGCCAATGTCAGCCAGAGATCGCAGATTGGATTTTTTGGTCTGATGGCGATGCTTCCTTAGCAAGGTGTACATGACCTTATCCTTCAGGTCAGCCTTCAACAGACCATTCTCTATCTGACTGTCTGTAATCATCTCTGAAAAACAAAAGGAGAAAAAGACAGGGATTAGGTTCATTCTTTTCTATTCATATTTACATTATAAAACGCTACATTACTTCATCTCACAGGTCAACTGTCATTACTTTTAGCAATGTTCAATGAAATTATCTGAATCATTGACTCAAAACAATCATACCTGCAGAATTAAGCTAGAAATCAAACATTTTGATGAGACTAAAACAAAAAGTTGTAACAACACATATTCTATTTTAAGCCATTAAAGATAGAGATATAATAAATTTCTGGCTTGTTCATGTCTGGCTGTTCTTGCGAGGTTCTATTTTTATAAAGAAGGTCAGGGTCCTAGGCACGAGGCTGGGGCCCTCAGGCTTTGTTTTTTGAATGGCCTAGTCTAGTGGCTTAATGGCTAAACCCTGAATTCAGTTCTAGTTCAAAAGAAAGAGCTCTATAGGTTAAACTACTGCAAATAAGGGAATCTCCAGTGCACAGAGAGAATGCTATTGATAACAAACAGGCAAGTCTTAAATAAAAAGAACACTCTCGCTTGATTCCATAAATGGTATATTCTGCATGCTTAGCTTCTGGCCCAAGCCAGAGTTACGTTGCCTTGCACAAAAGGTTTTCAAACCTCATTTTGAGTTGCTTTGGATCATTTCCAAAATAATGCATCAATTAGCCTCATCCTCACAGGACAGGTTTGCAACATGTTAGCACCCCAGAAAGAACTTTACATTTTAGAACAGGACTACACAAACACAGCTACTCCACTGCATTAGTGGTGGTTTAACAGTGATTTTTTAAGCAACAAACCTGACCTTCCACTTCCTGTGGCTCAAGTCAATATAAAGGAAATAAATGTAGAGGGGGAAAAAAGAAAGCTCTTTGCCTGCCCTGAATGGATGCACCCACCCGGAAAGCTGGGTTTGCAGTTGCAGTGGGGGCTGAGTGTATTAAATAGATCTATAAATACGTCCTGACATGGCAGTGGTTGCAAACCAACTAAATAGACAGCCTGTTAACCGTGACTGAATGTGCATCATATCACCAGCACAGCCTCAAGATGTATCTTAGTCTCCCACACACACACACACCCATGTAGAAAAGCTGTCTTGCTTGTGTGGATGGAGAATGCTGTGGTTCTTGAGTCATGAATTCAAATAGTGGTTTAAAGTGATGTAATATAAATCGACAAATGAGGTCTGCATTATAAAACTGGACTTTTACTTCAACCAATATTGAAGCAATCTGGCAAGTATCTCCCTATGCCCAAAAGATCCACCCATAAAGGGATAATGGAACAGCAATCATATCAGCTTTAAATAACTGAAACTGGGGTTTCAGTGCCGGTCCATGGTGCCCATGGTTCATATAACTCATAGTGTGAACGCTCATATCTAGAGTGGCTGGTGTAAAAATCCTTTACTTACCTACCACCTGGGGCAGAGTGGTAGCCTCCAGGTCAAGCATGATGGTGCCTTTCTCTATACATGTCCTGAGTTCAAAAAGACTATGCAAGGAGAGTGTGGCCACGTGTGGTTTGCTCCATCGCTCCCCACCCTTTTCCACCTTTTCTTCAAACTTGATCCACCTGGGAAGATGCAGGAACACAGGTCAAATACGCTACTATGTAACCATCATCAAAAAGGCACCCATCTATTGAGCTATAGAAAGTAAGGCTGAGCCATATGGTATCTTACACAACAATAAGACATCTTCACACTACACAATGTTTATCCCGACATTTTGTCATGCAGACAAAATTCAGCAGTAGTAGCGGATTTCAAAAACTGCTATCCAAATACTCAGTCCAGTAAGTATAAAAACAACATTTATCACAAATAAATTTTTGTCATATTGCCCAGCTCTAACAGAAAGGTTATGAAATTGACCAATATATGGAAACAGTGTCAGAAATAAGTACACTTTCATTAAGGTATGGATTGTGAAAACACACAAAGTATATTTTTGGTGTACAAATAAACCCTAAAAATGTCTCTAGTATGTAACAGAGGTTCTCATATTATCCTACATTATGTGTAGACAGAAGTTTAGATTCTGAATTTAATACAGTGAGGTCCTGATTGTATTCTACAGTCTGATTTTATACTATACAGATTAATGTTCAATGATTCCATGTAATTAAAGGTTCTTCATAACTACCTGCTGAGCCACCCACTAACACATATAATTATAATAATAAAGAGATAAGCTACTAGAATTTATAATTTATTCAACAATGGGTTCATGCATTACATAAGTCTTTGCCGCTCCCTGCCAACTTTACTCTTCTAGGAATCACCCAGTTGTCTTGCTGACATTCTTCTTCAATGAAAATGCCACATATACAGCAGTATTGTTTAAAATTTTAATATATCAGTTTTTAATAAACACAGAACCATCATTCACCTATATCATTCATGAGTTTTTTTATGTAATGAAAGGTGCAACAGCACTTTATATTGCTAGCTGTTTAAACAGGTTTACTAAATTGCAGGTGTCTTAATGCCATTTTCACGCTAAACACCTGGTGAAGACTGCCAAGTCAGTATAGAAAACAATACTTAAACAAAACGACTGCCTTTGAGTAAGCAGCAAGCCAATAAGCTCCACCAGTCACAACTTTTTTTTTCTTCAGCACTGTATTAGCCAATCAACTTGCTGAAGCGCTGTTTTTCACAAGCAATTACAACAGCAGAACATTTCAATAGTGAAAACAAAAGAGAGCTGTTAAATCTCGTAATACCATCATTCAAAGTGAACAGGCAGTAATCTCTATCCTCAAAAAACTGTCAAGCGTTAATGTGCTAGTAGCTGCTGAGTAAGGACTCCAAAGAGCTTTGGAACTTAACATGCTACTGCCCCACTCAGTGAAAGATCAAACCCCCTCAGATGAATGGAGTATAAGAGGCGGAGGCCCATTTCTTAGAGGGCGTCACAACACCATAATTGATGTGTGTTGAGACTCGTCTTTTGTCTGAGACCAAACCAGTGCCTGTTTAAACAAGGAGTCAATCGTGGAGAGCAGACGTTTGTACCTTAATGCTCTTACAATCACAGATTGTCAATACACATGTACTTTATGCAAAAAAAAAGGTATAATTTGACAAAAAAAAATCCAGCAGAAGGTAACTGGTAACTGCTGTGTCATTTTAAAGATGTTGAATAATGTCCACAAATGACTAAAACCCTCTTTTAGAAATTCCTTTAATGTTCTTGTCAGCATGAGTGGTATAGCTTAGCATATTGGCACAAAGCAGTCACTGGCACTGTGCCACAGACTCCGGATGTTTTATTCATGAATTCGTCAAAGCTTTAAAAGTGCTGCTCTGCACAGTACATCCATCAAGTCATGCTTTTTCATGAGTAATTAATCTCTTCTTAATAATTCTTGAGCTAACACAATTTTTAAATAAATGAGAAATGCAAAAATGCATACAAATATTCAAATTAAATGTAAAAATAAAACAAAGATTAGCATTTGAAAACATTCACATATAATAACACAAATATAACACAAATAATGTAAAGTAAAAAAGACCCACAAGGGAAATGTTCAGCCTTTTTTTAACACAGTTTTAAAAAGTCAGGCCTTAATCAAAAATGCTAGATCTTACCTGGCTGTCTCCTTCCATTCCATCTCCTGGCCATCCACGGACAGAAGTTCATCCAACTCTGTGAAGAGCTGTGGAGGTGCTGGTCCATCATCTTCTTCACCCAGGATGAAGCGAATACGCTCAGCTGCCGGAGAAACTGCAAAAGGGAAAATACTGCGGGTCAGGGGTTGAGGCACACGACTGTGGACCTGCGTCTTGCCTTCCTCCCCTAAGCCATTGGGCCTGATCTCCGGTTTGATCACAGAAGCCGGTTCAGGTGGAGGGGGGATCTTCACTTCAGACAGTTCCTGCTCTGTATTAGGGTCTTGTTTGGATTCACACTCTGTTTTCTCTTCTTCTTCAACATTGCTCTTCTCCACATTGTTGTTGTCCGACATGCTCCCTATGTCGTTCTCTGACACATCCATCCGAAAACTATCCCAAAAAAGAAAGTTTTACTCCTTAGAGGCCTGGGTCTGAGTTGAGGATGGGTGAGAAAGGGATGGAGGTCAATTTCACAAGCCCCCCTGCAGCCAAGCAGCACTTAGACCTTCATTAGAGCAGTCCGAGTTGCCCACTGTCCTCTGTCCCCAAGTATAATGCAATGACACCCAGGTAGCTAAAAAAAGGGGTCCCCCTGTCCCCTGACAGCAACAGCCCGCCCCTCCGTTGCTCCGCCAGTAGCCCCCTTACCATTGGCCCTCAAGCTCTGGCACTCTGCCCTTAGTCCCTCATTAACAATTAGGAAATGTTTCACAAACTGTTCATTCTTCACAAGAGGGCTTTGCTTTCCTTGTCGCTTGTCTTCTAATTTGAATATTTGTCAGTCATCAGAGCTTGCAAATACATATATAGATTGCTGCAAGATATCAGTATCGACAGGCTGAGCATTTTGCCAAGTGAGAGAGCTACTCATTTCAACCTAAGTTTTAATGTGCTAAAACCTGTTTATGCACCCAGAGAAGATTCAAATATATTCAGGGAAAGAAATGTATTACTGATACTACATAATGACTGTTAGCATGCTTTACAGGCAACCGAAGAAACGTTTTAGGATCAGGACAGAGGTAAGCAACTCCGTCTTTGCAGACGTCAAACCAGTTCACAATTCTGTTTTCTTTTCCAACTTCCACTGAACTCAAGCCAGGTAATCAAAGTTTGGTACCTGACCTCTGATTACCTGGCCTGCATGTGTTTGGGGTTGAATAAAATATCCACAGGCTGTTTTTCAAATTCTGTCTAGTACGGGAGTACTTAAAGAGCATGATTTATGCACTTCACACAAAAACCCATCAGTCATAGAAGTGGCAGAAAAATCAAGAAATCAAGAATGCAGCGCATTAACTGTAACGTCATTAGATTTTTTGAAACTGAGATTTTTCTGGAAGCAAACAACATTAGAGACTGATTGGGGATCTTCAAACACAGAAAATACCTCTGTCCAAGTTTACTATATAAAGCTTTCTGTAAAACCAAACAACGCACTGTGTTATATTTGCCAGTCTTTAAAGAAGCCGACATCTGGGCATTCAGCACCTGTCTAGCTTCAGCACATTTCGTGACAGTAGTTGCAAAATAGCTCAACCAAATGTTGTTAGACCTTTCCTTCTCTCTACCAACCAAGTTGAACTTGAGGAAGAGGCTTCAGAAGTGGATTTAATACTTATTTCAAGTAAAGAACTTTGCTTTGTCTTTAATAAGGCATAACCCAATTGCAACTGATCAGATGAGATAACTCCTCTCCTTGCAATCCTTCAGCGCACACTGGCATGAAGACAACTGGTAGGCCATTTTTCTATGCTGTTAAATCAGGGGTAATGTGATGCTTTTAGCCACATCATTAAAGAGTCTGCGGAACCTAAAGCAACTAGAGGAGTTCAACCGATGAAAACTTTGAGATGATGTTACAAAGCTAGGATCACAACAGCTGAGAGTCGGATGTAGAGCCTTTCACAGCAGAACTGCTTAGTTGTCCCTACTTGCTTCGCTCGCAATGACCCTGAGTTGCATACAGACCACACCGCTGCTGATGTGCTAAGCCTTGGAACAGTGCTATGCCTCACACAGTTGCTAAGTGAGGCTTCGATTGGAGAGACGGGCCGAGAGAAGGAGCAAAAGGGAGTTCAACATGGACGAGTGAGCAGGGAGAGCAAGCACGAAAAGAAGAGATGGAAATGAAAATCACATCGTTCAAATGGGTTTCTGTGGGCTCAGTCGCCAAGAGCCACAGGCCTACACAAAGGGGACTTTGTCCCTAAAACAGGGGGCTCATGGGAAAAGCAAGGGCTTGGGGGGGAGGGGGGGTGTGCAGTGCCCGAAAAGGGGCTTAGTGGGACTGCCACTCCAAGCTGGAGAGTCTCTTTCTCGTTAACACTGCTACACAACATTGGCAACAGTGCCGCTCACTAACATGCACAAGAAGAAACGTAGACTGTGAAACACTGCACACCTGATCACTGCTGGAAGGGTAAGAAGGGGTAAATAGCTTTGTGCTTCCCACAGCTTTGCCCACCTGAAATGTATGCATCTTCTTCTAAAATAGATAGCAAGCAAAATGCCAATAAAAGAAGAGCATCTCAAAGTCTAAGGTAATAGCAAAGGGACTTATTATGAGCTGTCCATACGACCCCTTGGTGGTAATGTAGGAAAATCACCATCACTATGTGGAAAGATTTTAGACAGGAATGGTGGAAACTGGGTTGGGTTTACTTTTGATAAGAACATGACTGGTCTCTGAAAGAGATGTGGAGTAATGGAGGATAGTACCAATCCTCAACTTAATTGTCATGAAATCGGTGGTCTGGGGTTTGCTTCAAGGGGACTCTTGCGTGGTCTGCTGCAAGTGTGGAAGCTATCTGACATGGCATCACATGTGGGGTTGCGTGATGTGACTGATTCAACTTATCGCTATGGCTAGGGCGTCTTCTTGTTTGCAGGAAAATAAAGAATAAAGATAAAAAGTTGAGCCCTACCACTTATATATGTTAAGAATATGCACAGAAAAGTGGCGACTGAAATTGCGCAATCGATCCATGGTTCCCAAGGAATTCTTCTGTGTAAAAGCAAACCAGTGATAATGAGCCCCTCGTCCAGACAGGCCCAGAATCGGCCCAGCGTGCGGACTCATGTGTTTGGGACAAGCGTGAAAGCGCCCTAAAAAAACAGCCCACATTCTTGGAGGAAAAGAAGGCAATCGCTAAGAAGCAGATTAGATGATCTGACTTTTGAACAAGCTGCAGTGGTCAAGACTTATGTTAGTACGAATAGTTTATGAGACTTCATAGTCTATGAGACTATGAGACTTCTCACATACAGTCTCTCAGGAGGCAAGAACTAGCCTTCGACCTTCAGATGGCTAGTTGTTGGTGCACACGTGTGATAGGGAGGAGACATATAAAGCATCTTGATGGGAATAACTGTTGTGGTCAAAGGAAAGGCATAAGAATCAACAACCTTCCAGTGCTAAGTCAACATCCCTGCCGTGGGATACCAGGCATATTCAGGCTTCTCCCTGGCATGCTATGATAGGAACAATCCTTATGATTGTCAGCATTCGTGCCAGCATTTTTCAAAACCATCTTCATGTTGTAAACCAGATGAAAGATCTATTTACACGGGTTATGGTTTAAACTTTGTACATCTGCCTGTTGGAAGCAAACAAAAAAAGGACACTGGCTTTGTATCTCCTCCTGGCAACCAACACTGGCTGGGAGCACCCGATTAGCCACATATCAAGACACAAAGAAGACTTGAAATTCACTTCCGATAGTGGTCCACATTCACTGATGGCATTGTGAGGAGTGGAGGATTAAGAGTAAACAGATAAGATCACTGGCCAGTTTTGGCTTAAAATGATCATTCAAGGCACATGTTCTTAGCAGGGAGTACTGTAAAAATAGAATAACTGAAGCCAATTAAAACTCAGTTTTAGTTTCACTAAATTATTCTTCATCCACATAACATCTGCAACATGGTCATCAACAAAAGATCTTCTCAATGCAAATGCTACATTTTAGCAACTAAGAGTGGGATTTGCAAGTTTGTTTAGCTAATTTCCGATGACACGTGCACCAACTACTATGCAGGATCAGCAAAGTTCTGTAGAATCACAAGGTAAATCTGCTTAGTACATTCATTTGTTTCTGAGTAGAAAGACCACTGCAATCACTGACCAGATACAATTTCAGATTCAGTCTTAGGCATTTTGTGGTGAAATAAAAAAAATAAAGCAAAACAATATGGACATTCTGATGCTTTTGAGGATCTACCAAGTTGAGGAACAGTGATTGAAGCAGCCAACTGAAATGCATTTGAGGTGTCACATGCCTGTGATCAGTGGCTTTTGTCCTTTGTTTGCAGTACAATGACGCTTCATTCAGATTGTTCTTTCAGCACATGCCCACCCCAGCCACCACTTACACGCTTCCTAACAATGACAAATACTCAGACTCAGTCTGCACAAACTAAACTGTGAAATGTTTTACTCATGGGTTGATACTGTGCTTGACCTCTTGTTCTGCAGAATATGTTTAGCCTAGAAGTAGAATTATGCCACTTTCCAAAAAGAAAAGGGCTGCTTCATCTTCACCTGGGGTTTAAACAAAGAAAATAGCATTAGCAGTGGTGCTTTATTTACAAGTATTGTTAGAAAAGTTTTAAAGCTTTATAAAACATGGCTCCTCAAGCCTCATCCCAACAATCATCAGCCAGGGACTCATCTAAACAGCTGCCTAGTGCTCTAAAAATGAAATAACTGAAGCCCACAAAGCTGCAGAAGGCTATAAAAAGATAAAGCAAAGTAAAGGGCTTTCAGGTAGTCATTTTCCAAATTCAGAATGTAATTTTGAAATGGCAGGTAACAAGAACTATAGGGGTCAAGTTGAGGTCTGGAAGACCAGAAGAACTGCTCATAGGTTGGCTAGAAAGGCTAATCAGAACTCCTGTTTGACTGCAAAAGATCAGACTCTGGAGTGATGGTGCACTATTCTACTATGCAGCAACACCAACACAAACATGACCTTAATGGAAGATTCATCAAAAAAAAGTATATAAAAAGCTATACTTAGGGCAAAGACAGAAGATGGAAATAAAGAAAGTCGTCTTTTACTCACTTAGCTATTCATAGTAACAGATATTTGAACCAGGGGGTTTACAGACTTGTTTTGCATGCTGGTGTATATCCAACTACACTATATCAACAATGCTCCAGAATGCAACATTTTGAACAAGATTTAGCCCAAGTCAAGCTAATGGCTAAACTACAAATAATTCATAAATTTAACCAAAAACCCATTTAACTGCATTTTCACACTGAACTACTATGTTATACTGGTTATTTTAATGTACTTAGAAATTAGAAATACCAAAAGCAAGTGCACACACGAAAAAGGGTATACTCAGACTGCATACTGATCAGATACATGCCATACATTTGCCAACTCCAAATTAATTTCAACCCTGGAAAACCGTCAAACAGAAAGCCTGCAACTAATTGTGCCATAGCTATTATCTGACATTTGGACAGGGATTCCATAATGGTAGCCCTAAGAAACCAACAAAAGGTTAAAATGGCATGGGATCTAAACCAGAGCTCATTTTTGTTGGTTGTATTGGCCAAAGTGTTAAATCTCTTTAAGAATGCCCAAATGTACTATAATCATGTCTGTGGTCTGGTTGCTTCCTTCATGTGGGTGGACATGTGCTGGCTATAAGCACCTTTAATCCCAACCACACCAGTGTCCACTCAGGGGAAACAGCATGGTTTTACACAGGACAATACACAGGATTTAATATGTGGATACCCTTTTGGCAGACACCTGCAATAAATATTTAGTGTAATGCTACTACAGAAATAGCGCAGACAGTCAATTCCTGGTGATTCAATAAAACAAAGCTGTATAATGCTATAATAGATAACCCCGGTTGCCTCCTTTTATGTGGAGAGCAAATAATGAGGCATATTTAATAATGTTAATCCTATCAGCGTACATACAAATATTAAGCCAACTTAAATCCCAGTAAAAAGTACAATACTGAATATCTCTCATTTACATAAAAATGCTAATTGTACAACCTATAGTAATTCATGTCCGCAATGTAGTTAACCTTTGGTCCAGGGGGATCACTGGGATGTGTAAATGTAGGGAATGTTGAAAAAGAGAGGAACTATCTAGACAGTTTTTCCAAGAACACTTGTGTTTATAGCTATCTATATCACTCATAGAGGCCAGCCTTAGGATGAAGAAGGTGGTTAGATTAACTAATTATAACCTGCAGTGGGGGGAGCGACTAACTGCCTTAGAGAGGATTACCGTGGGCTGTTTCTCTTGCCTTATGGCTAAAGAGATGGTCTATGAGACATCCTGCTCAGTGCAGGGGCTGACTGGCTCCCACTGGCACACTTATTGGACGGGAGACTTTTTTTTAAAAAACACTCTGCCTATGACATACAGCAATCCCATTCAATAGCATCTATGCTTATTTTACCATATAAATATGGAAAACCAGAGTGACTGGAAAGAAAAGACTCCTCAGGTGTACACGATGAAAGTCTATGGAACACAGTCAACTATTGTGTTGGGTATTGTTTTTCATTTTTTCTTATGATTTTCAACACAGATCTGCATTTAGATGCATAAAAGGGCTTCATGGATAAGCATAGCTTGCAAAGGCACACCCCTTAAAAATCTCAAATACTCCTTGTAGAGATGTCTCATCCAGTTTTTTGCCCCATGATCAAATCCAAATCCAACTTAGTACTGAATATCGATGAACACCAAACAGATGTTTGTGTTTCTATAGATAATACAGCTATACAACTTAGGTAAGAAATTGCAGTAGTATGTGGTTCGGGACTGATTTACTTTGTTTGGTTGTTTACTTTTTTAAATGACCATTTTACAGTGTGTTAATATCTTATAATTGAGTCTGACTGACCTTCCTGATCATTCTTGCTCTTTCAGACACTTGAAGTTGAGCATTCTACTGCAAACTACATTATTTCCTTTACATCTGCACTCCTGGATTCCTCTTTAAGTTTGAGCGTAGATTTACCCATTAGCAATAACAGTCCCACTTGTAGGTGGGATTTGCCATTGCTCGTCCCCGATTGGTACGGTCCCACTGGTGGGATTTGCCACGGTTGGTCCCTGATTGGTACAGTTCCACCGGTGGGGGTGTACCAATCAGGGACCAGCTATGGTAAATCCCACCCAAGTGGGACTGTACTTGCTAAAGGGTAAATCTACGCTCAAACCTAAAGAGAAATCCAGGATATAATGTAGCCCACATTATTATAGACACTGTTCCTTACACTGCACAGTCATTCCTACTGATTCCACATCCTTCAAATGTTGGTCATCCCCCAACAATCTGTCACAGAAAACAAACAATACATGCATAGAGTAACCTGTTCCCTTATCTTATCTGTACCCAGTAGGATTTAGATGTGAACAATGCGTAGATGTCAGAATATCGCCTTGAACATTTTATCATCAAATTCAGTCGTCTGGCATAAAAGCAACACAGACAGAACAGATCAAGCTACAGAACCATAAAACTGAGGAAGCTCCTTTGGTATTGCCTGAGAAAGCCCTAACTGAAACCACTGTAAGCGAAAATGTAAATATGGTCCCAGACCAGCACCAGAGGCTTCTTCCAACATCATGAACAGCCTCCCACAAAACCTGTCCAAGTTCCAGGATGTAAATGAATCTTCCAAAGTGCCCAGAGAGGTTTTCTTTATGCCTGTATAGAAGCAACCATCCAGGGGGGTGAGGGCTGCCAGAAACATCAGAAACTCTCCTGAACAACAGCAAATGTGTGGGTTGGACTGTTTGGGCCCAAAATATCCATGACTTACTGAACTTGATTTTGAGGCAAAAGCAAACTAACCATTCTGGCACTAGGATTAATGAAGGGCAGCATGGCTGCCTTTAGTTTACTTTTTTTTCTTTTCACTATTTATTATTTTCATACGTTATGAAGTTTGTCAGTGATCAAATCCTACAGGGATCTCTATGGCTATAAAGCAGAAAAAGGAAATCTGCAGTCAAATAAAAATTTACTAACACAGTACTACAGAACACCTTCTAAAACCATGTAGCGACAAAGCATTTCCTCCAAATCTCTTCAATGTCATCAGCACTGTTAAATTAATTCTGATAGAATTACTGGCCTGCTCTCAATCCCCACACTCCTCTACATCCTGATATTTGTGTTCCCCTCAATCTGATCTGGGTGTTTTTCTGTTTTTCAGTTCTGAACACACTGTTCAGTGCTGGTTGAAAACCAAAGGAAGGTGCTTGGAACTGCTGCTGGTAGCTCCTGAGTGTTTCTATGACAGTTCCATTTCTAACCATAGCCGTAATTGAAGAGTGAAAAGAGTGTGTTGCCGTACATGGTTTTTGAGGAATGGGTAAAAATAGAAAGAAAATAGATAAACGTCTGGAGGAAAAGCTCCTCAAATGCAGTCCAGACTCAAAACTGCTTTGTTACTTCCTTTGGATAATGTCTATAAATGGCTCCCAGAGGGCGCTCTGCTAGAACAAAGTAAAATCAAAGAATCGGAACTGGATCAGGCTTAAAATAGGCGACATCCAATCCATTAAAATTTGTCTGGATCAGCCCCGGTCTTAAAACACTGGATCAGATCGGGACATCTCTACACAGATAAACAGATCTCTACATGTGTAAAAAAGAGAAAGACCACTTGAACTCTCCAATCCAAGATGAGTCGCTACAATGATTTTGGGAAGCAAAATCAACTGAAACCTGCCCCTAATACTATTTCCATTTTAAGGAGATTTACTACTTCATTTGTGGTAGCTTATAATAGAGGATGACTGATAACGGCAAACAAGCATCCGGATCAAAGATAACAATCAGGAAGCAATCCATCTAAAGACAAAGGGTCAATGTCCCCCTCTGTACACAAGCTTTAGACCATAGAGGGCTGGTGGCAAACAGCCAGCACATTGTTACCCTTAAGCTTGCTGTAATAATCTACCTCACAATATCAATTTCCCACAGAAAATCATTCACGTGTAAAAAATAGACATGCTGGGTCTTTCTGTGGGCTGACAACTCTGGACTTCTGTCTTCAGGCAAGGTCTTGCGTCCATCAGTGTGACTTCCATATAAGGTGTATCCAATGATTATTAGTGTGACATCAGTTCATAAGTCCTGTTTTAATTAAACAGGGTCACTGTTAGGGGGAATAGTTAGCACAACAGAAGGAAAAAGGTAAGCTATGACCATCCTGCAGAGTGTAACTGCACTTCCAGCCTGAGGGAAGTTTCCATTAACAGCTGTGCACAGTGAGGGGACAGTGAAAGGGTGACTGCAATATCCTACAGTGTTATCACAAAGCTGCATCCAGTCTTGTTCTTTTGTAGGCGACTGGGCTGGTTACAGGACTTTCAAATACATGACCGACACTTTCTTTGTCTCCTCTCCCTCCTTCGTGCTCACTCTCCTCCTCTCTCATTCGCTATCCAACTATACCCCTCTACCCCTACAGCCATCATTAGGGACCATTTAAAGCCTCAGTGTCCAAATCGGCAGAAACGCCTCCTAAGTGATCCTCCTAAGGTCAAATCTCCCTCACCATTAGATATCTCAGCCATGCACTCATACACACATCCTTTTCTCCAAGACTCACATCAGGCAATAATGGCCTATTTCGAGTGGCTATTAGTTACACAGAGGGGCCTTCACTCCTGTCTGTCCAAACACACTCATACACTGGCTGGGCAGCTCCAGATATCGGTTCTGACTAAGTCGAGTCAGCAGTGGCTCCGGCCTACGGCTGTATGTGTGTCGGCATGTGCATGTGAGTGCGTGTGCGTTTTTTTAAATGACTGGTTCTTTGAAGGAGAACCGGGCACTAATGTGAGCTGACGGCTCTTTGGCAGGCACTTACTGAGTGGTTTGAGGATGCTGTTGCTGGCCTCCTCAGTGTTTTCAGCATCCGACCTGTCCGAGGCATTCTCTGTCACTTTCTCCTTCCTGTCCTTGTGGCTGGTACGCCGGCGGTGGCGCCTCCGACGCCGGTAGCTCTTGGGCACGTGTACTCCAATGTAGATGGTGTGGTGGCCTGGGAACGAGAAGACAAGGATGCTCAGATGGATCTAGCTATTGGGGATTGCACAGAACTGCAAGGGAAATGTGCTGCAGATCAGCTTAACTAAATGGAATGGAAGCCTAGGATCTTCTGACCTGTCCCTTTTCAGTAAACCTTATCAGCATTGTTTAAGAAGACTGGGGATTCAGAATTTCAGCTATTAAGACCAGACAGGCCAAATGTTCAGGGTATCTTTCAAAAGTGGACCTACGTTAAATGAAAACATCAGCAGCAGGTCACATTCACCAAAACTAATTCTGAGAAAGGAAATGTTCTACAGGACACTGAGGTCAAGAGCTGGGTGTCAATTGTTTCCTCAGGGTCTACTGGGAGGGACATTTGGTGTTCTTACCAAAGTAAGGATGTAAATAAATGCCAACCACTTCCTCTGATGCAGGAAATGGCCTCAGCAATCGGGAGGACAGCCCAAGAAAAATTGTCTGGTCCTCAAAAAGAGGGTTTGCACTCTACTGATGGACCAAATATTTTGTCTAAAGATAATCAGCAGGTAGACCCTGAACTTTCAAAAGTTTAGGTTCTTCTCATAGAGTCACGTAAGTTCACCTGTTTTGCAGCCTTTCAAAATACACCAACAAAACACAGGCTCAGTACCCTGTTTTGGCATTTGGATCCAAACAAGACAATGCTAGGACTTTTTGACCTCAGAGCAAATTAATCTCATAAAAGCTAGAACAGACAGACTTAGCTAGACAGAGATGATGAGATTATTAGACAAAATACACTCCCTTTTTATAGGCTTGAACTGGTAGACAACTGACTATTTAGCCTATTCACAAAACCAACAAACATCAATAAAGATTAACAAGAAATATTAATCACACATAAGCAAACACTGGGAACAGCAAGCTACTGTTATACTTAATATACCTTGACATCCTGGCAAACATATCTGTGTTCAGTAAGCTCTCGTTGCTTCCCTTGGGAGTCCCTGGGTGTTACTCCAGGACTGAGTAGTGCACATCTATGATAACAGCATTATGCCTCTTTCCTGTCAGCTTATATGCTTGTCCAGCACACATGGCACACATGACTCTGTGGGAAACCCACCGAAGCTCAGACAAATTAGACAATAGTTTAATAATATTGCACAGAAACAGTCCACTCTCTAAAGAGCCGCCAGGACGGCATGTACCCCTATGTTTCAAAAGCCTTTTGTGGCACAAGTTGCAAAGGTTCTAACAGGACTATGCTCTAATGCTCTCCCAGTGCCAAAACGCAATCAACTTTCTCAAAGCTATGGATCTTGTCTTGTTCTCAGTCTCATCTCAAAAAACAGACACTTAAAAAAGCATCAATGCTTATGATCTTAGAGAACCTAATAGCCTCAAACCCGGATACAGAGCAATAATTTTTGCAAAGAATATATGTGAGTGTGAAGAACCATTAAGAAGTTACCATAGAGATCCAACAACAATTAAAGTTTTTTCTTGGTCTTTTCCAAATGCGCATTCTAGCCAAGAATGATTTAGGAATCTTTTTAGGAATATTTTCAATAATTGCCTAGGCCGATCAAACTTGATGAGTGCCTAGTCCTTTCAAACTGCGCAGGCTAATTTGATTAGGATGCTGATAGAACCCTGCGATGGACTGGTGCCCTGTCCAGATGGTATTTCGGCCTTGTGCTCAATGATTCCGGGAAGGCTCTGCTCTTACCGTGACTCTGACAGGGAATAAGCTAAAAATATGGATGAATGTATTGACAAAAAATGTGTTATGTTAATTAACAGCAGCTCAGAATTACAGAGAATGTGAGTAAAATATTTCGATATATTTTCTGCATTGTCTGAATCTTTATTTGATACATTTTGTTATGTTGGAAGAAAACTAAATTATTTCAGTATTTTTTTAAGGTTTTATTACAGCATTAATAAACAGTCTGTGTAGTCAAGTATAGCAACGTACATTCAGACCTGAGAAAATAACAGGCATGGGAATAATAACCAATCTACGATGATAGAATAGGAAATGAAAAGGCAGAAGAGAGAGTGAAAGAAAGAAATAATAAAGAAAGAAGAAAGGATAAAAGAGAAAGGTAATAAACAACAATGATGGAGAGAGAGAGCGAGAGAGAGAATGTAAAGTAAGGAAAAGGGAGTGGATGTAAAAAAAAAAAAAAAGTAACAGAAGGAAAAGGAGAGGTGAGGAGGGTGGAACTGCATATTGCCTGTCCAGCTTTGTACCGGGCTTCCTGTCCTTTTTGGAGAAACCCATTTCTAAAAGGCCATAGAAAGCAGTCTGAATTAGAGTGGCACACTGTTTGTCAGTGGATAAAGTTCCCTGCGTCTGGCTGAGCCCTGTGGGCTGCCGGAGCTCAGTATCTCCAGTTACCCCAGTAACAGAGCGGCTGGAACAGTGGGTTCCAGAGAAGAGTCGGGCAACACAGCCGCACGCACTCCCAGCATGCTAATACAGCCATGAATCTTAGGACAGAAAAAAAACAGCCACACGCTTGCTCACCATTTATAAACCCACTCCAAGATAATTTACTCTGAAAACTGGGTTACATTAGTTTCTAAACCCAAATATCTTTGCAAATTGGAAATTCTTTACAAATAATGAGACACAGAAAGTCCCAAATACTACTATTTGCAAAAGCTCAAGTGTCTCATCATCTATTTAAAGGGACCCTAAAATGGAAAACTGTATATTCCCTGGCATAGTTGAATAATGAGACACTGCTGTGCTCTCCTTCAAAAGAAAATCTGGCATAACCAAAACAGGACTGGAAAACGAACCAATTCCAAAACTGTTACGTAACAGTCTTGACTCTAGTCTAAACTGGCAATATGATGGTGTTGTTGAGACTGGAGAGCAGCTCATATGCATTAGACATGTTGGTTATGGGAATACAGGTTGCCTTGTGAAGCTCACTTGGCATGTGATGAAGCAAAAGCCAGGAGAAGCAAACAGGGATCCACGCTAGGCTAAAAGCCAAATCTAGTCGATTCTAGCTTTCAGTATCTCTTCGCTCCCTCGAAAAATAACAAACTGAACTACCTCGGCTGAATCAACCCAGAGCTAAACTCACATCAGATGGTAGAGTACCAGCTCATGTTTTTTTACTGGTAAGACTCATGAAAGCCAAACCTGGGGAAGTGAGTAGGGGGCAAGGTTAAAAGCTAACCGGTTATGTTGAAAGGACACAACGAGAGGACAGCTGCACTATGCGGGAATAACTGGGGATAACTACAGTATTTTTGTGACAGTGTTAAAACAATGCTATAACATGGATTCTCCAGGCTTTACAGTGCTGTAAACCAGCCAATAAAAGTAGAGCTTATCAATGCTTTTTCCCACAAGCCCTCAGTACAAGAAAGATCAGCATATTTAATTGTGAGGCAAAATAACATGGTTGCAAATAGGCTTGTTAAACAATATGTTGGTCATTTATCACCCCGAGTCTCACACTACATATTTACACATTGAACAGCAACTTATACTCAATAAATGAATTCTCTGACAGCTCCTCTCGTACAGCGTCCTTATCATAGCTTTAGTGTATGCTGCGCTGTTGTGAAACGTAACACGGCTCTGTGCTAAACTGAACTTTGACATGAGACATGTTTGGCACTGACAATAAAGTGACTTAAGAGGTAAGTGGAATAGGAAGTGTCCATGATAGGGGATTTAGTCTTACAACCTGGGAACATTCAGCTTCACTTTGGCAAGAGGAAGTGGACGGATTGTGAAGGAGTTCAGTCAGAGGTGAAAGGAAATTTGTCTTTAAAAAGTATAGTGATTAGAGGAGACTAGTATGTCACCAACAGTTTTTAATCATATTTTGACTCTAATGACCTTAAAGGTGCTGCAACCTGCTTTTCCTCTCCATAGAGGAAAATGTCAAGACCACCCAGTGTGTACTGACACATTGTCCTAATCTGGACTGACACAAGTCCTAATCTGGAGGCATTTTAAGGGCTGAAAGGAACCTTATTGATGGAAACTAATTTAGAAGGATGAAGGATATGCATTATCTCTGTCACACAAAAAACCTTCTCCAAACATATCTCCAAAATGGCAGCTTAACAAAAAATCCTTCATAGCTTTTAAGTAGAAGTCAATGTAAAAATATTTGATTCATTTTGGAGCATATCTGGTGGTCAAATGATGTCAATTAGGTCAATTATTTGCTAATCAACTTTGGCAAACGTAAAATGTCACATCTAACATCATGCTGTAGCTACTTAAACATCACATTACTAAGGTTTAAATTTGACTACTGTTTAATTCCCATCTATCAATTATAGGCCTAGGTGAAAAAAAAGAAACACACCTACACACACTTGACAAATATCCAGGTTTGTTGGCCAAGTAGACCAGGAGGCGATTAGCGAAGTAAACACAATGTCATGTGACCCTTGAGCACTACATCTTCATCACACCACCCGAACTTAAAAAACAGGGGCCAATCAAATAGAGTGTGAATCTATTTGAAACGGTGAATGCTAATGTTCAGCTTAATATTGATCTGGAATATCTGACATATGAAGGAGATGGCAGGTGATACTAGCTGGGGTGTACACGTGTGCGAACTGGCTAGCAGTACTAATGATGGCTAACTGCTAGACAACAGAATTGTAAAGAAAGTCACTCAACAATCTTACCTTCGACCTCCTCCTCATCACAGACGTGCTTGAGAAAGGACGCCCCTCGGTCCAGCACCGCCTCATCCTCCATCCTGTAATAGTAGAAGAGGAAGAAAGACTGCTCACATTTTTCTTCTAGAGACAGCGTTGAGCCGTAGCGCCTTGGCTGGTTCACCTGTAGTATGTTACTGCTAGGGGTAGCCATGGTCCCAGGTTAGCAGGGAGCGCTAACAAGGGAGGCAACTCAGGTTCTGGATCCAGCCCTAGGGTAGTGGTGGTCAGCTAGCAGGACAAATGGGACACGTTCCCAACCCCTGACAAAGCTACTGCCCTTGAGGGAGACACAGGGAGCTGGCAGGTAGATGCTGGGAGGGTAATCCAGCCTGCTTGTGGGGTAGGGGGAGGGCAGGCTGAGCGTCTCTGCTAGACGTTAATTGACTTTGATGGGCCAGGAGGTGACGACTGGGCAACCACGCACAGATTCCAGATCAGCCGCAGAGGGTAACGGCGTCCAGCTGAACGGCGCAACAGGTACCGCGTGGTTGGAATATGCGCTAAGCGCGCAGATCACACCCACACGTTGTATATATGAAACTTCCTCTGGCTGGCCTCGATAAGTACACATGCACACACATACTCACATACCAAACTAACAGGCAGGTGGGGCATCACGTGGCTACCGTGCAATCATCTGCCCTTTGAGGATTAGGTGAGCTTCTCTTGGGGGTATAATGCAGGCGCTCATAACAAGACTTAAATAAACTCATTTCCTGTTTCAGGGTTTCTTATAATGAGACAAGCATGCCAGACATGTCATTTTCTCCTAGTAGTTATTCTTTCCATTAACGTGAAGGAGGTTAAACAAATAACAAATACTTACCTGTGGTTCTGCATGTAGAATTGTGTAAAGAAAATTAGGACATCCCAAGAAAAGCTTTGTCTTTTAAAACATATTTAAATATGTGGACATTTGGTCTTCATCTGAACAGTACTGAGAGATGGAGGTAACATAACTAAACAATGAAAACTATGAGGAAAATGTTAGAACTCCCTTATGTTCAACCCCATGTTTGGAGGAGCCTGTTTTGTTTAATAATGCCTTTTATTTATCTTGGAAGTTGGATGTCAGAGCTGGAAATGATGGGAATGGTGGGAATTAAGGTAAACATTACGATAATTGTACCCTATTTTAAAACCTTTGCATAAATCAGTTAAGCTAAAGACTTTGAAGTTTACCACAACTGGTTTTATGGTAAATCTAACCAAAATATGTCCCACTTCTTATGTCCCCAGGTTAACACTGTTAGCGATACAACGCATTACACAGTATTCTGCTCATCCAAACACCATTGAAACTGTGTGTACGGCCAATTTAATGAGTATATCATAAATAGACAGAAGTGCTAATAAACTAGTGCTAATAAACTGTATAATACCACTGCTTATTACTGTTGATGTGCGGTGCGGTTATCTTGGAATTTCAAAATTTGGGGTTGGTGAGGCTCTCCTGACTTTCCGAGTAGAAAATACGACTTGTGGGGACGTTCAAGCCGAAATATCCTACCTGCTCCTGATTATTAAAGTGAGTGGTATCACCATGGAGAGATCCAAAGAGCTCTCAGAGGCTTTCGAATAAAGGTTGTTGATGCAGATGAGATTTAAAAAGATCTCAGAACATTTGGAAATCAGCAGTTACACTGTCCACAAATTTATTTACAAGTGCTTTAATTAATGTAAAACAATGGCCAACACTGTCAGATCAGGCCGTCCTAGCAAGCTCAGGCCAAGAGCAACAATTCTAAAATGTCATCACGGGACCTACAGGGAGATCTTGCCACTTTGGATGACAAATTACATGCAGAATTCATAAAGAGACAGAATACATTTGATTTTCTTAGGAGGTGTACAATCCCAGGGAAACCCTTGCTGTGAAAATTTAGAATTATTTAAAGTTAGGAGGCCAAAGGGCACTTCGACAAAGACCAGGACTTCTGGGTGTCCTGATTTTTTCACATGACTGTTTTAATACATCAAAATATGGACGAACCGCATATAAGGGGTATAAAATGCCCTATTTTTCCCCCCATGTGAAAAATTTTAACTGAAAGCTTTTCATTCCTCTGTAATGTGATTCCTGTTCATCATCTTCAAATAGTGCACTCTACTAATCTGGGCAGGAAGTACAATAGCGATGTGAAATTCAATAAACCTTGATCAGATGTCTTCTGGCTGGCTTAAGCCTTCAAGCCATGTAAAGAACAGAAAACAATAGCTTTTCCTAAGTTGCTTCAGCTCAACAAATACCTTTAGCTTCAGCCAAAGGGCTCTTCTGAGGACATTCACTAATGTCTATGTAAGGTTAACAGTGCAACCTGCATATAAATGCACTGGCATTAACCGCAGGTTGGGTGCAAAGTAACTGAGTGATGGGTGGGGGTGAAGCCATCCCGCCTCAGTAGACAAAGCCCAAAGGTTGCCGTGTCCTTGCAAGGTGTGATACATAGTGTATGAGTTTGTTTTCCACCTCTCTCTCTCTCTCTCTCTCTCTCTCTCTCTCTCTCTCTCTTTCCCTCAGATCTAACTTTCACAGGTGCAAGATACGCAAAGTCCAAAGACCAAATAGCACGGTCAAGGAAAGTACTTAGAAGACAAAGTCTCCTCGCAAGAGAGGGGGGGGACTTGCAATTTGCGACATACTGTCATGATATGATGTATGAGCAGGTGTGTTTATTGTGGGTCCAAGTTGTAGAAACAGATCATAAGGTGTCCTATTTGCCTTCTTTTAATATTTATATGGCAGTAACTGCTGTGGCTGTGAAAAGTTAATATTTAATACTATGAATAAAAAAATCTATGTTTTATTTTTCTTTAATAGAAAAAAGCTATGCTCTTCCCTGCAGCCTTATAAATCACAGGTTTCCAAAAGCAGAAATACAAACTAAAGCCATCCACAGCAACAGGAAGGACGGAGCTGGTTTGTCTGATGGCAGTGCTTGGGCCCCTGAGACCTGCCGTGTCATAACGTTATCTCAACCAGATGCAATTACGCAAACTGAAAGAATGCCAACTCCTACCCCAAATCACAGCAGAACAAATACCAAGCTGCTGTGCTCAGGCAGCCAAAACGATCATATCCTGCTTTTTGCCATAACCGCATTTAAATCAGAAGGTGTCCAGGGTTAGTTTTTTGTTCTTTCAGCTGTACAATACAGTGTGTCCAGAAGATGTTAAAAAACTGACAGTTTTTGCTAAACATGTGGCTAAATACCACAGTCCACAGTCACTGCAAATACGTGTACAGCTTTCTGTATTACCTGTTTTATACTGAGAGTGACTAAGTGTCACAAAAATACTGTAGCTCCAAAATGCCAACTTTACAGCTTTAGAGCTAAGAGTGTATTATGACCTGCTTTCATTATACACTCTTTAAAACTCTAAAGAGCTTAAATGGTTTTTCTTACCCTGGAGAACTGGTCATTGATGTACAAGAAAAACCTCTTGTTGATGGTTTTTCATATAGAACCTTTAAAAGCAATGATGTTATACGATTCAGGACTATGGAGCCGATTTTGGCCTACGCTCTTAAAAATGAAGGTGACGGGGTTCAAAATGGCACAATGGTAATATGGCCCACTAGGCCCGGGGGTGACAAATTTGAATCCCAAATCATGCCAGTTTGGTATCAGTGGCCAAGAGTCCGAGAAAGCACAACTGGGTGGGTAGATGGCCCTCTCTCCTCTCATTACTCGTGAAGCAATGTTGGCCAACACAGGTGTCTGTTAGCTGGTGTGGTGGAGGTGGAGACTTCTTGTCGACTGCGGCTGGCTTTGAATGTGTTGGAGGACATGTGTTAAGTCCTTACACTCCTAGTGTCGGGAGCATTGCTAGTGCAAGGGGAGCTACAAATGGGTGGGTTAATTGGCGGTACCAAATTGGGAGAAAAAGGAGAAAAAAAGAAAATCGACAAACATATTTATTTAAAAGTTTAAATGAAGGCGCTACAAATGGCTCTTTGAGCAATTCCAGGGAAGAACCCTTTTTGGTCCCAGTAGAGTATCATGTTTATAAAAAAGAGAGAACCTTTTATTTGATGTAAAAGTTCCTCACCACTTTAAAGGTTTTTCTATTATACCTAAAGTGGTTCTTCTACCGTATCGCTCAAAGAACCCTTTCTAGCACCTTTATTACTAAGAGGGAGAGTGTAGGATGTATGATCTCTGAGAGGACAGTCTCCCTTCTCTCTTCTTTTAAACACCTCTTTTCCCTGCTTGTCCTCCTGACAGTCTTTCCCTCTTACTCTCTGTGAGTGTTAAAGGATAAAGGTAAAAGGATAAAGGTGCACGTATTCGTCACTGTACAGTGTGGACTGTACAGCGAAATGTGTCCTCCGCATTTAACCCATCTGGTAGTGAATACACACTCACACACACACACGTGTTAGGGGCAGTGAGTACACACACACACCCAGAGCGGTGGGCAGCCAACTCCAGCGCCCGGGGAGCAGAGAGGGTAGTGCACATGTGAGAAGCGCAAGAGTGGGACAGGGAGACTGAGAGAGAGAGAGAGAGAGAGAGAGAGAGAGAGAGAGAGAAATGGTCGCTCTCTGGCACGTGACTCCTTAAACTGCAACGCCTAAATGTGAGCACTCTGCACGCTCACTCCGTCCTGAGTCAGCAACACCGTAATGTCAGTTCTGGACAGCTATTAATATCAGAACGTCTATTTACATCTGAACAGCTGCGTAAAATTACTATTTTTAACAGCATCTTTGGAAACAGCCTGTGAGGGCCGTCGAGGTCCAGCTAACACTTCATCAATGTCTGCGTTTTGTTAAAGGCCAGTTAAAAAGAGGTGAAAGACCTGCAGGTAGTTGCGTTTAAACCAAGTATCTCTGGACTTTTTTTTTTTGGAGTGAGTGAAGAGGTTGGGGAGCCCCTTGTCTAGTGTTCTGCCTCCAAAACTCCATTGCCACCTATGGAACGAACACAGACACAACAGGCATTGGGGAGCACACGGGGCAGAGACGTTTCCTAATGCCCACTGCTTTTCCTGTCACATCTTGATTGCCTAAAAATCTTGGACTAACTGGGTTAAAATGAGTTGACAATTTTTAAAAAGGAATAAATTCCGCGCTACTGTACGGCTGCTAGCTATTGCAAAGGAAAAAGGAAAAGAGGACACTATTATGAGTGACTTTTTTAAAAGCTAATTTGTGTAAATTATTCAGGAGGCCGTGCTATATTAATGGGGGTACTAACTGAAATCATATGTGCATTAGCGGGATAAGAGTTTGAACTAGGAGAGGGCAATACGTCAATATTTTATTGTATTGTGATTGCTTTTTGAGTATATCGTAGATATCGCCTGTGCTTAAAAAACACTGATTAACAGCACTGATTAATTTCATTACAAAGAGTATAATCTGTCCTATTTAACTAAATGGAGTGAAGCACATTTTGAGTAAAAAAAATCATGGTTCTCAGTAAGGCTGGGCGATATGGTAAAAATACTATATCACAATATTTAAAGACGTTTTTTTTATCACGATAATGTAATCACAGACTCCTCTCCCGTACTGAATACAGTGATGTTTATTCAACATCTGCAGCCCTTTATCTAATTAAACCAGTCTAATTACACTGTTAGTAATGAAACATGCAACTGATTGATGTTCAATAAACAGCAACAATATCTTTAATATGCCTAGAAAAGCATATGACGATGAGAAAAATGGATCACGATATGATAAAATATCATCATATTGTCCAGCTCTAGTACTCAGTATGGGAGAGCATTTGAGTAGCAGTTTTTTTTGTTGTTATTATTTTATGCTGTCGGTGCATTTTGTCTACATGAAAAAATATTGTGATAAATATTGTGTAGCATAACAAATATATTCAAATATTGATTTTTGATTTTTTTTATTTCTTTATTTCTTTATTTTAAGCATACTGCCCAGCTCTGGTCTGAACACAGTCTTTAAAAGTGAAATGCCTTTAAAAGTCATCAAAGAAAACTAGGAATAAATGATTACAGCTAATCATTCCAGGTTCAGAAATGGTCTGTTCACACTAGACTGCTATTTAACCCGCTTCAAAGTGCAGAATATTCCCAAAAAAGCAAAGACAGAAAGTGAAGTTCAGTGGAGAAAGGCGTCAAAGCTGTGAACCTCTGGGTAAAGGACAAAGGGCTGGTCTGGCGGATCTTCCCAAAGAGGTGTGTACTGTACCCTAACGCAGTGTGTCCGAGCAGGAGTGCAGTAAAAAGGTGAAAACACTTTCTCCAAAGTCAAAAGCTTCTCCACTTACTTGTTCTTGGCTCCGCTCATTTTTCAGCCTGTGGTCTCCCAGCAAATCTGAAGGAGCTGCTTGAAGACCCGAAGAACCGAGTCCGAACCCCTCACCGAGCACGACCTCCGCCTGGGTTTCAGCACACATTTAAAAACTCAGTTACAATCTCTCCATAAACTCAGAAACTCACATTATTGTTAAAAATAAAGAAAGAAAGAAATTCAACAGAAGGTCTCCGAGTGGACTCCGGCTCGGCTCGGCTCGGCTCGGCTCGGCTCGGCTCAATTCTGACAGAAACTTCAGACTTCTCCAAACAGAGAAAAGAGAAAACGCGGACCCAGAACAAAACAAACAAACAGAAAGAAGGTAAAATAGGTAAAAATACCTTGTTTAACTTTCCCCGCAGTGGTACTTTACTTCGACATGTGAAAACGCGCTGATGCTGTGCTGTAGAAGACCAACACAGCTCGGAGCCTCAACGTGTCCGCTTCATATTTTAACAGCCCTCCGTCCGCCAACGTCAGAAGTGGGAGGTCGACAGAAAGTTGGAGGTAGCCAGTTTACCTGAGGGGTAACGAACCCAGCCCTGAACTGCGAGCGACTCACTGAGCGAGAAGTGAGCTAAAGGGAGCACAGCGGGAACTCTGGCATTTGTTGCTTCAAATGTGTCTCCGGTGAGCACTGCTCGCGTCTAAGTGAACGGCCATCCCTGACAAACCCTGAGGTGTGTTGTATTCCGTCGTCGCTACGATTATTTTTGAAGATGACTCGTAAATGATTCATTTTTATGAACCGACTCTTCACTCGGTTCATATGAATCGATTCCCTGGTTTGACTGAATCGAACCGTTTTTTTACGTCTTCATAATATCTGCGATATAGGATGAATAAAAGTAATGGTACTTTACACAACTTGAAATTTGTAAAATATAACAATAAGAGTGTTTAAAAAAAAAACGCTCTAAGGAGCGGTTGAACCGAACTGCTCGATTCACTGAAATTCTTTTCAGACGTTAAAAAACAGCGACCCCTAGTGACGGAGTAACAGGTATAACACTGCTGTTATGCTCAGCAGTGCTCTACGTCCATACAGGTATGATATTGCTTTTATTTTCAGCAGTGATTTTCATTTTTATATTTTGATAAAAAATGTTTTAAATATATATACATGTAAAATGTAAAAATCATACATTTTTTGTGACAGAAGATCACACCTAAAAATCCTAATTTAAGTGCTGATATAAGGGCATCTACCACACCAGGGGCACTATGAGGGCACTCAGCATCATCAGAGACAGTACATACCCCAGACACAGCCTTTTCACACACCTCTACCATCTAGCAGATGCTACAGAAGTGTGGAGTCCAGGACAACTAGATCTACAAACAGTTTCTATCCACAAGCCATCAGACTTGTGAACAACCTCATCAACACACTGTCCCCTTCCAGTCACTCTGACTGGTTGAGCTACTGGCCAACATACACATAATTACTGAACTATACTCAACCATACACACAAGCTTACATTTATTACAGTTATTACTGCGGTCACACTACTGTTTGCCATAATGCACAGTGGATGTGTCCTGGATGTACTAAGAAGTTACACTGCAGTTCTACTCAGTCATATCAGAATGTTATGACCACCTACTGAATAGTGGGAGTAACCACCCTCGGTTCGGATGCCGCTTGCCGTAGTCGTCGTTACCCTCAGGAATCAATGGCCCTTGGGGCACCCACCGTTATCCCGCTATGAGGCGCTCATCCATTCCTGGTACACCTTCACTACACTGGCTCTAGAACATCCCACAAAGCTAGCTACCACCCTTCGCCCCAGCACCCTATTATCATGCCCTGTTGCATATCAGTCAAATCATGTCCTTTGCTCACAATGATCGTTTTGCACTCCGCCGCAACTGACTGGTGTGCTCGCTTATTTATACATGCAGCAAATCCTGTTATGAGACATCCCGGGCCAAGTGCTGGCCATAATAATCTGATATGACTGTGACAGTGGGCGAAGGGTGGTAACATCTTGAAAACTAACTCGCTAACTTTGTGGGATGTTCTAGAGCTATGTCCTATTATGTACACCTTCCATCACCTAGTACAGTCCATGCCACAACGTCTCGCTAGTGTCATCCTAGCCAAGAGAGGTTATTCCGACTATTAGGTAGGTGGTCATAATATTCTGATATGACTGTGTATATGTAAACCCTTTATCACCTTACAACCCAGAATACCACAGTCCACCCAGTCTATCAGAGCTGCTGCTGTGTGTAATAGGCCAAACGGCCTTAAGGGTTGTTCACGAATCAGTTAAACATATAAGTAGACAGTGGACATAGATTCATTCACATTCGTTGCCCTTGTTTGTGTGTGCCTTGATCTAAGCAGGTTCCCTTGCTGTAATCTAGTACATGGCAAGGTCTAATTCGCAGAGGGAGAGCGAGCTGGGCTCTCTGAAGGTCAGCCGTTCGTTAGGCCCACTCTCTTCCCGTGGGAACACGCACCATATGCGCCTATGCAAGGATGGATCGTCAGCTGTTCACAAAAACATGCCCACAGAAACCGAACGGTTTTACAGACGATGATGTTGGTTTCCGCGTGTGTGTGATTTGATATTTGGTGTGTGATTTAAGAGATAACACACCATTGATTGGTTACTGGTTTTATTGGGATTTTCCCGTGCAGTTGGTGTGAAAAAAAAGAATCAAAATAACTGAAGCAAAACATTTTGTCTGGACATGTTATCAAGCCAGCACTGTGTGCGTAATCTGCTTCTTGTTGGAGGGAGGCAAGGAGCGGGAGAGAGAGAGAAGGAGGGAGAGAGAGCAAGAGAAAGTGAACAAGCATCAAAAACAAATCATTAGTAGAACGCATTTATAATTAGGCTCGTAAGCTCACCTTACTGAGAGCCACTAGGATTCTGGGATTTGGTGGGAACTCTCAGAGCTCCCCCATGTTATCAGACTCATCAATTAGTCAAATTTTGCGATTATTATTATTATTATTGGATGAAATCAATTACTAAGTAGCTAGTGAATCAAATCTAGGAGGCAACATGGCAGATGTTAAAGCAGCAAACAGCAGCTCATGCACTCATTAGTTACATATTCCTTCATGAGTAACAACACATTTCTTTTTTACTATAGCTTCAACTTAAACCTACTCAACGGTTCCCTCTGAACGGGCTAGTTAAAGTGTGTGTATGTGGAGAGGACCAATGGAAAAGTCTGGTAAACATTAATCTCATACATCTTTTAGTCACGGTGGCTTAAGCAAGGCAGAGGTTTCAGCTATTGCTGGAACTAAGCAGGTCACAGGGGTCTGCTAGGCTTGCACTTTGCCTGAATAATTACAATAATATACACCCTGTTCGCCACGGCCACTCAAACCTGGATGTGGAGAGTAACAGCCACAGAGCAGGCCTCGTTGAGCTGCACTATCTGTCCAAATGTTTGTGGACACCCCTTCTAATTAATGCAACTAATGAAACTATTGGCACAATGCCTAATGCAAGGCGTGGGCTAGAGGGGTATCAAGACCCCCAGAATTGAGCTGTGGAGCTGTGGACCCTAGTGTTCTCTGGAATGATGGTTGGTGCTCCATCCAATATGTTTGGGAATAGTTTGGGATGAGTTTGGGAGTTAGGGATGAGTTTGGGAGTTAGGGATGAGGTGAGGTGGTGATCGTTCAACATCTTGACCTCACCAACACTCCCGTCGCTGAATGCAATCAAATCCTCACAGTATTGTTCCAAAAGCTAGTAGAAAGCTTTCCCAGGACAGTGGAGACAGTTAAATGTGCAGGTGTCCCAATACTTTTGTCTTTATAGTGTATGTAGACACTGATTAGCAAATAAGGCCAATTGTAATGAGGAACTGTCCACCAAAGTTTTATCAATTTTTCAACTCTTTAAACCATGTGCCAACACATTTAGCACTCATGGATTCTTCTAAGAAACTGTCTATAGCTCAGAAAGTGAAAGAAATCAATGCCCAAGAGGCAGTGGATATGTTTTCATCATTTGTTTTTTACAGTGCAGAATTTTAAGAGAGTTCAGGGGAACTGTGCAGGTTAGGATGACATTAGCATCCCAAAACAAGACAAGAAACCCAAAGAGAACTGCTAGTATTCTGGTAAGAAAGGGAAATCAAAACCCCAACATGAATGACCCAGCATGACTGAGTGGTGTTGCACCAGTCCACTGGGCAGCACTGCTTGCACACACATAATCTCCATGTAAAGAGTCATTGGAAAGGAAACCTTACTGAAGAGTCCTGAAAATCTACCATCCTGCAGACTTTGGCTCCAAATCGAATCAACCCATTACAGCTCATTATTGCCAGCAAAAGTGCTTGATTAGCTAAAATATGCTAGCATTAGCATGGCACCAGCAAAGCTTTCCTTCACTACCATTAGCATTTTTATAAAAGCTGTTTCTTAAAAAAACACAGCTGTGCAAGAAACCTACAACATTTAAAAGACCAACAATTATGTGTATTACACCATTTCCAACTAACATGCCTCAAGGCTGTTGAAATTTTCCGATATGGTTTCTCTGTGAAACAGTAAGCCCCCATCCTCCTCCTCCAAACAACCAGTGTGCTTATGCAGGAAAAATGGACAACATGCATTATGCATCCATGCCAGGTGTTGAGCAGGATATTATAATTGCAGGTGCATTACTGCATGACCAAAACAGAGTTAGTGACAGCAACAGCTACTGTCGATATAAGGCCCTCTATCCTGCTAAGAGGGCTTCTGCCTGGAAGAGGACTCCACAACAATCTGGAGGGATGCTACAGCTTTTATTGTGGCTTTTCTGACCGTTAGGAGATGAGACTTGCTCTGCAGAGTGTCTAGCATTGGCCCTTTTGATCCGCCTCAGTGCCATGTTTCATGTGGGAATCAGTGCTTGTTTGAAGTAGAGAGTCTCCTGGTCTAGCCAGACTTAATGGAAACACGCTACCTCTATTTCTCTTTCTTTTGGGAGAGTCTTTGAGGTGTAGTTCTTATGTCAGCCCAACCGCCATCCAATTCTGCTTTCAAGGAGGACTTAGAAGAACAGGGACCTTTGGAATTAGAAAGCAGGCGTACAAATCAGTACTATTAACCCGAGTGCACAAGACCAAGAAGCTTGACCTGCAACAAATGATCTGCAACAGCTTTTGTATTGCTTTGCTTTTAGCTTATTCATCAACTTTCCCTGAAATATCAGTGTTCTTCTAACTAACATATCAGTCACTTTAATGACAAAAAACAACACATTCTGTCAATTGGATACATATTTATTTGTATTTATTCTAATGTAATGCAGTATTTAATGGCTGTCTTTCACATAGCCATTACCACATTGGATGCAGACAGTTCATTTCTAGCCACAAACTGGGATAGATCTCACAGATGTTACATCTTTAAGAATAAAAATTCAATATGTGTCAACGGGGAACAATATACAACCCCCCCAGACCTCAACATGATAGTTACAGTACTAAGAGGACAAGATAAAGAGTCAACAATTTGATGAACTGCTAAAGAACTGCTCAGTTCTTGAACCATCTAACATAAAGCACTAGAAATCAGGAGCTTTTGCTGTAATAGCCTTGAGCCTCCTCCCACATGGAAGGACGGCTGGCAAATTACTAGCTGGGGCCTCAGCTGGGTCCTTTAAGATAGCTAGGCCTTTTTCTTAATGCATTTTGTTTGCCTTAATGGCAGAAATGCTATGCTGTTCCTCAGGTCTCCCCATCTACTTCCCATTTTGTGGGGTTATGTTTTCTCTCATAACTTATGTCTTTTAAAACTTTTTATTTGTAATTTTATATTTTATTTATACCCCTCTAGCCCACACCTGGCATAAGACATGGTGCCAATAGGTTCATGTGTATCTGCTCTGGAGAGCCCTCTGCTATTGGCAATACTTCTCTACAGGGACAAGCTGTGTGTGTGCACATTCGCACATCTGTGTCAGCGATAGGTACAACTTAAAGTAGCGGAATGCATTCATTAGAAGGGGTGTCCACAGACATTTGGACATGTAGTGTGCTATAAAACTACAATCTAAAGGGTTCTTTAGTAAATGCAGTTGCTCGGTACAGAAACATGACAGCTCCATGACAATATGAGTAAATGGTGCCTGGTTTGCCTGGTTAAATGGTTCTTCAAATGCAAGGAAAAGCTCTTGTAGACGAAAAATCAGTATTTGATTCTACAGCGCACAGTTCCAATGTCTATGAAATTTTATTGTAGTCCTATATTAAACATATGCTTTTTAATCTGACTAATTGTCTCTGGGCCCAAGGTTCCCAAAAAAAAAGCTGGCTGCATAATTGTGTGTCTCGGTGCATTTGTTGGGAAGCCCTAGTAAGAATTCTCTGTTACAGTGAACAGCTAAGCGAGTAAGAGTAGAGTCCTGATCTCCAATAGGCTTTTCCATAAAATTTGAAGCAAAATGATCCTATTTGTTTCCACCATACAGTTTCAAAATTACAAAAAAAGAGAAAAGAGCCCAGAGCAAAAGTTTGGGCACCCTGCATGATCAGAACTTAGTAACACCCCCTTTGGCAAATATCACAGCTTGCTAATACATTTTGTAGCAGCTGAGAGTTTCTCAGTTCTTGCTGGTGGGGGTTCTTGCATGAGGGTCATTTTTATGCAGGTGCCTCTGCACAGTAGAACAGTGCACCACCACTCCAGAGTCTGCTAACGGCAGGAGGTTTGGTTAACATTTCTAGAAAAAAAAGAGATTTTAGTCTTCTAGGCTTCAACTAGACTTTCACTTTCAGCTAAGAGGATCCTATGGCTGCTGATTGTTGGGAAGTTGAAGGTTTGAGATGTCCAAGCTTTGAAATGTGCACTACTTGACCTTGCCTAATGATGACCAGGAATAAGCCATAGCCCTGACAAGTTAATTAAGGTCCGAGACCTTGGTGAGAGTTATCCGAGAGCTCAAATATCTTGGGGTGTCCAAAAGTCTGCATGCTCCTCCTTTCCTTTTTCTTTTTATAACTCTGATTTTGTACAAAACAAAAATAATACCCCTGCCTAAGAACTTGCCTAAAATGTTTAATCTTTTGCTGATGAATTCATTTTTGAAAATAATAAAAAAAATTGCTTGACACTAAGTCAAGCAAATGTTTTTATATAAAATTATAGATTTATGATACTTATAAATACACTAGTAAAGACTCATTCGACAACATTTTAGCAGTAACTGCACCATTTCTTATTGTTAATTAACTATCCTCTGGTTATAAGATTGCCATTAGGAGGACTGAAATGCAGAACCATGTCAGACTGAGTGCAGCAGAGCGACCAGAGTCAATATTCCACTGATGACGCACAGATTCTGGGCCCTGCTGGATGACAGGCTACCAAATGTCATCACATCTTTTTCCCAAGGTTGACAGATTTCCACATGAGCAGTTCAGCAAATCCTAACATTTGGTAATGGGTGACCAACCATTACCTAGAAGGTCACGGGTATCCCATTTTGGGTGGTTGTGAATCGTCACCAGATTTCCTATTAGCCTGTAGCGACTGCAGGCAATTTAGGGCTCGTCTTCGTCAAGTTAAAGTGTTACTCGAAGAATGTGACAGTCCTGTGACAAGTCTTCAAGGCTTCCACGTGGTGCTGAAAAAAATAACTTTTGCTGGCCATTGTATTTGATCCTCTCACCTTGTAAGTTCACCTTAAGAGGTAGTTTATCTGCTAATGTATAAGTTGTGTTAAACATCCTCTAGACCTTCATCTACACCACACTTTTCGCTGGATAGGTTTGGGTGGTGGACCAATCTCAGAAGTAGTACATTTGCCGAGAGTGGTCACACAGTTCCTAATTCTACACCTGTACATGGACTATAAGCTGTAGACAAAGCTTCTGACCAGTGACTGAAGGTGCAAAGCTGAAGCTGTAGTATGTGAAAGCATGCCTCACAAGACACAATAAACAGCAGGAAGAAAGCCAACCCTCTTACTCAACTCCAAATAGTTTACATTTCCTGTTGGCACTTTCCTTTTTACTCTACCAAATCTCCTGCCAAGCCACCTGTCTACTATTTCTGTCTGCTGTTTCACTATTGTTCTTCTCTGTGGGCTCTTCACAAAGACATTTCAATAACATTCCACCGGTCTGTGATGCTTAGAAGAAAGACACTGGAGAGAACAGTTAAGGGCCCCTAAGACCACTCTCTGTCATCCTTAAAGCTGCCCGACACATTGTGTGCCGCTGGCGCATTCCAGACTTCAGACCGAAGCATAGGGGTAGGACAGGACGATCTGTAGAAGAACAGTCAAGGCATAGGCCTGGAGCACAAGGCTCCCAGGCTCCCTTCCTTACAATGTAAATGGGAGGATGTTCTTCAGCAGTATGAAAGACTCCTTACCTGCAGTACAGTACAGCTCCAAAACTCGAGGTTGCTCAGCCAGTGCATCTCTGCTTCTGAGGCTGAGCAGTGGGGAGAAATGGGGGACACAAATCAACTCATATTTTAGTTTTTGGTTATTCATTTTAAGTATATTTCAGTAATAGATGAGCAAGCTACCTTCACTGGCAGAACCAAGTCAGTTTGGACCATTTCTATCAGAGCTAATATAAAAGGACACCTGGTGATTTTAAATTGTGTTAAAAAGTCAAAAATGACAAAAGTGGAGCTAAATAAAACATACAGTTTTTGAATGCTGGTCCTTGGTTCTTGGATTGAACTCTTCTGATAACTCTTTTCCCTCCTCTGTCAGAAATCTTGCGGGGAGCACCTGGTTGTGGCCGGTTTATGGTTAAATGATGTTCTGTTTTTCTACTTCCGGATTATTATCATCATTACACATAATTTATGGACATCTATGATTTGATTTCTTTGCATGTGTGAATTGGATTGGGCCGTTACTGACATTTTAGCTTGTGCCATTATCTCCTCTAATAAGCACAGAGATTCCTGGAGGGCTGCAGATATGTTTGAACAGGGAAATCACAGAATTGTGCAGGACACTAATGAGTTGAATCAGGTGTGTTAAAGATGGGAAATCACCAAACTGTGCTGGATTCCAGACCTTCAGGAATACAGTTTCAGATGCCTGCTGTAAGCCTTGAACTGTTGATGACCAGCATCCTGTGAAAATGCATTTATAGCGTCTAACTAAAACAAAGTCTGATTTTCAGAATTATAGTTATTAACAATGTCTGGCATCATTTCAGAATTCACTGACAACCTATGTACACTGCACATAGTATGAATAGGGTCCATGTAGTATGACATCTGGTTACTTTTGTCCACTGTTTGGTGAAAACTGTGGTTCTGGACACACTAAAAAGCACACCGATCAACCATAACAATAGCACCACTGACAGGTCTTCCTTTACAGGGGCATCTGTCGAGGGCTGGGACACATTAAGCAGCGAGTAAAGCAGGAAATATTGACCAAGCATAAGAATCTGATCACTTCGACAAGAACGACTGGGTCAGAACATCTCCAAAACATTGTTCCGGGTATGTAGTGGTCAGTGCCTACCAAAAGTGCTCCAAGAAAGGACAACCGGTGAACTGGCCTCAGGGTCATGGGCACCTAAGGCTCATTAATGCAATCCATTGAAACCCTAACTCACAACTTATAGGACTTACAGGAAGGAGTTGCAAGAAGGGGCAGCAGAAGGGGGACCTACACAATATTAAGCAGATGTTGCTAATGTTCTGGCTGGTCGGTGTATATCAGAACAGTAATCCTAAAAGATTCAAGTGGAAATGTAATATTATGTGAATGTAGCTCAGAACTCAGAACGAAAGACATGGCGACTGACCTGTAGTTCAGTGTTCTTCACTACGGCGCCCCTGAAGGGGAACTTGAAATAGGCATGTGAGTAACTGAAATGCAGACAACAAAACAGTGTAAGCTTAGCTCAACTTACAGCTTTCTCTCTCTGGAGCTAGACTTCATGCATCTTCACCACAAGGTGGAACCCATTTTGAGTACAGCCTAGATATCAGTTACACAAAAGGTCTGGTAGGTAGGCTACATAGGCTTTACAGAGATGGTAAAAAAGAAAGACAGTTTCAAGACAAATGGACTGATGAGCTTTTCTTTGTGTGTGACTATACTTAGACGTATGTATGCATGCTTTGTACAAAATCAACTCTGAACTTTTGGCCCCTGACACAGTGGGCTTCCTCCGAAATGTCAGAGCTGAAAGAGGTAATTATATTAAGGCTGAATGTTGGGTTTTGCGTAGCTAATGAAATACTTACTACTATTAATGTGGGTTTTAGCATTGTGTCTGCTCTACACCACGCATTCATCTCACAAGCTAAGATAATTAATGCAGTGTAGGGAAACTCCAGGAACCAGACTGAGGGCCATGATTTAAGGGGAGCTGGTGCCCCCCAGTGGTTTGAAGAAAACGAGCTGCTCAGACACTGTCATCAATGTAATGAAAGCAGAAAAATCAGAAAAGGGATATTTTTACTAAATAATACTGATTGAAATATATCAAAGTATGTTGTTTCCCTTTAAGAATGTTTTATTACATATTCCAATATTTAAATTGAATCAAATTTATATCTCAGTAAACGTCATTAAATGTAACTAGATACCCACCTGTAATGGTACAGGTTTCAGTGCCACTAAACAGCTTCACGACCACTATGCTGAGGTTTATATAATAATAATAGATAACGGATAAATATTAAACAACAACGGCTCTCATAATATTCTCCAGGGTCAGATTTCTGAAAGTGTGTCCAAAAAAAAAAAATCAGATATAATATTATAAATGTTGGTTAAACTGTTAAAATAGCATTAATAGCACAAACAGATGCTATTCCTAAAAGAGGAATACATTTATCTGACAGTAGACTCACACTTGTCTAGACTGAAAGTTCACAGGATAAGCCCCTGAGGAGGTGTAACTTCACCTTGCATGAGTGTCACAAACGTACCTAACTGTTTAACTTAATCACTGTAAATAAAGCCTGCTGTAACATGCAGAGTCTTAAAGTGAGGTCAGTATTGCAACACAACACACACACATACACACACACACACACACACACAGCAACCAAACACTGTAAATAAGGCTTAGCTTTCAGCTTGGTTAACTTACACACACGCTGCAAACAAAAAGAGGCAAAAAAATTATGCCTTTTCTAAACAGGGTGTGAAAACCCTGTTTTTTTTTTTTGTTTTTTTTTAAGGACCAGTCCTTTATTTTATTTTTTTTTATTTAAGGACCAGTCCTTTCTTTTTGGTTGTTTTTGTGTTTTTTTTAAGGACCAGTCATTTTTGTGTTTTTGTGTTTTTTTTTAAGAACCAGGCATTTTTTGGGGGGTTATTATTATTATTATTATTATTTTAGGACCAGTCCTTTTGGTGTTTTTTTTTTTTTTTTTTTTTTAATGGCCAGTTCTTTTTTTTTTTTTTTTGGGGGGGGGGGGGGGGGGGGGGGGTTGTTTTTTGTTTTTTTTAAGGACCAGTGTTGGTTGTTTTTAGTTTTTTTTAAGGGCCAATCTTTTTTTTGTTGTTTTTTTTTTTTTTTTTTAAGGACCAGTACCTTTTGGTGTTTTTTTTAAGGTCCAGTCATTTTTTTTAAGCACCAGTACTTTTTAAGACCACCAGAATTTTTTTTAAAAAAAGAAACAGTACTTTTTTTTAAGAACCCTTATTGTTTTAAGAAACAGTACTTTTAGGAAGGACCAATACTTTTTTGTAGAAAAAACAAACAAACAAAAAAATGAATTTGTTGTATAATTCCTCCAGGTGGGTAACGCCCACTGCAGCCCACCCGTAGCCACGCCCCTGCCAATAAACACTATAAATAAAGCCTAGCTTTTAGCTTGGTTAGCCTGCTTGCTAATATTCTTGCAGTTGAGTGTTCAGGCTGTGAGTGATTACAGTGCTCCTGTTTAGGAGGTCCTCCTGCTAGTACGTTTAGAGACAAAAAGGAGCAGCATTTCATTAAAACCACCACCCGCCAACTGGGAGGCATGAGGAGGCTCCAGTCAGATACCCACGCGCTGCCGCCAGTGGCTTTGGCGATTATCCACAGGTGAAGAGATGAATGGATACCACAGTGGTATGTCGTTTCCCCCCGAAGTCTTGTTAAGTATGTATTACATATAAAATGTATTACATGTTTCCCTCACTGAAGTCTTGAATGAAAATCAGGTAGTAATTTTGTATTTATTTATATTTTTGTACTATAACGAGCCTGATTGAAGCGCCCCCTTGCGGCAGGGCTCAGAATGCAGCTTGCTGTGCATTTAACCATTTGCATTTGACACATTTAAATAACAGGCAAAACCACTGTAGTTTGACACGTCTGTTTTCACCTACCTGAAGAAATTGTTTTAAGCACCAGTAGCCCAGCTGCAGTCTGTAGTTTACTCCAAGGCCAGAAACTGACTGTGCAACTACAGACCGCAGCTGGGCTTATAGACCTGCATACAGATTGAGACCCTAATGATATGGCAAAACAAGACCTCAACCACCAAAAAAGTATCAGAGAAAACCAGCAAAGAACGACAAATGAATAGCCAGCTCCAAAAAGGTCCTGTTGAAGTCGCCAAGATGCTACAACACGTCTATAGCAAATAATAATTAGTAATGGACCCCCACCAATTTGCATTATGCTAACTGCAGGTCGCCTCATCGTGTCTATGTAGCTCCAGTGCAAGACCAAGAGCACACCGTGCGTTCTGACCATGACTTAATTAACTGGACATGATTTTTCTTTGTGTCCCCTAGTGTCAACCACCTGGGTTATTCTTGGCGTAGCTGAATAATGAGCGTTGCTCAAACACTTGTGCCCTCTTTCCAAGGCAAACCCCACACAACCCAACAGAGCTGTAACACGGGCCAATTCCATCCCCCCAAAACTGTTACGTAACAATTCTGACATTGTAGCAACGCCCCCAAAATGAACATACACCCAGCACACTAGTGAAAGCTCTTCAAGACTAATACAACGGCTACCTCAGGAGAACACGAAGGCTAGGCTGAAAGAAGAGGGAATCCGGAGTCACAGGTTAGCCTATAGCAGGCTATACTATCCTGCTTTGAGCTGCTGTGGTGCCATAAGCAAGCCAATACAAGCAGACAACCGGGTTGAAAATAGCCTAATACAGTGTCTAATACAGCATCTGAGCATTTTCCACCTTAAACCATGTTTACATCAACTTCAAATATTTATAAATGGTTCTCATAATGTTCAATGGCACCATTTAGTGGGAGAGCCAGTGTCATAGCACTTTCTCTACTAAAACAAGGCCTAAACTTGGTAGTGCTGGGCCATCATGACCCACAGTTCGGCATCCCTTGCTGCAGCCATATCCACATTAAACAGAAACAGCAAGCCTGCAAAAGGCTCAGCTGCTGTGGGTTCAGCCAGAGGATAGGGGGAAGTGCGATTAGCGAGGTTTCCAGCAGGTGGCAGTTTACTGCCCACAATGCTGCTCAGAAAATCATGGGAAAATGAGGTTAGTCTTTAAAAAACAATAATAATTTATTTTAATAAATGTAGTACCTCATTACTCAGGAGTGCTGAGCTCAACTGCAAACCTGGAAAAGCATACACACTTCACACAAACACTTAGACCAGTATCTTGGTCAAACAACTTTTTATTATACTATAAACAGCATTCAGTTTTGTACCACAAAGTCTTGCACATTTTCTCATATCTTCTTCTCACTGCATACCTAATCTGTGTACATTATTTACAAGGTTCTCATCAAAAAAACAAACAAACAAACAAAATAGTGTATTTGATCACCGCTGACAGGATCTCTTAATAGGTTTCTGAAATCAGGTCTCTAAGAGTGTCAAACAATCATTTCCAACACGAGCTCTTACCTATTTGTTAACATTCATAAAAATTGACATTCATGGGGTGAAATCAAATCAAAGCCAAATAAATCTTTCATTGTATTGCAGTAGTTTTACATAAACCGATAAAAATCTGCTTCTGCAAAATCATCAGCATCATTACCATGAATCCAGGAAGAGGTAGCTTTACTGGAACACAACCTCTCAATATGCTTCTTCAAAGTGCAAACAACAAAAGTAACAACCAATATTACATACAATTAAGTTATTTATATGATTTGTGCTTCAAATGTTTACACTCATATTCCATTTATGTAGTTCTCTTTAAAGTCCATGTTCTCTTCTTAATACAGGTGATCTTTTGATGGGAAATCCTACAAAAAACATTTCAGTCAAACTTAAAGGGCAAGTTAGAGGGGGACGGAATTCAAATGGGGTATAAAATAAAGGTACTGTAATGAAAATGATTAGCAGTTTGTGAGTTTTTTTTCTTTTGAGGTTTGTTTCCGTTATGTCAGTTTGACTCAACGGTGGGTTGGATATTGGCACTAGCTGTAATTTCTCTGCCAAAACGACTTGGGGCTTCAAGCTTGGTGTTTAGTAAGAAGCACAAAAAAAGGTTCAAGAGAGTTAAAGAATGCAGACGTTGCATAGTAAGCTTATTACCCCATTACCTCCTCTCCCACCAAAAAAATGAAAGGGCCGCCCACCTTCAGGAGCGTGTGTATGTAAAATCAGAGGAATCTACACATGTAACTATTCTTTCGTTAATTTCTCAGTTACTCTACTGGTACAAAGGTCATGTCAGGCGACTACAGGCCCAGTGCAAATTACAGATATATATATATATTTTTTTTTGTGCAGCATCACTACAGCTAGAAGGGTTAAGCAAGTAAAAACAAGACATGAACAAAAGACAAAAGGGTCATCAGAATTTTTTCAGAGCAGGACTTGGTGACTTATCGTCGTTTCTTTACGTAGTGTCAATGACCTTGATTCACCATCATCTTTTCCCTTTTCAGAAAGTTACAAGGACCACCCCTCCCACTCCCCTAGAAAATATGTTGGTAAGAGTTGGTGGCATGAAGACATTTGAACAGTAGTAGTGGTACCTATTTCGCAAAACGGTTACAATTTGCAGGTGGACTTACATCAGGCACTTACGTAGATACGATCGGCTTTGAAAGGAAAACGTCACACATACATCGGAGTATTCATTACCCAGGTTAAAAGGGCTTTTGTAGCATAAGACACAAATATAATCTATAAAGGACCCTCCTTAGATTGTTTCGGTTAAGAGTCTTCCATTGTTCCGGGAACCACTTGCACAAAATATGTAAAACATCGGAGAGAACAAAGCCAGGCTGCTTGTGCACAGTAAATAGGAGAGATGGGGCGACAACTAAAAATCACTGTTGTTTCTGCACGTTTTATCTGTCCTTAGACGTCAGCTTCTCGATCAGCTCCTGAAGCGGTGCCAGTTCTTTTCTGTCAATCAAGTTGAACTCCTACAAAAGAACAGCAAAGATTAGAGGGGCATGTCTTCTAGAAGGTAAAGGCTGTTTATGCAACTGATTGAAGATGACCTTTGAACAAAAACACATACTGAGCTTTCCCTCGATGTAAAAACAGCTGAGCAGTGAGAGCGAGTGGACACCAGTTCAAATGGTCTTTGCAAATGTGTGATGGATTTCATCCAGCTTTTTTACGGTCTAATATGCTCTCCTGTATATGACTTACTTACTCCCTGTAAAGTCGTTTCTTGGACAAGAGATTTGGAGAAACTATTTCATTAGTTGCTTGTTTATACAACCTGAAGTGCAAAAGCACCTGAACAAAGAAGATGAAGTGTTTGAAGGAGGTGTTGAGGTGGGCCTCCTCCTGCAGCTGGATGACCGAGTCAAAGTGCTGGTGGTAGATGTGAGCGTAGACTCGGAACAGACGTTTCAGGATCGTCTTCGCCACAGACATGAAGTTCTTTGGGAAAGGGACACCTGGAACATGAGTCATGAGACAGTCTTAGATTAGTTCACTGCTCAGGCTCTCTTCACAAGTGGTATTTACATTCTGTCTAAGAAGGGCTCAACAATTTACTACTCCAAAATATTACTGGGGTTTTTCTTCCTCTCTTTCTTTTTTAAATTTCAATAATTTATTGAATTTTTCCCGTTTTATACTTCTAATTAACCCACCTGTTCATAACTCCCCCTACCACTAGCAATGCTTCCGACACTGGGTGGGTAAGGCCTCAACACGTCTCCTCCAAAACAAGTAAAGCCGGCAACCACATCTTTTCGAACGGGAAGTGTCGGGGTCCCCAGCTCTGCCACATCTGCTATCAGACGCCTTTGTTTTAAGAGTAATAAGGGGAGAGCACACGGCCAATTGTGCATTCTCTGACTCTGTCTGCCGATGGCAAAACGACATGGCTCGGGATATAAACTTGCGACTCCCGGGCCATAGTGGTACCTATTATTCATTTATTTATTTTAATAGTTAGTGCCAGAATTTCATTTTGGATTAGAAAGTGTTTGCTTTGTGTCTACAAATCTATTGAGCAGCCTTATGAATCACTGATCACTTAAGAAGGAGGTTTGATTGACCAGATCACAATAGTTTTCCAAGACACCATTCACAACTGTACTCCGTTCTGTCCACTTATCGCCGATCCACCAAGGATGCATTCAAACGGCAAGTGTCAACGGGCCATCCAGCTCTCCTACCTATTTTTGAAGGGAAGAGTGTTTCATCATCAAGCTGGTCCTGGACCCAGGTCATCAGGTAATCGATGTACTTGGGAGCAGAGCATTTGATTGGCTTTTTAATGTTGGTTCCATCAGCCCAGTGGTATTCATACCTGAAGGTAAAAATCAGTTAAAAGCCATGAAAGTTGATCTGGAACCCGCTTCAACATTTACTTCTCTTACAACGCACATAGCCATTACTTTTGAGACATCTGACACATTCAGGGAAAAAAAGTAACTCTTACTTAGGTCCAGCAGACATTAGAGGGCAGCTTTCCTCAGTGCAGAAGTCAGTGATGGTCCCATACAGCATGTTGATCTGATTAAAGAAGTCCACAGCTGGGATGAACACAAAGCTGAGCATTAGAAATGGGTGATGGACAGTTGGTCACATTTCAAAGCACTAAGAAATAAAATAAAATTTAAAAATAATAATAAAATACCTAACCTAGAAACCATTTCTATTTTCCACATTACCACTGTAACAAACTCAAGAATAAAAAGTGGTTTCATTGGTCACAAGCAGGATTTCACAGGCTTCTGATACTTAAATGTTTCCAACAAATTACCCAAATATAGTTTTTTCAAAATAGAATCTAAAATGGTGATTTCACAACGAAAAACAATGTGCATCAGGGAAATGTGAGGATGCCATCACGGAGCATAAGCAATTTTATTTATTATAACAACTAATGACACGCCGATTTAAACAGCGTTTCTAAACCAGTTAACAACCACTCCAGCGTGGCCATGTCACGCACCGCACTCAGTGACAAGCCCAGCTGTCAGACACTGGAACTCCACCTGAAACATTAAGCTTTGCTTGTCAGTTTAGGAGCGTGAACGGTTTAGACAAATGTCACATTAATACGAGTGTACTGAAAATACTGGTTATTGTGAGAAAATCGGATCTGGGCAACTTCACCTGCTGTGTGAGAATAGCCCTAGTTTCCTAATACTAAAGGTTTAACTAGTTATCAGATCTCTTTTATTGGTTTATCAATGAGGCTTTCATATAAATGCATTAATAGCCATAATGACTGAGACTAGCTGTTGACAACCTACCTGTGGAACTCCCTCTCTTAATCCATGCTATAACAGAGGAGCTACAACCGCACGCTTATGGTTCCCTACAATTACACGAAATATAACACCCTGGCCATCTCATCACAGACCTAGTGCCGCTGTAAACCGCCCTTGCCTGAGGCTAACAGACACAGAGCAAGTTCCACAGCCTCATCTCCATTGTTCTGAATAGGCTGCAACCAGAGGCAGCAAGGCCAAGTAAAGGCTTTGAGGAGAATTGTTGTACACACAGGCAACAGCACACTGCAAGTAAGCTACACATTAGGCCATGTATATCGATTTTATGAAAGGGGGGGTGGATTGTGTAGCTATATAGTCCCAGGTTAGAGTACATACTGGGAATCCTATTTTTACCCTGACAGTCTTGGGAAAGTCTGCCACAGATGAATGGGGGAAACAGGCCACTGAGCCGTGAGGAACATCAATAGAAGCTGTATAATGGCTTGTCATAAAGTATGCAGCATCAAAGACCCAATGACCCACACTAGCATGTATGTTCACTGATCCATGGTCACTAATAAACCCATCTCTGTAGTACACAAAGAGTGAATGGAGATGCACAAACAGTGGGCAGTGGTTAGCAGGTCAATGTTGAGAGGACTACTGTGAAGGTGGAACTGTGAAAGTGTGAAAATGTCAATCTTATAAACGTCAAAGTCTGGAAGCAAAGCGTTCTGCAACTGGAAAAGAAGCCACCTGACCCAGGTGCAAGAAGCTGAGGTCTCATATTTCTAGCTTCACAGCCTTTGTGATTCAATACTTTTGAGACAGAGGCTCAGAAGTCTAGTTCAATGAGCTAGCGTTAAATAATAATAAATTGCTTCTCTCCTTCTTTGCCGTAGTACCAAACAACTTCCCCATATGACCAGAAGTTTGTGGACACCCCTTCTAATAAATGCAATTAGCCACTTGACACAGATGTGCAAATGCACACACACAAACCACACTGCCAACAGAATTGGACCATGTAAATCAAATAAGACCCATTGGCACCATGCCAGGTGTGAGCTGGAGGGGTATAAATGAGGTGGGACTCGTCACTCGCAGCAATACTCCAAAATCTAGTAGAAGCTTCTCCCTGGACAGTAGATACAGTTACTTCAACAAAAGCAGGAGAAATAATGAATTGTCCATTTCACTACAACAGAGGGCTGCCAAAATAAACCCCTATACAGAAACGCAACAGAAAGAAACGCATTTGAAAGTCTAAAGCTACCTAGCCGGCCCTTGCACGATTCAGCCATTATTAAATGGTGGTGGGACCATTACCTGAGATGGGGTCAGTTAGCTGCTCTGTATCTGATCATGCTTACTATCAGCACAGGTGGTCAATGTGGAGAACACTACTACCTGCCACCATCATTCTCGATCTGGGTGACCATGCTGCGCCACACCAGTACAAGTCCTTGGGCAAGAATCCTAACGCTACACTAACCCGCTTGTGTAATATGAGCAAGTTGCTCTGGATAAGAGCGTCAGCTAAATGCCATAGACGTAAATGTTTTACTGGTGCACTACTAGGAATTATCAAGAAACGAAATGTAGAAATGTAAAGTTACACCATCTATTGATATATTTAATACAACAGTTCAGACTTCACAATCTGGTTGGTTCAGAAGCGTTTTATCTGTGTTGATATTTGTGATAACAGCACAGCTTATTCACACTAAAGAAATGCAAGTCTGTTTACTCGCAATAATTTCAGGCTCCCATCTCCATTATTTAGAGTCCAAAATACTCCAAACTGAAGATCAAATTCCCCTTGATAATTACTGAGGATAAAAAAAGTTTGCAGTGTTCAGAATCTGGTTGTAAATCTAAACGAGCAACACAACCCTGCAGCAAAACTGCATCACACTGTATGCACCCAGAGTGAGATCACATGGTGCTTACTGTTGACTGCCACCCATTCATTGAGGTCCTCTCCGTCTGGGAGCATGACGGCCATGCGCAGGTTCCCACTGCCCAGCGTGGCCTCGGCGTGCTTCAGCAACTCATACTGGTGCGAACCCTCTGGAATATTCTTCTTCGGCTTGAACGTCTTTGACGAGCGGCTTCCACTGCGTGGAAGAGGAGGAGGAAACAAAGTGACAAGTCAGATTTAGCAAAACAAACAACTAAGGTCAATGAAACCCACAGTAAATCATACATAACCAGACACAAGCTTCTTTCTGAGTTGGATCCAAATCCTAACTGCCTCAGGGCATCTTTAACTACAGTCAGCCCAAACGAAAATGGCTGAATGGAAACGCACTCTTAACCCTGTGCTGGGGAGAACACAGAGAACTTCTCAATTTCTAAAAAGTTTCAAAATAGCAACATAATTACCCTTCTTCTACCGGCAAGTAAACCTGAGTGCAATTCGGTATCATTTGAGAAGTAACAACATTACCAAGACATTGATCCTGAATGAAAAATAAAGAAATGGGGGGGGGGGCAGTAAAAGTCACATTCTTTGGACTGTTATGTTTTCTAACTCCCTCCAATGATTTTATAAAACTGTAATACAGACTTATGATCCCATTTGACTGACCAGTCCTGATGACGTGGCTGCCAGTTATTTCAGTAATGAAATCACATTATGTTGACGTGTGGAGCCAGGCACATTCCTAACTGAACTAATAGAGCAATTACAAATCATAATATATAACACACACAATGTTTCTGGCAAAGCTGGTTCCAAACCAAAAGCATTGTGGAACAGAACGCCAGTAAAGCAAAAGTTTCACTGCCAGTACTCACTGCAACTTGCTTGTAGAAATAGCAGAAATGCATTAAAATATGATGACTACAGGCCAGTGATATCTGATATATTTCCATGTGATCCCAATAAACAATCAAATAAGAAATGGAGACTAAATCTACCTGAATTAACATTACAGAGAAATACATAATTTATTTGTATGACATTACAAATGCCGAAAAGTCAAATAAAGACTGAGTGGTATCAGAATCCAACCCTTTGGATCAGAACATTCCTTTATCACTGGTTTTTAAGTGAGATCTTTGGACACTGCACTCTTTTAGTCCAACTTTTATTTTTGTGAAGTGTTTAAACTGCATAAAGCCACTCTCAGATGCGTACGGTAACCCAGAACCTTTCCAGACATTATTTAAAAGAGCTGTATGTGTGAACACAAATGTCTAATTCATTTGCATCAGACTTTATACCACCAGTCCCAAAGCGCAAAGTCTGCATAATGAGTGTGCCCATATGTGCATAGGGCAGAATACAGTGTGCAATGCTGCAGCTCATGCACACACTACACGGGTGCCACCCTTTGCCTAAACCACGCAGAATTTCCTGTAGTGAGAACGCAGACAATCCGGTATGCTAGACATGTGAAAGGGCAACTGCAGAAAATGCCTAGATCTGATTCAGAGTTCATAGGTGAAATATACCACATACAACAGCCCTTCAAAAAAAAAAATCTCAGTAGTGAATTTGGCCAGTGTAATAACTGGGCAGTTAGCAAGTTGTCTCTCAGAGTCCAACTGTCATATCTCCAACAATCAACCCGTTAGCCTGAAACGCTTCTTTTGTGCATTAGTCCTCATTAGACTTGCACAGACTGCTCTCCCAAATGACTGCCCTGGTTTACCGGTGATCTACACAAGAAGTCACACGTCACAAGTAACCCAATAACAGGAAGGAGGACATGTGTGTCAAAGGAAGGACATACTGGAGCAGTAATCTGCAAATCACAAATCACAGAGACAATAATAGATAAGTATGGGGACCTGTGATAATACTGTCTGGACGTGGGTTAGCGCTTTATATTCGGCTGCTTTCTTTTCAATGCCAATTGCTGCTGATATAAGACACCACAGTTCCTGCCTGCCTGCCTACCTCCAACTGGGCTTGGCTTCAGAAGGCAAGACCTTTCAGTGGTGGAGTGCAGTCGAGTGACTCAGTGTTATTTTTACAGTAGCTTCTGGCTAGGAGTTGGTTTGGGTGTGAAAGCTGATGGACAAGCTGCTTTCCAGCAAAGGCAGCAAAAATGGCAGCAAAGTTAATGCATCTCAAACAGAGGAAGCTATACAGCTGGGTAGCGTTTACCTTTTTTAAAAAAAAAAACATTGATACTGATACAGTGACTTTGGTTCCTAAACAAGCTTCTTAAAAAGACAAGACGCCATACATTGCATCAGACTGCAGAGCAGTCTGAAAACAAAGCGGGTGATGTACTGGTTCATCCAGTACACCGGTTAAAATACATCTGATGTATCTGAGGTATGAGTTGAATCATAACCTTCAAACTGCTGAGCACAGATAACATACAAACAATGCAGAACAAGTGAATAGATATTGATCTCCAGAAGGCATCAAGTTAACGTTAAGCTAAATTAGTGTATTACACTTAAAAACAACAACAAAAACAAGCTGTGCAGCACGGCAACCAGAGGAGCTGTGCTTTAGGATTTGCTGAAAATAGTACTGATTATTAACTGCAGAGGCTGCGTTTTACTACTTTACAATTGTAAAATAACAAAATGTGGCCAAGGATGCCCAAACTTTTGCACAAGACTTGTGTGTGTATGTAGTTGTTCAGAACGTTGCTTAGAACAGGGCACCTGTTTGACCCCTCCCAAGTGAGTGAAAATACTGGAACATGTGATTATGCTGCCCAGGCGTGCCCTGTTAGATTGATTTGATAGCTTTCAATGTCTACTCGAGGTTTAACCCCTGAGCTTTGCCTGTCAAGCATTTGTTGTTAAGAAGGATATAGCAAAATGAAGACCAGAGAGGTGTCTAGGGGTAAAAAAAGACCTAATAGATTTGGGAAAAAGAGGGATCAGAGCCACTGCAAAAGCATGTGGCTTAGCCAATACAACAATTTGAAATGTCCTACAAATATAAATAGAAAGCTAAGAAAAAGAAAGCGGCCAAGGTCAGCCAACGATGGCAGAATCATTGTGAGAACTGTGAAGAACAACCTCAAAACAACAGTCAGTGACATCAACATACTTCACAGGGCAGGGGTGATTAGAAGACCTCAAGAGCAGAAACACAGAGGACATACCACAAGACCAAATCACTTATCAGCTGCAGAAATGAGAAGGCCAAACTGCAGTCTGCAAAGACATACAGATATGAGCCACAACAGTTATACAGACAATTGTGACCAAGACTAATCCCTACTACGGCAATGACAAAGCCAAAGCATGGAGAAAGAAAGGATCTGCTTGTGATCCAAAACATACAGGCTCATTGGTCAAGCATGGTGGAGGTAGTGTCATGGGTGGGGCCTGAACGGCTTATTCATCTTTATTGATGACAGAAGAAATGCATCAAACCCAATCAAAGAAACGTCATAAAGGTATTAAGACAATTACCCAAAACACACTGCCACAAACACAACAAAGGACTTTGCTGAAGAAAATGAAAGGTTTTAGACTGGCCGAGTCAATCACCGAACCATAACCCAAATGACCAGCATTTCAAGAGAAAACTGAAGGAAAACAAAGGAACTGAAAGTAGTTAAAGGCTGGAAGAGCTTCACAAAAGAAGAAAGCAACAGCCTGGGGACGTATACTTACATTAACTAACATTATGACTCTGCTGCTTTACTTTTGCTCATTTAAACAATGGGTGGTCTGCCACCAAATTTGCCTTGATCCAAGGAGAGAAGGACCGATCAAGGTTTTTGGGATCGATACTGATGATTGCTAATCGTCTTCCAGCTCAATTGGCAGATCATCGATACCAATCAATGGAGAAGTTTGATGCCAAAGTAACCTTTACTTTGTTATACATCATATGCATGGCTTCTGCAATGCTCTGTGCACCTTCTCAAGATGAAATGTACTTTTCTTTTTGAAATCGACTTCACTTAAAACTCTGTCGAACTCCGAGCAGCAATTGTGAAAGTCTGTGGATTCCCATACATGCAGAAATGTAGTTAGTTGGGTTTGCTAGATCTAAACTACTCACTGTTCTAATACTCACTGTACTGGGCTGAGGGGTATCCAGCCTTTCCTCTGCTTCCCCCACGAGGCACAGAAATTTTACACATTCTCCGAATGAGAGTTGGAACCAATTTTAACACTGGATTTAATGGGGTTCTGCAGCAACTCTCAAAACATGGATCAAATGATCTGAAACAAGCTCAAAGTATAGCTTCACTGTATAGCAAAACAAAAATAATCAGACTTGGTGTTGCAACACACTAAAGAACTGGATACACAACCTTGATTTTATAAAGTGCTACACAGGGTTATCTGAGCTATGCCATAGCAGAACCACTTTTGGATCCATTAAGATCTATTTCTGAAAAAGAGATCTGTGCAGAACTTTTAATGAGTAAATAACCTTCATAGAAAGTGAATGTTCTTTAAACCTTTAAAAACGTTCCTTGTACTTGTGCATTCCTTTTATTTTCTTTAAAAGTGGTTCTTCTATGGCACTGCCCCAAAAACACCTTTGTTCAATCTTTGTTTTTAAGAGTGTGTATGAAATATAAACATAATTGTCATATCATGAGGAAAACAGTGGAACTCCAGAACTTAGGAAGCCAAACAGCGGACTAGATTTTGGAACAGGCAGGCTCATTAGCTCACTGATGCTGTTTCAACTGACTACTTGCGTAGAAACTGAAATTTAGTTTGGAGTAAGACATGATTCCTCTAATTCAGTCATCCCATAATTTGGAAGTATGGACACACCGTCCTACAAAGGACTACAAAATCTTGTGCTTGGTGTGGCGCAACAAATAACACCACTACCTGCCACCACACCATGTGTGAGAATGGGGTTCGATTCCAGGTCTGGGTGACTATGCTGTGCTTAGTAGACCACCTGAAACCGTTTTGAGCACCTGAACCAAATTATAAATCTACATGGCATATTTCAGAACAGATCTAATCAATGAACTATGCAAATATGACCAGCCAGAGCCTCGCCGGTCTCCTCTTATAGACATCTTATTACAGACATTCCCTTGACTCAAGTGACTGTTGCAACACAGGCCTGTGTGTTAAAGCACTGCAAGAAACTTCAGTTTTCATGAACCAAAAACATGCAGGGACACACATACAGACATAAACCAACTGAGGAAATTGCTGTTTTAACTGCATACTTTCTTAATACTAAAAGAACTGTTCTTGTTCTTCTTGGGGGTTGAGAGAGAAAAAAAAGAAAAAAAAAAAAACCCCGGACCACTCGTTAGACACTTCTCAGAGAAACCTAAAAAACAGCACAGATAGAGGCCCTTTGTACACTATATAACAAGCAAATTTAATTTAAGAAAAGACATTAGATTATGTTCTCAAAGGCTGCTTTATTTGAGGGTACCAGAGAACGTTGGAACACTGTTTCTTGCTTTAGTTTAGTCTTCTACACTGAAGAGGGTCTTCAAAGGCTGTAAGAGAGACCATTTAGCTGGTGAGTCAGAAACTGTCAGTCAAAACACCTGAAGGAACAGCCGGGGCGCAGAGGAACAAATGATAGCTGCTGTTAACATGTTATTACCTGCTACTACAATGAAATACATGCCCGCCTCGTTTGCGCCCTTTATGACTAAGACAGACAAAACATACCCAGTCACATCGCCAGCTGTTTAATGAGTAGTCCAATGCCTGACGCCTGCTTCTTTAGTTTTGCCCTGGAACTTACTAACTAGTCTGTCGATGGTAGACAGCACAACATAATCGTCCACGTACTGACAGAATCAGTTATTGTCCTGGGGCAGATTGAGTGTACAACATTTTTTTTTTTTTTTTTTTTTTTTTTTTTTTAAAGATAAGTCTTTGTCTGAAATCAACACCACCTTCACCCTCGACTAAAGTTTGCAGCTGACCACATTAGACACAGAAAACCCCTCCTGGAAAAAAAAGCTTCCTGGTCAGATGAAACAAAGATGTTTAGAAGGAGTCAAGATGAGACATTTAACCCAAAGAACACCATCAACTGTTAAGCATGGTGGTAGTAGCATCCTGCTCTAGGCTGTTTTGCTGCTTTTGGGTGCCCAAAAGTACTCCAAAAAGACCCCAGTCAGTTCCACTCCACAGCTCGATGCCAAGGGGGCTTTACACCCTTCCATCCCACACCTGGCATTAGGCAGCATGGTGCCAAACAGTCCATGCTGACCTCCTCCAGGGAGTCAATACTTCTCTACAGGGACTAGACGTTTGGACATACAATGTAACACAGAGCAGATGCAAATAATATCCTTACTTATATACAGAGATACAAATAAGGCAAAATAGGAATATAAATATACCTAATAAAACACTAGAGTTAAACCACATGAGAACAAAAAAAAAAAGTCCAATAAGACACACACACACACACACACACAGGTTTGACATTATTTTAGAGCACCAGCACCATATCTCGATATATCTCTAATATTGACAAGTAAAAAAAAAAAAAGGGGGGGGGGGGGGTCAGTCTCTATAGCACTACGGTACCCTGATCTTTAGCTCCTCCGCTAACGCAGCTCTTTCACAAGCAGTCTGCGGTCGCGTTTTCCTGGACTGCTAGCATAGCATAGCACCAAAGTTAGGATACGAGCTTGGGTTTCGAGTTAGCTTGTCAGCTCAGTTACCTGACCATGTATTTTCAAAAACGAACACGAGAGAGGAAGAGTGAGTCTGAACATCAGTACCTCCACACGGAGCACATGGTCTCCTCTGAACCTGAGCCAAACAGCGGAGGACGATAGTGCGGTCCGGCCGCCCCAGCAGAGACACCGCGTTAGCTTAGCTCAACATAAACACAATAAAAACAGACTCGTACTCACAATAAAAAGCTCATATCTGAGGCTGGAGATATCCAGGTGAGGAAACGATGAAATGGCCGTCCCTGCAGTCGGGAAAATAGAAGGAAATATGTGGTAAATCAGGCTGATGTTTCCTCACTCGTTCACTCGCTCGTCCAACAGTTTTCCCGACTGAGCAGCGAAACTTCTCCCCTACTCCAACTCCCGAGACTGCCGAGTCTCGCGAGACTTCAGGCGAAGCGATTTCTTCTATTTGTTCAACTGAAATTAATTCTGTGATGTTTTAATGCATGTTAATTTATTAACTATTCATTTATAAATAATAATAATAAATAATAAAACATAACAATGATGATTAAACAAGGCTTTAAAAGACAAACCTATCAACCCTAACAAGAACAAACAGGAGACGTTCAATTTGCATATTTGATATTTTCCTAAATAAAAGTCCTTTTAGGGGATAAATACTCACTCAGTTAAATAGATAGGTAAGCAGATTATGTTATATTGTGTGGTGTTGTGTTTGTTTTTTTCCCCCCATGTGCTGTGCCAATAAAGTTAACATTAAACCAAGGCTGGCTGTACAGTGAAGTTCAAATGAGTGTTCAGCTCAACTGAAAGGAAAAAAACATGACTTTGTCTGAAGTGAATAACCCAGTGAAAACAAGTCAAATTATAATATTAATAAAAAGAACTGAATGGAATATATACAGTAAATTTATGCAATATAGAAAGGAATAATTGTGGCAGTAGTTTAATGTAATGAGAAGCATTTTTGAGTAGAAAGTGCAAAAGTGAATGTGCAGGAGGTAATATAATGGTTTATATATATGTTTGTTATTAATTATACACTTAAACAGGTTTTATACAATAAACACCAACGGACATATTTTAAACAATCGAATCAAATGAAAAAACCGTGGTATTTAATTGTTTTTTAGTGAAGTTATATTCATTGTAATATTTATTGGGGATGGTTTAAGTACGACCAGTCTTCTGACTATTATTTTGAAATGTGAGTTCGTCAGCGCCATTGCTACCGCACGCAGCTTCACTGAGCCTCACGCTGTCCTCTATCACAGTAGGTCACTGTGAGGACCGAGGAAGAGACATCGGAAACTCCTCATTCTTCTGTCTGTGAAGATCCAGATAATGGCTGTCTGTAGTCGGACAGCGCTCATTTGGTCACTCCTGCGAGGCCCTGGAGCGAGTTTGGCTCCGGCTCTTAGGAGAGCCACCAGCACGGCTGTGTGTGGAGGAAGAGCGGACTCTGCCCAGTTTACAGCCTGGAGAGAAAGACGCACATGGGTAACTGGCCCTGCACTGAACCTCCACACCTCCACACTTACCTGGACATCACAGCGGAGATCCTTGTGCTCAGAGGTGAGTTTGAGGTCATGTGCAGGTCTGTGATGTTTAGTTAGATGCGCAGTCCACGTCTAATGACTCAATTTTACACTGGAAGGACTTTGGTGGTAATAGGCCCTGGTTTCATTAGTGTCATTTGTGTATTATTATTGTTATTGTTATTATTGTGTTTTTTATTTGCTAATTAAAACCTGGTAACATCAGCCACTAAATAAAAAAACATGTTGGTCGATCAGTCCTGGTGATCTATCACCTTTAGGATTTTCATATGGCTTCTGGGTATTAGAGACAGGTTTGATGGATCTGAATGCTCCTCTGTCCAAAGTAATGGATCTCCAGGACCAGGACTGAGTACCGTTAATCTGCAGGTTCTTTCATTAGAAACTGCTGCCGGGTGCTCAGTCCTAGTCCTGTTGACTGCACTCCCTGAAGCCCTTCAAGGGCTTTTAAATATTGGAGCCATGTGCGGGGTCTGAATGCACCACTGTCCAGGGTAATACATCTCCAGGATTATTTAAAAAGTAGATATATAATTTTATTTTATTTTACATGTATTTTTATTATTATTATTATTATTGTTGTTGTTGTTGTTGTTGTTTATTTTTGTTTATTAAAAATAATATTTTATTGCTGACAATAGCTTAGTCCCAAATGGTGTCCTCACTCCCCAACCTAAGGATCCCCCTCAAAGTCCTCACTTTTGAGCAGTCTTCAGACCTATAGGGTAAGAAAACTGCAGGGCACTTTGTTTAAATAGCATGCAAGCCTAGCATGCACTGCACCTGGGAGATCGGTTTTATTATTTATTCTAAATTATTTTTGTAAAATTTATTTTAAATGCGAATTTACTTTTCTACAGTTGTACAGTTCGCATTTTAGACATCATAACCTCTTAAATGTATTGTTAAAAAATGCATTTATACCTGGATCTAAATATCTTGCGCTCCACTATGATGGCCAGCTGGCTGTAAACAAATCCCTCCACTCTGATTGGTCCTCATCTTTATCTCGAGACATTTTGGGTAAGAGGCCGTAAGTGCACATGGAGGGTGCTTGCGTAAGCACCCTTTAGAACACCACAATGAGAGAGACCCTGCAGCCTTGGGCCCCGGCAATTGGTACATGGCTAATGTGGAGACGGTAGCCACGGTTTTGCACACATCCTGTATCGTGCCTCAACACCGGGACTCAATATGTACACTTGACAAGTTTGAGACCCAGATACCTAGCTTTAGGTTCCCTAACCTTTTTTGAGTTATAGCCTGAAAGCTGGCCAAGTCAAACCAGTCAGCGTCTTAAGTACTTGTATCAGAACTTTGGAGGATCCGTTATGACCCCCAGCATCAAGTGTTAATAGAACGTTTATTGATTGTGTCCTAGGCACCAGAAAAGCACGAGTACCCATCTCTAACGGACTATTGTGCCGACGCTAATAAGGATCTCTTTGTTATCCGCGTCAAGGGTCTGCCATATTCCTGTACTGCCGACGACCTGTTGAATTTTTTTTCTGGTACGTGAGCTGCCAGTCTTGGGCCTCGTAATGTCTTAGTCTTCTCTAATGTCTTCTTTCCATGTGCTGATTCAGTAATGATGAGACTGTGTTCATGCAGATTGTCAAATTCGTGGTGGTGTAAGTGGAATCCATTTAATGCAGAACAAATATGGACAGTCAAATGGTGAGGCCTTCATTGAGCTGCAGCATGAGAGGGACATTGGTAAAGCCTTGGAGAAAGACAGGCAGTACCTTGGACCTCGCTACATAGAAGGTTAGTCAGTCACATTTTACTTTTTTTTATTTTTATTTGATGAGTCTGCGCATATCACACAGTAACTAGTGTCACCTATTCCCTGTGACCCTGATTAGATGTGTTTGTGCACTGCTGGATAAAGGAAAAACGCTGACTTACAGTTGGCCTACCGTTCGCATCCACGGATCACATCTGTCAACCCTCATCAGATACTCAATACAGATCTGTAAATGTCATTGATATCAATCCAGCGTCCTTCACAAAGTGCTCAACACAGTCTAGTTTATCCTCAGTGACCAAATCCATCACCAGCCAACGGTTGCTAATTGGTAACTACAAGCTTCCAGTCATTGTAAGCTTCATTGGCTGTGTAGCTCCAGTGCAAAACCAAAGGACCTAGCCTCATGGTCATGGTATGGGCTTTTGGACTGGTCCAGTGGACTGAGGCGCTCAGATTCGAATCCTGGGTCATGCTGGTTGCCATCAGCAGCCGGAGTCCAAGAGCGCACACTTGGCCTTTCTCTCTCAGGGGTGGGTCGGTGGCCCTTCATCCCCACATCACTCCCAGTGTGAAGTTGGTCAGACGTCGTATCGGCGCTTTCCTCCGAGCAACCTAGCAATGCTAGGCTGCTGCTAGTCCTAACCCTCCAAGTGTTGGGAGCACTTCTAGTGATGGCGGATTGGGTATTTGGCCTTCCAAATTGGGTAATGTTAGAATTAAAAAATAATATAATAATAATAATAATAAATTGTCTGATGTTTTGGTTGCAGTGTATGAAATAACAAATAACGATGCAGATGCCATACTGAAGGGCACAGAAGACAAATGTGAAGATGGTGTGGTCAAACTCGTAGGTCTTCCATTTAACTGCACAGAAGAGGATGTTAGACAGTTCTTCTCAGGTAAGACTTCCAGTCTTTCAAACCAACCACTCTTTATTATATGATTCATTCTACATCAGCTGATGTTTTCAGGGCTGGACATTGCGGAGGGTGGAGTTACGTTTGCTGCGAACAGAAAAGGCCGAAGCTTAGGCATGGCATTTGTACAGTTTACCACCCCGGAGATGGCAGATCAAGCTCTGAAGAGGGACAGAGAGCTCATTGGACACAGGTCAGGCGGTTACCTGGTCTTCAGCGGACTCTGCTGTGATGTTTGGGGGTTGTTTTTGAGGCAGAAAAGATGCTGTGGTACTATGTTAACAGTATATAACATGATGTAATTGGGGTGGGGAAGGGGATTGACAAGGACAATAGCCCCCTCTTGTGGGACAGCAGAAACCATTGGAAGCAGATCACTGTGCTCTGCTGTAGACTAATGGCTTAGCAATGTCCTTCTATTCAGTTCCACAATCCTCAGTACTGTGATTATTCTAAAAGCAGTCTTTCTGTAAGTGCAGGTACATCGAGGTGTTCCCCAGCAAGAAGAGCGCGATTTGGGTCCAACACAACAGTAGGGACGGAGAGGCTACAGGTACGGGGTTTGACACAGTAATATTTCAACTCTCGTTATAACTATGCCAGGGTGCATAGTTGCCCATTTTAGGGCAGCATTAAATGCTAAACAGTGTAGAGTGTGTTTATTTATAGTAATTATTATTGGTGTAATTGCCTTGACATCTGGACAGTAATGAAATTCCAGGTATTCTGAGCTCCTCTGCTGCTTCGTCCACCACTGGGCACACAAGTTAAAGGATTAATTTTATTTCTTCCTTTCTTGTATGGTTTCCTACTGTGGGTGGGTAATATGATGTTGTTTTACCGAAATTGTGATGAATTTTTAAGAACACAGATCAGCTGCACATTTAATCAAATCCAGTGTAATTAGTGCTGTTTAATCAGATGAACCTCATACCTCACTCTACTCAGCATGGGAGAATATTTGATTAGCGTTTTTTAAGGATCTGCTGCTTCTGGTATCAGAAATATTGTCTTTACATATCGTAATACATTTTTAACACATCACCCACCCACAGGAACTACAGGGCAAATGCAGTACCGTTAGTCGGCAGTCATCCAATCCTGTTGCACAGCTAAAAGCAGTACTAGCAGCCACGCTAAAATCAGATTTTTGTTTTATATATTTTTCTACAAAGATTTGATAGACAATAGCAATTCATGCAGTGTCAGAAACCACATAACCACATGGTATTTGACCATAGTTTTTTTTTTATTTTTTTACCATCACTGGTATGTGGGTGTGATGGGGGGGCTGGTTGGTTAAGCAAGGCTGGTAAAGTGCATCAAATCTGCCTGCTGCCATTGCTTCGGTAGAAGACAGGCAAAAAGACCTGACCTGACTTGTCGTAAGACATCTGAATTAATCCAGCGTCCTTCACAAAGTGCTCAACACAGTCTAGTTTATCCTCAGTGACCAAATCCATCACCAGCCAACGGTTGCTAATTGGTAACTACAAGCTTCCAGTCATTGTAAGCTTCATTGGCTGTGTAGCTCCAGTGCAAAACCAAAGGACCTAGCCTCATGGTCATGGTATGGGCTTTTGGACTGGTCCAGTGGACTGAGGCGCTCAGATTCGAATCCTGGGTCATGCTGCTTGCCATCAGCTGCTGGAGTCCAAGAGCGCACACTTGGCCTTTCTCTCTCAGGGGTGGGTCGGTGGCCCTTCATCCCCACATCACTCCCAGTGTGAAGTTGGTCAGACGTCGTATCGGCGCTTTCCTCCGAGCAAACCTAGCAATGCTAGGCTGCTGCTAGTCCTAACCCTCCAAGTGTTGGGAGCACTTCTAGTGATGGCGGATTGGGTATTTGGCCTTCCAAATTGGGTAATGTTAGAATTAAAAAATAATATAATAATAATAATAAATTGTCTGATGTTTTGGTTGCAGTGTATAAAATGACAAATAACGATGCAGATGCCAAACTGAAGGGCACAGAAGACAAATGTGAAGATGGTGTGGTCAAACTCGTAGGTCTTCCATTTAACTGCACAGAAGAGGATGTTAGACAGTTCTTCTCAGGTAAGACCTCCAGTCTTTCAAACCAACCACTCTTTATTATATGATTCATTCTACATCAGCTGATGTTTTCAGGGCTGGACATTGCGGAGGGTGGAGTTACGTTTGCTGCGAACAGAAGAGGCCGAAGCTTAGGCATGGCATTTGTACAGTTTACCACCCCGGATATGGCAGATCAAGCTCTGAAGAGGGACAGAGAGCTCATTGGACACAGGTCAGGCGGTTACCTGGTCTTCAGCGGACTCTGCTGTGATGTTTGGGGGTTGTTTTTGAGGCAGAAAAGATGCTGTGGTACTATGTTAATAGTATATAACATGATGTAATTGGGGTGGGGAAGGGGATTGACAAGGACAATAGCCCCCCCCTTGTGGGACAGCAGAAACCATTGGAAGCAGACCACCGTGCTCTGCTGTAGACTAATGGCTTAGCAATGTCCTTCTATTCAGTTCTAAAAGCAGTCTTTCTGTAAGTGCAGGTACATCAAGGTGTTCCCCAGCAAGAAGAGTGCGATTTGGGCCCAACACGGCCGTAGGGATAGAGTGTCTACAGGTACTGAATTAGACACAGTAATTTTTGAACTCAGGTTATGATATTGGATAATAATGCAAATGTATTTCAATCCTTATCTCCCCCTTTCAGCAAACAGTCTACCAACACACTTTGTACACATGAGAGGGATACCATTTCAAGCCACCGCAGAAGACATAGTAGATGTAAGACTTACTATTGTAAAGCTTGTGTTTAGAATATTTTGCCATTTTTACTGCATGCAGCCTCTGACTTACTCCATTTCATCTTCACTGCACCAGTCCCCCTCATAATGTTTAATTTCCTATTTAATGTGCAGTCATAACTGTACTGTAGTTATTACTGTAATAAGTTATTACTGTATATTTTTTTTTACTACAAATGCACTGTTTTAATCAGCATGTCATTTCATGAGACCAAGTAGTTACTAAAGGTGCCATAGAATGCATTTATTGATGAATCAGTCATTTTATTGTGTAAATAGTCAGTGTGTTGTGGTGAAAACGCCTACATCCCTTAAACATGCCTTAAATGCCTTCTTAAATGCACACACTGCTTTCCACACCTGTTGGCTGTGCTCCTCCATGGAGCACTTTTCGCAACTGGGCTTTTCTGCTTTTCCTGGCTGTCAGTTGTGCTCACCCGAAGGGAGTGGAGTGGGTGTATGTAAATATTGGAGGTCTAAACAAACGGGGGTTCACAGTTTGCCATTTCCATTATCTCATTATAACTATGCCAGGGTGCATAGTTGCCCATTTTAGGGCAGCATTAAATGCTAAACAGTGTAGTGTGTGTTTATTTATTTATAGTAATTATTATTGGTTTAATTGCCTTGACATTTGGACAATAATGAAATTCCAGGTCTTCTGAGCTCCTCTGCTGCTTCGTCCACCACTGGGCACACAAGTTAAATGATTAATTTTATTTCTTCCTTTCTTGTATGGTTTCCTACTGTGGGTGGGTAATATGATGTTATTTTACCAAAATTGTGATGAATTTTTAAGAACACAGATCAGCTGCACGTTTAATCAAATCCAGTGTAATTAGTGCTGTTTAATCAGATGAACCTCATACCTCACTCTACTCAGCATGGGAGAATATTTGATTAGCGGTTTTTAAGGATCTGCTGCTTCTGGTATCAGGAATATTGTATTTACATATCAAAATACACTAACACCCACTCGTTTCCTACTGATTGTTTTTTCAAACCTGTGAAACTGCACAGTATTAGCAGTAGAATTATTCTAATAGTTTGATTGTGTGTGTGTGTGTACAGTTTATGTATTGTCATCTACTTTAGCAGTAATGTAATACTTTTGGTTTGTCTCAGTTTTTCTACCCTATTAGGGTTTTCAAGATTCTGATAGAGTTCGGTTCTCGTGGCCAACCCCTGGGCCTTGCCGATGTTTACTTTACATCACACTGTGATGCAGTGTCAGCAATGGTCAACGACAAAAGATATTTTGGTAAGTTCTATCTGGCAGTATAAAAGACTCAGTTGTGACTCATGTCTACTTTATGACTATGTGCTCAACTCAACTAGTGCTGCGCAATAGGTCCTAGTTTGAACTCAATTGAAGTTTTTTTTGTTTGTTTTTTTATTCAATCTAGCCAACAGACGTGTCGAGTTGTTCCTAAATGCAGAAGAGTGAGCCGAGGGGCACTGAAAGTAAGTTGTTTCTTTTTTTTGTTGTTTTTTTATTTACTATTTTATTTTATTAATTACAGATCTACCCATGTAATTACCCCAACCAACACTTTGTTTTTCCCTTTTGCAGGTGGGTCCCTGTCAAAATGTACAAAGCATCTACATTATGCATTTAAATGTGCTGAAAAGCTGTCATTAAAACTGCTCACTTGGAGTACATTCCTTATGTGGTTACCAGTCCTCTTTTTTTGCAGGACAGATGTTCACAACAGCAGCTCCATTACAATAAAAATCTGCACCGATTGTGCTATAAAATATTTCTGCCAAAGAACTAAAATATATAGTGAATCTTTATTGATACGCTGCCCCCCCCAGTCCATTAAAGTTTAGTAAACCAGTATTACATTCTTTCAACATAAGTCAGTAAAACAGAAGGCTAAGCTTCCAAAGCTTGATAAGCTTGTAGAGATGATTCAGCAAAAATGATTCCTGTAAAACTTCCAATAAACAAACCAACAACTGTAATGTGCTTAGAAAAATGGCATGTAAAGTAATGCTTTTGGTTCAATAAAATATCTGTTCATCAAGTAACCGAATAAGGCAGCTCCAGACTGTTAAAACATGGGGCTCACTGGCATCGTTTTAATACGTTCAAATAGCAAATTATGTCTAAAACTCAGTTTAAAAAAAAAAAAAAGTTCTTAAATATTGTCTTGCCCTGGACAGCAGTCACGTAGCAACTGTTCATTATGCTGTCTGCAAATAATTATAACCTCTCTATGAATCAGATACACATGATTTCATACATAGTTCAAGTAGTACAAGTCCACTCGGTGGACAACGTCACTCGTCTCGCACGTGCTGCTGAATTCGACTGAAGTCACACAAACTTAAAGCACTTAAAACTAGCACTCCAAGTTCAACAAGCATAAAAAAAGCCACTTGCGTTGCTGGTTAAAGGTTCAAAACATGATATCGAAGTCAGGGGTCCTGACTTATTATATCCTTTACTGCCATAAGCATCCGTGTGCACGCCCCTCAGGAGGGAGTTGAGGCATACTGCTGCAGTAAGGTGGAGTAGCAGGTGTTACACACGTGTTCCGGGTTGATGGAGGAGGGCAGCGGAAGTTTGTTGGTGATGCAGCTTTCACAGAACACTTCTCTGCAGTTCTTACACTGGTGCTGAAACAACAGAGCAAGACACGTATACTTGTAAGCATTTCAGTGCAGAAGTAGCATTCTTGGCACTCCTTTGTTTACTAGTTCTTAGATCTGCTAGTTCTACAGGTGGAATAAACAGAGGAATAATACATCGAATTCATACAAAATTAATACACACAAGTCACTGGATCTGAATCCAGTAACACACCTTTGGAATGTGGTGGAACAGGAGATTGTGCTCCTGAACAAAACATCTTGTGGAATCCAGGTCACAAAGAATGGAAGTGGTTTTGAGAGCAAAAGGAGGCCCTACCCGGAATTAGTCCTTAATAATGTATGATTTCACGCCATTTTATCATTTAATCACATTGAAGGCTTATAGCCTTATTACTTTAAACAAAGCACTAGAATCAACATCTAATTGGTCCATGACAAATTTTAAATTGGGATGTTGCAGTCATCGCCACCAATACAGCTAATGCCAGGTTGCCAGTAACACTACACAACTTTCAGAATCGTCAGATCGTTGTACTTGTCGCACTTCACAACATTGTCTTTTAATCAGGAATGTTTTAGTGGTTGTGGTTTACACACAATACAATGTCACAAATTACAAGATCTTTCATCAGGAGGAACCTGCAATGAGTCTGTCTGCTTTCACCCCTACCCCACCCCACCCCCAAACCTGCTAGATATGTCGGGGGCTTGCGAGGCATGGATCGGTGAGCTCTTGGATTGTGCTTTTCAGCAGTTCACATGTAGCTTGCCCCCAGCAAATGCTGCCTCAGACCTGCGGCTTTTGTCTACAATCTGCAAAAACAGTTGGCAACTTGAATATTGGGGCTTAAATTGTGTAAAGTGAACGTGGCATAAAAATGGCCAATTCTAGATTATGGGATCACTTTTAACACACATCATGCCAAACGAGCCAGTGAAATTTAAAATCTGTAGTAGATACAAATTCTTTGGGGGGGATTTAAATCAGATTTAAAATCAGATTTTCACTTTAAAAAGTTGGGGTCTTGGTCAACAAGTTACATATGATCCTCTTTAGGACCTCAGACAAAGGTTGCCATTCCATACCTTAGGCCTCATTAGAGATTCCGGACATTCACACATTTGGCAGATGGTGGGCTCTGGCTCTTTGCAAGGGTGGTCCTATTGAAAAGAAAATAATAAATATGTAAATAATAATGTAAATAATCCATTATTTAGTATAGTGATATTCTGATAGTTGTTATTATCATTAAATCTATTAGATTTCAGACTGGTCCGGTACATTTTAAGTTTAATTCATTCAGACAAAAGGGGATTTTACCTCACCAACATACCTACAAAAAATGGTTTATGTCTTTTATATGCTAATAAATAAAATACAACATACTTGTTCATCTTCATGTGAACATGACCTAGGAAAAGTAAGACATACAGTGTATTAATTTTACTCATCATTCAAGGACTGACTTAGTCATTAAAATGTATTGTTCTGTGTTTTTGAAGGAAAAAAAACAAGCAAGTGTGACTTACAGACTTGAGCTCAGACTCGTTTTCTCCTCCAGCACATTCCGAAGTAGGTCATTCTCTTTTTTGACCGTTTCCAGTTCCTACATGAAGAAAAATATGATCCAAAAAAACAAAATCCTTAACGTTGTCTAATGTCTTAATAATAAAATAATACATCTGTAAAAATACAGAATGATCAGTAAAAGCCAGTCTAAAACCAATGTCTTACTTTTCTGATATCCTCCACTTGCTGCCTCACGTCTCTCTGAGGAGGGGTTTTCCCCAAAAGAGCATCAGAATGCTGTCCTCCTCGCCGCTCTCTCTCCTTCCTCAGCTCCTGCTCCAAACTGGTCCTGTCCACCCACATACACACACACTTAAGGTGTCTAAATTTGACTTAACAATGCGCAGCAAGCACAAGATGAATACAGGGGACCATGTACTACAGTGCATTGTGAGACTTCAGGAGTGTAAAGGTGGGCAATAAGACCGTATTTAACATCAGGATGTGTTAACAGGGTGTATGGGTACACTCAGCCCATGATTTGATTTGATTTAGTGATATTGGGCTCACTGTTGTTGCAAAATTGTTTAAGTGATGGCACTGTAGAACCGCTTTTGGCTTCATAAAGAACCATGTTTGTAACAGAGATGTGTAATTGTGAAGAACCTCTAAAAGGTTCTTCACACTCACACGTCTACATGATCTGTAAAAGAACCAAAAGTAGGTTTTCCGTGAGGACCTTTATTGGAGCATCTTTATTGTTTAAGGGTGTGGGAGGTAGGGGATATACGGCCGTGCTGTATATTGCTCTGAAAAGGTATGTAATCCTATGTACCTAGTTTTAGCACAGTGTAGCTCATGAAATGTTTGTCTGTTTGTTGAAACTGACATTAGCTGTGTCCCAATTCAGGGGCTGCATTCTAACGCTCCCACATGCCTGAAGGGATATCCTTGTGCTGGAACACTGCATACCTCTGCTTTTGTAACTGCTCAACCTCTTGCTGTAGACTCTCAATCTTGTCACCAAACTCTTGCTTGAAGAGCCTGTTGGCCTCTTCCGCCAGGTCCTTCTGCTTCTCTGCCTGCTTAGATCTGGAGTTGAGCCAGATGAACTTAATGTGGTAAAAATGAAAAACTAAAAAGCCATGACAGGGAGGAGAATCGCAATTATGTCAAATAAAACAAACAATGAATAACTGAGAGCTGAGAAGTTAAAAAAAAAAATAAATAAAATAATAATAATAATCTGGAGGTAGAGGGATGGAATATGGCCAGTGCAGAAGCAACACGGATGGGTGCTAAAGAAAGCAAAGACGCCCAAGTGTTCACGTTTTTGTTTTATTATGCTACTGTACTACAGTTTACATCTATTGTTAAAGTCCACATACACTTTTCGCCACTCTTTTGCAATTTAGAGGATAACCTTGTCCAGCCAAACCTTCAAAGAACTTGTTTGGGGGCTAAAACAAAACTGTGGCTTTCACATTTGGCGTCGACTATTTCCTCAGGCTTCGCTGCAGCCAGTTCAGACTTTTATTTAATTTCAAATGCGCTTTAATGCAATTCAGGCACATGATCCTTCATCAAACACAAAGCTACAACCAGAACCTCCTGAGTACAGGCTTTCAGTTTAGAGTCAATTGCATAATTTAACCATTTAGGGAGTCCATGTAAAAGCACATTACCACACAGGATATTCTTGAACTTATGTCTGTGCTTATTCGGGTCCATTTGTCTTGGGACACTTGGTAAATCTTTACAGAAAAAACTCTGAAGTATTGTTTTTGTAAAAGAACAATTATTAAATAATAAATCTTGCAGGTTGTATTGTATATTTTTGTTAAACTGGTATCACTTGTGGTATTTCTGCTTTACTATCGGTTAAACTGAGCAATGCTTTCCATGGCTAAAGGCTTCAGTTCACACACAGCAAAAGTCCTCTACATTATCTTGCCAAGTTGGTCTTTCAAAGAGTACGAAGATACATTAGAGATAAAAGTGATATGCATTGCTTTGTTACCATTGCCTACATAGAAACTGCTGGACCAAAGCTTTCCAAAATCCAACACAAAAGCCAAAAGCCAGAGCAGATCTTTAGCCACTCTTACACCTTCTGAAACGGCTGCACTTTGTATCTGGTAAAACACAAAGACGGAGAGACTAGAGAGAGGAGAGCTGGTTTAGAGTAAGCTATTCAAAGTAGAGGCAAAAAACAGTAGTCCATATGAGAAAGGAACTGTGACAGATCTCAAACCCAATAGAAAAGAAATACCCTAGTTGTTGTCTATAATATGCAAATTTAGGATCTGTACTGGTGAACCTATTAGTCGGCATCTGCAAATGATTTATTGTTGCTTTTGCAGCAGTTTTCCTGCGGCTGAATTCAAGTTTCGTGCTTGTTTGACCACGTCTTTCTCGCTGTCCAAGGTAATGGAGAAGAGGAGAAAGGAGGATGTGGAAGGGATGCGAAATGAAAAGACAGAGCAAAATAACAAGAGACAGGCAGTAGAGAGGAGTTAATTTAGGAAATGATCATAGCACCTGCAGAGAGACAGAATAAAGGCCAATCCAGAACTTGAAAAAGCCTGAGGAGATTAGTAGTCAGCTAAAGTAGTCTGCATTGTGGCTGAACTGATTTTATAGTGGAGGTCCTCACTGTTAGATCAAAACCTCCTACCTCCAAAAGGACAACCTTACAGAAGAAAACTCTTCAAACTTTCAATGTAAAATCAATGTAAAAATAGACACAGATACCTATTCAACTATCAGAAATGGTAGCATGTGTACTTGTATTTACACAGCACTGTTACATTACACCTACCTGTTCTCCAGTTGCTTGATAGTGGCCGCCATCTGGTTCGTTTTCTCTTCCAAGCGACTGATTATTTCATGCTTCTGTTTCACGCTGGACTCTGAGCTCTGAAAACAATGCACCACACACATTTAGCCAATACCTCTATGGTGTTGTAAAAATATTAACAGGGACTGCATAGATTGTAATTACTTAAACTTGGTTACATATGTTGCATTAATCAAGCTTACCTGGGACTTGTGGGAGAGCTCATGGTTGAGTCTGCGCATATCATCAAGCTGCTGTCGGAGTTCCACCAGTGCGTCGTGTTTCTCGCAGATGTCCTTCTCCAGCATCTTCATAGACAGCTCCATCTCCTGCCTCATTCCTATCTGCACTTCCAGCTCTTTCTCCACATCCTACACATAATCACGTTGTTTTTGTCCCCTCATTAATTTCAGTACCAACTGTTCAGTTAGCAACTGTCCAAATGCAAATTCCTTACATGTCTAGCAATTACAAAGATCTAATCTAAAGTTCTAGTTGATCATCTAAAGATTGAATGATCAGTATCAATTGTAGTACAATCAGAATAAAGTACAAACTAGCTAAAGGAAAATGTACTTTTCTTTCAACAAACATATATGACGCTTATTTTAAACCCAACTGACCAGTCGGAGCTGAGTTTCCTCTTTGAGCTGTTTTCGAGTCTCTCCAAGTACTTGGCCGTCTGCAGTCCCGTCTGGCCTCGATGCCTTGAAGAAACACATAAATTCCTTAGATATAATGTTGATGTAGACAGTAGGTCAAAAAGCTTTTTAATTGTTACATTTGTGTGTGTGGACAGGGCCTAAAATCATGTCCAAACTACTAGGCCTGTCACAATACATTTTTTTTTTAGAAGATATATAATGCTAGGGTTCAGAATGTATCTTGATACTTGGGTCACAAATCATTTTTAACACTACAACGCTTATAAAGCTTATGCAGCTTTTGCAGTTAATCCATATTAAATCAGGGAGAGTGTGACTAGATTTGTTAGGATAAGGATAAGAATAGGATAAGATTCATTCTGTGTTTATTTTCCTCCAATATCCGATCCAGAATTTTTTACTTCCCAATACTGGTTCCCATCAATATACCATGCAATCTCTAGGTGTTATGTTCATTTTCAGTAGCAAACAGATTTTAATTGTGTTAAACAATTCATAACATCTCTGAGGTGTGTGCGCATGCATGTGTGTATGTGTGTGTGTGTGTGTGTGTGTGTGTGTGTGTGTGTGTATATAAAATGTGCCAAAAAACAAACACAGCACAGCAGAGTAATGGAAGTCTACCTTGCGGCTTGACTCCACAAGGTAAGAGCTTTCTTCTTTCACTCTCTCCACCTCCTCTTGTAAAGTGATGATTCTGTTGTTTGCAACTGCAAGCTGTAAGGTCAGACAAGAGATTACAGCACATGTTACGACCTCTGCACACACAGCTTTTACAAAATCTCCACAAGCAAATACCAGAACTGTGAAGACTGGATTAGAGCTAATTTTGTGTCCTCCTCCACAAACCCAGACACTAGTATTTACATATAATTTGAAAATGATATTATTACACACCTCTTCTGTTAATTTTGTGTTAGACTTCTCGAGAGCATCCACTTTGGCTTGAAGGTTGTTCACAGAAGCACTGTAAAAGGGGAAGAATGTATAAAATGAGTTTCATCTTTCCAAGTAGGCCAGAAATCAGGAACATACTACAGGAAACAGGAAGGCATTTCTGGAGAAGTGACTGGACCTTAAATGTCTGTTTAGTTCCTCAACGTAATTTTTCTGGTCAAGGATAGCGGTGATTTGTCCATCACTGAAATGGCAGAAAAGACAGCTGAGAAACGTTCAGAAGCTGAGGAATACTGGGGAGACAATCACATAAATATTGCAAGGTACATTGAATGTTAACTCACCCCTCTGTGCTCTTGCTGCTGTGACCTCCATCTTTTAGATACATGGAAAAATCTATCACCCCAACCTGCACAGATAGCACAGAACTACAGTAAACAAACCCAAGCTACAAAAAACAAGTGCAAAACACCAAATTATGGTGTATAATAATGTATATTTAATCAGAAATAATTTTCTAAAGACGAACAGAAGACAGTACCTGAGAGTCCAAGTCCTCTCCTTTCATACACAAGTTCGCATCAATGACATTCAGTCCCACCAACAGTCCAGCAATTACTGCTCCTTCTTCCTCCATCATTAAAGCATTGGGCTCATAGAACTCGCTAAAGGGACAAAGACCAAAAAGCAGAGAGTCACCACAACCTGAGGTCAGTTTCTAGGAAGAAGGAGCTTTAGCAAATAGCATCTAATCCCTTGGAAGTTAGCTGCTGATTAGAGACTACCTTAAAAGATCCTTTCTGTTGATAATGGTCTTCATGTAGTCAGAGAGCTTCTTCTGCATTAAGGCCAATCGCAGCCACGCTCTGCCTCTTCCCAACGGAGTTCTGAAAAGAACAAATGGCCCCGAATAAGAAGCAAGGAAAACCTTAGTAAGAAAGGGGGGAAAAAGGGATGTTGGGAAGAACACTTGTCTTACTTGAGCCCTGGAAGATCTTTGACACTAGCTGTGATCTCGCCAGCTTCTGGAGTTAACTTCTCCACTAGCTCCAGAGGGCCCCAAAAGGACTTGTTCTGGCCAAGGAATGTCTTCTTAGCTTTAATACATGAAGAGTTTGGACAAAAGGGGACAGCATATGAGGACACTGGATAAATGAGCCAGAAAGTGGAAACTGAAATGATACATGCTCTAAATCCTGGTGCATACTTTTTAGTCCATGTTTAAGACAGTGCTCCATCACTACAAAAAACTGCTGCAATGGGGCGTAGTCCGAGTCCAGAGTGCGGCCCAGGTTTAGCGCAGATTCGATCAGGCCCTTGATGCTCAGCTTGGCCATGTTCATCAGGTTAAGCCTTTCGATGGCGATAGGGTCCTTGGGATCTGAGGGGATATGAAAGATCACAAACCACATAAGGCAAAGACCGTCAATGACTGCTCTCTATGTTGAGAGAGATGGTCAACCGTTTTCCCCATAAACCTGATACCTGATGCCAGTCGTCTTAGGTCTTAGGCTACAATACACAACACTTGATGAACTCAGCAACACATACTTGCTGGAAACGTCATTTTCCTGTATATACCAGTCGGCTTTGCACCAAAGAGTAGAGCAGAAGCAGGCAAAAGGACCACGACCATTTTTGCTGATCTCAATACTGCCCATTGTGTTTACATGCGTGTATTTTAGCAGAGATGTTGATTTTTTTCGGTCACACTATTCTGTTCTCTTGTCTGCTCCCTGTCGGAGGCGAGGACGACATCACCATTTATTCAAGCCATACACAGACATTTGTAGGGTGTATTCCAATGCAAGAAACAGAAACTGTTTTGCATTTGCTGTAAAACAACAAGTGTTGCTGAAGGGTTTTGGGTCATCCAGAGTGCTACACCTGACCTCGTGCGGTGCTGCAGAACCGGCATGTTGGATTTTGTTGAGATATCCGTCATTTTACTTAAACTGTAAAATGGGTAAAACTAACGAGCCTCTTGGGGAAGCAGAGTAAAGGCTATTAACACCTTCTCCTTGTTTCAGCTACATTTATCATATAGATGCATGTAGTTCTATAATTCTATAAATCTGTTTCTCTGCGTACTTCATTAGCCTTCTTCCACCCTGTTCTTCAATGGTCTGTAATTCTAGAAGTACAAAGTGCTCCTACATGGTACACGGCTAATAAAATGGACAGAATGTTATGACTGATCAGTGCATAGACTTTAGGAGATGAACCATTGGCAAGACAATTTAATAATACAGAAAAGCTCAAAGTCTAGTCACTTGCCAGGAACCCCTGTAAACATCAACTCAGTTAATGCTCAAACCAAACCTAGCCATTTAGGTTTAAAGTCAAGAGGAATTCTACAATGGCTATAGTGACGACGTCTGATCTTAGCTCATCCACGAATGCTTTAATACATTCGCAATTTATTGATGTTAAATAAGTGCTTGAAAAGTGATTCGGCTCGAAAGTGTTGTCACCTTTATGTTGAAAAAACAGACCTGAAAGCAAAAAATATTGCTCCTTTACCTCTTTAAAGGTGGTGCCTGCACTGACTGAAGAAAAAAAAAAGCCAAGTAATGCTTCTGAGTCAATGCCCAATTAACCTGGGATTACAGGGCACTCAGGCACAACACAACACACAAAAAAGACTCTATTCTGTGTAGGTGTGACGGGGAGGAAAAAACAGCTCTCCAGAAATTCTTTACATACTTCTGAGCATGAAAGTGAAAAATACACAGGGTACCAATGCTAAGGCTTAATCAAGCAGTAGATATATTATAGCTTAAGAGTAAGATTTTATGGACAGTTCACAAGACAGGCTGTACTGCAATGGTTAAACATGGAAAGTGTTTTTTCTTTTTAGATAATAAATTCTAATCAACAATCACTGCAGAAACTAATCCAAGGTGTAGATTCACAAGGAAATGGAGTGAATGTGAAAAGCCTGTAAACCATGCAAGTGCCTAGAAAAAACAGCCACAGAAAACAGGTGAGGCAGACAATGAGACAGACAGACAGACAGACAGGAAAAAAGACAAAAGACAAGACAAAGGGAGCTAAGCTCATCTAGCTGGCTATGCAGCTACAATACACTATCTAGAAAGCCAGGTATCTATGACCAAGAGAGCAGCGAGAAACGGAAAGATGTGGTATGATGGTATGAGAGACGGAAAACAGGCATGACCGAGACAACCAGTGAGCATCGTCAGCGTTTGTAGTAGCCGTGCTGGTGTGCCTTTTCGGAAGGGCTGCAGCTACTGTGTGTGGAAAGGGCAGGGCTCCAAGGCCACTTAAAAACAGCTGGCATGACTGGATGGTGCCTGAGGTGGGAATGAAGGGAAAATGTGATGCCGCCATACGCACCTTTAAACTCATCAAGCATTTGCATTTGTTCCACCAATTCTGTGAAATCCTCCCATGAATCTTTGCAAAGGGCAATGGAAAAGAAAAAGAAACAACAAAACAACAAAAAACAAAACAAAAAAATTGTTTCATGTGTTTCATGCTTATCACTGGTGTAAAAAGCAATGCTCTTAATAAGGCTCTGCAGCCGAGGCATGGCCATGATGCTCTGCTTAATATCACTATAACTACACTTTAATATCAAATCCATTTAATTACCATAATCCACATACCACCGCAAACCCACATAAATGTTTTTATTTGTTGGCATTACTTACTTTACTAAAATACTTTACACTCCCACATTCGACTTTAAATTGGCAACTGATAAAAGTCCATTCCAGTCATGATTATCAACATAAAATACAGGCCAAACTTAGAGAATCTGTCCTGATTAATAGATTCAGAGGAAACAGGAAAGCAGTGAAACGAGTAATAAACCGAGCTAAGGACACTACACACATAAGGAGGAGCAATATGAGAACATATGACAATAAGAATAATAAATAAATAAATAAATAAATAAATAAAAGTTTTTCTGGGCTTATTATGGGTATCCATAGTTCCTCATATCATCACTCTTAAGCCCTTTTCGGATGGGACTAGTTTTGCATGGGGAGGTAATTTACATAGGGATAATGTAAATATTAGCAGAGTTTCATGTCTAAATGCACCATGTGAATCATTATTATGGACGGTGTGCTGCCGCGTCAGTAAAGATTTCAGCGCATTTTACCTTCTGGAAAACAAGCCGTAAAAATAACCTCAGGTTATTCATTAATCCCGTGTAAATTGACACATGGGTAAATATTTTGTGAAATGCTTATGTTTTTTGCAGCTTTTCTTCAGTATTGAGACGCTCAGAGAAGCATTTAGTTTCGTTGTGCATGGAACAGATAATCTCAGGACATTCAAGTCTGGCAAACCTCAGATCCAGAAGACAAGCCAAAGGACTCCTCAGAGGCGCGGCGCTGCTGCTTTAGGTAAGTCATTATGTAGTGCAACCTACAGCCTACATGCATGTCATGGACATGCAGCATATTTTCTACTAGAAAAATTCACCATCATTATTATTCAATGGGTTATAAGGAGGTGAAGACGCAGTGCGAAAATATTGAGTACCCACCCCTATCTTAGTTATGTTTGCTGGGATTTCTCATCATGTGCAAATAAGTCATACATTTTACAGACGTTCTGTAGTAAAATTACACTACTCCACCTCCACACGTAAAACTAATCCCACCCAAATGGGGCTTTATGCACAGAGATGAATTTATCCAGTCTAAACGACTGTTTACACTCTAAAAGGACATTTACCACTTAATACAACTACTGATATGCATGCTGTAAAGAGGAATTTGCGCATTATCCATGTTTTAGTTCATGTTTATCTTTGTTCTATGAATTATTAGATGCAGGATTTTTTGGAGCTTGCTTGTAGGCCAGGTAGGCCACCTAGTAGTCTATTGTATATTAGGGTTATTCATAAAAAGGGGCACACTTGTTGGTTAGTGACTGTCAGTCAGTATTGAGATCAATGGTGTTTTGTGGAGATTTTAGCTTAGCAAAACTAACATTGACAAGCTGCATTTTTAAATCAATACCACCACCAGTGTGTGAAAAAACTCAGTGTACCAAAAACAAAAACTGTATTTGTCTGTATTCGCATATAATTCCTCAAAGGAGCATTTAATATTCTGTTTCTATCTAGTCACCACTGTAAATAATATTCCTTTTGTACAAACCCACAAAGCAAACAGCCCTACGTCTGTTGGCGCTGCTCCACTATGTGGACTGTGTGTGAAATCTACCCATGAAAGGCTGTCCGTGGGGAACTGCTGAGTCAAATGCATTAAGACAGGCGCTACGCGCAGTCGCACAGGCCATCCATGCACATAGATGTGCACAGAAAACCATCAAATGACTTACTGACTGACCTACAGTGCACAAATGCAAGCTGACTGGTATCATGGTATCACATGTCTCTGTAGATAACCTTGGAAGGAACACTAATTGGTGAAGGCACGCATTCACAAAATGCAAATCAGCAACAGCTACCGACAGTGGGACGGCTAAGTAAAGTCAGGTGAGGCTCAGAGCTAGTCTGACAGGGTAGGGTATGAAGAAGGAAGGGGGGAAAAAAGCAGCATGCACTTCTACAGAATTAAATCACTATCTCACTATCTAAAAATAGCCTAAAGAGAGTTCTGCTTTCTGTAACTGCAGCAAAAATCCACTGCTCAGAATAACAGATGCTGCGATTTACCCTAGGCCACGTCACATCCTATGGGAATCGATCACGACGCAACACAATAATGTGCTGAGTGGCAATCTCAGCCTCGTCTCCAGGGCAACAGCACTACTGTCAGACTCTGGTTTCATGTTAACATATGGCTGTGGGGGATCTTGATTCTCCAGGGATGACCTGGTTGTACTGAAGGCAGCATCAATCACTTGTTCGAGCTCTTGCGTCAGCGGACGCTCCTTCTTACTGAGCTGCACATCAAATACACATCCACTTCTGCAGTTATATGGAGTCTGAGCCTTGTAAATTAGTTGGCTTCAACAGGTATCTAGCTAGGCTTCTAACAAATTAGATCAGAATGTCAACACCAGTGCAACCTTCTGTTGTCGATGCAAGTTTCTCTCAGAAGACGACCAAATAGCTTATTCATTACCTTAGAGGGCAAGAAATGTTCAACTGAGCTTTCCCAAAGAAAAACAGGAGTGTAAATTAATATTAGCATTAATGTTTGCATTTTGTTGCTGAACAAAACCTCCTCATTATCTCCAAGCCATTTGGGTCATATCTGTCGAGTGAAATTTTGACACAATATGGATTTGTGCTCACAGCAACATACAAAAGGTATCTAATACTCATCTTGAATAGAATAACATCCACCAGATGATTCATTAACAAAAAAGGGTAAGGTGACCTCAGGTCTTCTTTAATACATCTGATGAGCTTTCCATTTGCTACAGAATTAGTGTGTGCATTCTTTATTTGTACATCATGAAGACCATTACATCAATATTAAATTGAAGACAGTGTATGCTTAGCCATGGATAAACGGTTATATTTAGTCTTTAAATCAAAAGGATCCAGACATGAGCATCTTAAGGCACCGGACATTGATCTGTCCTCACAACAGCAGGGCAAATGTTACATGTTAGTAGTGGAAAAGGACTGAACTGGACACAAAAGAAACCAAAAGAAATGGGTGAGGGGAAAAAAACCTTACCAGGGTAAAAAATGTATCAGATCCTTTAACTGACTAATTATTCTGACTAAATTTACCCTTGACTGATTTTAGCAGCAATTGTTCCTCACAGGGCCTACGGCTGACACGCCTTAAATGACAAACAGGCACCTTCCGCTCCCAGGAGGACTGAACCTGAAAACGCCTTCACTCAAAACTCCCTTTAAACTACATTTCCAGGCAGGCCTGTGGGGCTCCTGGCAGCATGACGGTGGAGGGCTCGGGCCAGCGCGGCCCCAGCATGGAGCGCACCTACCTTCATGAGCGGGCTCGGGGTCAGGCGTGAGCGAGATGTCGTTGAGCTCGCGCAGGCACAGCCACTCGCCATCCACGGACACGCGGAAGTTGCAGAGATAGATTGTCTCCCGGGCGGCCTGCGTGATCTTGTCCGTGGTGGGGGTGGGGGCCTCGCTCTGGGGCGTCAGATCAGACATGGTGACTCAGCTGCTAGCAGAGAGACGACAACAACAACACCACCACTGCCAGCGATGGCGGCCCTCACCAAGCGCAGGGCAGAATGCCGATCAAGGGGGGGAGGGTAAAACTGAACTCCACTCGAGCTCCTGCCAGCGGTCCTCCTCACGAGCACAATGGGAAGAAAAGGCCAAAGAAAAGCGAGAGGGAAAACAATGGGTCGGACAAGGGGAGGGCAACGAAAGGCAAGTGGCAGTCACCAACAGGACTGCGACACGAGATGAAATTCTTCTCGTCAGTCCCCTCAGCTCCCTCTGCAGTGAGGACAAAATCCGCTGTGTGAATAAAGGATGCCCTGCCTTCCAGTCTGGCTTAGCAAGACCAGAGAATTGAGATGCTACAAGAGGATGAGTGGCCGAGCAACAATCACAACTGCTGTCTCGCTCTCTCTCTTCCCCTCTCCTCCTCCTACACAGCCCCCGCTCAGAATAAGCTGGATTGGCTGTGCGCAGTGCAACCAAGTGGGTGTTGACCAAGATGGCTGCTGTGATGCTGAGCAGGATTGTGGGAGTCACGTGAGCAGATGGTGCAAGCGTGGAGAGATTTATTCCCTAGAGGCCGGGCCGATGCAGGCAGGAATGTGCTCATCCCTGATCCACTTCTCTTTGCTCCAAGAGGCTGTCTGAGAGAGGAATACAGGCTCTACTAATCAAGCCTTTATTCTGGCCACTGTGAACAGGATGCAATTGCTGACGCAAGACTCATTATTCAAGGCAATTAAGACATTTACGGTGACCTATGTAACACTTATTGTATAAAACAATTCTCAACTGGAAATTCTCTAATTATAAACTCAGTTTAACCGCATTCCCCTTACTATTGTTACACATACCCATGCCTTAATATCAGCATTAGTTCTAGGAAGCACTGTTGAAAAGTCAATTAATTAAAGGTTTCTTTAAACGATGCCATGAAAGAAACATCGCATATTTTTGTTTCCATAAAACAAATTGTAAAAGAGATGTGTGTGAAAACCCTTTAATTAGCAAAAAATCTTGACATCCATGTTTCTACCAAGGCACTGCTCAAAGAATTCTTATGCAGAATTGTTATTTTTAAGGGTATAACAAAGAGATGTCCAGTTAAACGTCCATTAACTTTGTGCACCTTTTACAGATTAAGCTGACTGTCTTGCGTTGAACTGCAGAATATGTACATGAAAGTAAAACCAGCTATATTTTTTACCCACCAGACACCAGTCTCACATCCAAAAAGTCCTTATTTGTATTTAATGTCAAAATGGTGCAGCTCTAACAACCTGGCTCTGGAAAATCTCTACAAGCAAAGGTCTGGTGCTTGACGCTAAGCATTAATCATTAATTGGCAGGTAGTGGAAATGGTAAACAGCATCAGGTTTCTTGGCACAGTTGTATCAGATCCCCAACTCCTACAGTAGGATAATGATTCTAAACACACTTCAAAATCAAACATCGGAAAAGGAGTGCATGCAAGACGGTCCCAGAACCTCACCGAAATAGAAGTCTACTGCAAGGAAAGCAAAAATCCCCTGCAAACAAGAACTGAAAGACTCTTGGCTTAACCGAAAGTGTTTACAGGCTGTGATACTACTCAAATGTGGTGTTACTAAATACTGACCATGCACAGGGGCAGCAGTTTCAGGTAATGTTTACATCAATTATCAGGAGTTTCATGCAGAACAGTCTCTACAGTTTACTTAGCCAAACAAAAAACACAAGCATCAGTTCTGCAAACTGTGTGGAGCAGAAAAATACCTGAACATGCACAACATGTCAAACTACAGGCTCACCAAAACAGGACAGACGAAGGCTGGAAAAATTAAGCCTGGCCCGACGAATCTCAATTTCCACTGAAGCACAGATGGTAGGGTCAAATCACACCAACAGCATGAATCCATGCACCCAATCTGCCTTATTTCAGTAGTCCAGCATGGTGGAGGTGGTGTTAGGGTGGGGGACAGTTTTGGTTGGGCATGCTTTGGGTCAGTAATATCAGTCAGTCTTCGCTTGAATGCTACAGACTATTTGAGTATTGCTGAGAACCATATGCATCCCTTCACGGCCACAATTTACTGTCTACTTCCACAATAATGATGCACCATGTTCCTAGTCACTGGACCAGAATCCCATGGAACACATTTGGGATGTGGTAGAATGGGAGATTTGCATGACAAATAATGTCAACATGGTCCTGAAGCTCCAAGGAAAGTTTCCATCTTGCAGACTCCGTGAAGAACTGAGGCCCTACCCTGTATTAGTACAGTGCTCCTAAGAAAGTCAGTTAATGTATTGTTTGTTAAGACAGAGACAGGCTAACAGTGGAATATGCCATACCTGTGCGCTACTGTAAACACATGTGTTTACACTAAGGACCCACCATCATAATAAGTCCTCACATGTAAAGAGAACACTTTATCTAATCAACTACATGTAAGCACCACAGCATTGGCATATATCAATGTCACAGAAGTGTTTTTCATGAGTGGCAAGTGTCAACAGTAATTGGTACCTAGAGATTAGGACTAAAATATGTGCCAACTGAAAGTGGTGCATACCACGGCATCTGTCAAACTGGCCCTTCTAAGCGCAAGTGGCACGCAGGCATAAGTTGTCGGACCTTTTGTGCCAGAAACGATCTTTTAGCAGTGATCACTAAGATGCTAAGACTAACCTGAACATATGTGTAGCTGGAGACATTAGAGGATTAGGCCTATAGCATGCACACAAATGCAGTGTCATGTCCAACACCACTTCTGGTCATGCCAATGGTACTGAAACATTAATAATAACAACAGTACATATTACTACTGCTGCTGCTGCTGCTGCTTCCCAGATATTTCACGAAATACAGTGGCACATGCAAAGATCACCTAAATGTCAGATGGCAGTGCCCCTACATGTTAGTACTGCCTAAAACTGACAGTCTACATCAGTGTATCCCTATAGCCCTGAGCACTGAAAGCACATTGAGGTGCCACAGCTGAAGGGAGTGGCAGACCACATGCTCTTGTGGTCTACAGAACATCTGCCTCACCCTGACACAGATGTTTCAGCTCAGGCAGGCTTGGTTCCCAAGGTTCAAACACCATTGGCAAAACTTACTGATTTCTAGACAATGTATCTACAATCATAACTATAATATCCACCCGTGTTTTTTGCCTCTTAACTACAGTGCAAAAGGAAGCTGGGTTTCAGAGGTTTACACTAGGGCTGTGAAAATACTGGTCAGTGCCATAAACACAGAAGACAGCGAGAAAACAGTGCTGACCCCATGCACAGGAAGTGACACCTCTAGACAGTCTGTTTATACCACTGAACTAAACATAATGAGGTTTAAATCTCCCAGTGAACACCAAACAGTGACTTGACAGTGAGGAATTTTGATTCGGTTCATCGAACCGACTCTTTCGTCTATTTCATGAACTGGACACAACAATAAAAGGTTTCCTGATTCACTTGTCAAATTAACGTAATCGTCATCTTCTTAGTGGTCAATGACCTTAAATTCCTCAGATAAGTGAGTATGTGAGTCCTTTTGCTTTACTCAATAATGGAGTCACGACTCGAACATAATCAGAATCAGGAAGCCAGCTACAGACAACAGAGAGCAAACGTACACTGACGAAGTTGCTCTAAATGTGTTACAGTGTGGTACTTTACGACTTGGCTATAATTTAATCAGTACAAATCTCAAATCTAAGCAACGGACAGGCGCTAAAAGCGTGTTCGATTCACAGAACCGACTCCCTAACGAGTCAGTTTTGCACCGCTGACATTGAAACCTAACCCAGCGCTGCGCTACGCTGTGGGCAGCCAGGCTCCTTCCACGTAAACAAACAGCAGGACAGGGCGCCATAAAGACAAAACTCACTTTTCGGTTTCTTGCTCCTTTCGATGTGAAACTCATACTGCCCCGAAACAGCCGCTGGAAGATGAGGAGCTGAGCCTTTCTTCGCAAACTGTATGTTGCCAGAACTGAGAGCTTCCTTGAAGTAAATGACCGAGGTTGGGGTGAACGACTCGTCCGGGCTGCTGGCCAAGTGGCCGTTGTTGTCCTCAAAGTGCAGCGGGCCCGCTCCGGCCGGAGGCTGTACTGTTAAACTTTGGGAAACTTCGCTGAGCTGTGGGTCCGGTGGGGTTGAGTCGGGGTCCGCCATCTTCCGTTAAAACTCATGTGACTGTTTCTCTCAGCGTCGGCTGCACAGCTCTGTCTCTCGGCCTTGGAAATTTAGCTAGCTAGCTAAGTCACACGTTTAGGACATGGCGGCGATCGCTGAAACCGCGTATGGTGAGGAAAGCAGCCGTTAGCAGCTCTCTTTCTCACGGCTGTTTTCGAGCTGTCGGGCTCTCCTTCGGAAATAACGAGCAAACTTAGCAGCGCGTCACACGGCGTGACGTAGGCACGGGAGGGCGGTTTAAAGGTAGCTAGAGAGACAGAGAGAGAGAGAGAGAGAGAGAGAGACAGACAGAGAAAGAGAGAGAGAGAGAGAGAGAGAGAGAGAGACAGAGAGAGAGAGAGAAAGCGAGAGAGAGAGAGAGAGAGAGACAGAGAGAGAGAGGGAGAGAGAGAGAGAGAGAGACGGAGAGAGAGGGAGAGACAGAGAGAGAGAGACAGAGAGAGAGGGAGAGAAAGAGAGAGAGACAGAGAGAGACAGACAGAGAAAGAGAGAGAGACAGAGAGAGAGAGACAGAGAGAGAGAGGGAGAGAAAGACAGAGAGACAGAGAGAGAGAGGGAGAGAAAGCGAGAGAGAGAGAGAGAGAGAGACACAGACCTGTCCTGTCCTGTCCCGTCCTGTCCTGTCCTGTCCTCAGCTCCTGAGTCAGCACTCCTCTCAGGGGGGAGCTGCCCTGGTCTGTTTACGTCCAGATTGTTACCATACAATTTAGCCACGTGGTCAGATTATTAGATATAGGTCACCCGTGTAAACAGCAAATCACGTGTTTTTAAAAGGGGAATCACACCCATTTTAACATTTGAAATACAGGAGTCATTCTTCGAAACCAGTCTTATTCGAGTACCAAAATGCCCCCCCCCCCAAAGTTTAATTAAAGTGTTCTTGTAAACATATTACATGTGAAAATATGTATTAATCATATTAATTTAATTTTTTAAAAAAACGTAATATTTTTGTAGTACATGGTCATTTTCACACGTTCCTGTTAAACTCATATGTACTATATATATATATATATATATATATATATATATATATATATATATATAGTAACATAGACAGTGCATACAAGACACAAGTGCAACACAAACAAACAAGTGCGAACAGACAACACAACACAGTACAGACCAGAGAATAATAAATAATTGACGGTAGTGTGCAAATTGTGCAATGTGTAATAAATAGAGTCCAGTGAGGTAGTAAAGTAAAGTTATTAGTGCAATGCTTTGTGCAAAAATGCTTCCCCTTTTTTCCTGGGGTAAATGGTTGAAGAGAGAGAGAGAGAGAGAGAGGGAGAGTGTACATGTACCAGAAAGATATCAGTTCAGAAGTTGAGTTGTGTTGAGGAGTCTGATGGCTTGGGGGAAGAAGCTGTTGCAGAGTCTGGTCGTGTTGCAGAGTCTGGTCATGTTGAAATTGTGCATCCCTCAGTTTTGTCTATAAATAATGTAATGACATCAGAAAGAGGAAGTGACATCATATAAGAAAAAAGTTCAGTTCTGACTGTCTTTAATTGTTGCTTTTTTCATGTTTGATGGGTTCTGTCAAGCTCATCCCAACAACCGTCACGTTTTAGATAAACGTTTTTACACCTTTAATTAAAAAATATTTTTTAATTAGTTAGCTTGTGAGCTTGAAAACCTGCAGTCATTTTAGGTTGAAATTAACCAACCTATCACAATTTATTGTGAGTATGACTGCCATGACCCATTAAAAAAGAACAATTAAAGTATTTTATGCCCAAGGTGGAAAATATGTTGTTGTTTTTGGAGAGTATAACATTCCATAAAAATGTATTTTTTTTAGAATGGCTCACATACAGTCATGCAGAGTGGGTTGTAACAGTATAGATTATAACTGTAAGTGGGGTAGATTGTAACAGTAATAGAAGCATGCCTATATGTGTACAGGAGGCTAAAACTAAATGTTGCATTAAAAATATTGTTACTGAAACACTGAACCCCTGTAAAAATGTATTTGATAAGTCAGCTGTTCCAAAAGCTGTTACAGAAACTCTGCATGAACTTTACACCGCTGTCTATGACCGCAGTAAGTCTATGTCTGTGAATAGTTAAGTGAGTAGAAGATTAACTGGTCTTCAAACGGTATACATTTAAAATGGTAAGCAAGTGTGTGTAGTGTTGTATTGTGTTACTTTTGTTTTTTACAGAAGTGAGCTCTCAGACTTTTACCAAGGTCTCAGACCTTAACTAACTGGTTAGGTCTAGGGCTTGGTCACAATTCTTGTTAGGAAAGACCAGGTGATGCAAATTTTACAGCTAAAAATACTCTATGTCCACAACATAGGAGAAGTCTATAAGAAGCAAGCAAAGCATTTTCGATTAGCCGTTTTCTCAGTGTGTAATCTAATTAAGCAATGGAAGTTAATAAGAATGGTGGAGGACAGTTTGATCTCTGCAAGACCAAGAAAATCTTCTGAAAGAGCTGCTCATAGAATAGCTAGAAATGCTTAGCAAACCCCCTGTTTGACTGCTAAAACATTTAGGAAGATTTAGCAAACTCTGGAGTGGTGGCGCACTGTTCTACTGTGCAGCGGCACCTGCACAAATATCACCTTCAATAACGTGTCATTAGCGGAAAACCTTTCCTGAGTCCTGCATAGCATCAGAGCCTCTAAACACCCTTATGCATTCCTGGACACAAGTTCTGGGGACCGATGGATTAATTTAGAACATTTTGACCGCAACTAGAGAAGATATCTTTAGAGAAAAAGGATGCAGAATTTCATTAAAAGAACACCTCTCCAACTGTTAAGCATAGGGGTGGGTTGATCATGCTTTGGGTTTGTGTTGTAGCCAGTGGCATGTGAAGCATTTGACATTTGGTAAAGGAAAGAATATATTCAATTAATGCCATCAACCTCTGAAAACAGACATCAAAGATCTCTCGAAAGACTAAAGATGACAAGAGGATAGCTTCTACAGCAGGATAATTCAATCTCAAACACACCTTTAAACATACAAAGCACTCAGGAGGTGAAAGATGAAGGCTTTGCCATGGCTCTCATCATGGTCCTTGCCATGGTTTTAGGCCCCCCAGACCTAAACATCATTAAAAACATGTGGATAGACCTTAGAGGCAGTGCATGCAGGGCGGCCATGAATCTCACAGAACTAAAAGCCTTTGCTTAGAAAGAATGCTCATAGCATCTGCTCCATTCCCAGTGCTTATACATGCACACCACTTACACATGTAACTGGTCCAGCATCACCTGTTTTCCCTCTGTACTTTCCTCGCTTTCTTCCTACTTCTCTATAATTCATTTGGCAAACTTCAATTGTCATAGTTAACCTTTGTTCTCGAGTGTTTATAGCCTTGTCTCTCTGCATTTATAGCTGTGCTGTTTCTTTGTTCATTTTCTCATCTTAAATGTTAAGTTCTGTTATGTAGGGTTTGGTTCTTTTTCACTGCAAAACATTTTAACTTGGTGCAAGTCTTAAAACAAAAATTATCTTCTTTTTCTTACATGTACATTTTTCAGGTTCAGTTTGTTTGCATGTATTTGTCACTGTACAGTGTCCTCTGCATTTAGCCTATCTGTGGTAGTGAACACACCCAGCCAACTCCAGCACCCAGGGAGCAGAGAGGGTAAAGGACCAAGGCCCAACAGTGGCAGCTTGCCGAGACCAAGAATTGAACCCGCAACCCTGTTATCAATAGCCCGGTGCGCTAACCGCTGAGCCACCACTGCCCTAACAGTGACCTCTACCGGTTGTTTATGCACGCTCACTAGTTTATTAGCTAACTGTCAAGGAATTTGGCCTCCACCTTTAACCTAGCCATGCAGTGAACACACACACAAACACAGTGACAATGAGCACACGTGCCCAGAGTGGTAGGCAGCCATTGCTGCGGCACCCGAGGAGCAGAGAGAGTAAGGGGCCTTGCTCAAGGGCCCAACACCGAGCCAATGTATCAAACCCACAACCCTGTCATCAATAGCCTGGTACTCTAACGACTGAGCCACTGAACCACTGGTTGTATGACATAGGACATAAGGCTACGCTTCCATGTTTCACACGTTCATATTACAAACAAATCACATATGCTCCTCAAATCTCCTCAATAATCAAAACAATTATTATTAGCATCAAAATGAATGATGCCAGTCCTTGTATTATCATGCTGTAACACCTGGTTCCTCTCAAGGATGTTAATGTGATGCAGTGAAGGGACAATTATCCATGCACAGTCTTGCCTATCCACAAGATGGCACCCAAACACTTCATGTCAGTCTTTACATTTCCTGTAATTAATGTGAGTTCAGGTCCTTCTGCTCAGTAAACAGAGTAAAATCTGCACTGCATTTCTAAAATATTCTATCAGGCATTTTCACTTTACTAGTAAATAACGGATCTCCAAATGTTACCTAGCTTACGGTTGTTACATTATGAAATCGTAATGGTAACATGACAATATGTAATGATGGTAAGTCTTAATGTTAGCCTGTAATTCTCCATGGAATCACCAGTCATTCCTCACTCCTATAACTCAACCAGTTCAGATCTGTTTTCCATGTAATTATTGAATAATAATCTTAAAATATAATCAGTCACATAGTTTAAGAGGCTGCTATTATACCTAATTACTAAAATACGCTAAGTGTTTAATACCATCGTGTAAAATATAAGATTTACAAACAATAAAAACAGAATGCAAATTCTTCCAAACATCCAGGCAAGAGAAGTGTCTTCTAAAAAGCTGTATCATGCATATTTGGTATATTTAAATATTTATATATATATATATATATATATATATATATATATATATATATATATATATACATTTATGTATCTTTATATTAATATATAATTGTTAATACATTTTCATGAACATATAATATTCTGTTCTTTACAGTTTATATAATTCTCTCATGTCAGTCCCTCTTACATAACATTCTACACTGACATCTCTGTGGCCTCTGTGGACATGTCCTGTTCTCCCATATCTGTCTAGATTCAGTGCCAGGTCTCTTAAGGTCACGTTTTTGTATTCTTAATGGGATTTTCCCATAAGGAATTGCCGAAAGCATGCTATTGGTGGCTTGGAAAGTGAAAGTGAGTGAGGTGTTTCTATAAAGATCTTCTATAAAGACCTTCCTCTGTACAATTCTTCTTTAACTGAATCTACTTCGTCCTCCTCAACTGCCAGCAGGCCTCCACGATGCAAGCTATGACTGCTATACTGTTTTTGGTCATCTTTGGAATGACTGCAACACTGTGTGCAGGTAAGACAATACATAACGGTAGCAGAATTTCTTCCACCAGTCAGTGGTGCTATTTATAGCGTCTGCATACCTCTAGAAAGCTTGTTGTTTATTATCCTTTAACGCGAGGAAGCAAAGTGATTTGAGAGAAGTTTGAGAGCAGGATTCGCCTCATGACCTTTTGATCCTTGTGTTTAAACAGTTCTTATTTATTCAGTAGCTGTTTATTAATGAGCTAGGTTTTGCCCTTTTGATTCTGCAGGACGTGTAGGAGGACAAGGAGAGCGTTGTTTGTGCAAAGGGAGGCTCCTCAAGCGTGTGAGACCTAAAGTTGTTGAGACATTTCAGCCATTCTACCCAAGTGCTTCTTGTTCGAAGACAGAGATTCTGTGAGTGACTACATGTTTGCTGGCATGCAATACATTTTACCATGTAGCAAGTGTTCAGCTATTGTTCACTAATAGGGGTTTTAAAGGGATCTGTAATAAAGGGAGAAGGTCAATACAGAAATATGACTCATTTAAATGTTCTGGGAAGGTTTTTTTTCTCTAAGGTGGAAAACTTTTTGTAGATGTTGCTTTATATCCTTATGAAATATAGATTTTATATATTCTTCAATTTTACAACTTAAATAACCCTTTTTGTTAGGAGTGTAAAGGATATCACTTTACCTGGATGGTCCATCATAGAGATGTAGATGCTCACCTGACATTCAACTGAATGTGTATTTAAATGCAATTGAACTCCAAGTTGAATGTAAACGATTGTCTGTTGAATGTAACCTTGCACGTATAACCCTAACCCTAACCTTACCCTTAATCTTACCCTTGAATAAATACCTAAATCCTAAAATTTTAACCCTAACCTTCCTTAACCTTAACCTAATCTTTAAATCTAATCCTAAACCTAACCCTAAACGGATAAACTAGGTTCTGGATGGTAACTGTAAATACTAGCCAAGAAGAGCTTTGAATATGGATTAGCACACTAACACACACACACACACACACAAACACACACACACCCAAAATTACAGTCTGTTGTTTATTTGTATTTACTGAATAAATAAATACCTAACTTGGCCCCTACTTGCCCAGGGCCAAGTTTCCAAAACGCACTGCAGTGTTAAGATCGTCTTAACTGGTAGAGGAAGTGTTCAGTGAGATGCTTACACTGCCATTTAAGAATCATCTTTGTTCCAATATGCTTCCCGAATCCCAGGGCCGATAAATGGCTTTGCATATTCAGATGTGGACAAAATTGTTGGTACCCCTCGGTTAATGAAAGAAAAACCCACAATGGTCACAGAAATAACTTGATAATCTGCCAAAAGTAATAATAAATAAAAATGCTATGAAATTTAACCAATGAAAGTCAGACATTGCTTTTTAACTATGCTTCAACAGAATTATTTAAAAAAATAAACTCATGAAACAGGCCTGGACAGAAATGATGGGACTCTGAACATGTTGTGATCTCATAGACATCTTGTGCTTTCACTGATTTCTTGAACCAGTTTTTCCCTGTGGCACAATAACCCACATTTTTTTATTAGAAAAAGAAAGTCCTCAAGACTTTTATACACATATTGATTATTTTCATTTTATCATATATTAATTAGGTTATTACTTCAGTGGTTCTGAAAGTTCCAAAATGTCTTAATGTCCCATGAGTGATCATAATTCACTACAGCTGTTAGCTTTTCTGAGTCCACATTCAAAGGATTTATTTGACAGCACTTACTAGATTGACCAGTCCAGTCTTGTAGTCTTGATTAATCAGTCCAGTGCTTATAGCTGAGCCTCAGGTGAGAGGCGGAGTCCAGCCCTTGTGCATGGGCTCCCCACTGAGGCCAGCAGAGGGAGAAATTACAGCTTAAAAGCTTTGAACTCTACCCATTCTGCCCAGATGAGTGGTCAAACATTCAACCAGCTTGTTGATGGCCACCACAAGTATCAGGTCAAGATGCAACTTTGATGCAAGAGACATTATCCAAATATTAGGGGCCCCATCTTACACCTTGCACAAGACGCGTCACAGTGCTTATTGCTGTGTTACGCTCATGATCTTCACCTGCGTTGTTTACATAGCAACAGCGCTTGTGAATATATCTAGGTGGTGGTCTCGAAATGAGGTGTGTTCAGGTCAGTTTCTGGCATACTGCTATCTTGGCAAAGGAAAACACAGATGCTTCTCTGACTGAAAACAACCTAGGCAGACATCAACAGTCAGATGTTCATTACTATCTTGCCAGTGAATTGCCAACACAGACGCGTGTCCAACACGCATACACATGGGAACAGTGCACAAACCCATATTGTGTGCCAGTGTGTCGAAAATAACATTATTCTAGAGACGAGGAGCTCCACCGCTTCAGCCAGCTTTCCCAGACCATTACCAATAGCAATTTGTCAAAGTCAGACCGCACCTGGCTCTTAAAGGAATGGCAAGTGACACGCTGATTGGTTTATTGCATGTTACGCCCAAAACACACGGATACACCCTAAATCATGCTGTGCAGTTGATGTCTTGCCTAAAGATCCCTAAAATAGGGCCCTGGGTGTGCTGTTTGTGTAATTCTGACCCTGTACTGCTTTCAGGAAACTCCCAAAGAGAGTTTTGTGCACATTGTGCACCGAATTCTTGTTTCTATTAAAGCTTTATTAAAGCTTCTATTAAAGTTTCTATTAATGCTGGTACTTATTCTGCCCCTGAAAAAGAACAGTTCAAAGAAATCACCGAAAGCTCAATATAGCCATAACATGCACCATAACTGTCATTGTTCTCAAACTAAAGAGGCATTGAGCGAAAGGGGGGAGGCGCCTGGTCACCAGTGTGCCTGCCCCTTGCCACTGTTTGAGGTCATCTGGTTACTGTGTGTACATTCATGCTGATTGCCTTTCATCATATGCAGAATCAAACTCAAGATAGGAAAGCATGTCTGCCTGGATCCGAATGGAAAGCAAGGAAAGAGGATGCTGCAGGGCAAAATGTGAGTAAAAAAAGCATCAGCCTACTTTTCTTTTAAATAATAAATGACTTAAGGCTCTCTGAATGCAGACAGCTTGGTGGAACACATGGTTATGTCTTTACCTTTTGTTTCTCTGCTTCCTAGAGGAAAGAGGTCCAAGGCGCAAGGAGGAAAGAGGCAGAAGAAGAAACAGGAGTGAGGCGACCATGCACTTGCAGAGACATTCCACCAACAGTGGAACATTACCACATAGATTTCCAGAGACAAAACACACATTATTTTTTTAAGAAGTAGGTGACATCCCTTAAATAAACTATTATCCAAAAGTCTTGTAAAAGTTAAAAAACACTAATTGTTTAAGGGACAATTTTATCTGCTAAAGGAAGAGGAAACCCATCAAGTCACATGATAATCAGGAAACCAAGACCCTTTTTCAGCAGCATAGCCAAGAGCAAGAGCTACATAATATTTCCCCAGGGTACAGGTTCAGTATCAGGTTTTCACACACACACACACACACACACACACACACACTGGAACGTGAAAATAAAAACACTGTTGTTGGGAGGTCTCTGTATTCTGCACGTTGCCTGTTACAACCAGTTACATAAGCAGATTGTTGGTGTTATTATGGGATTAATGGGGATTTAGATTTTTCACCACTGCTGTTTTTACCCATTCCTGCATCATTTATGACTTCTAAATCAGCCTTTGTCTTCAGAGTGTTTGATTTTCACTTTTGTTTTTTAATAAGCATTTTTATTTACCCTTTCTATGACAATCATCTACAATGTTCACTGAACAAAGAAAATAAAATTAGCTTTTGAGTACATGCTTTTCAAAAAGTATAAATAAATTGTCTACCTCTTCTTCTTTTGTAGATATTGTAAGTAGTGTGTGTGTGTATAATTTTTTTCATCAAATAAATGATAAAACCTAGTTTTCTGGACATAAAGGGCCAGCACACGTGAAAATTGGTACGGCCTTCACACTTGCCCTTTTGATGGGCCTGATCCAACACATCGACCACTGACTGTATAGTTAGCATTCAACATTTTGCGAGTTTGGACTTGCCATCAGCTCATGATCATTTAGGAGAAGAGTGTAAGAGAGAAGGGAGAGCTCAGAGAACTCTGAGTTGGTGTTCGTGTTGCTTCTGCTTTGTGGTAGAAAGCCAGAACCCCCACTGATGGATGGAGCCAGAATGGAGAAATATGGAAGAGTTAAAAGAAGGTGATGGGGTGGTGGTGGGTCACGAAGGCTTTGTCATGGACATGTGGACAATGTAGAGATGGAATTTATATGACGTTAAATGTTCCACACATCCCAGCGCTTCACATGAGTCTTCAATAGGAAATGATCACAGTGTTCTGACTCATCGGTGCAGATAGAAAGAAAGAAAACATTCATATGAAAAGGATCATGAAATAATTGCCATTGTTAAACACCAATGTAGGCCAATAGTATTTGGTTGTTAGGGGTGTTTATTAGTTGCTGGGTGACTTGTGCTGCTAAACATGAGGAACACAGCCTGATGAGCTGGGTTTCATATGACTTTTTGCTGACTTTTTACTGCCGTGTTTTAGCCTGCATCCAGGGGGGGGAAACACATTGAGGAACAAACATCATGCGGCAGCTTTCATTATATGTAAGTCCCTTCATACATGGCACCAAAAATAATGCTGTGAAGTGTTTGTGTTTTCATTTAGTGACACATCATGTTAGCTGATTTAGCTGTGTTTCCTTTATCAAAGTACAGATGTTGGCCGAACCACTTCCAAATACCTTTCATCCAGGCAGGTGTGTTTTACAAAGCAGCACATGCTCTGCTGGCATTACAGCGGTATTTGAGAATGACATTCCACAGACAGTGCAGACAGCGCAGTGCCAACAATGACCAGTAGAAAAAGAAAGAAAAAAAACACTTCCTTAAAGGTGATGTCTGCAAACACACCTACATGCTTTTCCCACAGCAAATCACACTTTCCTACTTTTGTCATAGTGAACATGCACAGTCTTACCACTAGGAGTGGAGTAGGAGGCTGCATTATACCGTTTCTAGCTTTATGTTAATGGGTTATGAGTGTTAGATTTGTGTTAATTTTCCCTATTAGAAATTACATATAGGTGTAGCAGTATTGACGAGTATCATTATCAGCCCACATACCCTTTAAAACAAGGTTCCTCAAGGGTTCTTTAGTTAACTCCTTAAAAAGCCCATGGATTGCCAAAAGTGTTAAGAACAGCCCCATCAGTTTGTACAGAAGTCCCTGTAGTTACTGAGTAAAATACTTTAGTGTGTAATAAGCCTTGGAGCATGCAAATAACTCCTTCAAGCTCTTTTAAACTGACTGTGCAGGCAAATTGTTTAGACTTATGCAGAAACTCAAAGTTTCAGTAGTGAAAACAAAAAGTGGCATTGTGTCATCTGTAATTATAATCTTATGATAATTGTTTCACTTTTGACATACATTCAATCTGGAAGTTGTTCTTTACACTGTATCTAAATTGTACAATAAATGGACCAATGAAATGGACTTGTAATGAAATCTTTTTACATTGACTTCCATTGAAAGTTAGGAAGCTTTTGTCCTTGTCCTGTAAAGTTGCCATTTTTGAGATACAAGTTATTTGCGCAACAGTGACAATATTTTTAAGTATACCTGGGCATGGACATAGATCTATTCTTGTCTTTGGACTAACATAGTTGTGACTTATTGTGACTTATGAGGGGACATGATGACCCATAAATGCTTTAATAAAGGATTGAGGGGGGGGGGGGGGGGGGGGGCAGTGGGTTGCACTGACTTTCACTGTTACTAGACCCAAGAACTAGACCCAAGTAAATAAAAAACATAAAAGAGGTTGCAGGACCACACAGTGGTCACAAGTAAATCGTAGGTGGTCAGTAATTTCATGGTAAACTGGTGTCAAAAACCAGAGGAACTGAGGGGGAGGACAGTTTGTCTGCAATGCTTGTTTATTTGCATCTCTTGTTTGTGGTTCAAATAGATGCAAGATGTCAGCCATTTGGACATGTTTATAGGACATGGAATACATGTCATTCCTGGTCTCTGAACATCTCTGCAGATCCTCTGTAGGAGTACGACCTTCAGTTGCGTTTATTCAAGAATGTTTAGCCTGTCGATCAAAAATGACCAAAGACCTGCAGTTCATACTTTATGAAGTTCAGGTCCACTAAATAGACAAAAGCACTGGTCATACATGTTTTTTTTTTCAAATTCCTGCTCTTTAAGAGTAAATTTGAAGCATTGCTATGTGGATTTGATTGCATTTAATGACAAGAGTGTTGGTGAGGAGCTCTAGACAAAGCCTAGCACCAATCTTGGGACGCTGCTGAGTGTAAGTAAAAGTATTTCTGAGAAAAGTAAACAGCTGGCACAAGATGAAGCTGTGCTGAAACTATAAGTGGCATTCTGGCAGAAAAAAAGGTCATTTCTATCAAAAGACTGTATTGCGACACATTTAAAAGCGTAGATTTGCATTGACCTTCTTTTATACCATTTTCCTCCACACAGTTTTTCATTGGTTTGAATATGATTCTTTTAAATGCAATGTATACCATCATCAACAGCCCTCTGACCATTTTCTTACAGTTACAGTTTCACCTGTAATACACAGAAGAAAATAAGCCTGAAAACTACAGACAAAATATCATCAACAGCATAAAGATAATCAAATCATGCTTATATGGCTGTATCACAGAAACACAAAGTGAAGTGAGAATAGGAAGACGTGTAGACAAAAGGTATGTAACTGCATTGTCCATATAACAATGACAGTGAGAGCTGCAATCACACTAGAACACTATGTTAACTCATACAGGAAACAACACAATGACCACAGTACAATTCACAGTATGGGTAGAAAGTAAACAACTTGGCTTGCAAATGATGCATGCAAAAAAAGCTTCACAAGACAGTTTGTTGGAGGCAGATACATATCAATCCACAAGGGGGCGTGTCTGCTAAAGCAGTGATTATCTCAGAGATGTGCATGCATGCTTCTGGCTTTGATAAAACATTTGTACTTATGTAATACTTATGCTACACTGAAATTGCAGCAAAATAAGGAATTGGTCCAACAGGGTTTCATCTCCATATCAACAGTGCAGAATTTCTCAGTAGGCCATGCTATCTTCTTCCTTATCTTGTGTCCCAGCATAGTGGTCTACAAGATCATGCAAACAGAGGAAAAACAGTAATAATAACAACACATTACACATGGAATCTTCAAGTATGAGGAATCTTCTAGTATATGCTAGTAAACAGATGCTAGGTTAGTTAATTAGTAGTAGTTTTAACCGTAAGCAGATAAATAGAGTGGAAAAGCAAGATGATATTAAGCCAGCCTGGGCTAACCTTTTCTTAATAACCACCAAACCTTAAGCTGTATGCTTATGAACAATAGCATATTAGCAACGTTGGCTCATTTAAACAATGTGTTTATCCATTATATGTCTGAAAATGTCATGTCTCATGATGTAACAGTGAACATATCTCTGGGAGGCTGGGAGTGGAATTCTGATTTGAAATGGAACAGGTTGAAATATTACCACAATAAGAGTACTTCTATTGTTTATATGTGTGTTTAAAATAACTTCAATTAAATGAATTACAGAATAGTTCATATATTTTGAATAGTATTATTAACAATAACAATAGCAGCAGTAATAATAATATATTGTATAGTAGTATAGTGATAAATAAAAAGTAGCAGGTACAAAATGTGGCTGGTAAAATCCACCTATTGCCTATTTCTTGCCCTGTGGTAAAGCAGTCTCCATCGGAAAAGCCGGGTGAGGAGAGTTAGTTTCAGTTTTATTTGTCTCTCAGAGGAGAAAATAGATCATTACCCTTCTCTACACTACATAAACCACTGAACGAGCTCAAAGACTTCTTCTTTCTCTGAAATTCTAATATTACAGGGAATAACTAAGGCACTGAAATAATATGCAGTGGAATAGGCCAGACCAGATCGAATTTCAAAGCTAACTGCAGAAAATTACACTGAACCTGGAAGATTGAATTACTTACCTACATAAATCATGAACCAGGAATCTTTAGTTTGTGATCTTCCAAAAGGAACATTTGCAATGCACCAACATCTATAATGAACCTATAGATACCAATGATGGCGTGCAAGAGGGGGCTGTGAACATCATTGGTGAGGGGGTTTTGTTTCAGTTTTATTTGTTTCTTTGAAGAGAAGGTCATTACCCTCCCCTCACCACTGAATGAGCTTAAAGACCTTCTCTGAAATTCTACTATTACAAGGAATAACTAAGGCACTGATATAATATGCAGTGGAATGGGCCAGACCAGATAGAATTTCAAAGCCAATTGCAGAAAATTACACTGAACCTGAATCACTTACATAATTATTGATGTACGACTGTAAAATAAACCTTGTTTTGTTTGCTTTCTTCTAAAACATGTTTTATTTCATTTGCAATGCTCAGCGGTTAGTCTAGGGGCAATAGTGGCTCAGCAGTTAGTCTAGGGGCAGTGGTGGCTCAGCGGTGGGCTATTGCTGACAGGGTTGTGGGTTCGATACCTGGGCTTGACAAGTTGCTACTAAGCAATGTCCTTCACTCTCTCTGTTCCCCGGGCGCTGGAGTTGGCTGCCTTGAGGAATCAAATGCAGAGGATACAACGTACAGTGTACTGTACAACGTACAGTAGCAAATGCATGCCTTTTTTATCTTTAATGCACCATCATCACCATCAGCTATGGATGCCAAGCATGGCTTACATCAGTTTGTCCTACTACATGACATATATTTGTGATCCCTGCCTTTAGATCTATGGGAAAAACATCAGCATCCAGGAAAGGGAATTGTGGTCTAAAGTGTCTAAAGTGTCTAAAAACATTAGATTTTTATCACCACCTTCATAAAAAACACATGCTGAAAGAAATGTCTTTTAGAACAATTCAAATTGGAATAAATGTCCAGAGACTTGTGAAACCTAAGCCAAGGCAAAATAAAGATGTTCTGGTGGACACCCAAGATTCTTATTTTGGTTGAGTCAATTTTTCTTTTGTCACCAATTTGTATATATCTTGCTATACCTTGTATATACCTTGTGTCTTGCTAACATGCTAAACATAAATATTTAATTATAAAATCAGCATAGAACATTTCATGCAATGCATTAAGATGGGTATTTCCAAGACAGAAGGAAATGGATGTGAGGAGTGGAAAGTGAAAGTAGAACACAAAAAGGCTGGGACTAAGGAAAGCCCCAGTAAGCACACATAAAACTAGAGTGAGCAAGGGCTCCTATTCTCAGAGCTTCTTAAGCAGCCAAATCAAGAACATCTCCAACAGAATCCACAAGAACATCACCAAGAACACCTTACAGAACTTCGGCAAAATGAAGTCTGCTGTAGCTTTTGTTGTGGTTGCCTGTCTACTTCTAGTTTATGTACAAGGTAAGATTCTTCCTTTCACTTGTCAGATCTCACTGCTTTGGTAAAGCATTAAATAGATGCATAGTGTAAACAGTCACACAAATGTAAACTGTCCTTTCTTCTACTTACTTACAGGACAGAGGACTAGTGTAAACAGGTGCTTATGTCAAGGTCCTGGGAGGAATACAATTCATCTAAAGCATGTTGAGAAGATTGAAGTTTATCCTCCTAGTCCATCTTGTGACAACATGGAAATTATGTAAGTTTAAAATAAACTAATAATACTACTAATGATAAGAATTGATTATTTAACCAGCCATTCAACCATCTAACTTGTCTGATGTTTACTTTTTTAGTGTCACATTGAAGAATGGTGCAGGGAAAAAGTGCTTGAACCCAGAATCCAACTTTGCCAAGAATTACATCAAGAGAGCGATCAAAAAGAGGTGAGAGCATCAGCTTGAACACACTACTATTGGTTATTATGTATTGTAATATGTATATGGGCCACCACTTTGTTAAGCAGGTGCAACAATTTCAGCAATTCTGTTAAATAATAAAAACAAGTGATAAAGTGCAAAAATAAGAAAATATTTTTTGTTGATAAAATGTTTTTATTTTTGTCTTTTAGGAGTGCTCATTAACTTTCAGAACACCAGTGAAGAAGAGGAAGAAGAGGCTGTTTCACAGTCCTGGACTGATACTGCTACTTGAACTACATATACACATCCAGTTGTTTTAGTTGTTTATTTTCTGTAAATATTTAATATTTCTTATGTGGTTTGTTGTTGTAATTTATAAAAAGATACAATTGTATAGTTGCACTTACATAATTTATAAATTTTATATCATAGAAAACAACTTTGTGTGGCTATTTATATTCTTTTATGGATGTTCAACTATGTGTTTTTGTGAAAGTGCCTGAAATGTCAAATTTATGTCAAATAAATGTTGACAACAATGTTTGTCTAATGTATTTTGTCCTGTAAGCATTTCAAACTTTGAGATGCAAACCTTATAATTGTTACTTGAGATGCCACTTTGGGAGAAACACACTCAATGAAGGAATTACATTTTTTTTAGTTTTTAAGGTATTCTTCATTATTCATGGTTAGTCCTCCAAAAAGTATGAAAAACACATCACATCATCTAGAAATCAGATTTGTGTCTCAATAATTGAGACAATAATAATTGTGGCTGTGTCACAGAGGCTGATTTATTTTGAACAACATAAACAGCTTTAAAATGTTGAAACTTGTTCTGGTTTGCTGAATGGAAATATGATACAATCAAATCAGTGTAAGGAAATCTGACCTGCACTGTTATCTACAAGCAGTTGTTCTTGATTTTCTAATTGGAGCAAACATACAAAGTAGGAGTTTTTCTTTCATTTGTCATTTTACCGCACATTTACTATAAAACGTATAGTCAAGCAGCCAGTAATCTTCATTAAAACTGTAAAAAAACTCATTATTGTTACAATGACTCATTTTACTTTTAAGATCACAGTAAATCTGGCCTTTGTTGTCCTGTCAATAACACATGTTTTGAATCTTTTATAAATCTAAAATCATATTATATAAAATCATCTTTTATATAATATGATTTTGCAATCCTACACTTCATATCGTTATTGAAATTGAAAAAAATCTGATACAATTGAAAACCTTATTCAAAGGTGGATTTCCTACTAAAAATCAGAATCAGAATCAGAATCAGAATCTCTTTATTTCACCAAGTATGTTACACATACAAGGAATTTGTCTTGGTGAGAGCAACACGTATGACAAATAACACAGAACACAGATTATTTACAGTATTAAACTAAAGGAAAATTACACTAACCAATAAAAAAAGATTGGATAAGAAGTTTAATTTCACTTTTATAGGTTGTCTTTAAAGAGAGTCTGGTCTACCACAGACTTCTCTTTTCTCTGAAATCCTACGATTACAAACTGTGGCACACCGTCTTCTTGAGGGGAATTGGAGGACACTGGGTTGAAGAGGGCAGCAGACATTTCCCAGCCTATCAAAACTCTTTCAGACAAATGTTCAGTTTATCCAGCTTCTTACAAACCAGCACTTCAATTCATAGACCTTTCAGTCTGCTGTCCATCCCAGTATGTCTTGCACCAGCATTTGTAATACACTGCTCAAAAAAATAAAGAGAACAAATAACACATCCTAGATCTGAATGAATGAAATATTTTCATTAAATACTTTATTCTGTACAAAGTTGAATGTGCTGACAACAAAATCACACAAAAATCATCAATGGAAATTAAATTTATTAACCAATGGAGGCCTGGATTTGGAGTTGAACACAAAATTACAAAGGTGCACAAAGGCGGAGGTAGCAGTCCTGCTGCTGGGTTGTTGCCCTCCTACGGCCTCCTCCACGTCTCCTGGTGTACTGGCCTGTCTCCTGGTAGCGCCTCCAGCCTCTGGACACTACACTGACAGACACAGCTCGCATTGATGTGCCATCCTCGATGAGCTGCACTACCTGAGCCACTTGTGTGGTTGCAGAGTCCGTCTCATGCTACCACGAGTGTGAAAGCACCACCAACATTCAAAAGTGATCAAAACCTCAGCGTGAAAGCATAGGTACTGAGAAGTGGTCATACTACACAACATACTAAAACGTGAACTGTTTGTACAGTTAAATAGGTTTTTCCCTGGCTGATTTGTTTTAGATTTTAACATCATTCTGTGTCCGTCTATGGAATGATGCAATTTGGAAAAAAGATGATGAAGTCTTGCATGACGAAGTCTTGTCTTGTGAACTGCTGACTGAAAACTAAACCTTTCACTAAATACAGAAGCTTTGAGGAAGTGAAATTCGCTCCAAAAAATTTCCACCAAAGCAGTGGGTAAAGACCAGCCTGAGCATGCAATCATTCAATCACTCATGCTCTTGATGAGCGGCTTCTAAATTATCTTTAAGAACAAGAGTGAAATTAAGTCTGCTAAGCTTTTTTTGCTATTGCTTGTGTGTAAACAGCAAACATGCTAGTTAGAAGTTTTTAGTACATTTATTACACTGTACTAATTTAAACTGTAGCTCATTCTTGGTGGCAAAACATTGAATGGGTATGTAATAATACAAGCAGTTTTGTGTATTTTTATTTCTTTACAAAAAACACAAGAACAACATAAAGAGGTCCTAAGCTGAACATGGTTTGTTTACATGGTTCTTGTTCATTTACATTTCCTTTTTTTCAGTAAGAGCTTATAGATCTACTTCACGTTCTTTGAGACCCACAGTACTGAGTCGTTCTCTCGCAATGGAACGATAATGGAACTCCAGTGGATTTTTTCAGATCTCAGTAGTTCCATTTTTTTTCTGGATCTCTCAATCAGGTTTTGGAACTGCAGTTTTAGAAACCGACACCTATTGTCCTTTGACTTTCTTCTTCCTTCATCAAGATATTTGACTATCTATGGTTGTTGACTGAAGTCGACAACCATTTCCTTGGTCTTGTCTACATTCAAGTGAAGGTTGTTGACTGTACACCAGTCTGTCAATGTGTTTTACTTTTCCCCTTGAAAAGTAAATCTGTTTCTCTCTAAGCTGTTTTCTCTCATTTGCATGCATCACTGGTGATTCACAAACTACACTGTCACACAAATAAAACAAATGTAAATGTAAATGTAAAATCCATGACAGTGTGGTTTGTAAATCCCCAAATTACACTGTAAAATCCATGAAAATGATTCTAGCAGTATAGTTTCCATTAATATGATGGTGTGTATTTAATTATCTTGACTATAAGGTTTTCAAAACACTCTGATGAACCCCCTATTGATCATGAACATCAATTCATTCATTTTTAAGCTCATTAACATTTCAGTTCTGATTGGCTGTTACTGAGGTTAACATATACTGATATGCCACCTGAGGCTGAATAGGACTAAAACACTGCGTGCTGTATGTGTGGTGTGGCTTGCATGTGTGGGGTGGCTGTTGCTCTGTTACCTTCAAGTTGGTTAAGAGGTGATTTATGAATAGCAATATCTCATATCTCCAAAAGAATTTCTTGCCGTGTTCAGCCAAGTTTAAAATGATCCGCAACGAGCCTATCAAAAACAACTAACTTATGGTGAATACCACAATGAACTGACAGCTAATACAGCAAACACTTATAAAAACCAATCAATCCCATTAAAACAATTCTTTATTACCAACCCCTGAGCAAACTGCAGTTTCTAAAAATCTCTTGTCATGCTAATGGTCCACTCTTACAATTGCATTGAAAGTGAAGGCTGTTGCCAACTACTAAGTTAAAAAATGTAGTTTGTGAATATATTTCTAATGTTTTTTATTTTAGTTTTATTTTGACTTCTTTATGTACTAAACACAAAATAATTCTAGCATTGATCAAAAACATGGTGCTGATTTTTGCAGAAATGTCATATAAGCAAAAACTTTGTGAGCAGAGATTAAGTTTTAGTTTCATTTCTTCCTTCAAAAAAATAAGCATATTATTAACACCCACTGAACACTGAACTACCTCGGAAAGCTCCAATTTCTCTGAAATCCTAATGCTACAAAGAATTCCCAAAAGACTATAAATCTATCAACATTAATCTAGAAAGACAATACAAAAAATACAATAAATACGACTCATTACTGAGTAGAGAAAGTTAGAATAAAGTGCATAGAAATTTAACATGCCATGACATTATATGCAGACAGCTAATAATGCACATGAAACATGAAACACAGCAGGTACTGAGGTAGTATGTGTGGAATATATAAATAAGTTAAATAGGATGCTGACAGGTTACAGTGCTATGGGTCGTGGGCGGTGTTGGGGGGTCTATGTCAGCCTCTGTTGTTTAAAAGTCTGACTGCTTGTGGGACAGAGCTATTGCAGAACTGTACAGTGACAGCACGGGTGCTCCTGTACCTTTTGCCAGACGGCAGCAGTGAAAAAATGTGAGGGATGAGTGGGGTCCTTCACAATGCTGATGGCCTTATGGGTGCAGCGTGCAGTGTGAATGTCTGTGACAGAGGAGTCTTCCGTAGTTGCATCATAAACATTCAGGCAGAAATGCTTTAAACTCACCAAGTTTGCCATGCACCAGCAAAAAAAACATTTATGACTTCATGAGTTCAAGACTAGCAGTGTGATGAAATCAAGGATTAGACACTACTGACTGGGGAAAGTACTTCCCAGGAAGAAGGAATTTGAAATTGAGAGGAAGCTCTGGGGAAACTGAAAGTAGTTCAGGCAGAAGCTGGGGGATGGGGAAGCCCTGGTCTTAGCATATAAAACTGGAAGAGTCCTCAAGAACATCACCAACAGAGTCCTCAAGAACATCACCAAGAGCACCTTCAAAAACAAGAGAGAAATGAAGTCTGCTGTAGCATTTGTTGTTCTTGCTTGTCTGATTCTTGTGCAAGGTAGGAGTCTTTCTTTCACTGTCCTATCATTGACTCTTATCATAACTCTAGAATTCTTTACAAAACACCTGTAGTAATTTGGCAAATGCACTGTATTTATTTGCAGGACAGAGGACCAGTGTAAAGAGGTGCTTGTGTCAAGGTCCTGGGCTGAACATGGTTCGTCTACAGCGTGTTGAGAAGATTGAAGTTCATCCTGCTGGTCCATCCTGTGACAAACTGGAAATTATGTAAGTTCAACAACAATTCATACTGATAATGATGAACATTGATTTAATCCTGCATTGATGATTACATTCGTCTAACCGGTTTGCTTTTGCTGTTTTAGTGTCACATTCAAGAACGGTGCAGGCCAAAAATGCTTGAACCCAGAATCCAACTTTGCCCTGAATTACATCAAGAAGGCCGTTCAAGAGAGGTGAGAAGTGAGAACATCAGCTTGAATACAGATTAATGTGCTGAATCATTTATATTAATTCTATACTGACAAACAGTGAAAATGTATATAATAAAAAAACCTCTGGTTGCATTAAATGATTAAATGAAAATGTGTAAATGAATGACAAACTTTTCTTTTTTTCAGGGGTCCTCAGTAAACCATTTGATGAAACATCAGTGAAGATGAGAAGGAGGAGTCTGAGAACATCAGTTTTAGAATGCTGCACTGACTGTCTATACTGATTACTGATATTGTAAAAACTGTAAATAAACATGGTTATTTAATTTGTGAGACAGAAACAATAGTGTATTGGCAGCTGTATAATGTATATTTTAGACAAAATCTTTTGTAAGATTTTTATACTTCATTTTAAAAAGATGCAATGTGTTGCATGTTATTAACATGCCAAATAAATTATGAACAATAATATCTGTGCACTCTCATTTTTCCTGTAAAAATTATTTGTACATGGAATGAGACACTGATATTAGACAAAGGAGCAGGGTTAGAAGGATGAAAACAACAAAGGAGTACATTAACGGTAGTCTAGACAAATATCAATATTAAAACAAAGCACTGCTTGTGACGTGAAATCCTCAAATGTTATCATTTCACTCTTTCCTCAACACACAGCTAACCAACAACATCGATAGTCTAGGGGTCATGTAAAACATTAGGATTAGTCCTGAGGACATGTAAAATATTAGAGGTAGTCTGGGGGTCATGCAAAATGGTACATGGTAAATGGTTCTTGTTCATTTACATTTCCTTTTTTTCAGTAAGAGCTTATAGATCTGCTTCACGTTCTTTGAGACCCACAGTACTGAGTCGTTCTCTCGCAATGGAACGATAATGGAACTCCAGTGGATTTTTTCAGATCTCAGTAGTTCCATTTTTTTTCTGGATCTCTCAATCAGGTTTTGGAACTGCAGTTTTAGAAACCGACACCTATTGTCCTTTGACTTTCTTCTTCCTTCATCAAGATATTTGACTATCTATGGTTGTTGACTGAAGTCGACAACCATTTCCTTGGTCTTGTCTACATTCAAGTGAAGGTTGTTGACTGTACACCAGTCTGTCAATGTGTTTTACTTTTCCCCTTGAAAAGTAAATCTGTTTCTCTCTAAGCTGTTTTCTCTCATTTGCATGCATCACTGGTGATTCACAAACTACACTGTCACACAAATAAAACAAATGTAAATGTAAATGTAAAATCCATGACAGTGTGGTTTGTAAATCCCCAAATTACACTGTAAAATCCATGAAAATGATTCTAGCAGTATAGTTTCCATTAATATGATGGTGTGTATTTAATTATCTTGACTATAAGGTTTTCAAAACACTCTGATGAACCCCCTATTGATCATGAACATCAATTCATTCATTTTTAAGCTCATTAACATTTCAGTTCTGATTGGCTGTTACTGAGGTTAACATATACTGATATGCCACCTGAGGCTGAATAGGACTAAAACACTGCGTGCTGTATGTGTGGTGTGGCTTGCATGTGTGGGGTGGCTGTTGCTCTGTTACCTTCAAGTTGGTTAAGAGGTGATTTATGAATAGCAATATCTCATATCTCCAAAAGAATTTCTTGCCGTGTTCAGCCAAGTTTAAAATGATCCGCAACGAGCCTATCAAAAACAACTAACTTATGGTGAATACCACAATGAACTGACAGCTAATACAGCAAACACTTATAAAAACCAATCAATCCCATTAAAACAATTCTTTATTACCAACCCCTGAGCAAACTGCAGTTTCTAAAAATCTCTTGTCATGCTAATGGTCCACTCTTACAATTGCATTGAAAGTGAAGGCTGTTGCCAACTACTAAGTTAAAAAATGTAGTTTGTGAATATATTTCTAATGTTTTTTATTTTAGTTTTATTTTGACTTCTTTATGTACTAAACACAAAATAATTCTAGCATTGATCAAAAACATGGTGCTGATTTTTGCAGAAATGTCATATAAGCAAAAACTTTGTGAGCAGAGATTAAGTTTTAGTTTCATTTCTTCCTTCAAAAAAATAAGCATATTATTAACACCCACTGAACACTGAACTACCTCGGAAAGCTCCAATTTCTCTGAAATCCTAATGCTACAAAGAATTCCCAAAAGACTATAAATCTATCAACATTAATCTAGAAAGACAATACAAAAAATACAATAAATACGACTCATTACTGAGTAGAGAAAGTTAGAATAAAGTGCATAGAAATTTAACATGCCATGACATTATATGCAGACAGCTAATAATGCACATGAAACATGAAACACAGCAGGTACTGAGGTAGTATGTGTGGAATATATAAATAAGTTAAATAGGATGCTGACAGGTTACAGTGCTATGGGTCGTGGGCGGTGTTGGGGGGTCTATGTCAGCCTCTGTTGTTTAAAAGTCTGACTGCTTGTGGGACAGAGCTATTGCAGAACTGTACAGTGACAGCACGGGTGCTCCTGTACCTTTTGCCAGACGGCAGCAGTGAAAAAATGTGAGGGATGAGTGGGGTCCTTCACAATGCTGATGGCCTTATGGGTGCAGCGTGCAGTGTGAATGTCTGTGACAGAGGAGTCTTCCGTAGTTGCATCATAAACATTCAGGCAGAAATGCTTTAAACTCACCAAGTTTGCCATGCACCAGCAAAAAAAACATTTATGACTTCATGAGTTCAAGACTAGCAGTGTGATGAAATCAAGGATTAGACACTACTGACTGGGGAAAGTACTTCCCAGGAAGAAGGAATTTGAAATTGAGAGGAAGCTCTGGGGAAACTGAAAGTAGTTCAGGCAGAAGCTGGGGGATGGGGAAGCCCTGGTCTTAGCATATAAAACTGGAAGAGTCCTCAAGAACATCACCAACAGAGTCCTCAAGAACATCACCAAGAGCACCTTCAAAAACAAGAGAGAAATGAAGTCTGCTGTAGCATTTGTTGTTCTTGCTTGTCTGATTCTTGTGCAAGGTAGGAGTCTTTCTTTCACTGTCCTATCATTGACTCTTATCATAACTCTAGAATTCTTTACAAAACACCTGTAGTAATTTGGCAAATGCACTGTATTTATTTGCAGGACAGAGGACCAGTGTAAAGAGGTGCTTGTGTCAAGGTCCTGGGCTGAACATGGTTCGTCTACAGCGTGTTGAGAAGATTGAAGTTCATCCTGCTGGTCCATCCTGTGACAAACTGGAAATTATGTAAGTTCAACAACAATTCATACTGATAATGATGAACATTGATTCAATCCTGCATTGATGATTACATTCGTCTAACCGGTTTGCTTTTGCTGTTTTAGTGTCACATTCAAGAACGGTGCAGGCCAAAAATGCTTGAACCCAGAATCCAACTTTGCCCTGAATTACATCAAGAAGGCCGTTCAAGAGAGGTGAGAAGTGAGAACATCAGCTTGAATACAGATTAATGTGCTGAATCATTTATATTAATTCTATACTGACAAACAGTGAAAATGTATATAATAAAAAAACCTCTGGTTGCATTAAATGATTAAATGAAAATGTGTAAATGAATGACAAACTTTTCTTTTTTTCAGGGGTCCTCAGTAAACCATTTGATGAAACATCAGTGAAGATGAGAAGGAGGAGTCTGAGAACATCAGTTTTAGAATGCTGCACTGACAGTGTGTCTATACTGATTACTGATATTGTAAAAACTGTAAATAAACATGGTTATTTAATTTGTGAGACAGAAACAATAGTGTATTGGCAGCTGTATAATGTATATTTTAGACAAAATCTTTTGTAAGATTTTTATACTTCATTTTAAAAAGATGCAATGTTGCATGTTATTAACATGCCAAATAAATTATGAACAATAATATCTGTGCACTCTCATTTTTCCTGTAAAAATTATTTGTACATGGAATGAGACACTGATATTAGACAAAGGAGCAGGGTTAGAAGGATGAAAACAACAAAGGAGTACATTAACGGTAGTCTAGACAAATATCAATATTAAAACAAAGCACTGCTTGTGACGTGAAATCCTCAAATGTTATCATTTCACTCTTTCCTCAACACACAGCTAACCAACAACATCGATAGTCTAGGGGTCATGTAAAACATTAGGATTAAAATATTAAAGGTAGTCTGGGGGTCATGCAAAATGGTACATGGTAAATTAGTGATGAACACATTTGAAATTAACTCCAGACATTTAACCTCATATCTGTTATGAAATAATGAGGAAACACTTGCTCATCAAAACTGCTTCAGTCGTCTAATTGTGCAATTACATTTGAGTCTACTAAATGAAAGAATTATGGAAGGATTAAAAATGCATTGTCACTGTTTAAATACTTACAGACCAAATACAGTAATAGTCTCACCATGAATTTCTTTCAGAATGACTATCATTGTTGGAAAGGCAATAAAGGTCCATTTATGATTTGTCAACCTTCAGTGGCATAAAGCATAATTCTAATACATAACAAATGGGTTAATATGTCTGTAATATGTATTAGCAACCTTTAAATGTTAAAATTTTCTCAGTTTAACTCTCTTGCACATGACACGTTTAGAGAGCAGAGAAATGAAATGAGACACATTTGGGTTAAATCTGCACTCTTAAAAAGTGTCTTAAATGGTTGTTGGAATTTTTAACAATAGACAAGTCAAGGTGAATGGTAGGAATTTACATTGCACATTGAAATTTTTACAGAGATAACAAAAACATAAACTGTATGTATACAATACTGCCAGCAGATTAATGGATAATACCTAATGATGTTTAGAGGTTTTACCTGCTATTACAACTACTGAGTTGTCAAGTAAATGTCAGTTTGAGTAAAGTCAGTAAATATTTTTGTATTGTTTCCCTTATGTGGATTTTTATTTTTGCATTACCATATCTGCAAAATAATTCTTGCTGCTGAAGAAATTGCATTCAGAGATGGATTTTTGAAGCAGCTTCTTTATAATTTCGACTCAATTCTATTTATTTTCAGAGAGGAAACAATTGTAAACCTGAACCACTGTGAGAAAAGATGAGAGGTCTAGTTTCAGTTTCATTTATTTCTTTAAAGAGAAGCATGTTATTAACACCCACTGAACTACCTCAAAAAGCTCTCATTTCTCTGAAATTCTACTGCTACAAAGAATTCCCAAATGACTTGCAATTTACTCAGTGAAATAAATAATTGAACAATATTACAGTAGAACTAAACTCTTTGCAGTTTATAATAAAGTTTATAAAAAATCAATATATTGTATTTAAGAAAAACAAAAACAGAAACATGTATAAGAAACATGTACAAATATGCTTATCTTTCTCATGTCATTTAGAATACAAATAAAGTGCTGGTGGTTTTATACTTTGAAAATGTCTGTCTTTTGGTAAAATCACCTCTAATGGCTGGCCCAGCGCGTCGGAATGTGACCCTTGAGGGTGCAAGGGCGCAGCACGAGGGCCTTCTGGGGTTACAAGCATGAAACTCCTGGATCAACGGCAAATCCAGGATGTGATCAGCCGGCACCCAGGAGTGCTACTTGGGGTGGCGCAACAACGGAGCCAACGTGAACACGAGTTTAAGCACCTGAAAGGACTCTTCGCGCGCAGAGTCCAAGTGATGCACCGGGGAGCTCCCTTGAGAAAAGGCGTGATGGGTGCTGCTAAACTGCTGAAATCATGGATAAACCTACGATAGAAATGAACAAATCCTAGAAAACGCTGGACCTCCTTAACAGAACCAGGAGACGGCCTGTCTAGGACCGCCTGGACTTTGGCCTGGTCCATCTGAACCCCCTGCTCGCTAATTAGGTACCTGTGAAAAGGGATCTCAGATACATGAAACATGCACTTTTCTAGCTTTGTGAAGAGCTGGTGGGCCCAAAGCCTTGCCAGGCGAACCTGGCGCACGTGCTTGGGCAGGTCGGGGGAGTAGAAGGCCTGGAAGACGGAGGGGGCATTTGCCAACCCATATGACATGACCCGGTACTGGTAATGCCCCAGCAGTAGAAGCAGAGCCCCTTGCGACTTCTTCTGCGCTCCTCAGGGGAGAGGTGACCGACACCCACCTCCATCGGCTCGCTGGCAAATGGCATCGTCGATTAGGTGGCTGCGGGTTGAGCTCGGAAGCGGGACAGATCACTGGGTTACAAGACAGGCCGGTCTCCTGGTACTCGCAACTGGCCCCCCCGCACTCCGGGAACAAGCGGTGGTAGGGTGACCTAGGAGCTGGTCAAGCCAGATAGCGATAAGCTAGGAACAGGGCCACTGACGCAGGCTGGTTCTACCCACTACCTGCAGCTTGGGCTCTAAACTCTAGCGCATAGTGGGCTGCCGATCGGTTGCCCTGCTCCACCCATGAGCCTTGAAATGCTTAAGGTAATGCGATAAGGGCTTTTCGCTAAGCTCCTCCCATGTGGCGGTGGCCCAATCTAGAGCTTTAACTGTGAGACGGGAGACTAAGAAGGCGATCTTCGCCTGGTCAGTGCCGGTCGGTTGGTTCTTAAACAAGACACAGGTCAGAGAACCTTGCATAAATATGAACCGTAAACTAGAGTCAACCTGAACATGCTGGTAATGTGTGCGGAATTTCTACGCGTCCCAGGATTCCAACAGAGTCAGTTCATGACAGTGAACAAAGGGGTTAAAGCTCCTTAAGTACTCCCAGTCCCAGGTGAAATACATGAACATGGCAATGAACACTAAGTGATCTCAACAGAACATGAATCAACACAAATGAACACAAATTAACCAGAAACAAGGAGGAAGTCCTTATTTCGCACCTCCCGGGGGAGGGCGCGATGATGAGGGCCTGACAGGAACGCTGTTTTGATTGTCATAATTAGCATGTTTGTTTGCCCTTGAATTACTTGCAAACAGCTTTAAAGAGAATTCAGCATAACTAAAACATTAAGACATATATTTGAAATATTTGGGTTGTACATACTCCCAATTCCAATCATGGCCATTGTAATGAAAAAGTGTCTCTGTAAAGAATCATTTCACACCAAAGTACTATTCTTTTTACTCAACCACAAAATTATGCAGAAGAAAAGTTGGTGTAATTTCCTTTTAAGCAGTCACAAGCTTAAATTTCATTTAACTTATTTAAAGTTAAATGAAACTTATTTAAAGTTAAATATTTATTCAAATGTATAAAGGTCTTACATTACATATTAGGTTCAACAGTGAATAACACTTTATTTTTTAACACCCTAAAGTCTTTTGTAGCTGCACCAAACATCCTGAAACTAGCAGAATTTGTTTATAATGGACCAGTATGCAAATTTCATTCACTTTAAGACTAACAGTGTAATGAAATCAAGGATTAGACACTACTGACTGGGGAAAGTACTTGCAAGGAAAAGGGAATTTGAAATTGAGAGGAAGCTCTGTGGTGGAAACTGAAAGTAGTTCAGGCAGAAGCTGGCACAACGGGAAGCCCCAGTCTGAACATATAAAATGGATCAGTCTCAGAACTTCTTTAGCCATCGCTGGAGCATCTTCAAGAACATCACCAACAGAACCCTCAAGAACATCACCAAGAGCACCTTCAAAAACAAGAGAGAAATGAAGTCTGCTGTAGCTTTTGTTGTTCTTGCTTGTCTGATTCTTGTGCAAGGTAGGAGTCTTTCTTTCACTGTCCTATCATTGACTCTTATCATAACTCTACACCTGTAGTAATTCAGCAAATGCACTGTATTTATTTGCAGGACAGAGGACCAGTGTAAATAGATGCTTGTGTCAAGGTCCTGGGCTGAACATGGTTCGTCTACAGCGTGTTGAGAAGATTGAGTTTTATCCTGCTGGTCCATCCTGTGACAATGAGGAAATTATGTAAGTTCAGTAGAAATGGACAATGATAATAATAATGATGTGCAGAGTTATATAATTACATTCATTCGTCAAACCTGTTTGCTTTTGCTGTTTTAGTGTCACATTCAAGAACGGTGCAGGCCAAAAATGTTTGAACCCAGAATCCAACTTTGCCCAGAATTACATCAAGAAGGCCGTTCAAGAGAGGTGAGAAGTGAGAACATCAGCTTGAATACAGATTCGTTTGCTGAATAATGTATATTAATTCTATACTGACAAACAGTGAAAATGTATATAATAAAAAATCCTCTGGTTGCATAAAATGATTAAATGACAATGTGTAAATGAATAACAAACTGTTCTTTTTTTCAGGGGTTCTCAGTAAACCATGTGATGAAACATCAGTGAAGATGAGAAAGAGGAGCCTGAGAACATCAGTTTCAGAATGCTGCACTGACAGTGTGTCTATACTGATTACTGATATTGTAAAAACTGTAAATAACATGTTTATTTAATTTATGAGACACAAGTGAGTTGGCAGCTATATAATTAATGTACAGACATTTTAGACAAACCATTTTGTAAGATTTCTATATCTAATTTAAAAACTTTACAGAAAGAATGCAATGTGTTGCTCATTTTTAACATGCCAAATAAATGATATAAAATAACAATTTCATATTTTCTATCAGAATATAATAAATTGTGTGCAAGAAATGAGATGATAAGTTTTTTAAATTAATATAATGATGGTGACTGGCTTATCTTGCTTGCTTGCTTATCATCATAATAAAAGGTCCAAACCACGGCATATCCCTTTAAAATGTGGAAACCATTTGGCTTATTTAGCCTACAACAAAGCAAAGCAGGAAGAGCTGCAACAGCTCTCATTGTTTGACCAGTAGACATACTCAACTTAAAGGTTTTGATCAACAACCATAAATAGACAAAAATAACTGGTCTAGATATGAAGGTGACAGAACTCGATTTCCACTCATCATAATCAGAACAGATGTGGTATTCTCCGGTTAACATCATATCCTGAACAGGAGGTTTTTAGGAGGAAGATGTTTTTTTTTTTTTATGTATATATGTTGTGTTTTTCTACTACTGGTCCTTCAGTCTGCATCAGGTAATTATAAATAAATATTCTATAAAAATCAACAAATGAAAGTCAGACATTGATTTTGAACTATGCTTCAACAGAATTATTTTAAAAAGTAAACTCATGAAACAGGCCTGGACAAAAACGACGATACCCCTGAAAATAATGTGACCAAGGGCACATGTTAAGTCAAGGTGTGTCCACTAATTAGCATTACAGGTGTCTACAATCCTGTAATCAGTCAGTGAGCCTATAAATAGGGCTACAGGTAGTCACTTTGCTGATTCGTCACATTGTGTGTACCACACTTAACATGGACCAGAGGAAGTGAAGGAATAAGTTGTCTCAGGAGATTAGAAAGAAAATTATAGACAAGCATGTTAAAGGTAAAGGTTATAAGACCATCTCCAATCAGCTTGATGTTCCTTTGACTACAGCTGCACATATTATTCAGAAATTTAAGATCCATGGGACTGTAGCCAACCTCCCTGGACGTGGCCACAGGAGGAAAATTGATGACAAAGAGACGGATAAGACGAATGGTAACAAAAGAGCCAAGAAAAACTTCTAAAGAGATTAAAGGTGACCTTCAAGCTTAAGAAACACCACTGTCAGATCGCACCATCCGTTGTTGTTTGAGCCAAAGTGGACCTCATGTGAGACGTCCAAGGAGGACACCATTGTTGAAAACAAATCATAAAAGTGTACATGTTGACAAGCCCCAAAGCTTCTGGGAGAATGTCCTATGGACAGATGAGACAAAAAGGGAACTTTTTGCCAAGGCACATCAGCTCTATGCTCACTGATGGAAAAATGAGGCATATCAAAAAATGAACACTGTCCTTACTGTGAAACATGGAGGAGGCTCTGTTATGTTCTGGGGCTGCTTTGCTGCATCTGGCACATGGTGTCTTGAATCTGTGCAGGGTACAATAAAATCTAAAGGCTATCAAGGGATTCTAGAGAGAAATGTGCTGCCCAGTGTCAGAAAGCTTGGTCTTAGTCAAAGGTCATATGTCTTGCAACAGAATAAGGATTCAAAACACACAGCTAAAAACACCCAAGAATGGCTAAGAGGAAATCACTGGACTATCCTGAAGTGGCCTTCTATGAGCCCTGACCTAAATCCTATTGAGCATCTTTGGGAGGAGCTGAAACATGCTCTCTAGAAAAGGCACCTTTCAAACCTGAGACAACTGGAGCAGTTTGCTCATGAGGAGTGGGCCAAAATACTTGCGGAGAGGTGCAGAAGTTTCATTAACAGTTACAGGAATCGTTTGATTGCAGTGATTGCCTCAAAAGGTTGTGCAACAAAATATTAAGTTAAGGGTACATTTCTGTCCAGGCCTGTTTCATGAGTTTCTTTTTTAATAATTCTGTTTAAGCATCTTTTAAAAACAATGACTGATTTTCACTGATTAATTTTAATAGCATTTTTATTTATTATTACTTTCAAGTTATTTCTGTGACCATTGTGGGTTTTTCTTTCATTAACCGAGGGTTAACAACAATTTTGTCCATGTGTGTATGGTCAGATTTCAAAAACTAATTCTTGTGAATCACATTTGCAAACTTGCTTATTACATAAGCAGTGATCGGCAATGTCAAGACAAAGCATTTTCCTATATACCACAAAAACTGTTACTTTTCAAAGTATTGTTATCAAATCAAAAAACATTTTCAGTTTTATACAAATTGATTTGTTCAACTCAAATGAAGTCTTTAAATCAAATAATGGCTTCTTCAATTTGAGTATTTCATTTGAATAAAGCCAGTCTAATTACCTGTTACCATATAGAGTAATTCTTTAGGTTGAACGAATGAACCACTTTGTCTTACCTGTTCATGCTTTGTATGGAAATGACTGTATAAAATAAACTGTATAAACTCGAATAAACCGTAAAAGCTTATGCAAAAATATATTTTTTTATAAAGTCACCCCACTCATTTCACCACCAATGTGTAGGCATTTTCCCATAGGTGTTCACTCATTTTCTCATTGCAGTGTAAAGACATTCGGATTCTAACACAACATACACAAAAGGTATGACAGGATTGGTATGTCTTTTATGAATAAGTTATGTTTTAAGCATAAATAATAAATATTAGTTCATTTTATCTTGACTGACCATTTAGCGTATGAACTACAATTGGTTGATTTTATTGATTTCATAAATTCTTAGTGAGATCACTGGTAAATCAGTTTGATATCCATTAATTTGTACTATTATGTGTTCTGAAATATATTTGCTAATTTTTATTGTAATGATTGTACAATCATTTGACATGAAAAATCCATGGGATGTTTGGGAAGTTCACATCTGTGCATTATCTTACTACAAATAGCCCTGATGCTCAATTGCTCAAGACATCAGTAACAATCAGAGAAAGTGTTTCCACAGAGGAAAAGGAACATATACCACTATGAAACAAAAAGTGAACCTGCTTAGGTCGAAATAATTCGCAATGTCTGAAGAGGAAGCCCAGCTTTGGAGCATTCATTAGCGCCATGGGTGTAATGGTGACAAAATTATTAATGTGTTTCCACTCACACACACACCAAAAAACAGTGACACATCATCCTCATCCAATTCACCATGATTTTATCCAGTTTAATAGGATGTTAAAAGCCCGAATTTCAATCAATTACCTGTTTATTTTCAGGGGGCAAACAAGACTACAGTTACCATTAATCCTAGTCTCCTAAAACACTATAGCTCCAACAATATCAGGCAAAACCAATGAATTACAGCTTGTCAAGTGACCACACTTACCCTGATACTGCACCAAGTGTATTCTTGAATATACATACAACTACACCCCTAATTAGGACACAATATTATATTTTTTTATTTGAAAATGTTCAGACTATAACTCTATTAGCAATCTTTTGAAATAAGCACTTCAGTGCTTCTGGTCCTATTCCACACTGAAAGATGGTGGATGGAGGATAGTAACATTGTACTGTAGATTTGTAGTTCTCTTTCATTATTTGTTTGGTATCTCACTATGGTAAACACCCTCTGTGTGACCAACCATGGAAGTACAAGTGGCATCATGTCTGGAAGCTAACTGACACCATTTGCACTCAAATAGGAGGGCTGCTCTGTCACCCAACACTCATCCCCCAAGGAAGGCAGAGCATTTTTCTTCCTTCATCTCCCAGGAAGGTTTATAAATCTTTGACTCTGGCCACAAGGGAGCATAATGCCTTGTCTCTCCCTTGCTCTTTCCAGGCGGCACTATTGGAGGAGCTAAGGGCTCAGATGGACCCCAAATATGCCAAGTTGTGGGAAGAGATCTTCATGGTTTCGGACCTCATGCTCCACACAGTGCAATTCATAGCTCAGGATGTGCCATGGGTTTGTTGGTGGCCAGCAAGAGAGCACTTCATTAAGATCTTTATAGTCTGAGTGACAAAGAGAAGATGGACATCCTCGACTCTCCTGTCATCCCCAAGGAGCTCTTTTTTGGCTCCACTATTTCGTCCATTAGGCAGAAATGCAAATACAGAAAATGCAACACCCACAAACAGTAGGGTGAAGCATTCTCATTGTGTCTGCCTTTGAAACCAGCTTCGCATTATTTGGTCCCGAAACCACAGCTCACCTTCAGGAAGCCCACCCAAGAACCGAAAACTGGGCTCGAATCCCTCCAGAATGGCCACCCCTCAACCTTTTGCTCTGGCACTGAAGCACAGAGCTTGTCTCTGTAGAAGTGCAGCCATTTTGTCTTTCATGACATGTTTAAACACCATTTTTAAAGGACTCCAAAAGTGTGCAACAAGTATGAAAAATTTCACTTTAAATGATGTTACATTCAGAACTTATAAAATTGTACCACATTTGTATCCATTGTGCACTGATTTTGTAAGTGAAGATGAAATAAGTATAAATAAAGGCTTTTGAAAAATTACCATTCACCAGCTAAAAATGTTATTGTTATTGACACTGCATGTCCAAATATTTGTGGACACCCCATTGTTCCAATGCCTAATGGCAGTGTGGGCTAGACGGGTCTCCAGCATTGAGCTGTGGGACAGTGGAACTGTGTACTCCGGGATCATGGAGCTCCATTCTATACTTTTGGAATAAGTTCAGGAATTGGGAATTGGGAATGAGGTGCGGTTTGTGATCCAATGTCCAACATCTTGACCTTACTAACACTCTTGGTACTGAATACATTCAAATCCTCACAGTGATGCTGCAAAATCTAGTAGAAGTCCCAGAGTCTTGACTGGGCACACCAACAAGGATCTTAACCTGATTCCAAAGATGAATGGTCAGTCTACATAATGATGCAACATTGAATAAAATGTCTGAATGAGCGTGATGAAATCTGGCCCTGTGACCGAGCACAATATGGGACCCACAGATTATAGCCAAATATGTGATTTTTAAAATATTCACAGTCAGAAATATGGCTATATTTTAGCTTTATGGCTATTATTAGCTTTAAAAAAATATTATGTCAGTCTTTAAATGAATGCAATATGTAATAGAATAAGAAATCTGAACCAAACTTATCAATATACCAATATCTATATCTATAAAAGCACTATCCCACTATACCATGATGTGTATAGTTAATCTGTCTGTATGGCATCACAGCATGTATACAATATGCGTAAAATATGTTTAATGATTTATTTATGAACAACACCAACTATATTGCCCTTTTTTGAACGCTTTGTAAGATTGTTTTCTCACCTTCTTGTCTATAACTGCTGTAATTATTTTAATTGTAATAAATATTGCACAATCATTCCACCAGTCTGTATATTAACACAATATGGAATAAGAAATCTGGCCTTGTGAACTGCTGAATATACACTAATAGAAGCATTTCCAAGAAATAAGGTCTGATCTTGAGAAAAGTGAGAAAAAGAAGGAAGTGAAGCTGTAGGAAGTGAAAGTGTCTCCAAAACAGTTGGAAAGCCCAGTCTGAGCATATAAAAGCAGCCTCATTCAATCTCCACTTCATTCACACAACTGCCTGATCAGTAACGAACAGCTAAATCACCAGCCAGCGTGTCCTCAAGACCAGGAGCGAAATGAAGTCTGCTGCAGCTTTTCTTGTTCTTGCTTGCCTGGTTATGATGAACGTACAAGGTAAGAGTCTATTCTTTTCTTTATCTGTTTCTACTACATAATATATTCTGTTTTTGTTGGTAAACTTATAACACTGCAGTAACTAATATACATAATGTCATGTATTTACAGGACAGAGGACCAGTGTAAAGAGGTGCTTATGTCAAGGTCCTGGGCAGAACATGGTTCATCTACAGCGTGTTGAGAAGATTGAAGTTTATCCTGCTGGTCCTTCTTGTGAGAATGTGGAAATAATGTAAGTTCAACAACTTCTAATAAATATATTTTCTTCAGGTATATTAAATATCAGGCATGTATCAGGTATAAAATATTTTGTTCTTTTTTTTAGTGTCACATTAAAGAACGGTGCAGGGCAGAAATGTGTGAACCCAGAATCAAAGTTTGCCCAGAATTACATCAAGAAAGCCATTAAAAAGAGGTAAGAATGTTTAAAAATATATATTACTATTAATTCATATTCTGAGTCATAAATCAATGAAAAATTATAGGAGATCAAGATACTATTGAATGTTTCCTCTTATTTTTCAGGAGTGCCCAGTAAAACAAGATGGTAGATGTGGAGAATCTGAACATCAGTTTCAAAATCCTACATCAACAGTACTGGAATGTTAATTATGTATAGATGTATAATTGTATGTATGTATTTCCTAATATATGGACACATACATAAATGCTTAATATATAAACAAGCTGTTTGAATATTGTAAACTGTAAAGTAAGCTGTAAAATATGTAACTACATCTGTATATTGAGAAATTTTCTAGAATTTGTACATTTTATTTATCATTTTCATATGCTTTTAATATGTGTTTTTATGTTTTTGCTTCTGTACATATGAAACATAATAAACATATCATACATGTATCATATTAAAATGCACTGGTACTTATTATTAAAAGTTTTCAGATAACATTTGCCCAATATGTACCTTCTAGTATTTGCATATATGAAACGATATATAAACTCTAAAATGTGAAAATGTTAGTGGACACCCCTTCTAATCAATGCATTCAGCTGCTTTAACACAGATGTGCAAATGCATACATTCTGTCTAGTCCCTGTAGAGAAGTACTGCCAATAGAAAAGGACTCTCTGGAGCAGATAAACATTATCTTTTGGGAATTTCCCCACTGCGGGACTAATAAAGGACTATCTTATCTTAACATGAACCTATTGGCACCATGCCTAATGCCAGGCGTGGGCTAGAAAGGTATAAACTATTTTATATTTTACCTCTAGACACTGTCCAGTAATGTGTTCTCTCATTCCTGCCCCTGTGCTATCTAGAAGTGCTGTTGTACATGATGTACAGTAAAGTGTTAATAGTGCAGATAAATAAACCTATTATTAAACATAAGAGACTCTGTCCTCATCTGTCCTCCTCCCACTTCCAGCCCCACTGGGAAGAGTTGAAGAGCCTGATGGCTCTCGGAAAAAAGGATCTCCTGAGTCTGTCTGTAGAGCAGCTCTGTGACAGCAGCCTGCCACTGAACTTGCTCTTATGGTCCATAATGATTGTGTGCAGTGCATGACCATCATCTTCCATTATGGAGAACAGCTGTGCAGTGTCCTACTCTCTGCCACCTTAACCACAGAGTCCAGTTGCACACCAACCACAGACCCATCACATCTGACCCAGCCTGTCGAGTGTGGTCATCTCGTCTTTCTTTTTCCTGCTTCCTCCCCAGCACACCACAGCATAGACAAGACAGCTGGACACCACAGCCTGATATAACATCTGCAGAAGCTTCCTACAGATGTTGAAGGATGAGGGAGGAAGAGGGAGGAGGACAATGGGTTTATATTTTAGTTGACAAAATCTGCTTACCTGACTGGCCTCCTCCAGGATCACTATCTCTCTAAATGTTATATATCTACAGAGACACTGTATGTACACTGTATGTCTAATTGTACTGCCAATAGAATACAACTATCTGTAGCAGATAAACATTAACCTATTAGCACAGTGCCTAATGCCAGTTGTGGGCTAGCGGGAATAACTAAATGAAGGTATAATGCCCCCCCACCTCATCCCCAGAAATTGAGCTGGGGAGCTGGGGATGAGGTGGGGTGGTGATGTTCTTCATGCATGAATGCAATCAAATCCTCACAGTAATGCTCCAAAATCCAGTAGACTTCCATGAATAGCAGCGACATTTACCCCAACAAAAAGTTGGAAAAAGTACTGTAAGAGGATGCCACCGTTGCAATAACGAGTCAGATGTTCCACTATCAACTGTGAATGAAAAGTGGAAATGGAAGTGCAGAAAAGTCTCCAACACGCTTCAGAGCTCTACACCTGCTGTTAGAGCTGCAAACGTGGACCAACTTCATATTACTGCCTATGGCTTTAGAATGGGATGTCGTAAAAGCCCCTGTCGGTATAATTTTTAGGTGTCCCATAACTTTTTTCCATATTGTAAAATTGGATTGTCATGTTAACTAGGTTTCCTAAGAAGCAGATAAAAAGGCTAAAAACTTGATAGGCATCTATATTGGTTACAATTTGTCAATGATTGTAAACTAATTCCTGTAGTCACAAACTTTGGTCACTAATGTCATGCCTGCCCCTGTTGTCATGTCTGTCTCTGTTTTGCGTCTTGTCAGTCCTAGCCACGCCTATCTGTTAGTGTTTCCACTGGTGTCTCCTTTGTTACCACACCCCCTTGTTATCCTCTGTATAAGTGCCCCTTTGTTTCAGTCGTGCCTTGTCTGGTCTTGTGCACGTCCATGTTGGTGTGCGGTCATGTTGGTTTTGTGGTTTGTTGGTTTGGCCTGTTTATGCGATTCTTGTGTTGTTTATTTTGTTAAGCTTTGTGCTTGTTTGGTTTCTGTTTGTTGTGTTTTAACCATGACAAAAAAAAGTTTTCAATGCCAAGTTTATACACCAAACATCTACTTCACATTCTTTACTAAGTAGCTTTAGAAACACAAATGTATTCCTCATCATCATTGAGTATCAGTGTCAGTTGCATTAACAAACATATGACTAGCTGAGCCATGTTTTAATCTTCATGCACACACGAACTGAACTCTGGATTAAAGGTAGTAAAAGCACTGTGCCATTCATGGAGTAATCTTTGGCTCTTTTATTAGAAACATAAACCTCCAGTTAACAAACTACATGGTAAAATATTTAAAATTTAAGGCGTTCAGTGGCCCTACTGTCTGTTAGTCACTTAGTAACAAAGAGTCTCACAATGCATTTTGGTCTACATTCAGCTGATGTAGCGAAATCGTTTTTAGTGCCCTCAAAATCACCTACAAATTCCACTTCCACTTCACTACGATTGGATACTCAGAGAAAAATGGCTGATGTATTTAATAGCACCCTAAAATATACAGTCCAAATTTTTGGTTTCACCTTAAACAGTGCAAGTCAAGTCAAGTCAAGTCAGAGTCTGGTCGTGTTGGACCGGATGCTGCGGTACCTTCTTCCTGATGGCAGGAGGGAGAACAGTCTGTGTGAAGGGTGGGTGGAGTCATCCACAATGCTGGTTGCTTTGCGGATGCAGCGGGCAGTGTAAATGTCCATATCGGAGGGGAGAGAGACTCACAATGCGTTGGAGGGTCTTGCGGTCAGAGGCTGTGCAGGTCCCAAACCAGGCAGTGATGCAGCTGCTTAGGATGCTCTCTATGGTCCCCCTATAGAAGAGGGTGAGGATGGATGGAGGGAGACGGGCCTTTCTTAGCTTCCGGAGGAAGTAGGGACGCTGCTGGGCTTTCTTGGCTATAGAGCTGGTGTTCAGGGACCAGGTGAGGTTCTCAGCTAGGTGGACACCAAGGAACTTGGTGCTCTTAACAATCTCCACAGAGGAGCCGTTGATGTTGAGCAGAGAGTGGTCTTGTCTTGTTTTCCTGAAGTCAACAACCATTTCCTTGGTCTTCTCTACATTCCAGTAAAGGTTGTTGACTGTACACCATTCTGTCAGCTGCTGCACCTCCTCTCTGTATGCTGACTCGTCGCCTTTGCTGATGAGACCCAGCACAGTTGTATCATCTGCGAACTTTATGATGCTGTTGGAACTGTGTTTCACAACACAGTCATGAGTCAGCAGGGTGAACAGCAGAGGACTCAGTACACTGCCCTGGGGTGCCCCAGTGTTCATTGTGATGGTGCTGGAGCTGCTGTCCCCGAACCGGACTAACTGGGGCCTCCCTGTCAGGATCCAGTTGCAGAGGGGTGTGTTGAGGCCCAGCAGGCTTAACTTCCTGGTGAGGTTCTGTGGGATGATAGTGTTGAATGCTGAACTGAAGTCTATGAACAGCATTCTGACGTAGGTGTCCTTCTTCTCCAGGTGGGTAAAGGAGAGATGAAGGGTGGTGGTGATGGCATCGTCCGTGGAGCGGTTGGGACGATATGCAAATTGCAGGGGGTCCAATGAAGAGGGCAGTTGGGTCTTGATGTTCCTCATGACTAGCCTCTCGAAGCACTTCATGATGATGGGCGTGAGAGCTACGGGACGGTAGTCATTGAGGCAGGACACCGTGGACTTCTTCGGCACGGGGACGGTGGTGGTGGTCTTGAGGCACGTTGGGACAGTGGAGCTGCGCAGGGAGACGTTGAAGATGTCCGTGAGAACATCTGTCAACTGGTCTGCACACTCTCTGAGCACTCTGCCGGGGATGTTGTCTGGTCCTGCAGCTTTCCGTGGGTTGAGTTTTCCTCACGTTCACTGCAGTCAGACACAACACCTGTTCGTCTGGCTTGGGTGTGATCTTGCTCACTAACGTGTTGTTCTGTGCCTCAAACCATGCATAAAAGTTGTTCAGGGCATCGGGGAGGAAGGCATCACTGGCACAGGATGGTGGCATTGTCCTGTAGTTTGTGATTTCCTGCATGCCCTGCCACATGCGCCGTGTGTCACCCGTGTCTTTGAAGTGGCTGTGGATTCTCTGGGCGTGTGTGCGCTTTGCCTCTCGGATGGCTCGTGACAATTTGGCTCTTGCTTTCCTTAGGGCCACCTTGTCACCCACTCTGAAGGCAGAGTTGCGGGTCCTCAGTAGCGCACGCACCTCAGGAGTCATCCACGGCTTCTGGTTTGGGCGTGTGGTGATGATCTTGGAGACAGTGACATCAATACACTTGCTGATGTAGCCAGTAACTGATGCTGTGTACTCCTCCAAGTTAACAGAGTCGCCTTCAGTCGCAGCCTCCCTGAACATGTCCCATGCAGTGCACTCAAAACAGTCCTGAAGGGCAGAGATGGCTCCTGCCTGCCAGGTTTTCACAGATGTTAACATTACACTTGGATGGTAAAGGTACCGGCTACACCATTTAAGGTGGAATGGACTACCTAGCTAGAGACATCTATAGACTTAATATAGGAACAGAGACTCAATATAGAGTCAGAGTCAACTCTAAAAACCCCAGAATCAATACTTAAAGCTGCCGAAACAGTGCTAGATTATCAACAGCCCCTTCCCCAAGGTCTCAGTGCCCTGCTCTCTGCTATATTGTAAACTGTGGGCAATGAAAAATGAATTTAAATAATGCTCTAAATTTATTTAGGGGGGATTGAAGAACATTTTAAGGGGGCTTTAAGCCCACAATCAATCCAGTTCAAAAATATAAAAAAGTAAGAAATAGGAATGAAGAAGATTCCTACAACTACAACTGTTAAAGGATGGAAAGGTGCCCCTGCCTCAGATGTTATTATATCATTGTCAGCTTATACTTACAATTCCTCTTCAATAAATGAAAACCCCAACATTGTATTTTTATCCTTTCAAAGGAGTTGGTTCACATTACTTTGCGGTCTCAAATAGCATGTCAGCACTTCCAAGGGCTGGTTCAGGATTCGAAAGAAGAATACATAGTTTGGGGGAAGACTTTCCTATTAAGAGAACCATACAACTGGGTTTCAGTTTCACAGGTGTGCTGGTGGAAGCAGTCGGTTTTCTGAAAGTTATTTAACACAGTTTTGCTTCCATTTTCCTGTGTGATGCAAGAAATTCTGTAAATTAAACCAAATGTACTGACTGAAATACACTCTATGGCTAAAAGTATCAGGATTGCCCCACTTAATCATTTAATTGAGGCGTCCCATTGCCACAGGTATATACAATCACACACACAACCATGCAGTCTGCCTTGCCTTATCATGCTTCTATATATCGGGCAGTCTGATGGATGAGTCTGGGTTTGGTGAATGCCAGGAGAATGTTACCTGACTGCATTGTGTCGGCTGTAAGTTTGGTGGAGGAGGGATAATGCAATGGGATTTTTTTCTTTAAGTGTATAGGCCCCTTAGTTCCACTATGGGGAAAGACATTTAGACAATTGTATGCTTTCAACTTTTTAGAAGTTTGGAGAAGGCCCATTTTTCCAGCATGGCTGTGCCCCAGTGCACAAAGCACAGGATCATTTATGCATGTAAGGTAAGTTTGGTGTGGGAGATCTTGAATGGCCTGACCTCAAACACCTTTGAAATGAACCAGAAATGATCAAAGATTGCGAATTGGGCCCTCTTATCCAAAATTGTTGTCTGAGCTCATAAACGCTCTTCTGAATGAATGGGCAAAACTTCCACTCGAGCCTTTGTTCCATATATGCATATAGCCGATTCTGCGGTGACTGGACTTATCATATTTATTATCTTAAAGTATGCTTTTCTTTTGATGTTGACTTTGGATCTTGATTATGTAAGTAGCAGAACAATTAGAATGATGGGTGATTTAAAGAGTTTAATTCATATCAATAAATATGTCTCACTGTCCCACTGCCCTAAAATTGACTATCAGAGAAAGTGTTTCCAAGAAATGAAAAAGCAAGAGGAAATGGAACCACTGTAAAACAAAAAGTAAAATTGGCACTGTGTCAGACTGACCGCAAAAACACAATGTAACAAGGGGAAGCCCCAGTTTAAAGTACACTACTTTACTTAAAGCTGAACTTCAAGTTGCCTCTGCACCTCAATAATCAACAGCAAAATAGATTTAATTTTTTCTTTCATTTGTTTGCTTGTGGTGGATGTCAGGGGTAAAAAAAGCCTTTCTTGTGAGATGTAGGCCAGGTGATCACCCGTTTCCTTTTTTTCTAAAGAACCTTTCAGGAGGTGGTTTCATTTAAAATCACCCAGTTCACCCAATCACCAGAAAAATCTTTAATATTCTCTGGCACCACTTCAAATACTCCTTTTTCCATAAGGCATCTTAATTTTTCAGTGTATGGTTCATGTACCTAAATGATTTCTTGGTTTCCACCTTCTCAACTCGATTTAGCCAACGTTGGCACATAACCACCTCCTCCTGGGGTTTCTTGCCTGCCCTGCAACACAACAGATCTATCTCATGATGCATCGTCTTAAACTATAAGAATGAAGGCAAGCGTGTGTGTTGTAATTATTATTGCTATTCTGTATGCATGTTTAGTTTTTAAAAATGACTGCTGTCAAATGCCAAGTTTAGAGCTGCTGTTTGGTGTGCAGGATAGGACATTATTTCCCAGCTGTTGGTGGGCTGTGGGCCTTGAGCAGTTCAAGAAGGCCCTGAATGTCAATTCTTTTATACCATACAGTGTATGAGGTTTTCTGGGCTGGTCGCCCACGTTACTCTATTTAGTTATTGAACAGCATGCAAGCAGCTTATTTAAAGACAGATAGACAGGCAGACAGACAGACCACTGCGCCACGCACAGACACAAAACCAAAAAAACATTTTACATATAAATATCCTGTTACAGCTATATGGAATAAATAATACATGATCTTGTACTCACTGCATTTCCTACATGGATTATAGAGCAATGCTTTTAAAATGCACTGCTTGTACAGTGAATGAACTGTCGGTAATATCACTAAGCATTGAGCACCCAGAAAGCCTTAGCCAAATATGTGATTTTGAAAATATTCACAGTCAGAAATATGTATCCAGATTTGATTACTTTTAGAAAATGATTCTGTCAGCAATATGGAATAACAATAAGAAATCTGGCCTTGTAGCATTTCCAAGAAATAAAGTCTGATCCGGAGAAAACAGAGAAAGTCAGAGGAGGAACTACAAAACATTAGGATGTGAAAGTGACTTCAAAAAAGGCTGTCTTCACCAAAACAGTGGGAAAAGCCCAGCCTGAGCGTATAAAAGCAGCCTCATTCATCCTCCTCTTCATTCACACAACTGCCTGATCAGTAACGAACAGCTAAATCATCAGCCATCAAGTCTTTAAAACCAGGAGCGAAATGAAGTCTGCTGCAGCTTTTCTTGTTCTTGCTTGTCTGGTTATGATGAATGTACAAGGTAAGAGTCTGTTCTTTCCTGCATCAGATCCTTTTAACTGTGGCTAGTTTTTGGATATACTATTATTTTGCATGCAGTAATGACACATACAGTTATAATACAGAGAATTATATGAGACCGTTTACTTGCAGGACAGAGGAGTAGTGTAAAGAGGTGCTTATGTCAAGGTCCTGGGCTGAACATGGTTCGTCTACAGCGTGTTGAGAAGGTTGAAGTTTATCCTGCTGGTCCGTCCTGTGACAATGTGGAAATAATGTAAGTTCAGAAACTGTCAATAATAATAAAAAAAATGATGTGCAGAGTTATATAATGACATTAAACCGTCTAACCTGTTTGATTTTGCCTTTTTAGTGTCACATTCAAGAACAGTGCAGGCCAAAAATGTGTGAACCCAGAATCCAACTTTGCCCAGAATTATATCAAGAGAGCTGTTCAAGAGAGGTGAGAATCTGAATAAATGCAAATTAATATTAGTTATGAAATTTATATCATTCTGAGCTGCTGTCCAGTGTAACATAATTAAATATATTTTAATAGTAGATTTAGTAGATGTATAAATATGCTAATTTTTGTTTGTTTTTTTGTTTTAGGGGTCCTCATTAATGCATGTAACAACACATCGCTAACAATGTGAAGGAAGAGACTGTCATCAGGTTCAGACAGTATACAGTTCCTCTATCTATGTGTATGTGTATAGTGTGTGTAGATATAATATGCTTCAAATATGTTTAAACATGTTTTATTTATGAGTGATAAAATCTATATACTGTGAGATGTGTAATATATAGATTTTACTATAAATATAGTTTGTAAGATTGTTTTTCTGTGTCTTCCACTGTTCATACTGCTGTACATACTTCAGTTGTAATAAATACTGCTGATTTTCTAATACTTGACCGCTGAAGAAAGGTGATTTGTTATTCATTACAGAGCCTTAAAAAACACAGAAACAAAGCAAACATGCATAGAAAACACCACAGTTGTTAATATCACAGCAGACACTAGAGCAATGTCTAGTAGATTACTAGACTAGAAACACCTGGAGATGATAACAAGGAACCAGGGCCACAGAAGACTGCACTAATAAAGGGTCCAGGGGCCAGGGCAGAGACAGAGACCAAAATATAAACACTGACAAAGACAGTGGAAAGGCTAAGTTAGATGTTACACAGATGATTGGTTTATCTGTAACTAACATTCACCAACATTATAATCAAATGTAATTGAGCTCTAAATGATATGTAATAGAGTCTAGAGTATTTTTATTAGTGCATTGCATTCAGTACAGTAAACTATACAGTAACTGTACATTACATTACAGTCGAGTAAACTATGCAGTATCAGTAAGTATACAGTACATTTCAGTACAATGACCCATAGAGTATCTATGTAATACGTTACAGTGCAGTAAACTATACAGGAACAATAACCTATAAAATATAATTTCAGTACAGTAATCTATACAGTTTATTTGCAGTACATTTCAGTACAGTACCATATACAGTATATATACTGTACTTTTTATGCAGTACATTTTAGTAAAGTAAGCTATATAGTATCTATACAGTACTTAATACAGTATTTAGTACAGTAAACTATGCAGTTTCTGTACATTACATTTCAGTACAATGTACTGTGCAGTATTTGTGCAGTACATTTTAGTACAGTACACTATACAGTATCTGTGCAGTACATGTAGTACAGTAACCTATACAGTATCTATACAGTTCATTTTAGTGCAGTAAACTACACAGTGCAGTACACTTTAGTACAGTACACTATACAGTATCTGTGTAGTACATTTTAGTACAGTAACCTATACAGTATCTATACAGTACATTTTAGCGCAGTAAACTATACAGTGCAGTACATTTTAGTACAGTACACTATACAGTATCTGTGTAGTACATTTTAGTACAGTAACCTATACAGCAGCTATACAATACATTTTAGTGCAGTAAACTATATAGTAACAGTGACTGTACAGTACATTTCAGTACAATAACCTATAAAATATATATATGCAGTATATTTCAGTACAATAACAGTATCTGTGTAATCTATGCAGTCTCAGGAACTGTATAATACATGTCTCTAGTTATGCCTTTCTATTATACATCCAGTTACGCTGTTAAAGTTAGTCTACCAAAAAAAGTCCAATATAGTAGAACATTAATTCAGCATGATACACAAAACAAGCCAGCCAGCTGACACCTGACCTAAACCTCATATCTGCAATCTGCACCCTTTTAGAATTTGAAATTAAATTCAGGCCTGATGCTAACTTGCACAAGACCTCAGTAACAATTAGAGAACGTGTTTCCAAGAAATGAAAAAGACAGATGAAAAGCAACCACTTTGAAACAAAAAGTAAAATGGGCTTTGAGTCAAAATAACCCCAAAAACCCACAATACGGGGAAGCCCCAATTTAGAGCATATATTAAGACACTGGATCTTCTTTACTTGCGTGGACAACTTCAAGTCATCTCTGCACCTGAATAAAACTTCAAGACCGGCAACATAATGAAGATTGCTGCAGTTTTGGCTCTCGTCTGTCTGCTTGTGGTGGACGTCAGAGGTAAGGAAGCCTTTCTTGTGACATGTAAACACTTAGCTTATACCAGTGAACGCAGACATGCTTGCATCGATTCCCATTGTTTTAGACAATGTATCATGAAAGACACTTTGTGTTGCAGGGCAGGCAAGAGACCCCAGACTAAGGTGTCTATGTGCTGATGTTGGTCTTAAAATGGTCCGTCTGAATCGAGTTGAAAAGGTTGAGATTTTTCCTTCAAGCCCTTCTTGTGGAAAGCAAGAGATTGTGTAAGTACCATAAAACTCTTAAAAGATAAAGATATAAGAATGAAGAACGAGGTTCTTTTGAGTGATACCATAGAATAACCATGTTTGCTTCCACAAAGAATCGTTTAGTTAGGTGGTTTTGGTTGCAGTCATCTGTTGTAAGGTCCCCAGCAGCTGTTCTCCTGTTGTAATGCAATGCCTTGTGTAAAATGAATTTGTCACGTTTGTGTGCAGTGCCACTCTGAAGTATGGCGCAGGGAAGAAATGCTTGAACCCAGAGTCCAACTTTGTCCAGGAGCTCATCAAGAGGATGATGGAAAAGAGGTCGGTTTAATGCTGTCTGGCATAACTTGCACTTTCCTTGTAATAATAAACTTGGTTGTATGTTGGTGTACTGGATGGCGCCCTCTTTCCCAGCTGAACCTGTGTTTACAAAAGTGCTGTTGATGTGTTCTAGGCTTCAACAGTAGAAGAACCTCCAGAGTATTTTTCCTGCTCCAGTTTCACAGAAGAGACACCCTGAGGTCAACAGACTGCTGTGATGTACGAAGATTTCTTTGTGAACTCTTTACCTTTGTCTGTTGTGTTTGACTTTACTTGATAAAGTTGTTGAGACTGAACTTCAATAAACATGCTTTTATAAAGGACACTTGTCTTAGTCTGATTAGTTATATTCTGCATATATCAATATACTTTGATGTTAATTTTGATGTTGGTCTTTACTATACTAAAATGACCATACTGAAAGCAATACATATGCAAAGCTTATAAGTCACTTTTTATTATTGTTAAGGCTCAGTGTTGGACACACACCATACAAAATATTTACAATACAGAATATTTATATACAAGCAATCATAGGTGAATATATTAAAAGTATTAATAATGCATTTAGTTTCCTCTGGTGTGTTTGTGTGGGATTCCTCCCACCTCTCGAAAACACACATGGTAGGTAAATTGGCTATGCTAAATTTAGCATAGGTGTGAATGAATGGGTGTGTGTGGTACCTTGTGATGGACAGGCACCCCATCCATGGGGAATTCCTGCCTTGCACCTGATGATTCCGGGTACAACCCTGACCAGGAAGAGTAAGTGGACTGGAAAATGGGTGGATGTTTTGTGACATTATATGTACGACAATTAGCCATAACAATAAAACCACTGACAGGTGAAGTGAACATGAATTGTCTGGTTATTAGAGCACATGTCAAGAGGAGTGTTATAGTACATACTAGGCTGCAACCTAGCAGTCCTTACTTGATGTGTTGGAAGCAGGATAAATAGGCAAGCGTACGAATCTGAGTGATGGTTAGACGACTGGGTCAGAACATCTCCAAAACATCAGGTCTTGTGGGGTGTTCCCAGCATGCAGTGGTTAGTACCAACCAATAGTGGTACAATGAAGAACAATCAGTGAATTGGCAACAGGGCTTCACCTCTCACAAGACTTAAAGGATCTGCCCCTAATGTCTTGGGGCCAGACACCACAGGGCACACTCAGAGGTCTTTTGAGGTCCATGCCTTGATGAGTCAGCTCTCCTTTGGCATGACCAAGGCCTACACAATATTATAAGTGTATAAATGAGTGTTCTTTCAGTTTAAGCTGACACACACACACACACACAGACAACTGGTCTAGTCCCCATTGAGAACTATTGCCAGTGGATAGGACTCTCTGGAGTAGATACACCTGAACCAATTGGCGCCATGTCCAATGTCAGGCTTGGGCTGGAGGGGTATAGAGCCCCCAGTATCGAGCTGTGGAACAATGTCTAATGTCTTGGGGCCAGACACCACAGGGCACACTCAGAGGCCTTTGAAGTCCATGCCTTGATGAGTCAGCTCTCCTTTGGCACGACCAAGGCCTACACAATATTATGAGTGTATAAATGAGTGTTCTTTCAGTTTAAGCTTTGGCAGGTGCACTGTATGCATTTCTAAAAAAAACCCATCTATTTAGTTCAGTTCCTCTCACTCATCATCCACCGTCTTATTGGCTACAAAAGGTTTTTTTAGCTTTTGGAATCAGTGGCCAGTATATGCCAGCAACCATTTGATCATTATATATGTTGAAATGATGCTCATATATGTGATTTCCCAAACGATCCAACAGTGATTCCTTATTGGGGGGACATTCCCAATGTTGCGGATGTTTACCACTAATAAACATCCATGTCGCATTCTGAATTTTCATTTATGTGTAAGTAGGCATGAATGATACTTATTTCATGCAACTAAAGGGGAATGGAATATTATATTCTTGCAGGTTGACATTGTGCATTTTACTTTATGTAAAAACCTACAGTTTAGATTTTAGTGTGAGGGTATTTATTTGTGTTTCAGCCACAGGTGCAAGGTTTTGGGGATTTCAAACAATACCGTTTAATATATAAGCAATGGCTCTAATGGAAATAAAGCATTGCACAGCAAATATTGGAACATGACTCAGCGGTCTAAAACCAAATGTTATCATCAATATTAGCATGTGCTGCTTTACGCTCTGCCTGCTTTACTCTTATACAGAGGGTTTCTGAGAAACAGCAAATCAGAAAGAGGAAGTCGGTGGGTTCATGCCAGAATGTCTCTGTGCTTGTGACCGAGTCGACCTCTGGAATTTACAAAGCAAATTTATAGAAAATGCTCTGCATAGATGAAAAACATACACTATATGTCCAAATGTTTATGGACACTCCTTTAAAAGAATGCACAGTTACTCCAACAAAAGTAGGATACTCTTTTTTAAGGCCCTTGATTTCAGAAGAAATCACAAAATTTTTTTGTGAATTATAAATTTAGATCATCTGGTTTTGATTCTTCTTGACTGTTAATGGTGAACCAGTTGTGTATAGGTTTTCTTTACAAGCTATAGTGGACAGCACTTGTAATACTACTTTCCTGTAACCCTGAACAGCATTGGAGGACATTCTGAAGGACTACTGTAAACAGATTCAAGTTTACCACAGAAAGAGATACTTATCACACTCCAGTACTTGACATTATGAGCTGGCCACAGTTGCGTGTAATGGTAGCACAATGACAAAAAGACTGCTTTGTCAGTCTGTGTACCAAATGAAATCATTTCCTCTTGAGATAAAAAGGGCATGTAGCCCCCAGCCACAAAAAAATGAAAAAAGCTCTGATAGGACAACATGAGGCATGACACGACCTTACACACTGAAAAACTTATTGTTTTGAGAAGGAACTGCGGAAGAAATTGCTTTGATTTCAACACAAGTAACCAGTTGTGTGCTGGCCTTGACCATCACTTTGAAAGCACTCTGATTTCTAAATGTTTTACCACTAAATTTATTTTCACTGTTGAAGCTGAGTAGCATGATGTCAGCCAATGGTCCATCAGCCGTATGAAAACACCTGGATGACATCACCAACCATCTCCTGGACAATGATGGAGTGTCATCTGACTGATGAGCTAAACTTCAGATTTTAAAAGCCCAGCAGGTAAGGCTGGGAAAACTCTTTTTAGGCACCTAAACAATCAGCACTGGTACCTCACAAGGATGTTTGCTTTCCCTACTGCTCTTCTCACTGTATATTAGATGTCTGTACCTCCATGGATCCATCTGAGATAATGATGAGTCGGCTTACAAATGGGTGGTTGAACTCAACACACTCAAAACCTTGGAGATGATAGTAATAGATGTGGAGTACTTCAAGTTCCTCCAAACTACAATCACCAGGGCCCTGAAGTGGGATATGAACATCAGCCCCACTAAAAAAAAGTCAAACTACCGAGCATCAATAGATGTCTAGAGAAGACCATCTGTGTTCACCTTACAACCCTGCTTGACCTTCATACTTCCAAAGGGCAGCCCTTTTAACCAAATAAGGGTTAGAAAAAACAGCTGGAGTGCTGAGTTATTGATTACAGGGTTATGGGTTTGCTAAGGTACTGATGTTGCCCGTAATCAAGGCCCTTAAGAAAAACATTTACAGGGAAATGTATTGTAAAATATATTGGGGAAAACTTGTAAAAATATGTATTTTACAGTAAAGCATGTCTGATCCTGCACTCTGACCCCAGCGTTTTAAGCTGGGACATGTGAAGAGAAGGATTTAGTTCTCTTTTTGTACTGTAAAATGTATAAGTATGAAGGGGCATTCTTTATTCTGCTTTATTCTACTTAACCTGTCCAAAAAGTATATTTATTGTGAGCTACTTTGCTCTACTGTAACCAAAGACAATTTTATTTTATGAGATAATACAGTTGGCCAATAAGCCTGATTGGTAGGCCTGGTTGGCAATCTGTCTCAGAGACAATCTTATACTGTGTAATGTGTAATTATCCTAAAGCTGTTTGAAATACCCAAATGTCAATTTTCCCACAATATTAAAAAAAGGTAGATTAATTAATGAGTAGAATTAATCTCTGCATATATAATAATCCTTAGACCTTAAAGGTTTTTTCTCTTTAAGTAATAATAAATAGTAAGCATTTCACTAGTAGTTGTATTGTGAGTTATATTATAACCTCTAATTTGATCTTAATTAATCACACTACACTGATGTATCAAAAAACACAACAAACATGTTTATTAATTTTTTTTACATTAATCAAATTCAAACCATAATATAATATCTTACAAATACATAATGGATTGAAAGCTTATTGAATTGAATCCTTTCAACACAAATCCTTTCCACACAAAATCTTAAAGAGGCCAGTGGTGAATGTACAAGAGTGTAAGAAAGTCAAAATGTCAAAGCAAACAATTGCCTCTCAAGAAATGAGTAATGAGAGCACTTTCAGACATGTGTGGAGAACCTATGATGTAAACATTAAGCACAAGGAGTTTTTCTGGAAACTTTCGGATATGCTGCCGGTAATACTGTGCTTCCTGTAATGGATGCTCCTTTAAACCTCAAGTGTAAAAGAAACAACGTCTTGGCCAGTTTTCAGTAAAACTACACTATTTACACTCACAACAGATTCACCTATGAACTTGTAAAATATATATTTTTACACCCTGTCTTAACACAGATTGAATAAAATGTAACCCTTTTAAATCCTTTTTTTAATTATTATTTTTGTTGAGAATATCTCAACTTGCTAAGCTAAAATAGAAAGTATGTCAAAGAGAACAGAAATATTAGGACTTTAGTTAGTGGCATTCCTGTTTGAACAGCCTGGTCAAGTTATCCTTTAAGATAATCATTATCTGATTACATGATCATGTGTAATGTTCTCCCAGTCAACATGCTCATGTGGGACTCACATGGGTGGAACGTGAGCTAGGTGGCTTTCAGGTAGGCATGGGCTCTGAGTGGGTTTGTACATGTGTTGTCACTGGTACTCAGTTGGGCTTCCTAAATAGGCCCCATCATTACAGCCCACCTGAATCTCCCATGAGTCCCATCTTTGCCACATATGCAGAGTGCAACCCAGATGGGAATCATGTTTAACCCCATCCCGGTTCCATCACTGACTTTGCTGGTCATCCTTATGTGAGGTAATATCAAATGTCAATGGGCAATGTCAAACCCAAAGACAATATGTTCTGGTTCCCAGTTGAGCTACCCATACAGGCCCCGCATAGACATGTTTCCTGGGTTGTGGGAGCTGCAGTGTTTTATATGCTGTAAATACAGTTCAGGATCAGCAGAGAGGCACTTTGCCACAGTTTGCTGGTCAGAAAGCAAAGGAGCAGATGGACTGCCACTGGTGTTGTTATTTGCAGTCTCTTTGCTGTCTCTTTTACATGGTTGACAAGCCTTGGGCCACATTTCCTGAAACTGAATGGAAATTACAATAACAGTGTCTGGATCTCTCTGCATCTGCCTGAAACTCTCTATATTTAAATGGAAGCATGGTGTGAAGTGCTGCAGGTAGTCTCCAGACAGTATTTATATGGATGCTGTTTAACAACACAGGTTAAATGTGGTTTGTTTTGGCTGCCATGGAAGACCTCAGGCAGGCAGACAAAACTACCAGTAGACATAAAGTCCACTCAGCCGCCACAAGAGAATATGAAAGCAGAGAACTTTAATAATAGGAATGCTATGCTATTTGTTGGAAAACATGACATAAAGCACCAGAGACAGGAGTAAGGTAGTAAACACTATAGAGATATAAATGAATGGCTGTCTTGTTAGTAATTGGCATCATTCTTCACTTCTGGCTTGATACGGGTTCTAGGGAAACATTATCAGTTATAGTAATCTAACAAACCTAAAAAGGTACACTCTCATGTTACAGTTACAAATGTTACAGTTACAAAAGTGCATTCACTCTACTGCTTTTGATTGTGCTTGATGAACATGAAAGGACAAGGCATGTCTGAACTTAGACCTAAAGGCCCTTATGCCATCTGATTCATGAATTGGCATCAAAATAAGCAGAGGGTGTAACCCAAAAAGAGATCAAAAGTGAAATGTCTGGAGCCAAATTCTTGAGACTAATTTACTCTTTTGGAAAGTAAAAATGTCTCTTTTTTTGGATTATCTCTGAAATGCCCTGAAATATTCCACAGTCAAGAATCAAGTTAGTCAACATTCAGTCAGACAACAAGACACTCAGCATTCATCTGCCCAAGAGTTTAACAAAACACCTATAGAGAAAAAGGAAACTGGTCTGGAGAGATCCAGTCCTGTGCACAATTGTGTCAAATCTCTAAGAGTGTTGGAAAAAAGGGTCATTATAATCGTAAATGGGACATGCCCAGGCACGCTATTGGCCAAATATGAACTCTGACATTAACCAGATGATCAGTCTTGTGCTACATGAAAAGAAGTCACACAGTCAGCCAAAAGAGCCTTGAGGGCAAAGTATTTTTTAGCCATTGACAAATGCACTGTATGACCTTGCGTCAATTCACAGTACAGAAAACCATTTCCAGTAGTGCCAAATGCTGGTTTGCCCTTTGTAGTACACGATGAGTTACAACCATCTTTATCCACATGCCACTGTACAGAAAGGAGGGTACAAATGGTCAAAAGACAAAAGATGGACATATCTGACATATCTTTACTGTCATACAGGGCAGCCCTAATTGAAAAGCATTGACTCCACAGCAGAGCTATTACTGGAGTAGAAGATTTGGAAGCAGACAAAGCCAACAACCTGAAACAGAACCGCAAGTTACTGTATGACCTTAATTTAGGCCAGGCTGGTCCTAAACTGGGTGTCCATGAATGTCTCACATTGGTCAGGCACAGTTCTGGAACAAGCTGCCCCCTCTCCCTCTCCTACATGGTGAGGACTGAGGTTGGCATTCAAGAGACATCCCCTAAAAACTATAAACCCGCTTGCAAGCCCACATCATTTATAACTACCCATCTACTGTCATCACAAACCTTCAGCGCCCACTGCAGGAAACTGAGCTGCATGCTGCTTGGATAGCTTCCAAACCTCAGAGGTAGATGCAGATGGGAAAGAAACATGGGAGGTGTCCTTAGGCTCTGTGGGATGTCCTGCAGAATGTTTGAAGAAGGCCAGAGCCAATGGAGATTAGCCTTCTAAACTGCAGGCATATTATTTAGTTATTAAACTTAAGACAAATTCAGGGCCACTGTATAACAGTATAATCAGTTATTAGCGTAAGGAATTTAAGTCTGGGTGGGAGAAATTAAAGGACCTATACTATATAATGGAGTTTTACTCTCTTTTTAAATATACAAGATAACATTATTTAGATCCATTTTGGATGTATACGTTTTGGACTACCATAAGACAATATGTATTCTCAGTTTAGGCTTTCCTGTGCATTGTCTGATATTAACTTTCATCTCAGTCTTACCTGAATTAGCTTACTTATTGTGTAGATAATGATCTCAGACTGTTTATGGTCTTGGCCTTCAGAAACTAATAAGAAAGCCATGCTGTTAATAGGAGAACATGGCACAAACCCCAGAGACAGGAATATGGTTAAAAACACATTAGAGGCATATACATGGATGGCTTACTTGTTAAGTATGTATGTTACTGTATGTTACAGTATCAGTTCTAGTAATTGAAAGAATCTAAAAAAGACATCAAGACAAGAGGTAAACACTCAATGTTATGGTTATGTTATGAATGAATCCACAAAGGCAGGTTCAGCTATCTATTATCAATTCTGACTATAGGACTGAATTGCATCTAGACCAACGATTCAGCTTCATAGTAGTTACTGAACATTCTTAAGATTAATCAATGAATATTAAGCCCAGAGTTTAACCATGTAGACCCTGTTTGTAAGCCCACACTTCGTCACTTTCATAACTACATTAGTGACATAATTAACAATTAAGAAACAACAGTTTTACAGGCCCCAGAATAGAGCCCTATGGCATGCCACAAGACATGCCAAACCAAGTGGTTACCAAATAATTCACAATAGTTTCTGCATGTGGATTAATAATTGAATAATAAATCTAGGGTTTATGTGGTTAAGGGGTTAAACCATACAATTCCCAATTGTCCTTTGCAATGTTTCCAAAGCTGTAGCACTGGCTGCATCTTCTTTATAGTCTGCTGTTATCTGCCCTAGCTTCCTGGCTCCATAATTATATTAACACTTTGTGAATGTCAAGTAAACAAGGAGTGTGCACGTCTGTGTCTAATCTCCTGATTGTTTTTGTCAAACCCGTCCATGCTGCAGATGCTATCTTCTGCCCCTGCTTTTCACATGCTAACATTTACCTCAGGAATTCACTGAACATGTCCCAGGCTGAAGGGAGAAAAAGAAAATAAAGGTCCAGTGATAGTGTACTAAAATGAAAGTATGGGTACTGTGTCAAAATCTCACTCAGGTAAAAGTGGATATATATATATTTATTTATACGTAAATAAAAGTTAAAAAGTATCAACACTACCATTTAAAATGGTTCAAATCGACTGGTATATCTGGTTGCAGATAAATGATTACTGTATGACTTTGCAGATTTCAGATTAACAGCATAGACATAGACATTGAGAAGCTAAAAAAAGAAATAATAGATATGATGTCTAACATCAAGCATGTTATAATAGAATAATCAAGAATGTCTTGGGTTTCAAACATGAAGCTAAAATCTGATGGAAGATGATTCTTCCCTCTGGGGAGATTCAGGACTCTACCTCACAGGACTGGATCATTACAGCTGAAGTATCCCACAAACCTTTATGGACTGGAAGAATATTTCTAGATATCATCACTGTTTAATAGAAGTCAGTGTTTAAAAAAAGGATTAATCATGTATTTAAAAAAGTCATTTTGGGGCATTTCTATTGGCCAGTTCATCAATAAATTAAATAACAATAGATTTATGTCAACAAGTGGAAAAACATTGACTACATTTCTCAGTGTTTTTTTACAAACCAGATTCCAAAAAAGTTGGGACACTAAACAAATTGTGAATAAAAACTGAATGCAATGATGTGGAGATGGCAAATGTCAATATTTTATTCGTAATAGAACATAGATGACAGATCAAAAGTTTAATCTGAGTAAATGTAACATTTTAAAGGAGAAATATGTTGATTTAAAATTAAAATTTCATGGCGTCAACAAATCCCTTCTTTGTCGCACCTTCCTCTTTATGATGCGCCAAATGTTCTCTATAGGTGAAAGATCTGGACTGCATGCTGCATGCCGTATCTCAGCATGCCTCGCCGACGTCTCGTCTTGGATGGCGGCTCACCACCTCAAACTCAACCCCAGCAAGACGGAGCTGCTGTACATCCCGGGAACTGCTGGACCAAGAAACGATCTTGCCATCACCTTCGAGAACTCACTGGTCACTCCCTCTACTGAAGCCCGAAGCCTTGGTGTAGTGATGGATGATCAGTTATCGTTCTCAAGTCATGTTGCAAACGTAACTCGGTCCTGCAGATTTCTTCTGTACAACATCCGGAGAATTCGACCCTTCCTCTCTAGAGAGGCCACCCAGGTGCTTGTTCAGTCTCTCGTCACTTCCAGACTTGACTACTGCAACTCTCTTCTGGCTGGTCTCCCTCTGCGCACCATCAGGCCCCTGCAACTCATCCAGAATGCAGCGGCACGGGTCGTCTTCAATGTCCCAAAATTTAGCCATGTCACTCCACTGCTGCGTTCTCTCCACTGGCTTCCTGTAGCTGCCCGCATCAGATTTAAAACCCTGACGCTGGCCTACAAAGCCAAGAACGGACCAGCCCCTCCGTATCTGATGGCAATGGTCAAAAGCCGATCCGCACCAAGAGCCCTTCGAGCTTCAAGTACGGCTCGGCTCGACCCACCATCCCTCAAAATCCGCGGAAGACAAGCGTCCAGGCTTTTTTCTGTCCTGGCACCAAAGTGGTGGAACGAGCTGCCCCTGGATGTCCGAACGGCCGAGTCGCTCGCTGTCTTCAAACGCAGACTGAAGACCCACCTCTTCAGAGAGTACTTGGACGAATAGTTCTATGGTCACCTTATTGTATTGTGTTTAGTAATGTCTAAGCTTGGAGGTATCTTTTGTATTATTAGTCTATTCTAACTAGCTAAGGCACTTTGTAAGTCGCTCTGGATAAGAGCGTCTGCTAAATGCCGTAAATGTAAATGTAAATGTAAATGTAAATGCTGGTCATTTCAGTACCCTGATCCTTCTCCTACATACCCATGACGTTGTGATTGCTGCAGAATGTGGTCTGGCATTACCTTGTTGAAAAATACAGGGTCTTCCCTGAAAGAGATGACATCTAGATGGGAGCATATGTTGTTCTAGAACCTGAACATAGTTCTCTGCATTAATGGTGCCTTTCCAGACATGCAAGCTGCCCATGCCACAAGCACTCATGCAACCCCATACCATCAATGATGCAGGCTTCTGAACAGAGCGTTGATAACAACTTGGGTTATCCTTGTCCTCTCTGGTCCGGATGACATGGCGTCCCAGTGTTCCATAAAGAACTTCAAATCGTGAGTCATCTGACCACAGAACAGTCTTTCATTTTGCCACACTCGATTTTAAAAGACCCCTGGCCCAGTGCAAACGTCTGAGCTTGTGGAGCTTGCTTAGAAATGGCTTTCTCTTTGCACTGTAGAGTTTCAGCTGGCAACAGCGGATGGCACGGTGGATTGTGTTCACTAACAATGATTTCTGGAAGTATTCCTGAGCCCATTGTGTTATTACCTTGACAGTGGCATTCCTGTTTGAGGTGCAGTGACGTTTAAGGGCCCGGAGATCACGAGCATCCAGTAGAGTTTTACGACCTTGACACTTACGCACATCGATTGTTCCAGATTCTCTAAATCTTTTGATGATGTTAAGCACGGTTGATGATGATAACTTTAAAGTCTTTGCTATTTTACGCTGGGTAACACCATTCTGGTATTGCTGCACTATCTTCCTGCGCAACAATGGTGGAATTGGTGATTCTCTTACCATCTTGGCTTCAGAGAGACACTGACACTCTGAGAAGCTCTTTTTATACCCAATCATGTTGTCAATTGACTTAATTAGTGTTAATTGGTCTTCCAGCTGTTCGTTATATGCTCAATTTCCTTTTTCCAGCCACTTATTGCTACTTGTCCCAACTTTTTTGGGATTTGTTGACGCCATGAAATTGTGAATCAACATATTTCTCCTTAAATGTTACATTTATCATCTATGTTCTATTACGAATAAAATATTGGCATTTGCCATCTCCACATCATTGCATTCAGTTTTTATTCACAATTTGTTTAGTGTCCCAACTTTTTTGGAATCCAGTTTGTATATGAAACATTCTATTACCCCATAAAACTTAACAAGGCTTATTACACACTAAGGGACTTCTTTACAAACTGGTGGGGTTATTTTTTGGTAACAGATGTTTGTAAGAACACTTTCTGCCCACCAGCGGGCCATAGACTGTTTAAGGGGTTAATCTGGCCTGTAACTCACTCATGTTAAGCAGGTTTATATATAATATATATAATAAACTGCACTGATTGGAAAGTCAATGTAATAGAGTAAAACTCCAACTTTCAAGAAAATACTTTCAAAACTCAATAAGCTGTGTTTTCCAACCCTGAGATTATACAGCACCATAAACTTTAACCAGATAGAGAACACATACACATAAAGAAAAGGTTTTGCAGTGCTGGGTGATGCTAGCCAGAGTGATGCAATGCAGGCAAACCCAGTAAACATTTTTTGCTAATTTAAGCTTGCAGCAGGTTTTCTAAAAGAGTTTGGGGGAATTGACATACTTTTTTGGCAAAGAGAATTTCCTGAGTATGCTAGGTGCTTTCTGTTGCCCAGCTCTTGCTTAAGACTGCCCTGTCACTTCTTAAGGGACAGCATTCTGTTTCATGCCCAACAGACTTAAGAATGTCATTCACAGATCCTTCAGATCAGGTTAGTGTGCTGAACTACCTGCTTCATCCTCATTATGGGTAATAACATCTCACATTTTTCTACTCTGTGGAATGTTTTTCACTATATGCACTCATATTGCGTTAAAGGAATAGTTTTCCTTGGAAATGTGCACAAATCCCACTTTAAACTAAATGTGGGCAATTAAACAAACTTTGCTTGGTGTCTCTGTGTTTTTAAATTACTTTAATTTTCCACTAAAACTATGAGACTAATAACAAGTAACAAGTAATGGAGGCTTATTCTCCACTAATTAGCATTATGCTGACTGTATTTGGATAAACACGGCCACATGTAAGGGCAAAAGTCAGGCTTTAAGAAGATGTTGCCACCCAAACTCATCAGTATGGTATGGGTTCATGCTTCACTTCCATGCCTGTTTTTACCCCCAGGCTGTTTTTATTTATGCTAGTTAACATCATGTTATGCAGTGCCAGAAACCCAGGCAAGTTTATGTGAGATTATCTAACATCTTCACACTATTTGAAGTAGCGTCTGATAATGTAGACATGCAGTTAGCATGATGAGTATATTAATATGTTTATTTGTTTGCTGCATTAGCCCCTTAGCTCCAAACTAAAGAACGAAACTTCGGATAAGATCGTGTTTGGCTGGTTGACCACATCTCATTTCACATCTCATTTCACATCTCATCTCATCACAATCATCATTGTTATTTCATTATTGCAAGGATGAATTAGCAGTGGGAGCAAATTCCATAGCTATTCATCATCTCTATCCATTTCATTATGTCACTGCTGCATGAGAATTTTTTTTTTCCATTATTAATCCACAAGGGATTTGGAAAATCCCCCTCTTGGGGCCTTCCTCCAAAGCCCTATAAATTCAGTGTTTAGTTTCTGTTTTAGCCAGTCCAACATCCTCGGGACAAGCAGCTTAGACCACCAACCATGATCCGGTCCATCCTTCTTCTGCTTGTTTCATCTCTGATGTGTGCAACTGTCTGTACAGGTATGTGGGGACTGAGTATCAGTTAGGTGGTTTAACTCCTTAATGCAGTAAGTTATTTTACACTAAGGTGTATACTTCTGTAAAAACTGATGGGGCTATTCCCTGGTAATGAAAGATTGTAATAACAATAGCTTTTTAAGGGGTTAACATGAGTTTGACAGAGAGGGGATCTTACACTCACACATCTCTATGACAAACATGGCTCTTTATGGAACCAAAAGTGTTTTTTCTATGGCATCGCTCGAAGAACCATTTGTATCACTTTTATTTTTATACGAGTGTATCGTTTGGCATTCAGTATTTAGCCAGTATTGTGTGCAGCGGTGAATGTAATCAGACATCCGAAGAGTTCACAGAAAGCTATTCCACAAATTACACTACACTCCATGATGGCTAAGACATTGTTTTATATTGTTTTATGCAGAAAGTAAAGGTGTAATTCCACAATATTAGATTTGTGAGTGTGAAGAACCTTTAAAGAGCCTCTACATCATTTTGGTTTACAGTCTTGCAAATATAGATTGCTCAATGAGTATTGGCTTGGGTGTACAGTTCTAGCAAAAGAGCAGTAAGTAGTCTAAAACCACCATCTACCACAAAGGGCAGATTGATAATTGCATCATCAACATCCTTATCATCGTTTGAAAGCAGTGTTTTTGTATGGTGAATGGTAAGAGCTTTCTGTGTGCTACAGCACTCCGAATGGATGGTCGACAACGCTGTATCTGCATAACTCTCTACAAGGTCAAGCCCTGGAACATCATGAATTGGCAGGTACATCGCCCCAGCGCATCTTGTGGAATTGACGAGATTGTGTAAGTTTACCCATAAATATATACAGCACTGTTTCTTGCCTGCATGTAATGTAGCTAAAGCTTTCATAGGTTTTGTTTTGCATGCAAAATGAAATGATAGGGGTTGGTTGGCATTATCAATAGAGTGCCGCTTATAGTCCATTGCATTCAGAAATGCTCTGAGCACTGCATGACAGTTGCTGTTGGAGTAAATAAAGTCTTAATTTGCGGTGTGGTTTTTACTTCTATTATTTATATTTATTTTGTGTATATAGTTTTAATTTATCTACATTTTTGCACCTGAGTGTCTTGCTATCCCTTTGCTGCTGTGACACTGAGAATTTCCCCACTGTGGGACTAATAAAGAATTATCTTATCTTATCTTCCAGGGTGACTCTGAGGAACCAGAAGAAGGTCTGCCTGGATCCAAACACAAAAGCATGGCGAATTATAATGCAAAGGGAGCGCGGGGCAATATAAACTATAAGAAATGTCCAATAAAGAGTCTAATCAAACGAAGAGTCTAATCAGGATCTGCAGCGAGTGATAATGCAGAATTTTTCCTGCACCTGACATTTAAACCTGAAACTGATGTGTGTATGTGTGTGTATGTGTGGATATGAGTGGGTGAACTGAAACCTCTAAAACATGAGCTCTAAGGCCAGTAACTAAAGCAAGTATACCAGGCAGCTATTCCTTCTGTTATGTGTGTATACTAAAGGTAGATGTTAAATACATATACCAGGTTAGAAACACCATGATTTTTTCCCATGTCTGACTGTGGAGACGAGTTTGTATAATGTTTGTGTGTTTGTGTGTATGTTAAGATCCAGCTAGAATTACAGTGAAAGAACTGAATGAATCTCTGAAGCTGACATGATTCTGCTGTTTTTAATGCTATGTAGATTTTTTTATTTTATTTTATTATTATTATTATTTTTGTGTAAATTTAGTCATATTTAAGGGGCCATCGAATGTCACACATTAGAAGGTATGCATTTTTATTATGAATAAATCTCATATTAAATATGACTGAATATAAGCATTAATAAATATAAAATGTTTTGAATATTTTGTTGTATTTTTCTATTTTTTTATAAATACAGTGAATTTGGTAGTATTTTATTGTGCCACATTGTGCAACAATTTCATGATGAATGGGCCATTAGAAATGTTTCAGAATGACTGAAAAGTTGTACATTGGTCAGTAGGTGTCTGTAAAGTTTACATTGGTCAGTAGGTGTCTGCTCGAAGAATCGGCATGTCATGTTTGCTAAATGCTATTAATGTAAATGTAAATGTTTGACTGATCTGGACCTGTGTGATAGGCCAACTTTACGCTGGGGTTGCACAAAACCAAGTTGCCACACTATTTGGACTAAGCCCTAGTACCATTTCCAAATTGAAGGCCAAGTTCCATATAATTGGGGATGTCAGAGACAGGTTATGTTCAAGGATGAGTCCAGATTCTGCTTATTGCAGTTGGATCGTAGGGTCAAAAATGTGAAGAAGGCGCAGAGAATGCTATGCTGATTGCTACACCGATAGTAACATTTTTTGGTGGAGGCAGTGTGATGGTGTGGGGTGACATCCCCCTCACTGTAAAAACAAGGCTTGTCCTTATTGGAAGCAATCTTAATGCAGAGAGATATCGAGATGAAATTCTGCAACCAGTGGCAATCCCATAACCAGTCTGACATCGAACTCTGTCCTCCAATATGTCAATGCTCGCCCCCACAGAGCGGGGTTTATCAAAGACTACCTTCAGGATTTGGGAGTGGAGAGGATGGAATGGCCTGCCAGTAATCCTGACTTCAACCCTGTTGAACTTGTGGGATCAGCTTGGGCGTGCTGTTTGTGCCAGAGTGACCAACACAACCATGTTGACTGACTTGTGACAAATGCTGGTAGAACAATGGGACAGCAGTGTGTGACCAGGCTGGTGACCAGCATGAGGAGGAGGTGCCAGGCTGTTGTGGCTGTGTATGGTTCTTCCAGATGCTACAGAGGCTCCTGTTTTTTAAATGAATAAATTGTTAAAATGGCTAATATGTCTTGTTTCATCAAACTTCAGTCATTCAGTCCACCAAACACTAAACAAGTCAAATGCAGAATAAGCTGTTTGGCATTGCTAGAGAGGATTTGGCAAAGAGATTAACGGCTTTCCAACAGTATAAATGTATATAAAATGCCAAGAAGCATTGTTACAACAAAGAAATAATCTACCAAGCACAAATGTCCTTACTTTTTGTGCTCAGTAGAATAATAGAGTCCATAAATGGTTGTTTAAATTGATAAAAAGCTGCTTGTATATGATTCTTTAAAACACCTTTTTAAATGGTATTATATAGCACCCAATAGGTTTCTACTGTGTCAAATAGGGGTCAAATAGCCCTTTTTCCAGAATATAAGTAAACATTCAAAGCATGCATAATATAACATATAATAACATATATAATTAAATGTACTTAGAGTGTATGCTATTAATATTCAAACTGAGGTGGGCTGCTTTGCTTTAGAGGTCTGAACGATGGGAAATCATGTGACTTACAGAGTTTGTTATTTGATCACACTTGATTGTTGCATGTGAGTTTGGGAACTAGGGGGAATCCCTACCGCTACCACACACACAAACAGACAAATCACTCACAACTCTACCATTACAGATTGCTCTACACTTTTACAAATAAAAGGTGCAGCAAAGGGTTCTTTCAACAAAGCCATAGAAAAACAGCTGTGGTTTCATAAAGAACCATTTTTATAAAAGAAACATGTGAGAAAAAGTGTTTACTTTAAAGGTTCTCTACTGTAAAATGTTTTTTTTTATGGAACCAAAAATCCTTCTTCTACGGCATTAAAGAATCCTTCTTCTACTGTAGCACCCTCAGTTTTAAGAGTGTAGCATCAGCAATAGACTAACTGCACTGAAAAAAAGATGATGTACTGAACTGGCCAGATTCCAACTCGTACATAATTTCTACATTACTGAACCCAATTGCATCAACATTACATCGTTACAACATTACATTACATTACATTACACAATATATTTCTGTGGAAATTTTGCACACATTTAATTGCAACACAATAAATGAGACTGTTTTGGGAATGAATAAAGACCCTCATTCCTCTCATGGGAAAACAATTTTAAAAACCCACACAAGGCCACCCACTCACAACATTTCTTACTCATGAATCTTGTTCACTCTCAAACTTCCTTTTCCTTCTTTTCCATGATTTTCAGAGGAAAACATATGTACTGAATGTTTGACACCACAGTATACTGTATACAATACAACAATAAATTATTCTGAATACATTGTTATTAGTATTTATACTAAAAACAATACATTGATCATTATTAATTATGTCATAATATAATTACTATAATTACTATCAATTATCATGAATAATTATTAATTATATATTATTTATATAAATAATTATATGTATTTGTATTCAACCCCTGTAAAGGCTGTTCAAGTTTGGTGTCAAAGGATGTCATTATTCATTTTCAACCTTTGCCTTCGTGCTTGACTAATGACTGATGTGTTTGTGCATGACCTTCATTTCCCTCCGCTCTTACACAGTAACATCATTGTCACACAGAACAGAAGCCAGTGTTAAGCCTGAGTGTTTACTGATTTGAACAGACATCTGAACAAATCATGTAGCTGAGAGATTTCTGATCTTTCAGATTTTGAAGGAACTTTCATAATCTTAGATGTTTTGCTGTGAACAATCCCTAACAATGGAGAGCCAGTCATAGTCAATTTAAAGTAAGCTGTGCCCCCTGCTGGCAGAACCAAGTTCTTACAAAGAGCTGCATTTTTCTAGCAATCTATTATCGTTTAAGCTGGAAATTATTACTATTTACTGAATTACTACAAAAATAGGTCATAATTTGATTAAACAAATTCCAGTAGGATGCAAATGTTTGGGTTCCCTATGTCAAAATATTCTCTTACTATTCAGCCTCTGCTCCTGTAAAGCTGCTTTGTGGCAACAGCAGTTGTAAAAATGACTATACTAATAAATATGATTCATTACTGTGAATAATTAAATGATGAAAATAACCTGATCTCCAAAAAGGTGTTAGGACCCTATTTTAGCGATCTTTTGCCGAGCCATCAACCGGGCAGCTTGATTTAGGGCGTGTCAGTGTGTCTTTGCTATCGAAACAGCGGGAAAAGTGCAGCTTGCACAGCTTGAAATGCGCAAAAGTCATGTACTAAGTCTCTAAATTATTCATGGATGTGTTTTGGGTGTAATGTGCAATAAACCAATCAGCGTGTCACTCACTGTTCCCTTTAAGAGCCAGGTGCAGTCTGACTTTGGCGGATTGCTATTGTTAATGGTCTGGGAAGGCCTGCTGAAGCGGTGGAGCTCCTCGCCTCTAGAATATAGTTGAGGTAAAATTTGCATAGCTGCCAACTGGCACACGCTATGAGTATGCATGTCCATGTGTGCATAACAAGCAGGGGTGTATGTGTGTTGGGCACGCGCCCTTGCTGACAATTCCCTGCCAAGAAGAAGCAATGAAGGTCTGACTGTTGACGTCTGCTTAGGTTGTTTTCAGTCAGTGCAGCGCCTGTGTTTTCCGTTGCCAAGAGAGCAGTATGCCAGAAATGTACCTGAATACAACTCATTTCGAGACCACCACGCCCATCTGCGTAGATGTATTCACGAGCACTGTTGCTATTTAAAAATTAACTGATAGCAATGAGCATCGTGACACACCTTGAGCAGGGTGTAAGATATGGCCCACAAAGTTAAAGATAAAACATTCTTTACAATATTTTAATCACAATTCGTTTATTATTTGTGTACAATTTTACAGTTTACAAAACATTTGAACATTGAGTTTTGAGCTCTCATTTTTGAACATTGAACCTTTTTTTTTTACCAAGATCTCAGCCTTTAATTTGGTTGTTAGGGCTATGGCTTGTTCACAATCATCATTCGGAAAGGCAGGTGATGTAAATTTCTTCATAAATACTCTGAAAAATGCCTACAGACTGTCTAAAAACAAGCTTGTGAGACTATCAATAAGTATTTCGTATTCACACAGAGCTCTACAGAGAGGAAGTTTGGGATCACATCGGTGCCGAGCATGTGTACCTGTGTGTGCATGATGACTTGGTGGTTGGGGGTATTGATTAAGTTTAAGGCTCTGACAACAAAAGTGCAAACAAAACAAGAGCAACCATGAGCTCCACAGAGAAAAAACTTTACTCACTGTAGTTCATGTCTTTTCACCTCTCAGGCAGGTGATATTTAACCAGGATTTTAAACAATGGAAATATTGATAATTATTCATGTAATTTATTTTACTACTTCCAGTATTATTAAGCACACTGAGTTCACTCATTTATAACTCCTCAAATTACTGCCCCAATCAGCATCAGCTCCACAACCCTAAAACAGAACCCTGGGGGACTCCACAAAATGAGCCCAAAATAAATGTTGAGTTGAAGTTATTTGCCAGTTACCACAAAACTAATATGTGAGTGAGGTTTCTGGGGTGTGAAGTATTTGAGATGATGCTGCAACTTTTCTTCAGGCTTTACAGTAAATGCTGTATTGTATATACTGTAAGTAGGAGTAAAGCGTTTGGACTGCTTCCACCACCCACTGTAGTGCCTTGTGGTTAGTGAGTGTGAAGTTGCCATTGCAAACTATTGTGCAACTGTTCTGAATATCCTCAACCTCCGTTTCACTCACAGTTTTTTTTTCTTTTTGTCAGTTTCCAAACCATGACACCAGTTTAACACCAGCTCCTCTGGTTACTGTGTTTTTCATATAGGACTATTTTTGAGTATTTTATAGCTTACAGCCATAGCTGTCCTACCTTATTATCTGTTGTCTTTGGATTCTGAGGGAGTAGACTGAAGTTCATGTGCTTCATCACACAGGTTCTGTTCATCATCACATTAGATGGATAGCACAACATTGTGCTGCTGCTTTAGTAGCATGTTAAACTTTCTAGAATCATTCCAAGTCCTGTGGAAGCTGAGGGCAGATCGGTTTTGGGTAGTTCCTACTTTACTTTTATTTAACCTCTTGACCAACCTCTTGTCTTGAACCCTAGTTTTTTTATTCAGTTAATAATCCTAACAAAGGAACTATTACATACATATTATGGATTATTTGTGAAGTGATTCTAGTTTAGCATAGTCCCAAAGGGTTTTATTTTAGGGCCTAAAATAAAACAATATGTTAAATATGACAGCAATGTAGATAAGAGAGTGAAAAACTGAATTGGCTGAAATGACACATACATTTAAATAATACATCATTTGAATTTGGTAGTTGTGTTTCACGCTGTGTGAAAATGGATGGAATTGTAACAGATTAATGACCTCTTTGGCCTATTTTACACATAGTAGATTCAGTACTAGGAGAGACAGCCTGAAGACAGCCTGTGTGTACACTAGGGATTTACAAGTTACTCATTAATGGCTAAAGGGGCATTTTCATCATCCGCCCTCCTGAAGGCAGCAATTATCTCCTTTGTTTTGTTGAGAAGCTTGACAGCTTTGCCATGCATTACACAATGAGAAGTCTAATTTTGTCCAAGTAGGCAGTTTTCTTCACTGTTAATGTCTAGGTCTGCCACTGGTGTGTAATGTAGTTTGACTTTCAGCCATTCTGCAGAATGCAGGTCTGTGTGAATAGTCAGTAGAGCTCAAAGCCCACATCTCTGGAGAACTCTAGTGAATAAGTTTGGTGTAAATATGGTCTCTTACCTTGACATATTTGATTCTAAACACTACCAAGCTATGAAGAGGAGCATTAACCCACACTCAAGTTAAGTTATTATTGCCAGGTGACAAAAGCTAATACTGAGTAACCTTTAGAACCTTAGGACATATAGTGTCCATCAACATAGGAACTGGATTTAATTAAGTCTTGTGTTCCCAGGGCCTTTTGTTACCAAGGCCCTGGGTTCCCATGACCCCAAATTTCCAGGGGTTTATGTCCTGGGCCTATGTCCCAATCATTGTGTTGCCACTGGAAATTGAACGCTAGTCTGCTGCATGAAGAACATTATTATTAATGTCCTTCAGAGCTGTGCACTCTAAGCTCTACATACTGTTCACACAGGGCTACATTTTGCAGCATGACTTAATGTTATGCTTAACCAAACACTGTATTTGTTTCCATCAAGGTGAGCCAATTTGGTATGAAAACAGGTGTGGACAATAGCTTGACCAAGGAGCATTATTACTTACCATCACCTCATCATTATTACTGTCTCCTCTCACCATCTCTGAAAACTGAGAGCATCTGGCCATTAGAGGGAGCCAGTGGGCTTGATCCTTCAGGTTGCTACTGAAGTAAGCATGACAAATATGAAACAATCTTTTGACATAGAGGAAGTCTTTTAACTGACACCAGTAATCGGCCAGCCACAAACCATCTATTTGTACATGAATGTTGGTACCACCTTTACCCAAACAACCTTTTGACATTTCTGACAAACTTACATTTCTACTGTTGCGTTTCCATTGTAAAGTCAGGCAAAAAGAGCCTGAGGCCATCAGACACAACCTCATGTTATGTAATTTTTTATTCACAACTGAAAAGTTTTATTGTGCTGAACCTGGCCAGCTCATGGCTAATCTGGTTAGTTAAATCAGCTGGTTGACCAGTATAGCGGATGCATTTTGAAATCAGCACAAATGCATCAAGAACAGTTCAAGAACCCTATGCTGGGAGTAACCATGTTTTCTGCATTTAAGTCTAAGTAAGACTAGTAATGAGAAAAACTAGGTGTGTGCAGACCCAATTAAGAAACAACAAACTATACAGTTACTTAGCTGTATGTACTATTTATCATTGTGAAGATCTTGAAATGATGTATTTCACTTAAATAAAGAAACATCCTGTAGGTTCTGTGAAAGACTATACTGACTCAAACAGTAAATGGTGCTAAGGAACTCCACAAACAGGATCAGTATAAAAGTGAAAGTTGTGAAACAACTGACAGCAGAATTAGAAAATGTCCTGACTAAACTGTTTGCTAATGTTTAATACGACTATATCACAAGCCAGATTTTGGTCACACAGGTCCACATGCAGTGCATGAGACATCAGTACAAAAACAAACCCACAAAAGAGAAACACGATTCTTCCAGCTTTGCATGCTGTCTGGGAGTGATCCACACTTTCTATGCAGAATTGTTCAATGCTGTTCATGTTGGTTGGCAATTCTTGATTGAATTGATATTTAGACATTTTGTTGTTCAACCACTTCTGTGTGGCTTTGGCCTCTGGTTTGGGATCATTGTCCTTCTGAAAGGTTTTACAGTATCCACCATCCCTTAATTTTAATAAGATACCCAGTATCCCAAGAGGAAAAGAATAAAACATGATGCAGCCACCCCTATACTTCCCTTTTGGTGTGTTTTTTGTTGAGGAATGGTAATGTTAGGTTGTCATGTCATTGATTCTTCTTAGCAAAGTGTAGCTATATAAATTCCAGACATACTTTTCAGCCTTCATCACATACATGGCAGTTTTATACAGAGCTATCATTGGTATCATTGACTGGTGCACCTTCAGTCTGGTCTCCACTCCTGAGCTCTGTAGTTTCTTCAAAGTGGTTGTTGGGTTGTATGATGCCGCTTTCTTTTCCTCACAATTGATCCAATGGTGCTTACTGGAGTAACCTTTGGACTTTTCCTATCTCGTGGAATTTGATAACTTCAAATCTCTAATTTCCATAGAATGTTCCTTGATCTTAATTCCACGAGTGTGCAGATTCCCAGTCGCAATGATAATTCAGAGGGCATTTTATCCGAAAACTGTGAACTAATGATTCACAGGTAAACCATCATTGGAGTAATATATTTCATGTGTGTAGCAAAGCACTGTGGTGGAACAGCAGCTCTGTGGATCTGGAGTAGATCTTCCACTCCACTCTTCCAGCACATTTGGGATGAGTTGAAACTGCATTTAAGATCCAGAAGCAACCATCCAAAATGATTTAAAAAAATGTAATCCACTTTGCAACAGATTTTCAGAGAGCATGACTGTGACAATAACCTCTACAAATAAATGATAAAAATTTAGATACAAGGTTTTGTTACCAAACTAATGATTTAGACACATAGGTGCTAGGTAAGTGTGTGTGTGTGTGTGTGTGTGTGTGTGTGTGTGTGTGTGTGTGTGTGTGTGTGTGTTAAATAATTTATTTATTTCAGGGCATATTTTTTTAAATTTGACTTTGACTTTGATGTCTCCATTGCAGTGTTGTTGTTCTTTTTTTGTTTTTTTTTTGGTTGAGGTTAATGTTAAGATTAGGGCCAGGGTTAGGGTTAGGTTTTGGGTTAGATATAACAAGTGCTTCATCCACATTTCACACAATATATGCATGCTTTGTTCCTCCTCCTCCAGACATACCGCTAATCCAAACATAGCCAAAAAGTTCTACAGATGTTTTGAGATTTTGGTAGTTTTGCAGCAATAAAACAAAACTGGAACTTTTTAGATATATGTATCAATGGTATGTCTGGAGGAGGAAGAATGAAACATACAAAAAATACCCTGTCCACAGTGGTTTCCCCAGTCTGCATCGAGAATCTTTGATGGGATTTCAAGAAAGCGGTTGCAGCACACAAACCCATAAATATTAGTGACCTGGAGGCCACTGCTCATGTGGAATGGACTGTTGAATAGTCCTCAGGAACGCTGCCAGAAGCTGGTGTCTGGCTGTGCATCATGTTTGCTGTGAGTACTAAAGATGCTTGTCATGAAGAGGTTGAGCAATTCTGAGACTGCAGTCGGCATTAAAAGCGTCATTTTGTATAGAATTTGGAGAAAGGTCTGGTTCTAGTGCAGGTTTGCTAATAACTTTTGCTAAATAAGCCTACTTTGCAATGGAGGTTGAATAATTTCAATTGCACCTGTAAGTTCAGTGGACAGCGGAGTAACACAATGAAAACAAAATAAATTAGTAGTACTATCTTGTCAATATAAACCATACTAGTAGTTATATATGTCAATATAAATTATAGGTTTAAATATAGTTTTGCTGCAAACCTGACTTTTGAAATTCTGGGGATGTTCCAGTGATCTAAAATAGCTTCTTCCCATATTCTTACATATGACCATAACTCATTAATACTTTTGGTCTTTCCCGTTTGACCATGGCTGGGATACGTATCACTTCAACTTTTATTTTGAATATACTGTAAAATAACCCCCACCCACCCCCCCCCCCAAAAAAAAACACCATAAAAACCAATATCAGTCACTGAGCCTATTCTGAGCCTATACTTCTGATTGTAGACCTAGATCTAATTAGATATAAAAACATTTACATAAGGCATCTCAAACTATAAATAGATTTCAGCCTTGCCACAAAGTATGAGGCCAATGTTTCAGTATGAGTTATAACTGTGGTTATTCATTAGTCAGTAACATTTTTGAGGGCGAAAAAAATTTAAGCAGCTCGACATTTCTGCTCACAGTGCACGGTGGGCTTTGGAGTCAGAATCCTATGGTTTGTACACCCACGGTGGTTAGGCCTAGAGTCATGCGCTTTTTCATTTGTGATAGGAACAAAACACCTCACTATTTATCACTGATAGTGTGCCCTTTTTACTGTATTTTCCACCTACAGATTTCCCCTGTCAGTATTGTTCAACATCCCATCATGTGAGTTGGTGTTTCCAACCATAATGTCAGTGGTTTTTAATTGTTTTTTTCCAGTGAATACAGATACAGATACTGTATTTTCCAAAGTTTAAAAATAGAAGATTATTTCTAAATCTAACCTTTAATGTAGAAGTTTAGATCTAAGAAACTTGCCAAAAGAGCTTAAGGGGTTTGTCTAAAATAGAACCATTTGTATTTATTCATTGTTGATTAAGCCCTTAGACCCCCAAGTCATACCCAGACCAAAAATAGCAGAATTTGATGTATGAAGAAAAAGAACAAAAATGGATTAAAATCATAGTTGATGAATCAATCAAGTCAAAGATCAATTCAAGTAAGGAGACAGAGATCAGAGAACACATTCCCCATATGTTTCCCTGGAAAGGAGGCGCTCATGTTCTTCTGGGGCCTCCTAGGTAATAAACCATACCATATACATAAGTCCCTCCATTCTTACACCAGACCAGATTAAGGACCCAGATTTCCATGTCTGTGAAACCTTCTCCTATATGTAAGGCCACACTCTAAAAAATGAAGGTCATACAAAGGGTTCTTTAAACGATATTGTTTTTTGCGACCAAAAACGGTTCAGTCAAAGAACTCTTTGAAGCACCTTTATTTGTAAGAGTGTTTTATATTCTCATTCTTCCAACTACATCACTTATATATTTGTTTTAAACATAATATAATTCATAGTAATAACATTTTTATCTTAGAGTATTATTTTAAAATGTTCTAACCAAATAATAATCCCGCCATAATCCCGCCATTTCTATCTTTTCTCTGTTGTCTTCAGATTAAGTAAATTTCTTGTCCACAACTTTGCGACCTTGAGTTTCATGTTGTTTGCCAACTTTCTATTCTAAGAAAAGAGGAAAGCTGTTTCTCTTTTCGCTTTTTTCTTTTCAAAGGTTTTCTGCACCGAGCTGCAGATGGGCAAACTAAACAAGTGACCAGAAACATCAAAGAGTGCTGGGCACGGAAATGGCAAGATGCTGAACGCCTCAACCACACATAACCGCTTTAATATGTGTGAAATGCATCTGGCAATCCTGTGAAAAACATCACAGTTAGCGCACTGAGATGAGAGATATAGAAACTAGGATTTGGGCGGATCCTTAAAACACATAATGTCAACTAAATGCCATGCAAAATGCAAAGCAGTGTGAAATGTGCCTTTGGAAGACAATGTTGTTTGCACATGCAAGTGTGGCATGATATAGTGTTTAAAGTACTAAATTAAAGCAATAAGTAATTGCAGCTATTTCATCACAGGTAAAGTGTGCTCTGGATGTGATGTGAAGTGGTGCACAGCAAATGTTAAAAAAATATTCCTGCTAGACAACAACAGTAAAACCAGTAATGTAATATTCATCTTAAAGCCCACAATAAGAAATTCTTCCCATCTAGAGTGGGCTAAGATTTGGATGCAGTCATGGACCTATCATAGACTTCTGAAGATGTGTTGTTATTCTGTAATCAGGGTCATTCCCCAACAACCTAGCAAACATGTCCATGTGGGGTCTGCAAACCAGAAGGTTTTGTCCTTGGGTTCCACATTGGCCCTACACATGAATGCCCGCCAGGGTCATTGATGGAACCAAGAGGGATTAAACATGGCTTCTGGGTTGTACACTGAATACAGTGTACAGTGTACATTGTACTAAATGTAAGGTTAAGGTGGGCACTAACAATGGGGTTCATTGAAAGCCCAAATGGGTCCCAGTAAAAACGTGTATACAAACACCTATGTCCATCTGGAATCCACCTAGCCCAGGTTATAGTTTTTTTCTCAATGGGGCAAAACATTAATGCAAAAAAATTAACAAGGTAATAAACAAACCCTTTCCTTTGAATTATGATGTTACAAAGGCATCAAAATATCTTACCTCTGAATGTTGAACATTTAATGCAAACAATCAATTCAGGCATTACTAGGTACCTTCTTGGCTCCTATGGTCTGAGAGGGCAGCATTTCTTTTTTTTAGGCACAGCCATAAGCTCATACAAGCTAGAGTTTGATGAGCTTAATTTATGTAACATATAGGCAAATGTCTACAATCAAAAACACATTTTTAAAGGATTAAAAAATATAGGCTTAATTCAAATTCAAAACTATGAAATTATATAGAACATGATTAAAAATAATGATTACTTTAGCAATGGCATCAGCATGTGCATCAGTATTACGTGCTTGAAAATAAAACTGTTTTATACTATTTACACTAATCTTCTGTCACTCGATGGTGCCCCATGACTCCACCTCATCTCCTCAACACCCCATCCCTCCAGCCTATCTCCTCAAAGCCTCATTACTTCACCCCATCTCCTCAACACATTTATACTGTGGTGTAATAGTGTGTTGAGGATATGGAGTGAAGTCAAAGCCCCATTGCTCCACTCTCATCTACTAAACACCCATAACTCCACCCTCATCTCCTCAAAGCCCCAATACTCCACCCCATCTCCTCAACACCCCATTTTTCCACCACATCTCCTCAAAGCCCAATTAATCCACCCCATCTTTTCAATGCTCTATTACTCCACCCCATTTTCTCAATGCCCCATTACTCCACTCTCATCTCTTAAACACCCATTACTCCAACCTCATCTCCTCAACATCCCATTACTCCACTTTCATCTCCTAAACACCCATTACTCCACCCTCACTTCCTCAAAGCCCTATTATTCCACCCCATCTCTTCAATGCTCTATTGCTCCACCTCATTTTCTCAACATTCCATTACTTCACTTTCATCTCCTAAACACAGCATCACTTCACCCACATCTCCTCGAAGGCCCATTACTCCACCCCATTGCCTGAACACCTTATTAGTATACCCTATATATCGTCACAGCCCTAGTACTCCACCCCATCTCTTCAATGCTCTATTACTCCACCTCATTTTCTCAGCACCCCATTACTCCACCTTCATCTCCTAAACACCTATTACTGGACTCTTATCTCGTCAACACCCCATTACCCCAACCCATCTCCTTAACACCCGATTACTCCTCCCCATTTCCTCAAAGCCCCATTGCTCCAACCCATCCTTTCAACGCCCCATTACTCCACACATCTCATCAATGGCTCATCACCCCACCTTCATCTCCATCTGTTTGGCTAAATAAACATGGATGAAGCCAGCACCCTGTATAACTGTGGGAAAAAAACACGCCGACAAGAAACTTTCTAAAACAAGAGTTAACACTAGAAGGGCTTTTAAAAAATGTAAACACATGCACAGTGGATGAAATTGGATGCAGAATCTATATCAGTGAAGGTAAAGGTTTCAGTGAACCTCCATGAGGAAAATATATATATTATTGTTCAGCTGCGGCTAATAATAACTAGTTAACACAGGTAGTGACTGATGAACACATGGAAGCTCCTTACAAAGAGTGATAGCATTACAGAGGCACTGATGGTATGGGCATGTATGGTTGCCAATGTAATGGCCCAAAATTAAGCAGTAATTGAAGATGGCTGCAGTAAAGGCCCAGTGAAGCATCTCAAGGGAAAAACTTTATTTACTTAGTCATTACTGGGGGGGTGGGGGGTGGTGGGGGGGCTTCAGACAGTCACTGTCTGGGTGTAACAAAAATACTCTATATTTATAATTATGCTATTTTTTTGTTTCTGTTGATCCTGTAAAATGAAAGAACTACATAAAACATCTGTAATCATTAAACAGTTAAATATTCAATATTTTTGTTAAATCCCTTGAATTATAGTTGACAGCTATAGTTGTCTGCTCTTCACTGAGGTTTTGGACTATCTGCTTCATCTATACACTAATGTCTGGCCACAACTACCAACACCACATACCGCAGCCCATGCAATTAGTAATCAAAAATGTATTTAAGAGAACCATGGTTTAATGTGTTTATAAGGAATGTTGGTGCTAAATGTGTGTCTATCAAATATTTTAGCTTCAAGCATGACCTTAACATCGATAGAAACCACTCCCTTCTTACACAAACCCACATCTACATGAGTAATGTAGCAAGTAACTGACATTTTACAGTATGCATTAGTAATATTTGATTTATTGACTCAAAGAAGAATACTTGAGTCAGGGTGTGAAAGACATAAAGAGGATGTCTAATCAGCATTTACAGAAAAACTGTAAGTCTTACTAGGGCAGATTAAAAATAGACAGGAATTCATAGCACTCTTGTTAGCATTTTCTGTTCCTTTTTCTTGCTATCTCTGTCTGCCAGTAGTAGGTGGTGAAAGAGGAAACCTTACCTTAATACACTGCTCGGTGCATGCTTGAGTAGCCTTGATACTGCAGCATCTTATGAATAATTCATGCTAGGCAAACATAAATGTATAAGACCAGGGCCAGTTGACCAGTTGTGCAGTGATGGACTGTAATACAGCCATGATAGTGAGTGCTGAAGTTGTGCTGGCATTTAACATTCCTTCATCCACAGTGTCACATGTGTGAATAATGGGAACACGTAATAGTCGACAATGGACAGTGGACAACGCAGTGCTTAATGCATCCTACAGTTCATTGCAGCACTCCATGCTTCCATGGGATATGGGAGCAGAGGACCCACCACAGTGCCCGTGTTAACACCACAATACCAGACACAGCACTTTACCTGGGCTGGTGAGGTTGCTAGCTGGACCCTAGAGGACTGGCAATATGTTGTGTGGTCAGAAGAGTCACAGTACTATTATTGTTTGATTGTAGGGTTTGCATGTGGTTCAGACTGCATAAAGCCATGAACCCCTATCATCAACAGGGCACTATGCAGGCTAGGGGTGGTTCTATACTCGTGTGGGGTGTATTCCCATGGCATGGGTTGGGTCCACTGTCCCCCTAAACATGTCTTTAACTGGTGCCCTGCAACATAAGACACCGTGCCATCGGGCCCAGGTTCAAGGAGCCCAGAATCGGTTCAAGGAGCATTCTGGAGAGTTCCAATGAATGATGTGATGCCTGCACGTTTGCCAAACATTAGCCCAATTAAACATTTCTAAAACAACTCTCCAAAGGTCTTCTGTCTACTTGTGAAATCTCTGCCATGTTGTGCTTCGCTTTGCAGGGCAAAAGGGGAAATTAGTTCCTGTCCTATGATGTTTGGCATGTTTTTTATGTCTGTGTACTTTATATGTACCCTCTTTTCCTCTTAGAATAAACATTTTATTCAAATACAGTTTAGTCATTAACATGCATTCTGCTATTGATTGATCAAGCCTCTCACTTTTACTGTTTACCATCTCACATTAGGCCAAACGTTCTTGAATACAGAAACACAGAGTCACTTAGTAAGTGGTTATTAAGTTGCTAATTTTGTACTTCCACTAAGTGTTTTTGAAAAGATGCTTTGATGTTTTACTTCAGTCATCACTAAAGCAACAGTACTTTTACTTGAGTGTTTTTTTGGGAGACAGAATGGGAGAATGAGGTGGATCGGACTAAATCTGCAAGTAAAAACTGATTAGCTGTACCTGTAATCTGTAAAACCCATTATTAAACACATTACTGTCCTATCTTGTGAAGATTAACCTAACCCTAAAGTGTATTTTCACAAATGTAAACCTTTGGCTGACACTGCATATCTTGCACCTGACAGGTTGATTGGGATGTCCAAATATTTGCAGATATAAACTGCTAAAACTGCCACAGGAAATCAGCCTAGATGCAAGGCACGAAACAAGAGCATGAAAGCCAGTCGTCTCCTCCAGACCACAGCAGTGTGGTGAACATGAAAACACCTAGTTATTGCACTTTCGCAGGCTGTGCTTCTCATCTGCAGATGGAAACTTATAAGCAGAGTGCAATCCGGCATATATTTGATGCTGGGATGGAACAAAGCAGCAGCTGTTTATTGAGATAAAATTTAAATAAAAAAATATTTCCATCACAACTTTTAGATATGTTTTTGCATCACACACCTGTTCGATTGATTTCTGTTTTAAGCTGCATTTGTTTGTTTGCTTTTTTTCAACACAAGAGAGTAGATTCTCAGCATTTCTTATGCACTGAGAATAAATAATATTGTTATATTGTATTCAATCAAATGTATTTGCAGTTTATGTCAAACAACCCTTTCCTCACAGTCCTGTATGTTGAATTAAATTGTTCAAATCCTAGTTTAGTTTTTAAACCATTAATTAAAGCTTTGATTATTTGGCCTCTGGACACTGGATCCACAACCCAGAATAGCTACACAGGACTTTGAGAGCTGTGTAAAACAAGACGATGAAGATTTTTGCCATCTGCCCACAGAAGGAATATTATGAAATAAACAAAAAGTCACCATAAAGCTTTCCTGTAACAACACTGCGCTCTGTCCACCCACCATTTCCCCTTTAGGGCTGGCTATTAGATCTTTCCTCTAGAATTGGCAGTGTGTGATGTAAATATTTCCATTACTTCCTTTTCTGAGCATCCTTAAATACCCAGCACAGTACTGCACTCGTCCCAGACAGACTTCACTGCCATCACCAGTCCTCCAGCACCACCATGCGCCTCTGTGCCCGTCTCCTGCTGGTAGCTACCGCTCTCTGCTGCTTTTCCACCCTGTTTGGTAAGACTATTTAAACTTGAGAGATTAAAATTAAAGGAAGCTGTTGTTTTTTTTAAATAAATGTTTAATCTAAAGGGATCTTTACATAGCATAAATGTTCTCCATCAATGAAATGTTTTTATTTACCTTTAATTTAGTTTAGTTTAATTCAGTTCAGCTACAACCTAAACAATAAAGCTTCTTCTTCAAAGGAGCTACTTTCAGTTCAATAAAGTACCATGTTTGTACAGAACAAAAAGAATATGTTGTTTGATGAGCTGCTTGACGTTTAAGACCTTTGCTAAGTGTACTGAGATTTTCTGAGTCATTCTGTAATTTATTAGGTCACCATATCACACTAAATATCTAACCTTTTATTAAGGTGTGTGATATTATCATGATACTGTGTTGAGACAAAAAACATTTCAGAATGTCAGTTGTAATAACAGTAATGCATCCCTGATACCTCTTGCTATATTCACTATACATTTATTTCTGGAACCCATTGAATCTCATTGAACATCTCCTATGTTTGGTTTTCTCTAAACTGTGTGGTAGACTCTTGGTACTATATATAGCACCATAACAGTGAAAGGAGAGCACTCCAACCTTTACTGAGAGCTGTGAAGTTAGTCAATAAATGATAAATGATAGGCTGGAAATTTTCTACAATAGCAATATTGTAAAAGAGGAAATATCGCTGTGTACCTTATTATTGAAAATCAGCACAGCAATAATAAATTATAAACTTAGAAAGAAACTGTAGCATTCCGGATGCATTTCACATATTACCTAAATGAGCAGGAGGATTGTTGCCATACAACCTTTATAACCTGTATAACCTTATGTCCCATACCTAACCAGATCAGTCATGTTATTAGTTGGTTTCTTCATCTTCAGAGTGGAGAGATTATTTATTCTAACTCTCCATCTTTGTAGCTTTTCCCATGGAAGGCTTTGGCAGTGACCATTATTGCCGCTGCCTGCAAACCACCGCCTCCCGCATCTTTCCCCGGCACTTCCAGAGGATTGAAATCTTTCCTCCTGCTGCCAATTGCCGCAACACTGAAGTCTTGTAAGTTAAATAAGACTTGTCTAAAGTCTAAGGAAAATCCAGACATGCACTCCTCACTTTCATAACTCAATCATTATTAACTAATAATTCACAGTAACTGAATGACAAGCTTTAAGATGAGCTGCTGTTTAGGGGGTTAATAAAGCTAATATTATTCCCTTTACTAGTTTAAATCATGATTGTTCAGGTGTTTGTAGGATAACACTAACACTTGTCCTTTTTCCAGGATCACGCTGAAGAACAATAACAAAGTGTGTCTGGACCCTGAGGAACTGTGGGTCCAGAAAATCATCAAGAAATTACAAAATCGGTAGGCAATGACACAACAATAATACAAGACATCAATGTTTTAATCTTAACTGGTCATTAGTGCCAAGATTTACTTGTCAGATATTTCTCAGGATCATGAGTCGCTAACATTTGTAAATGTTGCCTCTTTTTCTAAAACAGCAGCACTAAGTCTCCCATCCCAACCTGAGCATCTTCACATGAACAGTGCACCCAACCATCTCCATGACAATCACTGCATTCAGTCCTGCCTTTTTACAATGTCTTTCTGTCCAATCATCCCCATAAGCTAAAATATGATTAAGTCCATAATGAAATCAGGATAAAGTCAGGTTCAAGAAAATGAAACTGTGAACTAAAGCTTTTTCTAAATAAAACCAGCACTTTTTAAAGGGCATTGTTTGTCTTACTTTTTTGAAGTGTATATAAGCATTGTTTCCCAAAAATATCCCATTCCCAACACTCTCCAGCCCATACACTGGGCATTTTGCATTTATCATTGGTGTGATGTCAGAGCCATAAGTCCATTTACATATGACCACCTATTCATGTTTATGTGCTAAGGACTGTTGTAACTGCAGACTCAGCAGCAGAGGTATTTAAGTGGAAGCAAGATAGAAAAATGAGAGGAGCTTTGGACCCCTTAAGACCTCTTGAAAACCTAAAAATCTCAATACTGGGGGATCCCACAAATAAACATCTGAGAACATATCGTGACATTATATCAAATTAAATAAAATCAAATGTATCTGTATAAGGCTTTTTACAACTGCCATTGTCACAAAGCAGCTTTACAGAATCAGTAATCAGTAAGAGGACAAGAGATCAACAAGACATAAAGGTGACAGTAAGAGACTAATGATGGTTAATGGTGGTAATAATAATAGTGTCAGATATTTGGAGTACATGTCAATTTTAACATAATCATTTGTCAGGTAGCAGTGGCAGGAGGGTGGGCAGCTTGTCTGACACGGGTGGCAATGGGAGCCTGGTGGTCAGTATGGTGGGTTGCAGCTTGTCAGACGCACATACAGGGGGCTCCAGTGGTCAATCTTCCAACAGGTTAGGTAGTAAGAAGCCAGCACCTTGTGATCTAAGTAATTGTGATGGTTCATAATAGAAAGTGAGATCTTGCAGGTACTCAGGAGCGAGGCAGTGTAGGGCTTTGTATGTCAATAGTAGAACTGTATAGTGAATACAGAATTTAACTGGAAGCCAATACAGTGCTGATAGAACTGGACTGATATGATCACAATTTCTAGTTTTAGTATGGACCCTGGCTGCAGCATTTTGAAGTAGTCGAAATTTACTGAGGTTTGTGCTGGAGCACTCTGACATTGAAATGGTCAAGCCGTGGGGTATTAAAAGCATTTACTAGTTTTTCTGTAGGAATTTCTTAGCTTGACAATGTTCTGAATATGTGGAAAAGTTGTCCTAGTAATATTAGCTATATTTTGATCATATGATAAGTCTGAAATATGATGCCAAACGTTTTAGCAGCTGAACCTGGAATAACAGGAAAATCAGCAAAGTTTAACATTAAGTCTGAGTTTATTTTGTGTGGCTTTTGGACCCAAAGGGAGAACATCTGTTTTGTCACTGTTAAGAAGTTATGTGACATCCAGAGTTTTATATCCTTTACACACTTCTCAATTTTCTTCAATCTAGATTTATCATCAGGTTTGGGTGACATATAGAGCTGTGTGTCATCTGCATAACAATACAAGTTAACATCATGTTTGCTTATAACTGTGTCCAGTGGCAACATGTAAAATGTAAATAATAGTGGTCCCAAAATAGTGGTCCTAAAATAGAGCCCTGTGCAATTTCACATCTCACTTTAGTGTAATTTAAATTTATATACTTTACCTTTGTGAACTGCTAACGTTCAGTTAAATGTGATTTCAACCACAATAGGGCTACTCCTGTGATTCCAACTATGTTCTCTTTCCATTTTAGGGGGATAGTGTGATCTATTCTATCAAACGCTGCACTGAGGTCGAGTAGAACTAATAAGGATACATTTCCTTGATCAGAGACAAGAAGATCATTTGTAATCCTCACTAAAGCTGTTTCAGTGCTATTTCTTATACACATGGTTCTTATGCAGGTATGAGCAGAGTTTTGGGCCACAGCTTTTTCTAAGATCTTAGATATAAATGTGAGGTTAGAAATGGGTCTGTAATTAAACAGTAGACTAGGTTTTATGACTGCTAATTAAAGAGCTTTGGGTACATTCCCTAAACTAAGGGACACATTTGCTATTATAACTGTGAGTACTTATTTTAGTAGTTTTGGGAACTAAGTGAATTGAGTTTTTCTCTAATTCTGGCTTTGGAAGTTGGTAGAAGGCTTCTAGCCTTCTGCAAATTCTGCAAATAATTTTTAAATAAGAACGGTTGGATTTGTTGTCTAATATTTTCTATTTTATTATGGAAAAATGTGAATAAAAAAACAACACTAAAACCCCACAGAGCGGGGTTTATCAGAAACTGCCTCCTAAATTTGGTAGTGGAAAGGATGGAAGGGCCTGCCAGCAGTCCTGATTCAATCCCACTGAATACTTGTGGGATCAGCTTGGGCGTGCTGTTCGTGCCAGAGCCACATAATTTTCTTTAACATTAGTTAATATTAATTAATTAAAGAGAATGTATTGTTATTTGTGACTGGATTGGATATGTTAATGGAAAGCATTTTTGTATATTATGCATACTCCACCTCTTCTGCCTGATAGTCTTGGGTTATGTACATAATTATAACCTGCAGTGGTGGCTTCATTTAGGGCTAAATATTGATCAGGTCTAATCCAATTTTTAGTGAGACAAAAACATCATCAGTGATCAACAAAATTTCTGATCACTGCTTTTGAGTTGAGTTATATAATATTAAGTAGATCAAGCGTTATGTCTGAGGTGGTGCTGTTACCATTTGAGTGTTAGAAATAAACATTAGAATTAAATTACTAAGACAGACACAGTTTTAATATGGTTGAACCTAAATGACGCCTCAAGGCAGCTCGCAGACGGTCGATTTAGCCTGTCTGTCTGCGGCCTGGTCCCGGCTCTAGGTTTATCTGTTCATTCAGTAAATAGATGCTTAAATACATTCTTGAATACATTCTGATTCACCCTCTAAGCGTAAATTTATACTTGTCAGCCTTGGTTTGATTTAGTGATTGGTGTGATTTTGTGCATTAGTGTTTTGATTAGTAGTTTCTAAACAAACTTAGTTCAGACCAAAGGAATCTAAGAGACCCAAACACAGGATGTACTGCCTCCTACCAGCAGAGGCTGACAGTGGCAAGGCACTGTTACCCAAAGGAACTCCAATTCCCAGAACCCCTAGGAGTAATCAGTGCCAACCAGACACATCTGGTGGTCATAGCATTTAAGAGTGTGGCAAACAGCTGTTCACTGCCACACCTTTGTAGAGGGGTGACCAGTACGGTACACAGAGGTGAAAGAAAGAAAGAAAGAGAGAGAGGTTTGAAAGAAGAAAGGAATGGAAAGGAAAAGGAACAGAATTGTAAATGAAAAGAGCTGAATAGATTTCAGCTCAACACTCAAACAGCTCCATAGTAAAAGGAGCATTAAACATTAGCTAGAGCTATAGTAGAGGATGCTTTGAGCTTCAGTTTCAACAATGAATTTGATTGAGCTGCATCAATCAGTTTCTTCTTTTTTTCTTACTTCTAACTGTCCTTAGTCTGAGCTATGCCATCTTGTCTCTGGGTTTTTCCTGCATTTTTATCATTTCATTATTCTAAGGGGTGAAATTTTACCCATTACCTATGCTTGCTGGTGGTGCAGTGGTAGGCTTGCAGCATCAAATCTGGTCTGGGAGCAGCTTTCCTCCCACAGTGCACAAAAACATCCACAGCAACACTATCCACATCACCATTCCTTATATCACTTCAAACCTGTCCTTATAGGTTTTCCTCTCTGCACTTCGGTCTGCTCTCTGACCGTCCCTTAAACAAGGTCATGTTGCAAGATGGTTGTTATAGGTGTTCTTGCTGCTAGATTTGTGCATGGACACAGTTTTACTCCTGCCCACAAAATCTACCCTCTCCAGCAATGTCATACTGTCCACATCTCCCCACTTCCTCAGGGGTGAGTCTTTGTGCAGTCCTGCCAATGTTTCAGTGCTTTAAATTCTACAGCCCGAAGCTTTAGTTTAGCGAGGCGGTGTCCCAAACCATCCACTACCACACCACTACATGGTGACCATTGACCATGTTAAAACTTAAATGGACTCTTAACTATCTGCCACTATTAATATTACTACTATTAACCATCATTACTCTTACCATCACTGCCATGACTGTATTAAGTCATACTGCACGATGAATATTATATTATGATTTAAGAATGTGTTGCACACCAGAGCAGTACAACAGTATAGATGGTTTGGTAACTTTTATCAATAATTTATTAATAGTTTTGACCAGAGGAGGATGGGTCCCCCTTGTGAGTCTTGGTTCCTCCCATGGTTTCTTCCTCCAGCTCGAGGGAGTTTTTCCTTGCCACTGTCGGCATGGGCTTGCTCACTGGGGGGGTCTTAAATGTTCCATGTCTTTTTATGTTATTGATTTTTGTCTTTTACTAATTACTGATTGTGTAAGAATGCTTTGTGATGACAACAACAGTAGTAAAAAGCACAATACAAATACATTTGATTTGATGTTTAAAAACTTGCCATCTTTAGAATCACATTTATTAGTGTAGTAGGCTCAGTAAAGTAAAGAGTGTGTGAGCTGGGATTCCGCCACAATAACGTTAGATTTTGCAGCTGTAATGTACGTTGTTTCATGGCAACAAACAAATGAACATGTGTAAAAACATTTTTAAAAATGGTGAAAAATATCAGTATGATGTGATTTAATAAGCCAGGTTTAAGAGTCTAGGTGTTAGATTAAATTAAAATTTCTGCTTCTGCCAGTGAGAGGTATTACCAGTAAACTAGTAAAGAGGAAAACGATCACTTGAAAATTTATTTCGGGTTTGTCAGACACTAGAGGGCGCTCTCGAGTGAGTCCAAAATAAATGGGTGGGATGTATAATTTTTATTGTTGTGTTGTGTCACATTGATGAAGGTCAGTGAAGATTTTAGGTGCAAAGTCCTCTGTATTCGCAAATACTCAATATATGTACAAGAAAATACACAGATATGACACAGTTCTACTTGCATATTGAGTCAGAAACGACTGGTTTTGGACTTACATGTACATGTATGACCTTTAACTGATGCTCTTATCCAAATCGAATACAAGAATACTCACATTACAGAGGTGGGGAAGTGTGGTGTTAGGACTCTTATTGATGTAGCGTAGCGTAGCATAGTCACCCAGAGTGGGAATGAAGCCCCAGTCTCCCAAATGGGGGGGAAGCTCATCACACCAATGATGAATGCAAAATGAGGTGTTTTTGCAGGTCAGGTACCACATGTGCAGTATATGGCCTGGAGAGTAGTGTGTATGGTCTACCTTTTGAAACAATGTTTATATACACATCAAGCATCCAACTCTTTTCTTTCAACAAAACAAGACAAGTGGGCCCATTTTAAAAGTGCTGGTTTTATTTCTAAAAGCAAAATGTTTTAGTTGCTAAACCTATTTTAATCTTAATTTCATTATGAGCTTATTGTAATTATTGGACTGAAAGACATAAAAAGACAGGAATTAATGCAGTCCATTGTTATGGAGGTGGTCAGGTACACTGCTCATATGAAGATCATCAGGTTGGGACGGGAGATTTGGTTCTGTACACTGTCCTGCAAAAAGAGACAACAGTTACAAAATGTAGCAGCTCATCATCATGAGAAATATCTGAAATAAATCTTGGCATTAATGACCAGAGGATTTACACTCTGGTCACTGAGGTCTTGTATTATTGATGCTGGGCTTTAGAGGTCAATGTCTACCTATTCTGTACAGCTTTAATGATGCGGTTGAAATGCTTCGCCTCATGGTCCACACAAACAGTGTTATTGTTCTTTAAGGTGATCCTGGAGAAATATAAAGAGTTAGTGTTATCCTTCAACCACCTAAACGACCATGTTTTAAACTGGGGAAAGGTTACTTGGCAAAGGGAATCCAGATCCATATAGATGCTTATTTAACTTTTTGTATTTAATTTGATGCTGGATGTTATTTGGATCCCCAGATCTGCAACGCTAACAATTGCCTGTGTCTGCCATCACTTTTGGGTCATTAGACTGACCCCCCCCCCCCCCCCACACACACACACACACACACACACACTCATATTTTATCTTATTTTGATTAGATACATATAAATGGCAATAGCCTCATTAACCCTTAACATTAAACTTTAGGCCCAAAAACTGCAGTGCCTATGTTTACAGATTTTGGAAGTAATAATAAATTCTGCTTTTAGGGTCTTGATGGGTTGGTTTTGCAGACTAGAAGACGAAACAGCAGTGCCATTTGTGAATCACCACTGTAGAATTGCTATTGTAATTTATTTTTTATTCTAGGCTTAGGCTTAATCTAGGTCTTCAAAACTGTCCATGATATTTATGATTGGTATAGACCTCAGATTTTGCACTATATAATCTGTTTAGAAATACAACTCATATTTTATCTTTTTTGGCTATTATTGATGCATATGAATAATATTGGCATAAATGACTCCCTAAACACCAGGCATGTTGTTCAGCTTGTTGTTCAGTTACTGTGAGATATCAATTAATAATGATAGTCATGAAAGTGAGGAATGCATGTCTGGTATTTCTCATGGCTCCTTGAACTTTGAAGGATATTCCTGACTGAAAGCAGCTGTTCTACCTCCCCTACATTTCCAAAAACGAACCTTAGACAGTAACTTACAGGAATTTAATGTTGTGGCAGTGGGCGGCTGGAGGAAAGATCTGGATCCTCCGGATGTGCCGGGGAGAGATGTAAGAGGTGGTGGTGGTCAGGCAGCGGCAATTATGGTCGATGGTACATTCCACCGGAAAGGCTGGAAATGTAAATATAATAAATAATTAGTATCCTACCTTTTACCTCTCCACTCTCAAGACAAAGAACCCAAAGGAGAACATGACTGATCCTTTCATGTATGGGACATCCGGTCATATGGGATTGGGTGTTTATATAGCAATAATCCTCCTGCTTATTTAGGTAATATGGGAAATGCACACTGATGCTACAGGTTTTTTAAGACTCGATAATTGCTGGATATGTGCTATTCAATAATAAGGCACACAGCGATATTTATTTAACTCTAATACTATTGTTCTTGTGGAAAATTAGATTAGCATTTTAGTTAAAAATAAGTTTTTGTTTTCAGATACACAGAGTAGTTTCACAGCTTACAGCTCTCCTTTCACTATACAAAGTTCTCAAATGTCAATAACTGTTTGTTCTGTACAAACATGGTTCTTTGTAGAAGTCAAGCAGCTTTATTTTTAAGGTTATAGCATAACTGAAATACTGAGGGTCTAAATTAAAGGCAAATTAAACATTTCATTGATGGAGAACATTTATGCTATGTAAAGATCCATTCAGATAAAATACTTCTTTAAAAAACCTTAAAGTTACCTGTTTGCCTCCTTTTAATTTTAATATCTCAAGTTTAAATAGTCTCTTACCAAACAGGGTGGAAAAGCAGCAGACAGCGGTAGCTACCAGCAGGAGACGGTCAGTGAGTGGCATGGTGGTGCTGAAGGACTAGTTATGGTGGACTCGAGTGCTGTGCTGTGCTGGGTATTTAAGGATGCTCAGAAAAGGAAGTAACAAATATTTACATCACACCACTTATGCTAATACTAGAGGAAAAACCATAGCTAGCCTTGAAGGGGAAAGGGTGGGAGGATAGGACCACCATGTTACATGAAGGCTTTGTGATGACCCTTTGTAAAGGCAGTTTCTTATACAGCTGTTCATTTTATGGTGTTCCCTCTGTAAGAGGCTGACAAAGAAATTTCAGCTTTCTGTGTGACATATCACTAATTTCAAGGTCTTTAATATTTGAAAATCCAAGTTTTCTTTGGTTTATATTTAAGTTCCTGTCTCTTTTATATGTTTTTCTATTGTTTTCATTTGGTGTGGATGCAATTTATTTTTCCTTCCGGAAGCATAGGAGAAACACTCTTGACATTTCCTCTTTTGAATACCATGCTGTTACTGTCTCCTCTCCCACTAGACTTCTCATCATTGTTCTCTATCGTCCTCCTGGTCCTTTGGGGAGTTTCATTGATGAACTGGATGTTCTCTTGAGTGGACTCCCTGTTGACGCCCCACTTATTCTACTTGGTGACTTCAACCTTCCATCAGAGAAACTCCAGTCTTCATGCCTTCTCCCAATCCTATCCTCTTTTGATCTCGCGTTCAACCAGTCTGCACCAACACACAGAGCAGGGAACACTCTGGACCTGATCTTCAGCAGACCTGTCCCTGCTCTGGATGTGGCTGTGACTCCTTTGGACTTCTCTGATCACCACTTTCTCTCCTTCTCACTCCCCCTCTCTGCTCCTTCAACTACCACTTCTGCAAGTTCTTCCACTCTTCACCGCAATCTTCGCTCTGTTTCCCCCTCAGCTCTTGCCTCAAGTGTCCTGACCGCTCTTCCCCATCTTGATTCTTTCTCCTCTCTCCCACTTGAAACTGCTACAGACACTCTCCTCTCTTCTATTTCCACCTCTGTCGACCTTCTCTGCCCTTTCTCCACTAGGTCAGCAAATTCTTCTCCACCTTCCCCGTGGCTGTCAGATGTTCTCCGCAACAACCGTAGAGAGCTAAGACTGGCTGAAAGGAAGTGGCGGAAGTCACAACATGACTCCGACCTCCACTCTTATCAGTCTCTTCTCTCCAGGTTTAGAACGGAAGTTGCTGCCGCTAAAGCATCCTACTACAGGGGGAAATTGGAATCCTCTGCATCTGCCCACGCAAACTCTTCACCATCTTCTCCTCTCTCCTCAACCCTCCTACTCCCCCACCTCCCACTACCCTGTCTGCAGATGATTTTGTCTCCTTCTTTGAAGAAAAGGTTGACAAGATCCGCCGATCTTTCCCCCCCGCCTCTACCCAGCTCTCTAGGCACTGCCCTCCTCCTCCCTCTTCTCTGACCTGCTTCTCTCCTCTTTCCACAGATGACCTCCTACATCTTCTCACCTCCAATAATCCTACCACCTGTCCACTAGACCCTGTTCCTTCCCCTCTGTTCCAAACAATCGCTCCAAACCTCCTTCCCTTTATCTCCTCTATCATAAACAGCTCTTTGTCATCAGGTCATGTACCATCGGCCTTCAAGTCTGCCAGAGTCGTGCCCATCCTAAAGAAACCAACTCTAGACAGCTTGGACATCGGCAACTACAGACCTATCTCTCTTCTCTCTTTTCTCTCAAAGATTCTCGAACGTTCCGTCTACAACCAACTGTCTCTCTTTCTCACTCTGAACAATCTTCAGGACCCTAACCAGTCTGGCTTCAAAGCTGCACACTCTACTGAAACTGCTCTCATTGCAGTTACAGAGAAGCTCCATGCAGCTAAAGCTTCCAGACTGTCCTCGGTTCTGATCCTTCTCGACCTCTCCGCAGCTTTTGACACGGTGGACCACAAGATCCTCCTGTCTATCCTTGCCGGTCTTGGAATTACCGGCTCTGCATGGCAATGGTTTGCATCATACCTGCAGGGACGCTCATACCAGGTAACGTGGCAGGGCAACACGTCCGCTCCTTGTAGTCTCTCCACTGGCGTTCCACAAGGCTCAGTTCTTGGTCCTCTTCTTTTCTCACTGTACACTCACTCTCTTGGTAAAGTGATATCCTCTCATGGATTCTCTTACCACTGCTACGCCGATGACACTCAACTCATGCTCTCTTTCCCACCGTCTGACACACAGGTTTCTGCCCGTATCTCAGCCTGCCTCGCCGACGTCTCGTCTTGGATGGCGGCTCACCATCTCAAACTCAACCCCTACAAGACGGAGCTGCTGTACATCCCGGGAACTGCTGGACCAAGAAACGATCTTGCCATCACCTTTGAGAACTCACTGGTCACTCCTTCTACTGAAGCCCGAAGCCTTGGTGTAGTGATGGATGATCAGTTATCGTTCTCAAGTCATGTTGCAAACGTAACTCGGTCCTGCAGATTCCTCCTGTACAACATCCGGAGAATTCGACCCTTCCTCTCTAGAGAGGCCACCCAGGTCCTTGTTCAGTCTCTCGTCACTTCCAGACTTGACTACTGCAACTCTCTTCTGGCTGGTCTCCCTCTGCGCACCATCAGGCCCCTGCAACTCATCCAGAATGCAGCGGCACGGGTCGTCTTCAATGTCCCAAAATTTACCCATGTCACTCCACTGCTGCGTTCTCTCCACTGGCTTCCTGTAGCTGCCCGCATCAGATTTAAAACACTGACGCTGGCCTACAAAGCCAAGTACGGACCAGCCCCTCCGTATCTGATGGCAATGGTCAAAAGCCGATCCGCACCAAGAGCCCTTCGAGCTTCAAGTACGGCTCGGCTTGACCCGCCATCCCTCAAAATCCGCGGAAGACAAGTGTCCAGGCTTTTTTCTGTCCTGGCACCAAAGTGGTGGAACGAGCTGCCCTTGGGTGTCCGAACGGCCGAGTCGCTCGCTGTCTTCAAACGCAGACTGAAGACCCACCTCTTCAGAGAGTACTTGGACGAATAGTTCTATGGTCGCCTTATTGTATTGTGTTTAGTAATGTCTAAGCTTGGAGGTATCTTTTGAATTGTTAGCCTATTCTAACTAGTTGAGGTTTTTCTTGGGTAAATAGCAAAGCACTTTGTAAGTCGCTCTGGATAAGAGCGTCTGCTAAATGCCGTAAATGTAAATGTAAATGTAAATGTAAATGTGTGTGTGAACCCTGAGGCACTGTGGGTCAACCACATTATCACTAATGTTGGACAGAAACGGTAGGCACTGGTGACATCCACCCGTGTGTTCAGTATCACTGACCCAAATATATATAAAACTGTAGAGAATGTGATTCTGTGAACTTTCTAAAATAAATTCAAATAAATCAATGTTTTTTTTGTGTGTGTATGGGACAACGCAGGTATGGGATGGGGATGGTATTAAGGAATTAGGGTGTAAGGTGGGGATGGTGTCGAAGCAACACCATACTCTTCCTTAAATGGGAAACACTGGCTATAGATCTACTTGTGAAGGTGAAGATGGCTTTGTGTTTGAATTGTCCAGTTTTAACTTAACTTAACATCTAAACTTCGAGTTAATGTGGATTTCAAAGAACTTTGGTTGGCCTATGAAAATGAGATCAGTCTGTCGAGAAATGAAGCATACGGAATTAATTGCTAATCTTTGCTCATGACCATTCCCACAGTATTAATAATTACTTCATTACTTTTCCCACAAGAACATTAGTTAGCCTTATCCTCATTCATGTTGTTCTACTGCTGTGAAATCTGTGGCGCTGCCACTCAGCCATGTCTGCGTGTGTATGTAATGTCTTGTTTTCCACAAAGTCGATTGTGTATGTCGTATACATTAAGTGTATTTATAATGTCATACAAACCTTCAATTATGAAAACCTTTTCTGAGAAAAACTGAGCAAACAAACAGTTAAATCATTAGTAAATTGTGAGTCAAGTGTGCTCGGAAGGTCCTGTGGTAAAGGTGATGATATAAAATACTGTGTTGAATGTGTTGCCTCACACTTTGGCTTCTCTCCATCACTGGTGTCAGTCTTACAAAAATATAATTATATTTTTTGAGATCGTCCAAAACAAAGTTAGTCATTTTTGTACTTCTTCTTTTAGCATGGGTGTTTCCTTCTCTGCCCAATCTGACTATGCTGAATCTTCCATTTATTGTTCTGATCAGCAGAAAATCCTCAAAATTACTCTTAACACCTCAACTTTGAATTAAAATGAATATTGCTGCCATGGTGGTATTTGTATTGGGATAATCATGAATGCTGGTAATTATGCAAGGTGTGTTATGATGCTTGGTGTTTGCCAGGTATCACCATTCAGAAAAATAAACCAATTTCAAGAACTGCTGCAGACTGATGAGCAGATTTTCTCCAACACAGAAAGAGTGAATGCATGAAGACATTTTCATCTAAAAAAAAAAGAAGAAAAAAAAGATTTTAATACATAGCCCCTTCCCCCCTGCCCCTCACCTGCTAATATATAAAATTATTATCCACCAGCCACATTTCTGATGTTTCTTAACCCACCAGTGTGTCCATTGTTTGTTGTTAGGGAAGATTCCCAACAGTGGATTTGGCCATACACAACATTGGCTTGCTTCACTGGCAATGATTCAAAACTTCCTATTGAGAGTTAACAGAAACATTTTCCAAGGCAAACACAATATTTAAAACCAACCACAGTATTTTATTCGCTATTTATTATTTAATTTCAATATCATTTAAACTCCAATATGTTGTGGTTGACCTCTAAAATACACTATGTCAATCGACACTCCTTGTATTGAACGTATTCAGCTACTTGAAGTTGCATCCACTGTTGACATAGATGTCCAAACGCACACACACCACTTGTCTAGGTCCTGTAGAGAAGTACTCCCAATAGAATAGGACTCTGTGTAGCAGATAAACATGAACCATTTGTCACCATGCCTAATGCCAGGTGTGGGCAAGAAGCCCCCAGCATTGAGCAGTGGAACTGTTTTCTCTGGAATGATGCAGCTCCATCCAATATTTTTGGGATGAGTTGGGGAGTTGGGGGTGAGGTTGGTCATCATTCGACATATGATTGCTCTCAGTCAATGAACACTGTCCGCACCCCCATGCCAGTACTAACCAAAACATCCCCACCCAATACCTACATTTCCTGACATTATTAGTAACTATTGATGGCTGGCCCCTTGTTCCCCAAGTCAATGTGAAATACAGTGTTGAATGTGCTGCCTCACACTTTGCGTCTTTGCATCACTGATGGCAGTCTTACAAAAATATATATTTCCAAAACGTAAAAGTCAGTTGTTTTTCTACTTCTTCTTTTAGCATGGGTGTTTCCTTCTTGGCCCAATCTAATTATGCTGAATCTTCAATTTTCTTACACTCCAATTTGTATCAATCAAAACTCAAAGTCCTGATCAGCAGAAAATCCACAAAACAACACTAAACACTTCAAGCAAATTCAAATGAATAAGGCTGCCATAGTGGTGTTGCTATTGTGATCATCATGAAGGCTGATACTCATGCAAGTTGTGTTATAATGCTTGGTATAAAGAGAGAACGCTTCTGCAAAGCTATGTCATAACACTCAAATGTTATACAGTGAACTATGAAGATATTTTTATGCCCCCTCACCCCTCCTTTTTAGGGCCTCAAATGTAATTAGACCTGCTAATATCTTACATTTTCATTTGTAATGCTCCATTGCAGATCCTTTGCAGCCAATGACTGCTTGAAGTGTGACCTTTTATAACATCTTCCTAGAGGGTGTTCTCAATTCCTCCATCATCCACCACAAACAAGCGATTTGTCCGACAGTAATCATTGTATGCTGCGTCTGTAACTTCGCCTCAATTGATGAAATGTAAGAGTATTTACCCTTTACCATTATGTAGTGGTGGGCAGCAATCTACTGAATGTTGACACTTCCACTGGTTCTGGTGGCAAACTACAAAGCAGAAAAACCTCTGATTGACAGCTTTCTACCCTGACCCGACCTCTGCATGCATCAATACATATGCTTAAATTAAAATTTCAACATCATTTCTGCTCAAAAATGCTGTGGTAGATCTAAAATACACTATATGTCCAAATGCCCATGAACACCCCTTCTAATAAATGCATTCAGATACTTTTAGTTGCATCCATTTCTGACACCGATGTGCAATTGCGCACACACAGCTTGTCTAGACCCTGTAGAGAAGTAACGTCATGTTTATCTCTCTGAAGCAGATAAACATGAACCTTTTGGCTACATGCTTAATGCCAGGTGTGGGGTAGAAGCACCCAGCACTGAGCTGTGGAGCAATGGAACTGTATTCTCTGTTGGAGGTGAGGTGGGTTGGTAATCATCAAACATATTAATGCTATAGTCAATTAATGCAATCAAATCCTTACAGCAATGCTTTTTTTGTATTTTACATGGGCCAAAGTTGTTTTTGTACTTCTTTATTTAGCATGGGTGTTTTCTTCCATTTTTCTTACACTCCAGTTTGTATCATTTCAAATATATTAAATTTCAAAGTCCTGATCAGCAGAAAATTCACAAAACAACACTAAACACTTTAAGTGAATTCAAATAAATATGGCTGCCATAGTGGTATTGCTATTGTGATCATCATGAACACTGATACTTATGCAAGTTGTGTTATGATGCTTTATAAAAAGATTGCATCTGCAAAGCTGTCAGAACACTCACATGCTATACAGTGGACTGTGTGTGAAGATATTGGCCCAAGTCGCTTAAAGAACCCTTTGCAGCACCTTTATTTGTATACTGAACTCCTTAAAGTGGCGCCGGTGTGCCCACGCTCAGTAAATACAAAGGTTTGGAAAAGATAGACACTGTACCATGTGATGTGACATTCGGTAAACAGGCCATGTAACACACGAGTAAGGCATCAGGTGTGACAGAATGCAAGATGCAGTGCTGTTGGCCCTGTTTTTAAACTAGCCCTTAATTTTTATTATTTAATGAAGCATTTAAAGTAGTGTTGCTTCTCCCTTCACTTCACCAGACTCATCTCAGTGCTTGTAGAGACTAAATCAATAAAATCATTTGGGATGTGGTAATGCTCCTAACCACCAGCAACTCCTGAACAATTTGTTTCTTGCATTTTCTGTTACTATAATCAGGACTGTCTGAGAACTGAGCACAAAGAGTGGATGGGAAAATAAAGGACAATACTAAAAACAAACACACACTTGGGTTTTTAGTCAGTAGGGTTGGGATCCTCTTTAATGGCATCCATTTAGGACTTCACAAAAGACCATTTTTGCATAATATCAGACATTGCACATTTAAGGATTTCCATATCTGTGATTGCTTTGTCCCATTTCAGGCACATTTCTCTACCATCATTTCTCAATTTGAAAAGTTCCAGAGCACAAGTCCCCCACAGCGAAGACAGAAGACCGATGGGGAACTTGCCTTTAGAAAGTACCAGATGCTACAATAATATAATATACAATAATGCCATGTGTAGTTTGATTGTTCTGCATAAATTCATACATTTACAAATGGGACTCAGTCAATGAAGAAGTTTCAGCTGATAAAACACTGTGAGAGGGGGATCATATAAAACATGTTCTAACAACAAAAATAGAAAAGTGAGATTTCTTAACATTTCGTTGTTGGCTGATGATGCTATGCTACATGACACGACACCTCCGTCCTCAAACACTTATGCCACATACACACACACACACACACACACACACTCTAAACACTGTGTAAGCGTACGGTATATCGTGTCAATTGACATTCAGCCACAGATATCAACTCGAGGGCTACATTCGGGTTCAGTCATTGAAAAGTAAGTCTAGGAATCCCAACCCTAATTTGGTATCAAGCTTTTTTTTCGTAGTTGGAAAAAAGTACTAATACAATCCTGTGCAAAGGTTAAAAAAGGAGTAAAATATGACAATATTCACTCCTAGTGTGTGTGTGTGTGTGGGGGGGGGTGTAAGTTTGTAGAGAGCGCATTGATTCGTCCGTTACTGGGGGGGGGGGGGGGGGGGTTCTTGGGGGCGGCAAGGCGGTGGCTGCACTACCTGTGGATGGCCAGGTGCAGCCCATTGAGGGAGGGTAGGGGTATGTGATACTCCAGCTGGGCGAGGAGGGAGAAGTGATCAGAGGGGATGTGTGGGTGAGGGCAGCCTGTGATGCAGTTGTCCACAAGCCACTGTGTCTCCAGTGGGCCCAGCAGCCCCAGCACGCTCATATGAGTCTTAGAGAAGAAGATGTAATCGATTACGCCCTGCATAAGAAAAGAAGAGAGAGAAATCAGACAAAGGCGCCAAGACAACGAGCCACAGCACAATGGAGTACTATTACCAAAGATCCAGTGGCTGTCCTCATTGACATGTTAAAAAGCATGTTTTTTTTCCACATACATTTTTACATACATACTCTGTGGATATTTCATGCTGATAAATGACACATTTGCTGCTCCAAATCTGGGTAGTGCGCCCCCACAGTTCCGCTGTGTCTGTAAGGGTTTTTACTCTTTACTATTTACGTAGTGGTGGACGACAACCTACCGAATGTGGACACTCCCACTGGTTCTTGGGGCAAAAAAAGGCTGCTTTCTATCCTGATCATTTCTCACAAAACACCGTCTCTGCAGCCTAACCCTTTAAATGTGTGGATATTGTCACGGCCATGCAAAAACCTTATGTCTCTATTTATGCTGTTTTTGACATTATTTGTCAATATAGTGTGGAGATTTCACAATGAATGTGAATAACTAAACTCATGCCCAACAGAAATACACCAAAATGACTTTCAAAATCATTTTACATTGACTTCCAAAAGGTTTTTTTTTCATGCATATAATACGCAGTAATTCACATACCACACACCTGACTTGTTGCACATGTTGATGTTTTTGCACGTCAGTATTCTTTAAATATTAACTACAATACTTGGCAAGCCGTACACCCCTAAATTTGAATGTCCAATCCTAGTCACAGCCATAAAATTATCTACCCTTTAACCAGTGGTCTGGCTTGGAGTAATGTTCTGGTCAATGCTCAATATTTTACTGGGATGCACGCATTCTTTCTCAAACTCTCCATGGAAGGCAAAGGAAAAAGGATATTACAACCTTCAGCTTGAGCTTGTTAACAGTATGAGAGGATGAGCTGCTGAACATATTTCTCTCCATTTAAACAGACATTTTCCTTTATGGACATTTTCCTTTAATTTAAACTGCCTTTTAGCAGATACAAGGATATGGGTCCTCACCTTGAAGTCGTAAGTGTAGTTGGTGTAAGGCATCAGATTACTCTCATAGGCGCTCTTCAGTTGGAAGCTGTGTGTGATGCTCCCGTCCGGTTTTCCGTTCTTGCCATTGCAGCTGAAGTTGGTCAGACACTCACTGTAGCGCAGCTCTTTGAAGTCTTTGTGATTCTCTGCCACTCCACCGTTGCTCAGGTACTCCACAACACCTGCAGAGCAAAGAATAACCGCATGCAGCAGTTACCGGCATCTGTCTGTCAACAGTTAACTTTCAAATCTTTCCACCATACAAATTCGGTTTCATTTTATTTGATTTATAGTTTATAGAACCAAAACCGTTCATGCTGTATTACAACGACAAATGTAATGATTACTGGTGGTGCATTTCTTTTACATTCTATTCACTATTCTATATAGATAGGCTTCGTCTGGGGTTCTTCAGTAAAGGGTTATACGGTTCTATGGTTATAAGGTTCTATGTAGAACCATGCTAATTCAAGGAAGCATTTGAATGCCATTATAGATTCTTTGCCTGTTTAAAGAAGAATTATACCAGGTATGTCTTGCTCCTGGGCTCCCCCTACAGTGTACTGTGAAATTTCTGCTTTGAGCCACCCCTAAATGCACATATTCTGGGACTTTTGAGATACTGAACCATCCCAAATGTATGTGAACGGTCCCAAATTGATGTGATCAGTTAAATAAGTGCTGGCCAATGTCAATAGAATATCTATAAATAAATAAAAACTAAAAACACTAGTCTTTTATTGTACCTAAACGTTGACATGTCTTTTAAATGCAATTGGTATATTTGTTTTTGTTTTGTTTTCTTTGGTTTTGTTTTGTTTTGTTTTGTAGTCTTTTTCAGACTAATATTATTTCTATTTTAATTATTTATTTATTTATTACATTTACTTTAGGTTAACCTATATGACCTTGGTATGGAATGAAGGGAGCCAGCTGTTTGTCAGTATTAATAACACCATTTTGATTATTCTTGTTAAGAAGTAATGACTTTAAAGTGTTAAACATTTAATAATGCAGATTTCCAGCTCGAACCGAAGACGTGCTTAGTGTCTGGAGTTTGCTTTTTTTATTTTTAAACTGGAGCTACAAGGCTAATGTAGCAGGTAATGCAAGCTTTTGACCATTAATTAGCACTGTGCAAACTGCTAAGCATCTCAAACAGACTCTCACAGCATAAAGGCTTACCAGAGTCTGGAAGAGAGTTGAGGTCAGCACACAGGACGATGGGGATGGAGCCGGAGTCAGAGGTGGATGGGGTGGAGATGTTTGAAGCCAAGGCCCTCTCAGTGATGCTCTTCAGCTCTGACAGAAACATCATAGTCTGGATGAGCTTCACGTCAGAGTATTCCGGGTCCCAGTGCATGTGAGCATTTGCCACCAACAGGAGCTGCTTCTCTGTAGGGGACTTCAAACCTGCAGAAGGACATTAGCACATTAGAACAGGATGCGTATACATTCCTAAGTGCTGAAGGTCAAGCAAGCCTCAGCAGGCTGCACAAAAACGTTATGTTAATTGTTATGTAACGTAGCGCCTTCACATCGGTTCACTATTTTTTCTTGCACTGGAAGATGCTGTTTGCTACTAAAAAAGTGTGAAATATATTCATAACAAGTTTATCTGGTTCATTTTTCCCCTCATAAATGAAAGTAAAGAGCATAAAATGAGGAAATGAATTCACATTTTTAAGATCTCCTGTTTTCAGAACAATCAAGACTACAGTACTGCAGTACTGTGGCATTGCATCAGAGGAAAAACTTAAAAGAGGAACCTACTAAAATTCTGGTTAATCCACCCGGTAAAAACAGCTGAATGTGAAATCTGAAATTTTAGCAAAACATGCATTTAAAGTCTCTAAAAGCACAAAGCTGTTTGATGGTGAAAATGGTAGTGAATATGCTGTATCCATACTTTTTTTTGTTCTGTCCTCAAGTGAAATTTAGGTGTGCAAGCCCAGCCTGCAAACCATGATGTATTTATGCGATTTGGCCATTTAACACCGCAAAAAAAGATTAGTAACATACTTTTGCTTTCATTGTTAAATAACATTTATTCTCTGACTTGCACCACTTAAGATGAGAAAGTTCGTTGTAGAACCTAAATTGTCTTCAAGCAACCAGAAAATATTCTGATAATCGGACATATTATTTTTTCCAGATGCACAAGGTGACCTTGAATTCAGATTCAGCTCCAGTCTTCCTGATCGCCTGGAAGACATTTTTTTCCTAGCTGTGAAGAGGCAACATCTTACATTTATCTGCAAGCTGTACGTTGAACTGTATTTAGGCGAACTGCATTAAGAAAAAAAAGTGGAATTACAAGTGTTTGTAAGGTCAAATCTGAGGACATTTAACACAAAAATCTAGAAACTAACTGGACAAAATTACTGGCACCCTCAATGTGATATAGGTAGAACATCCTTTGGAAACCATAACTGAACTTAAATCACTTTCTGGAACCATGACCAAGCTTCTTACACCTCTCTACTGGTATTCTGGACCACTCTTCTTCTGCATCCTTCATCCTTTAAAGAATGTCTCCCCAACTGCTGCTTTTACATCTCTCCATATGTATCTGGACTCACTGTTGGTCACTTCAGGACTCTCCAGTGCTTTGTATTAAACCATTTCTTTCTTTGAGGGACGCTTTGGGTCACTGTCCTGCTGGAAGGTCCATGACCTCTGACAAAGCCCCAGCTTTCTTACACTGGGCCCTACATGATGATGCAGAGATCGTCTATGAACTCCCACCATGCCTGACAGATCTTTTTTTTTTTTTTTTAAGGCCTGGCATTAGGCACGGTGCCAATACTCTTATATTTGGCAGCATCTAAGCTTAAAGGTATGTTTTAACTGTAGCCTGTTGTTTTGGACGAAAGCGTCCACCAAAGGTCATAAATGTAGAGATAAATCGGCTGAAGTTGACTTTTACTGGTTTGACTGGTACAATAAAAATGGAGATTCATTGGCAAGCGGTCTGAGCATTCAGTGCAATTTTTGTGTACACACACCCGGCATGTTCTTATTCATAAATCTTTAAAATGATGCAAAACACACACATTTATTTTTCTAAAGGTTGGGACTGGTAGTTCATTTACATGTTTACTACATATTGGACAAAGTAAGAAACCTGGTCATTTCTAGAACTGCCATGTTCTCTTCTTATAATGGGAGTTTTTGACCACATGAAATTATAGATAAATACTTTTTAATATGTTTAAAATTACACCAACATGTTAGTGAAAGTCCAAGGATGTACACTGTACATTTAGGAGCATCACATTTGACAAAAAAAAGATAACAAAGATATATAAAAAAAGATATGTTTTGTTTAAACCAAGAGACATCTCCAATGCTTCAGTTACATTAGGCAAATCCACTTAAATGATTTAGCACTGCTCTGTGGTTCTGTGGGAAACAACTCATATTCTCATTCATTAGATTCTGAGAATTCCTACTTTAAATAAGGAAGAGAAACCAAATACGTTAGCTGCAAATAAAAAATAAAACAAATTACCAAAGCCAAATGCTCAAAATAAGTATATTTTACTGATGCCTAATGACTTTTTCATAACTGAAATTAGGTTTGACCAAACGATTACGGGAAGACTGCTTGCTTTTCTATTTATGGTGCTTTAATATTTTGAGTGTCTTTTTTGATTTAACAGTATTGGCAGTTAGTGTTCTCCTCCAATCGTGATCAACTCGAGGACACACATGCTAGCCTTCACCCTGTTTTGTGGTCAGAAGTTTACACACATTTCTCACAGACCCGAATGTCATTGATTTAAATGAGTTTTAATTTTTAGGGTTTCTGAAATCAAGGTCTAAAATACACATACCCACTAAAGTCCTGTTAGCGATCATGATTCTCTACAGTTGGTAGAGTCTTTGTGCCTATGTTTGTTTTACAGCACTGGACTGACCAACACACAGTACAATGGGAAAATCCAAGAAGCTCATTGCAGCACTAAAGAGGATTACTGGAGATTTGATGACCCCTTAATGAGCCATTTCTAAACAACTGCAGATTCCAAGATCATCAGTCAAACAACTGTACTACTTTGCCAAGGTCTGAAAGAAGATCTACACCATTCCTTAGCTAAGAGCAAACTTGTTTAGATGTTTAGGAACAACCCAAGAACCACCCAAAGACCTCCAAAGCACAGGCCTGACATTAACCAGATGCTGCTGGAAGAAGAAGAAGAAAAAGAAGCCCCTGCTCCAAAATCGACACCTTCAAGAAAAAGAAAGAGCCTTTTGGAGGAAAGACCAGGTGTATGTTTATAGTGACTGTGCGTAGTAAGGTGAAATTGAGTATTATTAAATTGCTGTAATGCAGGTATGCTATATGTCCAAATGTTTGTGGACACCCTTTCTAATGAATGCATTCAGTTACTTGAAGTAGCACCCATTGCTGAAACAGATGTGCAAATGTACACACACACACACACACACACACACACACACACAGCTTGTCTAGTCCGTTTAGAGAGGAACTACTACCAATAGAACAGGTTTCCTATTGACACAATGTCTAATGCTAGACATAGGCTAGAGGGGTACAACATCCCTCTGCATTGAGCTGTGGAGCAGTGGAACTGTGTTCACTAGAATGGTGGTTGGTGCTCCATCCAATACTTTTGGGATGAGTTGGGGATGACGTGGCCTGACCTTACTAAGGCTCTTAAAGCAATCATATCCTCACAGCAATGATCCAAAGTCTTCCCTGGACAGTAGAGAGAGTTACTCCAACAAAGGCAATAAATAAACTTTTTTTTCAATACCGCTGATTTCAGCAGAAACAAAAAATAAGCCGGTGTGCAAATACTTTTGTCCATATACTGTATTTTTTTGGCTTAAAACTAAAAAAAAAAAAAATATATTTTGATATGCAATGTAACTGATAAAGCCATACTTAGACAGGACGGCGAAACAGACGTTTGTGTGGATGACTAATTCAGAGGTTGTGCTTTTCTGCCATCTAGTGGAACAAAGCAATACTACAAAAACAACAGGCCGTGACTGTAATCAACACCAGGGTTAATCTCTTACCTCCAGTAAACATCTCCTTTTTCACCTCCAGCAGGACGGCAACTCCGATGTTGTCTTTGGTCATGACCCGGTTTAGCATGACCTCAGAGCCTTCAGAGTTTGCCATGGCCACCTGATTGAACTCCACCGTGTGTTTCTGAACAAGTGCAAATCTGAAGAGTGTCAGATACAGACAGATTCAGATATATTTTGAATAAGATATGAATTTCAAAGTGTTCTGAATAAAACACTGGCTGTTTTGAGCAATCAATGGTAGGCTCACTTTTCAGTTTTGAAGAACACGGCACAGCCGTCCACATGCTTCCTCTCCTGTTCAGACACAAGTTTGGCACGAGACTTTGGACAGAAAAACCCGTCATATCCACGCTCTTTTAGAGTTTCCATAAAGAAGGTGTAGTACTGCTCTGTTTCCACTTCCTGTAGGAGCAGTGTAAGAGTCAACATCGCTAAACACCACACATGTAAATAAACCACCAATAGGAAAAGTGTGATAAATTGTGTAATTGCCTTATAATTGCCTTATAAATAGTTTATTGCCTCCTATTATTGTCTCATACTAGACAGCCTTCTGTTTCACAAATGTTCTATTAATAATAAAATATATTAATTATAATAGATCAGTAGATCAATCAACAAATGCCATAAACATAAATCACTATCCTAACCACTATCATAATCCACAGTGCAGGCTAAAAGTAAGTGAATTCTTGAACTGAATAACCTGTAGCAACATTTGACTATTTGGCATAGTTCCCACTAACAATTCTTTCTTGAAAAGTACAGAAGTTGTCAGGCTTTGAGTGTCTTTATTTACTGGATTAAGTGCTTCTGAAACTTCCAACCTATCTCCCCAATTGACACCTTTTGCCAGTCATCCTCTGGGAGAAGTCATTTCCATAGAAGTACTTTTTTTTTTTTTTGCATGCACTCTTGATGTTTACTCAATGTGCTCAACACAAGACACAAACTGTACAAACTGTATTGCATTTTACTAGCTTAATTAGATGTGTTGGTCTATAATTGTGACTTAGATAATGATCAGATCACATTTTTCAGAAATCAATACAAAACCCAGGGAATTCTAAAGGGGTTCACTTACTTCATCTTGCAACTTTAATAGGTTTAATATACTTTACAACTTTAATATATATATATATATATATATATATATATATATATATATATATATATATATATGTGTGTGTATGTATATGTGTATGTATGTACAAGATGTGCAACTTCTGGCTTGCATTACCTGTAGACTGATGATGTCAGCGTCACAGTTGGTGATATCCTCCATGATGCCTTTCTTCCTGTACTCCCAGTTAAGAGCCCAGGAAGGACAGTAGCCGTACAGCTGTCTTGTGGCGTACTTGTCGCAAAGTACATTGTAGCACATAACTGTGAATACGGCTAGAAAGGAGCAGCAAACATTTGTTCCTTGATATAATACTTCTAAAATGAAATCATGTCTTACGATCTAGAAACCAATCCGAAAGCACTGCATTGTTTCAGGACACTGCTGCATTCACATACTCAGTGGACGGTCCAGCTGAATTCATAAAATTAGCTGTACATGCACAAATATACTATTCTGCTATGAGCCTGGAGAAAAAGATTTTCACCCTAAAGAAGTATAAAGTAAATATCTAAGTTAAGAAAGCATCAGAAAATTCATGGCCATGTATTGACTCTAAACAAATGCTGGTGCTGCAACAGTTGCCACTAAAGGAAATGACTGTTTGGTAGCTGAGCCTAGAAGGCAAACTCGCTGTGAACACTACTTAGGAGGCAAGTTTGATCTATTTTAAGTCTGTCCTAATTTAGCATGTCCTTTCCCCTCATTGTAGAAACGAATAGAACGCAACCAAGAGGTATAAATGTAAACAAATTCCAAAAACTAATAGGTGACGACTAAGAAAATAATAATCTACAATTAGCAGAATGGTAAAAACCTTTGCAACAGAATTATTTCTAAAGCTTTGCGTAGTAATTACGTAAGCCGCTGATCTTGTGACATGAACCAGCACTGTGAGGACGCACTCTGTTACCTGTGGGCATGGTCTGGTCTCGCTCCTTCAGCGTGATCCAAGGTCTCTGAGGGAGTTGTTCTGGGTGGACTAAATTTGTGAAGAAAAAAACATGATGAACTGATAAACGTGGCTATGTTTCAATGCGTGACATATTCAGAATCTAAACGCTGAGAGCATTTCTTACAAAACTCCCAACATGTTACCTGCAAGATTGTCAAGCATGTAATTCAACAGCTTTCTTGTTCCGTCAGGCTCCTGGTAGAGGTTGAGAATATCTTGCGACAGTGGATTACCTGCAAATGTTACATTTCCTATTACATACATGTCTGACTGTGAACTTCACTGTGGCATCCAAAAGCTTATATGAAACGTCCTTTCCTGGTTCTGCCTGATCTGTGGCTCATGGTTTCAGAGAATACTGTGAGGAGCAATGACAATCTTTCTGCATTTGAGGACATTCAACTGGCTTGTTCATTTTTTCTTTTTTCATGAACTGCACTGCATTCACTGTGAGCTTTAGAGCAGAAAGAAATCGATTTTAACTGCTTGAAACTGCTTATCTTATACCTCCCTTATATCTTTATGGAGTTTTACACACTCTTTACCTGTAAACCCTAACTGCACTTCTTAATGAAATAATGTAAACGTTAACAAAGCTCCTAACTTAAGCTGATTTAGCCAAACAAGCTCAAAAGATTAATTGCTGAGATATGGAATCAGTCTATTTGTGTCCATATGCTTTTTGCATATTTTGAGTCAAGGTTAATTTATTCAATTAAGCTGTTCTTACTGAGTGAACTGAGCTGTTTCAATGAGATAAGGTGATCTTCAGGGTGCGTCTTACATTTGGGCAGTGCAACCCTGATGAGTGAAGCTCACACCTTTCCATTTGGCTCCTGGTACCATCTATCTGTATACTGAACGTGAACAGTGAAGATATTACTTCACGATTTACTAGACACGCATTACCTATTTCAGCTGACGTGCTGCACCTATTTCTAATTTTAGACATTTTATAGTAAAAGTGCTAACTTCTTCCTCACAAGAAAATTGCATTTCTATTAATTACATTTAATAAATGATTTTTTTTAAATACAGTTCTTCACTTGTTGAATTGTATGACCTTCATCTTCCAATATTAATCAAATCCAGATCAAATGTCCAGATGTTCAGCAATGGTAAAGACTTATGTTAAAGATTTTCACAGGCTGCCTTAATGTATGTATTTATTTATTTTTTTTTTTACTGTATTTCATATTATGTATCACTTTCATACATTGAGCCAAAATATATCAAGCTTTTTTTTTCTTGGGGTGGCATTTAAAAAAAAAAAAAAAAAAAAAAGCATTTTGTAAGTTAATACTTTGTTACTTGTAACACCACTGCTGACATTTGTTACTATTTTATATTACAAACTAACTTCAAGCACTTAAACCTTTACAACAAAAATACAAGATGAAAATATTGAACGGCCTCCTCACTAAGGCGTGTGCATACATTTGACTAGTACTGTATATTTAATGGCTTCAGCAATTGAAAAGACATTAGAGACTCACCTTTGAGACCGAGGGTTTGTAATTGGAACAGCCGCCCGAGTTCATAAGGTAAAACCCGTAAACAGTTGTTGTTCAAAAGTAATTCCCTGGAGAAAAACATGAAAGGAGTACTTGATTCAGTTATTATGGACACAGCTTTTGAAGTCAACTATATTAATTCTTATTTTTATTTTAGACTTAAACTTAATTTTAAGTTCTATCAATAATGATGTGAAAGGTCAAGCTGTTTGCTAGTGAAGGTTAGTTGAAGATCAAACATACTAGTTCTCACGAAGGTAAAGACAAAGTACCGACATTAAAGTGGATCTTACTATATTACTTAGCTATAAAACATACAGTACTTTTGGCAATTTGTATAGATAACAGTCAGAAAGCCATATCTGGTAAGAACATTAGTCTTACAATTCGATCATGTGTAAAAATGGAAATATCTATGGTATAATGCAACACACAGTAGCAGTCATCTTGAAACCTAAATTTCAATGTAAATGTAAATTTGTCCATTTTTATAGATATAAATGTGTCATACAGTGTCAGAAATCACAAGCAAGTCTACTTGAGGTGACTTTCAATTCAATGCATCACTATAACTGAATTCTTGCTTGCTGTATGGACAAGTTATAAAAGTCTTCATTTCTTGTTAGCTACATTAGGCTCATTTCCCTCTAATGAGTCAAAGTAGAAAACTGTTGAAATCTGACCTTTGACCACCCTCCCCTTTACATTTTGGTCAAGCACTTGAACATCTAAAGCTGGAAACCCTAATTTAAGCCCCAATTCTGAGTCTGTGCTGGTCTGCTATAGTCTGCTAAGTTTGGCGCAATCTGATTCGACGGCACAGACTCCTGGCTGAGTTTCCGACCAGTATTAAAGCTCACATTTTTCTCCTACCTCAGGACCTAACGGACTGGCTTATAATGCTCACCGACTCATCTGAATGGATCCTACTGATATCCAATAAAAAATATGATCCAGTCAATAAAAAATAAATGTGTGTGTGTGTGTGTGTGTGCAGAAGCTTTTTAAGTAATTAAGTGGTGCAGGAAACAAACAATGCCATCCACCCAAATGTGTCTGTCTTCTTTACTGTTTCAGTGCAAAAGGCAGCAAAAGCAGCAAGCTGATAAACCTCTGTGTTTGTTTTGAGTGTCTCCTAGTAACAGGGAGAGCGAGTGTGTGTTCGTGTGAGTTCAGTTCAGTTTGGCAACAACTTGCAGGTAGGACTGAGAATGTTGGGACAGGGAATGTTGTTGTGTGTTTCTGTTCCTGTAGTGTGTGTTAATATTTCAGAAAATCCTAAGTTTTAGTGGGATAAATGGATACCCTCTTTTATAATTAGTTAGGACTTGGGCTAACTGCTTACTTTAAGCAGCAGGTAAAAGTAAATATTTTTTTTAGGCTGTTTATACATTTTTTTGAATGTGACCTATATCACGTGAAGTTTCGCCAGCATCACAGGAGCCATCAAGGAGTTCCAGTGAATGACAGCTGGGCTCATCGCTGAGAAGGCGTTTGAGCCCGCTGTACAAAAAAGAGGGGAAGTTGTTTGGCCACGCCCACTCCTTTGGTTTGCGTCCTTGGTTTCTTAAATCTTCTTGGTTTCTTTAGGATTTTTTTTTCTTTGACACTGCAGCAGCGCCCTCCTGTGGCCGCGTTCAGCCATTTCTTTCTAAATTGAAATACTTACGAGGTGTCGCCCACTTTTCTCTTCTCGTCAAGTTGGATTGATGTAAAAGTTGTATGAACACCGATATGGCTGTTCAGACTGAGTTGCGTTGTCGTGTATCAGATATGTATAAGATTTAATTACCATGTTTGCAAGTGGCCAAAATTGTGCACATACCTGAGAGAAACCATGTTGCCGAGTTCTGCTGGCAGGCTGCGAAGTTTGTTGGAGGACAGATTCAGGTAGACCAGGTGTGGGAGCTTGGCGATTTCAGGGGGAAGCCGGCTAAGGTTGTTGTTGTTGATGTGCAGCGCAGTCAAATGGGTGAGCGTCCATAGTGAACTGCTCAAGTTCCTGACCCGTCCTGCCCAGAGAGAGCATTCAGAAAAAAATTCCAACTGTCAAAAGACATCCATAGCACACTTTATTTTTTTGGTAACACATTGTTGAACCCACACATACTCTACAACACTAACACTCCATTAGGTGGGTTATTTATAATCTGGATTATTTTCCAGAAATATTTATCACTTAAAGGCAGTGAGCAGTAAAAGTACAAATACTCCAGTTTAAAAATGCTTTGGTAAAATCTGAAGTATGTTTTTTTTTTTTACTCAAGTACACAAGTAACAGTAAATATTTAATTTCTTTCAAATTAATTAAATATTTTAATTAATTAATTAACAGATATAAACAATCACGCTAGAACCACATACTAGAACTGCAGAATCAACACACATCACACTCATCAGTTCAGTGTTATATATCCATGCGGGACAACATACCGATTATCTCTAACTCGGCCCAGTGTGACTTCTTCCCATTGGCCGCCTCCTCTGCTGACATGATGGTGTAGAGCCTGCGTGGATCCGGAGGATCATATTTTTCCTTTGGCATGCCTGTTAATCTGTGAAATACAACAACCAGAATGAAAAACTAATTGTAATTTGATGTCAATGAAATTACAACACCAGCCGGTTTGCCCTTTTGTGGACATAAGGGGTATTAAACTCCCCAGAATTGAGCTGTGGAGCAGTGGAACTATGTTGCTTGGGGATGAGGTGCGGTGGTGATTATCCAACATCCTGAGCTCACTAACTCTCGTCATTGAATGAAATCACATCCTCACAGCAATGCTCCTCCAAAATCTAGTAAAGTCTTTGTCCCTGGACAATTTAGAAAGTTAATCCAACAAAATCAGGATCAATTCTTCTTAATAACCTTGAATTCAGAAGAAACAAGAAGTGTCCCAATACTTCTGTCAGTATAGTGTGGTTTTCCTCTTATTAAAAGTTGCACTGCAGAACGATCTCTAATTCACACTTGCTGTTAAGTTGCCTCTTATTCCAAATTTTTAAACACCCGTTGAAATGATCACACAAATGCTGAACTGTGAAGCTCTAGGGGATGGCCTGTGTGACCGGAGAGTGTTTATAACTTGTGCTTTGATACTTTGAACTGTTTACTAGAGCAGCTGTTAACCGATCAAAGTAGAGCACAAACATAGAGCACAGACAAACCAATGTCTAAACACCCAACCAAAATAAAAGCATGCAAAAAACATTAGTCATAAGTCAAAAGTGTGTAATAGTCTGCATGGTCCCAGAGTAACCCAAGATAAAATCTGAGCAATTACAGCTCTCTCACATTGGCTAACGTTAAGGTTCATGAGTCCACCATCAGGAGAACACTTACCAACAGCTGTGTTCATGGTAGGATTGCAAGAAGGCGGCTTGCTGCCTGTCTGCAGTGTGCTAAAGATCACATGGACAAGCCAGAGAGCTATGTGTTTTGTGGACGGATGAGTGCAAATAGATCTTTCTGATCATAATTTACATTTACATTTAAAGCATTTAGCAGAACCTCTTATCCAGAGCTTCTTATAAAAGCGCTTCGCTCTAAGCTGAGAATGAGAAGCGTTATGTTTGGAGAAAGGAAATCACTGTATACCAGCATCCCATCTGTGAAACACGGTGGTGGTAGTATCATAGTTTAAGTCAGTCTTGCTGCATCTGGGCCAGGATGGCTTGCCATAACTTACTGAATAATTCTGAATGATACCAGCAAATTCTAAAGAAAAATCTTGTGAGAATGTGGGTCATGCAACAAGACAATGACCCCAAAGTCATTCTACTAAAGAATGATTAAAAGAAATTAACCATTCTAAATAAAGTCCTATCCTTAACCCAGTAGAAATGTCATGGAAGGACCTAAAAGAGGCAGTAGGTGTGTAAGACTATACAACAGTTCCCGGAAATGTTTAGTTGTAGTTATTGCAGCAGAAGGGTTGCCAAGCAAAGGTTGACATACTTTTGCAAATAACAGATATCATATTGCAAATAACAGATGTCATATTGGATAACTGTCTTAATCAATAAATTAATTAATATTTATTTTTGTTTGTTTGATGGTCACAAATTTTAGAGGTGTCTAAAACGTTTGCAAACACACACACACACATACATACATACATACACACACACACACACACACACCTGTTGAAATGCATATTAATATACCGATATATTTATATGCATGTATATATCAACATATCTATTTATATTGTATACATATAAGCACAAGACAAACTAATAGCTAGTAAAGCAGGCTTGCTCCACATAATGACCTCATTTGCCTTATATAAAAATATCAGCAGTGGAGGAGTCAGGTCGCAGCTGTTGCATGAATAAGAGCAAAAGGCTGCCAAACTCCAGAAGAGTGGACCAAATGTGCACATTGACCAGCAATGTGAACTGCACCAGTAATACACGCACACTTCAGGTCTGATCTGGGATATATGGGCTGTTTCTACACTGTAATTGTGTGTGTTTATGTACTATAACGTCTTACGTAAAGCTCTTCTGAGAACTTCCAGAGCAACAACAGGTCAGCACGCAGCTTCACATCACAGCAACACTACAGAGAGAGCACGGATCTGGACTTAGGAAAAAGACAGTATGCAGAGCCGTGAGGGGAAGCACAAATGTGTCACTTGCAGTTCTCATAACAAACAGCTTGGCGTGACTCATTACCGCTGATCTACAACCCATCCGCACCGCATAACTAACTAAAAGTCTACTCTAGGCCTGGACAACTCTGGCAAGATAAGTTTCAGCGGATATTTCACTACTCAGTGGCCACCAAGAATATCCCGAGATCAACGTCAACTTTAGCCCAGCTCGAAAACTGCCAACGTTGTCGGAGCAGATCAGCTACAGCGAGCCGTAACTGATCCGCATGGGCTTCAAATCGGGCTGCCCTGGGTGATTAAGACAGTTCACGTTAGCTTAGCTAGCAGCTTCTCCTTGACTGAGAGGGGAAAACACCACGCCGGTGTAACCGGACACAAAAAAACAGACAGTATAAATGACAGGGAGGTTGTAAAGACCCTGCAGAGTTGATTTACCTGCATTCGGAAGGAGGTAAAGGAGTTGTCTGGGCGATGTTGTTGGAGACATGCAGACAGAAACTCCGTGACGGTCCGTCCCCGAGCGATCTGAGAGGCAGGGGGAAGGACGGCGGGCATGGCTTCCGCTCTTCCACTCAGACATTAAGGGTGGAGCGATTTTACTACAGTATTAATATGAACGAGGCCTGGAAAGACAGAGGACCGAGATAACACGGTGCCACTGACACAGCGATACCCTCCGTCTGTTATTTATCTAGCTATGCTACCACCTTCACAGAAAAAGAAAGCTGGGTTTTATAATGGCATAGTAATAAAAAGGCTTAATGGAAATGTAAAATATTGAATCAAATTTAAAACTAGCATAAATACCTTTTTCTAAATTTTCCTAACTTATTTTCCATGGGTTATGATTTATGTTTATGATTTAAAAAACAACGAACAACGAGAATCTGCTCCACATAAAAAACGATCTGTAAAATTTCTCCATGTTTATTAGTGTTTTTTATTTTTACAAGCATGGGTTAGGTAGTTTGTTCTCTTGTGCAGGAGTACTTGAAAAACACATATATAAAATCCATATCTACAGTGTGTGGTGTAGTATTAGTATTAGTGTCTCCATTAAATCATAATATTGAAAACTGAATTTTCAGTTTTGACATCTGCACTGAAAATCATATCAACCCTGAAAAATGAGAAACATCCACTAAAATGGATATAGTTATAAAAGTTTATTCATCATAAAAATATATTTTATTTAGTCTCTCTCAGTTACTCGTAATAATAACTTACACAAATCTGCAAATGTTGTTTCATTTGATTTTTATATACAAACAAACATTAACTGTTCATACATACGAATGGGCACTCGGGTGAAATGTATTAATATATTGATACATTTCGCTGTTTTATGAATATTTTCATATACTTGACAATAACTGTGTGGCGGAACGTTGTAAGACTGTGTGTTTCTACACGGAGGGTAACGAACTAATGTGTGCAAATATGGCAGCCTCCTGGAGGAGCGTTTTGAGAGGTCAGTTTTCTGGACTTTATATATTGTCCAAGGTCTTCTAAAAATGTCGTAATGACATTTAAACGCACAATACCAGATTGTGTCGTGTATCGTAGCTTGTGTATTAGACGTCTCTGTCTTCGTTTAGCGGACTAAACACATTAGCAGCATCAGTTAGCAATTCGGCGCTCTTAGCAGACCTGTTATATTAGAGGTGAAGAGAGTCGACTAAAGCATCCTCGGATTAAAGTGTTCAGTTGCATTGAAACGACGGCTTAAAGAAAACTAAAATCAGCAAAGAAAAAAATGTGTATGAGAAAAGAACCAGGTCTGAAACTAACAATAAAAACAGTTCCTATAGGACTAGATGATCAGCACCAGTCTGCGTGAGTACTGGAGACTAGGTTAGGTGCGTCTGTCAGATAATAAGCATTTTTACACTAGTCTTGTTTTCAACGTCCGAATAAAGATTGTCGAGGCTCCATTTTGCTGCATTGGTCCTATAATGTGGAGCTCTCTTCCAGACGACATGAGGGCACTCGATGATCTTACTACATTTAAGAGAAACGTGAAAGCATATTTATTCTGCCAGGTCAACAGTGGTCCTTTGATCAAAAACTGACCAATAATGAATGCTGATGAAGTGAATGTCAACAGGGTTACAGTGTGTTTCCAATAAAGTGGTTGTAGATATGTACAGACATTAGATACAGTAGGCCACATCAAATATTACTGTATTTTTATTTTTTGGTCTGTCTTACAGTAGCAGCTGGATGCCAGAGACAGCTCCTTCTCTCCAGCGCTCCATGTGTTTCATCTGCATCCCACAATGCACCTAGGCCTCCTTTGATAAGGAACTACGCTGCAGCAGCCAAGTGAGTTTTGCACTGTATTTTTGTAGGAACACACGGTTTAATTATAATTGAAATTCTTCAGTCACTTCTTGCAAATTAAGTTCATGAACAACACTTTCAGCTGTTTCCAATAAACCAATCAAACAAGACCAATTTGAATATCTCAACAAAACTAATAGAACAAGTGCCTTCTCCAAATTCCAAACACACAATGCCAACTTTAATGACTACTGCAGTCATTATGGCAAGCGTCATAACATTGTGACATTATGACACTATGCCAAGTGTCCTTAGTACTTAGTTGAGCAACTCTTTTGCTGTTACTACGTGATGCATAACCAGACAACAGCTTCTGGCAGCGCTCCTGAGGAATCTTTCCATTCCTCATGAGCATTGGCCTCTAGCTTACTATCATTCTTGTGTTTATGTGCGGCAACCGCCTTCCTCAGTCTCCACAAAAGATTATCTATGGGGTTCAAGTCAGGTGACTATGTCAACCACTCCAGGACCTTGCAGGACTACTTCTGAAGCCTTGTTCAGCTTTCAGGTACGTTTGGGTTATTTGTCTTGTTGGAAGGTCCAATGACAGCCAAGCATCAGCTTCCCCACAGAAGGCATGACGTGTTCTGCTAGGATTTCCTGATACTTAATTGAATCTGTCTTTCCCTCCAAGAAGCAAAGCAGCCCCAGAGCAGCACTGAGCCACTGTCATGCTTTCCTTTAGGCAGGGTGTTGTTTTCAGCATGAGTGTCATTGGACCTTCCAACAGGACAATGATCCCAAAAATTCCACCAAGGCTAGGTTTCAGAAGAAGTAATGAAATGTTCTCTGGGGTTTTCATGGAGTGTCTGACTAAGACTGCTAATAAACGTAGGTGTGATATTAATGTTTCATGTTGTAAAATTTGACTATTGATGGGCATGTAGCAGTACGCTAAATTGACTAGTTATATGGATAGTCATTTATACAGCTTTTGTAAACATCTTGGTTCAAGTTTCTTAAAGAATGAACTTCGGGTGGTGTTATTGCATGTATGTAAATGTATTCAGTGAGATTATGAAATGCAATAATGCCTATAAACACACCTACCACAACATGTTCATTGCTTCTAGAAGTATAGGACACCCACAAGCACTTTACTTTCTGTGTTAGTAATGGAAATTTTTGCTGGGTTTAACTGGTAGATGTTTGCTGTTTGAGGGAAATTTGGCCATCACCACAGTGTGTTGGTCAGAACACAATTAGACAAATCTTATGGCCACCGCGACCATCAGCAGAGATATATCTGCAAGCACCGTTGCTGTTTAAGCAGTGCCGGCGGAAGGTGTGAAAATAGACTGTTGGCGGTGTATACGATAGCAATGAGCATCGTGAGCCACCTTATACAGGGTGTAAAATAGGGCCCATAGACTTTCACAGCCATTATTACTTTCAAACAGCTGTGTCTTTTCAGTAGGTTAATATAGGTGGCATTGATTGATATAAAACAGGTGTAAGCTTATATTAATAAGCAGAAAACATGCATAGTGTAATGAACATTAACAGCACTACATCTAATGTGTATGTCCTGTAGATAACATTTGATTATTAAGAAGCCTGGTTTAGTATTTCATGTGGTTAGAAGTAATGGGGTAAAAATATCAATACTGAATAGTGACACATTTTATTTTCTTCCTGCAGACCAGCTAAAAAAACTCAAAAGCACGAAAAAAACACAGTAAAAGACACAAAAGATGAGGAGGAGAAGAAGAAAAAGCAGAAGCAGAAGCAAAAGGAGAGGATTGATGACACAGGTCGACATAAGCCCTATGGACTCACAGCCTGGGTCCCGATAGATGATGTGTATATGGTGAGGTACTATCCAAAACAAGTGTATGATTCAGATGTGGCTGTTGATATGCTGAAGAGCTTTCAGAAGTTGGACTTCACCCCGGAACAACAGCCTGTTTACATTGGCCTGCAACTGAACATGCAACTAGAGAAAAAGGTGAAACTTTCCTTTATTTTGTGATCATTTGTTGATCGTTTTAACAAGCTGAATTCATTTAGTTGCGTTTTTAAAGAATAATGTTTTGCATTAGTCTGGAGAGTTAGTTTGTTAGCCTGAAGAACAGAACATGAATGAAGGGGCTGAGTTTATTCCAGACCAGGGGTGGTTATAATCCATTTTGAAAAATGTAAATATATTTTGGGAATAGTGATCTTGCCAAGCCTTACAAGCTCTGCTTTTTTTGGACCTATTCTCCTACATTCCTGTTGAACTTCTGTGAATGCTTTGATGAATCAAGATATACCTAGATTTCACACATTGCGAGGTATATTGCAAATAGACGCATAGCCGTATAATTCCAGTGTGGGTTTTTTTGTCAGTGTAATACCTGTTAAAATCTTAACACTGCTTCTTTTTCCTTCTTATGTTTCAGAAAAAAATCAACCCTTTTGTTAGCACTGTCTATTTACCACATCCTTTCAAAAAGGAAATCAACAAAATTGTATTTTTCACAGAGGTGAGTGTCTTTCTCTGTGTTCAGTGATTGTAAAACACAGCAAGCCGCGCAATGCTACGACATCTACATTAAATTGATGGTACTGATGATATGATGGCTTTTCTAGAATCCAGAACAAGCCAGACAAGCCACGGAGTGCGGGGCAGCTATAGTAGGAGGAGTCGAGCTTGTGGAGAAGGTATGACAAAACACCATGTTGAACCACGTTGAACCATATAACTGTGTTGTAGAACTTGTTAGCTGCTACAGTATCAGTACAGCTGTGGTGTGCCCCCCTTCCCTCCGCAAGTTGTTTTTGTAAAGCACATAACGGTAATGATAGTATTTTGCAAAGCAGTTGGCCACTTTTAATGCTGTAACCTCTCCATTAAGAAAGATTATAATTATTATTAATTATTATTGCTCAAACATATAGCTGTTTATAAGTCCAGCTGCCATTATACTGTTTTTATATTGTTTTTTAGTGATAAAATAACATACATTATTTTATGTTCATATATTATATATGATCAATTAGTGTCTGTTTATAACTTTTATTTTCCACAATCCATATTGACTATAGATTTTAGAAGATGAAATCACAGCAGACGTTTACCTGGCTGTTCCAGACATCGTCCAAAAACTCGTGCCATTGAAAAACCATCTGAGGAAGAAATTCCCCAAGAGCTCTAGAGGTCAGTATTTCCACTGCAGAAAAGTTGTGGATGCGAAATTATGGCCGAGTACTTAGTTTTTCATTTTAATACATTGATTTTTTTTTTCTTGTTGTTGTTTTAGGGTCAGTTGGTGTGAACATTCCCAAAATGCTGGAACTGTTTAAGAATGGTCACGAGTACATGGTAGAGGGAGACTCCTACATCAGCACACAAGTCGCAGTGGTAAAGTTCAATGCAGTTGTACAGTATTAGGCTTTAAAACTACACACAGGTCAATAGATGATTTATGCAGAAGTCTGTCAGAAGGTCGTCAGTGGAATAAGTGCTATTTTTGGACTGAAACCCTTGTGGTCACAAAAATGCAGTGCTGTAAATTAATTAGAAAATGTTTGGCTTGAATTTTTTTAACTGACCTACAAAATTGTAATAGAGCCTTTTGTCGAACTTTCCTTTTTGCAACATTATTTTTGAACAGCTGGATATGCCAAAGGAACACATCCTAGAAAACATGCGGGCCATCGTTCAAGATGTCGCATCCCACAAACCAGCAGAATTTGGTGAGTGCAGCTCCTTGTTATTGAGATAACTCAAAGCCAAACTTTGCTGCATAGTGTGTCTGTAAAGTTTCATGAGTAAAGTGTGAGTAAAGCACACATCCTTCAGACCTGGGCTCACTTAAAAGAAGTCCACTTGGAGGCGCTTTCACTGTGATCAGAGGGCCGCTGGTTTGTATCTCGATTACGCTGCCAGCCATCGGCAGCTGAGGGTCCTCCCATCACTCTAGTGTGGCGCTGGCCGTCACTGGCGTCTGGTAGCCGGTGTGTCAGAGCTGGGTATACAGCGCTTCCCTCCAGGCGTGTTGGTTGCCTGGTGACGTTGCATCAGCAGCAGATGAGGTGTGGCTGGCTGTGCACATGTCGGAGGGTGCGTGTGCTGGTCTCACTCACACTAGTGTTGGGGGTCGGCCACTGTACTATAACTGTTAAATGAATAGAAGTGGCTTTGTACACAGTTGGCTAATTTTTCATTTGATTTGCTTGGTTCAGTTAGTCAGTGGGGGCATGGAGACAGGGTAATTCCTGTGCTAGCTAAGCGAAGTTAACTAAGTCACTATAGTAAAAAAGTAATAAGTGTGTCTGTATATATACAAGGAAGAGTGCAGTAGGTTCAGATGTGGGAGGCAGACCACGTCTTTGAAAGCAAAGTGTGCAGTGTAGTAGAAGTACAGCAGCTTGGTGTTCAGAAAACGTGCAGTAGAGGGTGTTCCACATAAAGTACAAATTTTGACTGTTTATTAACATACTATGATATATAATTCATACAATGTATATTCATAAATATATTCGTGATTTATAATTGTCTTCTTCAGGTCCCCTGATCGAAAGAGCCATCATCAGCAGCAAGACCAGCGAGGGCTTACGCATGAAAATTGATACAATTTTACCACAGGAGAAGAAGGAGGAGGAGGAGGTGGAGTTGTCGTCGTCTTGAGGGCTGAAAAAAAAATCTGTGTGTATTTCCATTGTGTGATGCGTTGTACTGTAATAAAACATCTAAAAAATATATGTTTTATATGTTGCTTATACAAAAGAGCAATGTGGATGAACATTGGCAGTGTGTCAAATGTTAAAATGCAGCATTATGATTATTATGTTTCACCAACAGTCTAATTCAGTTAACATTGTATTTAAAGGTTGTGCTGTGATGCCTGTCATTATCCTATATCGCAAATGGGCTTAGCACCAGTATTTCTAGACCCCTTGGTGTGTCAGTACTGTGATGACCATCCCCATTCCCACGGTGGCTTGGTTTTTCAGTTCTGGTTCTGGAAAACTGTTGTCCAGCACAGTTTTATGACTAGACACATAACAGCCATAAACCCGACAATAACAGAGGGGTTAAGTCAGGTGTGTTTTAATCAGGGAAATCTCATGAAACTGGAGTTCCATGACCAGCACCAGGTGGCAGCATTGCTCCCTTGGTCTGTGTACCTGATCCGTGCCAGAGCACTGGATAGCTCAAGAAAGGCAAACTGATCATTAGACATCTATATCTTCTAGTGCCTTGCCAGAGTTGCAGACATTTAAGTGAGATTTGAATATACAGCATGCCTGGGCCTAGAGCTGAGATCTGAGCCCACCTCTATGCACATTGTCTAGGAAGGGTTGCCCTGTAAACTACAGGTTTTCTTTTAAAGGGCTGTGTGCAAAACCACTTACTGTCTTATAAAACTGTGGGTCAAAATAGTAGCAATAACAGTAGTGCATTCATCAGTACAGCGTGGCTGTGTCCCAAATCTGCATTCCGTTTTTATTTCCTTCAAAGAAACATATACTTCTATAATGAACTATATATTCATTATAAAGAAGGACGATTAAATCAATCTAAGAACATTTTAAACAGGCATTTAAAGGCTTCATATCTAATTACTGCCTTGACTAAAGAAACCCCTTTTTAAAGGATGTAGTAGGTATTACTTTTATTGGGGGTGTACTTTTTTTGACAAACAATGTAGTTTGGTAGTATTCAATTTGGGACACATCCATTAGCATAGTAACAGTTGTAGTGTGCGGATTGGGACGCAGGCTATAGCTAGCTTAATAGAATAATAGTGTAATATGCGGTTGCAGTCTGTAGTAACAGTGTAGTTTGTGGATTGGGACACAGATGTTGTGGTATGCGGTTTGGGGCATATCCTAAAGCTAACAATAATAGTGTAATATGCGGTTTGGGACACAGTTTATAGCTAACATAGGAACATTGTAGTATGCGTGTGTATGTGTGTGGTTTGGGACGCAGCCTAGTCCCTATACTAACAGTTGTAGCGTGCGGATTGGGGCACAGAATATAGATAGTTTAATAATAGTGTAATATACAGTTGCAGTCTATAGTAACAGTGTAGTTTGTGTTTTGGGACACAGCCTATAGCACAGTGAAGCTGTGGTATGCCGTTTTGGACATCCATATTGCTTACATAGTAATAGGGTAGTGAGTTATGTGTTTTGGGACGCAGCCTATAACATAGGAACAGTTGTAGTGTGCGGATTGGGACGCAGACTATGGATAGCATAGTTTTAGTGTAGTATGCAATTTGTGTGTGTTTTGGTACACAGCCTATAGCATAGTGAAGTTGTGGTGTGCGGTTTGAAACATATCAAATAGCAAGCAATAATAGTGTAGTGTGCGGGTTGGGACACAGTTTCTAGCTAGTACAGTTATAGTATAGGCTGCAGTTTGTGTGTGGTTTGGGACGCAGCCTATAGTAACGATTGTAAAATTTGGATTGGGACATGACCTATAACTAACATAATAATAGTGTAGTATGTAGTTTGTGTATGGTTTGGGACGCAGCCTTTAGTATAGTAAAATTGTGGTATGTGGATTGGGACATGTCCTATATATCTGTAACTAACATAAAGTGTAGTATGCAATTTGTGTGTGGTTTGGGACGCAGCCTTTAGCATAGTAAAGTTGTGGTATGTGGATTGGGACATATCCTGTAGCTAACATGGTAAAAGTGTAGTAAGGTATGTGTTTTGGGACGCAGCCTGTATCTAACAATAAGAGTGTAGTAGAGTTTCTAGCTAGTACAGTAATAGTGTAGTATGCAGTTTGTGTGTGGTTTGGGACACAGCCTTTAGCATAGTAAAATTGTGGTATGTGGATTGGGACATATCCAATAGCCAGCATTAATAGTGTAGTATGCGATTTGGGACACAGTTTAAAGCTAGCATGGTATTAGTGTAGTATGCGGTTTGTGTGTGGTTTGGGACGCAGCCTATAGTAACAGTTGTAGTACGTGGATTGGGACATATCCTATAGCTAACATAGTAATAGTGTAGTATACAGTTTGGCGTGGTTGGGGTTTGGGACACAGCCTATATCATAGTGAAGTTGCGGTATGTGGTTTGGGATATATCCTATAGCCAACAATAATAGTGTAGTGTGTGGTTTGGGACACAGCCTAAAGTAACAATTGTAAAATAGTTACTACAACTAGTAACAGTTATAGAATGTGGATTGGGACATGACCTATAACTAACATAATAATAGTGTAGTATGCAGTTTGTGTGTGGTTTGGGACGCAGCCTTTAGCATAGTAAAATTGTGGTATGTGGATTGGGACATATCCAATAGCCAGCATTAATAGTGTAGTATGCGATTTGGGACACAGTTTAAAGCTAGCATGGTATTAGTGTAGTATGCGGTTTGTGTGTGGTTTGGGACGCAGCCTATAGTAACAGTTGTAGTACGTGGATTGGGACATATCCTATAGCTAACATATTAATAGTGTAGTATACAGTTTGGCGTGTTTGGGGTTTGGGACACAGCCTATAGCATAGTAAAGTTGTGGTATGTGGATTGGGACATATCCTAAAGCTAACATGGTAAAGGTGTAGTAAGGAATGCGTTTTGGGACACAGCCTGTATCTAACAATAAGAGTGTAGTATGCGGTTTGAAATGTGGATTGGGACATGACCTATAACTAACGTAATAATATTGTAGTATGCAGTTTGTGTGTGGTTTGGGACGCAGCCTATAGTAACGGTTGGCGAGTTAGTGTGCGGTATTCCAAATGTTCGTAGTGATTTATGATAAACACTCAGTAATTTAGCAAAACGTTTATTTACACACATTTAAAACCATTTGTGTCCATTTCCCCAAACAAATCACAACAATTGCTCATAAACAAACGAACTGAGGGCTCAGAGCTGACGGTACAAACCCACCGCCGTCGACATTAGCATGAAGGCTAGCAGGTCCGTAGCTATTTAACCGTCGCCGCGGTGCCGCTCCTCCTCAGGCTGTCTCTGTAGTGAACGGCAGGAGGGGGCGTCCTCTCAGTCCCCAACTTTAAAACAGCGCCGCGTGAGAACCGCCGCACTTTCCCCGCTGTAATCAGCACAGGCTGGGGGTCGTGTGTTTTGGCGTGAATCCTTCGCTGTGTGGTGTTTGTTTTGTGTTTGTTTATTTAGCTGTTTATTTGTACCTGTGAGACGTGCTCTCGGTCGGGGAAGTTTTCGAGCGGCTCACACACACCCCGGACTCTCTCACTCGGACTCTACTCACACCGACCGGCTCCACTCCCTCCAGACCCCCCGGACCATCCCTGAACCCATGATGTTCGGAGAGCGCTCTGATTTCTGCCGGAGCTAGAAGACGCGACCGCGGCGGGGCGCTTCCACTGTCCCACACTCTGGATCGTACCAGCCGGGCGGCGAAGTGAGGATGGCCCTGGTGTGGATCTCACTCTCCGTTTTCTCTCTGTCATTGCTCGGCCCCGTCTCGCAAGGAGTCCAAGGTTGGCGAGTTCTTCAGTGTTCCCCGTGTCTCTCCAGCCTCAGCAGGGCAGGGTTAGCTCAGCGGCTTTAAACTTCCCCTCGCTGTTTCTGGAGGACGCGTAAACTTGCTCTCCTCCCTGAACGCGCGTGTGTATTTCTCAGTGTGTGTGTGTGTGTGTGTGTGTGAGTGTGTGTGTGTGTGTGTGTGAGAGTGTGTGTGTGTGTGTGAAGGTGTTGAATGTTTCCTCTCGGGATAAATAAAGTCTCTCAGCGCTGTTTTGGTGGAAACGCAGCCAGACCGCTGAAGGCGCCTCTGCTCAGTCTCGCTCTCGCTGGGAGTCTCAGAGGGACTAAGCGTGTGAACGAGGCTGTCAGGTTGGTCCACTGTTGAAAAGAATAGCAGTTTTTATCCCGAACTGCAAACCTGAGCGCAGGTACTGGGCTCTGAAGGCACTGCCTTCTCTCCAAACAGCCCAAACGCTGATTTCAGAGAGTCCGAGTCTCTGCTCTCCAGACTGTACCGTGAACTACCCGGACAGGTTAGGGCTGAGTTAGGGTTAGGGTTAGGGTTGGGTTAGGTTGGGGTATGGTTAGGGTTGGGTTAGGTTGGGGTATGGTTGGGGTTAGGTTGGGGTAAGGTTAGGGTTGGGTTAGGTTGGGGTAAGGTTAGGGTTATGGTTAGGGTTGGGTTAGGTTGGGGTAAGGTTAGGGTTATGGTTAGGGTTGGGTTAGGTTGGGGTAAGGTTAGGGTTATGGTTAGGGTTGGGTTAGGTTGGGGTAAGGTTAGGGTTATGGTTAGGGTTGGGTTAGGTTGGGGTAAGGTTAGGGTTATGGTTAGGGTTGGGTTAGGTTGGGGTAAGGTTAGGGTTGGGTTAGGTTGGGGTTAGGTTGGGGTAAGGTTAGGGTTGGGTTAGGTTGGGGTAAGGTTAGGGTTATGGTTAGGGTTGGGTTAGGTTGGGGTAAGGTTAGGGTTGGGTTAGGTTGGGGTAAGGTTAGGGTTATGGTTAGGGTTGGGTTAGGTTGGGGTAAGGTTAGGGTTATGGTTAGGGTTGGGTTAGGGTTAAGTAAGGGATATGGTTAGGGCTGAGTTAGGGTTATGGTTGGGTTAGGTTTAGGTTGGGGTTGTGGTATGATTAGGTTTAGGTTGGGGTTGTGGTATGATTAGGTTTAGGTTGGGGTTGTGGTATGATTAGGGTTAGGTTAGAGTTAGATTAGGGTTGGGTTATGGTTAGAGTTAGATTAGGGTTGGGTTAGAGTTAGGTTAGGGTTAGGGTTAGATTAGGGTTGAGTTAGGGTTAGATTAGGGTTAGGGTTAGATTAGGGTTGAGTTAGGGTTAGATTAGGGTTGAGTTATGGTTAGATTAGGGTTGAGTTAGGGTTAGATTAGGGTTGAGTTATGGTTAGATTAGGGTTGGGTTAGGGCTAGATTAGGGTTAGATTAGGGTTGGGTTAGGGTTAGATTAGGGTTGAGTTAGGGTTAGATTAGGGTTAGGTTAGGGTTGAGTTAGGGTTAGGTTAGGGTTAGAGTTAGATTAGGGTTGGGTTAGGGTTAGAGTTAGATTAGGGTTGAGTTAGGGTTAGATTAGGGTTGAGTTAGGGTTAGATTAGGGTTGGGTTATGGTTAGATTAGGGTTGGGTTAGGGCTAGATTAGGGTTAGATTAGGGTTGGGTTAGGGTTAGATTAGGGTTGAGTTAGGGTCAGATTACGGTTAGATTAGGGTTGGGTTAGGGTTAGGTTAGGGTTAGAGTTAGATTAGGGTTGGGTTAGGGTTAGGTTAGGGTTAGATTAGGGTTGGGTTAGGGTTAGGGTTTAGATTAGGGTTGGGTTAGGGTTTGGGATATGGTAAGGCTGCACTGTGGAAGCTGTTTATGTGGAAAGATGCTAGGATTGTCTTTACTTCTAATGAGTTCATTTAAAGGGCCAATACCATGGAAAAATCTCACTGTTCAGAAATGAGAGAGCTTTAGATCTTATGATAGCACTGCCTAAGTCTCGAAACCTCCTAATTCTCCTAACCTCACCTTCCAGTTTGTTTGTGGAAAATACGCTGCAGACAAGGCCACTTTAAACTGGATTGCTTTTGTGATGTCATTAAAACCAGCACATTTCCATATCGCTGCTGTCCAGAGAAAACCATGCCAACTTTATTTTTGTGAGTTTTGGGGGGAGGGGGGTTTGGGTGTAGACCACAGGGCTGTGAGAAGCTTTACAAATCACATAGCATGGCCAATAAAGTAGCACTTTATAAGAAGTAGCCACTGTAATGAGCTAATATCTCTAACAAAACCGCACTGATAGGCAATATCCATCATGTTTTAGGGGTATTCAGTTACGCATCAAACAGCGTCAAGCCAAATAACTCTAAAAATAAATTCCTTCAGAGTTAATAGTCTGTTATCACACTGTCTGCTCTTTGCTGTTTGAGACGAGCTGTTAAATCTTATCAGTGGCCGTTGTGAAAGTGAATATCTGAAGTAGTTTCTGAAGCTTTGAAGAACACTTGTTCTAACACTGACTTATTGATTCTCTTTCCATGCCGGTGCCACATGATGTCCCTATGTCTACAGGAGCATGCGTCCATCAAGGTGTGCTGATTGCGGTATGTACTGGTTTCTCATCTTTTTTTTTTTCTTCCTTTGCTTTAATCTGGTTGATGTCGTTCATGCTTCTCCTCGCAGTGATGCTAGCTTCCAGTCATAATTCTGCCCCATTTACTCAAGCTGGACTCGGCGCCGTTAATAATTCATGAGTACATTATCGTGGCACTACCTCTGAAGGCTCTGTCCTGATAAAGTATCAATCAGAACAGACCTAACAGCCACTGGAGATGCAGATGAGCAGAAGTGCCTCATGAAAAAATGAACACCGGCAGACTTTATGAATGCTAATGGAGCTGAGAGAGAGAGTGGCTGGATTATGCCGTTTGAGAGGCGCTTCATTGTCGTGTTGAGGGCCGTCCTCTGGAACGTGTTGTTCAGGATTATTCTAAGTAGCAGAAGAACTTTTTTGTAAGTCTTATATGTAAGACCTTTATTACATCTCTCTCATGAACTGTATCTGCGGCAGTAGACCTGTATTAAGTATTGTACATGTAATCAAGCCACCTACTGATTATTTTAGTGATGAAGTGAACTTTCTAAACCAAGCAAACTGTGCATAACCTCTCACATATGCTGAATTTTTTTACTGGAGAAAGGAACATAAAGAGACCTTTAAAAAGGCCATATCAAAAAATATATAACACCATGCAGCACCAAGAACGCAAAAACATCACTTGAATCTAGATATTTGGAATTTAAAACGGTCCTTTACGTTGTGTCAAAAGTTCATGATGAATGGACCAATGATCTGAAATGCCTTGGAATACAATGCACAATTTTACATTGACTTCCATTGAAAGTTACAACATTTTATTGCTTCTCCAGTAAAGCTGCTCTTTTGGAGATTCAAGGTTTTTTGCCTGACAGTGACAAAACTGGGTGGTCGAGCATCATCGAGCAATCATGGCAGCCCTATTTTTGAGCTTGTCCTGCTTTGGACAAAGGCATAGCTTTGTAAGGGAAAAAAAATCCCAGTCACAAAGCTGTTTGGTTGTTAAAGCCTCTTTGTGGCGACAACTGGTAGTTTCCTTTGGGAAAAATGTATGGCTTGGGTTTCAACAGCAGTCTTGTACGACACACCATGTTTTCACTGGCTTGTAATGGTTGATAATGACAAATCCCACTCTCCGCCACTTTGAAACGCTAGTAATTAGAGCCAGTGTAAATGCCGCACAGCAGCAGGTTCTCAGCCATGTTGCCTTTAAGATAACTGATAGCTTCAGCAACCGGTGGTATGTGCTTAAAGTGCGCCATAGCATGACTCCTGTTGAGCCTGGGAAGGCTTTGTGGAGAAAGAAAGAAAGAAAGAAAGAGAAGGGTAGAGGGGTGGGATGATGGAGCTGGACAGGTGGAGACATGCTCACACTCATTCAGGAAGAAGCCCTTCAGAGTTCAAAGAGAAAGGCTGCCCCAACACCTGGAGAAGCAGCCAGTTTGTACCAGGGGATGGAACACAACCGGACAGGGTTAGGCTCCTGTAGACCAGTCTTTGGACAGTAACTTTAAAAAGTGATAATGGGTGGACATGAGGAAAGGATCACGCATGGTGTGTAGTTCAGCCTCAGGTTGTGTTTGGTAATGCACAGCTTTGTGCTGGATGATACATTATCTTTCAGTATGGGTGTGAAATAGCAATCGGTTGTTGGTTTTGGTGATCTTGATAGATGGTGAGAGTGTAGAAAACTGCAGTGCAGGGTGACGTTTGGAACTACTTAAAATATATAAGCAAAGAATCAATTAAGCATTGAAATGGTTCTTTAAGCTGCCAAGAGCAAAATTTGGCAGAGTGTAGGAAAGTGGGAAAATACATTATGATTATGAACTGACTTTAAAGCAACATTATGCAGCATCTTTACCTTAATAACAACTTGAAAATCATGTTTATGCTCCACTGACTTGTTAAAAGGAGAATAACGTCTCTATCGCTGCTACACCGGGTTCGGCATACTGCTAACTGCACTTAGTAACTTTGGAGAAATAGGCAGGGCAACGCTAGCGAGAACTACGTAACACTGTGTAACCCGAGTCATATTTGTGTAAAATCCTGTAGTATAACTCTACCGCCTCAGTTCACATGCTTCTATTATTTCCAGTGATGGTTCTTTATCTCTCAGCTCGCCCAGAAGCGCAAAGCGTGACTTTTAGTGGTGACTTAAAGCATGAATCACTTGTCCAAGACTGCAGAGGGAGCCCGGAGTGAGAAATGCCACATCTCTAAAACAAAACAAATTCCTCCTCTGTCCATATAGTACAAGCCTGTTTGTCTTAAAGGAGTGAACTCAAAAACAGCCTAGTAAAGATGGGCTGGGAAATGGTCAATGTACAAATTAATTCCGACACAGTACACAGACCCACAGACATGTCCTAAAGTATACCTGCAGGGGAAAAAATAGAGTAGACATGAAATTAAACATGAACATTTTGGTGCAGTTTCACCTGTCAAGTCAAGCTCCAGTAGATTTGTTAGATGTTCTTTTGTGTGAAGTGAACCATATAAGCTTGGGAAGCATGGGTTCATTTATTCAAAGAGAATCGCATGTCATCTGCTGTGGAACGGTGATACATTTGAGAAACGTTGTGGTGTTGAACTTTATTAGGTTTTACAAGTTTAGCAGACTCCACAAACTGCCTGCAGTCCTCTTCCCCGTCTGCACAATCCTCTAATCAGGTTTAACGTCTCTGAGCAGGAAGGTTACAGTCATCTGAAGTGAGTTTTGGGTTGGTAAAACAGAGCCCCCCTAGAGACTTACCTGACAGTCTTCACAAACATAACTTATGAATGAAATGCTTTTCTGGCCTTCAGCACTTTTACAGGAAACATGGCTTCAGAAAAGAACCCAGAAGGAGCAGAATTGTTTGGTGGAAGCTGCATATTCTCAGAAGTCTCAAGAGTCTGCGCCCCAGACGAGGAAAAAACATGCTGACATGAGTAAAAACTTCCAGGGGTCTTTGTCGAAGAGTTGGCTAGGTTGGCTGAATGTACGGACAGTCTACAGCAGGGATACCATGACCCAGAGGTGGAAGGAATATTATTAATACCTCCTGAGGCAGTACTCGCCCTTTCTGTAATGCAGCGTACTCTACATTACAGTACACCACATCCAAATATATCGCTTGTGCTCCGGGGCACAAATTCTTGGCATTGCAAGTAGTCCTCCTTGAAGCGATCAGAAATCTAGGGCACTTTGCGTATAGAGCTGTCTAAACACAGGCCTCCTGAAATGACGCAGAAGAAGTTTTATTGGAGGGCATGTGGTAATAAGGATAACATTTCCAAACTGTCAGAAAAAAAGGTCTTCCAGGGAATTTAGTGAACAGCTTGCACTTTAAGCTTTTTGATAGGCATGGGAAGCAAGTTGTTGGAGACATGATAGTGAGTGTTTGGGCCAGCCATGTTATATGGTTGCAAAGCCACCTTACAAGAACATAAAGTGGTGGAGGGTGTGTCTATACTTGTCATTTTTGGTTCCCTTGGACTTGGGCCACAGCTGAACGTGATACATTGTTGGTTTCTTAAGCTTTTGCACTGACGTCCTCGACATTGAACCAAAAGATGTTAACAAAAAACATGAGTAGAAAATCACAGCTGTCCAGACAGATTTTGGGTCCTATACTTCACGATCATCTCACACATCAATGCATGGGTCAAAAATATTTGGAAAGGAGAAAGTGGTATACCCTGTATTTGGTTCATGGTTTTCGGTCCATGTTGCGTTCATACCTCAATCAAACCTCAATTAAACCTGCATTGATACCTCAATTCCAAACCAGAGTTAGTTTGGGATGCAGGCCGAGACCCAGCTTGTCAAGGGTTCTCAGGTTGCATATTTGACCTGCATCAGGAGTTCTATCTGCAGCATTTTTACTTGTCCTGATGAACCACACTGACAGAGCAGTTGCACCAGGGTTCACTTTAATCAAACCAAATCTGCCTGTACTAGTCTGAACAAATCCAAATAGCTTTAATTGCTTTTGGTGCTTTAAAAAAAAATCTAAAAACATTGTGTGAAAGGGAATAAAAAGAAGGATCATTAAAAAAAGAAAGAAAAGAAATTCACTTATTTATATCATAAGATTCAAACATTTCAGTTTTCAGCCCAAGGTTTTCCAAAGATGCATCCATTGAAAGGCTCTTTAGAAAAGAAAGGTTCCTAATAAAGTTGTCCTTCTATGGAAACAAGCAGGGAACTCCTTTGGAACTTGCTTGTAAAGGGTGTGTTGGAAAGGGCGTGTAGTTCAGTAGTTTGTAACTCAGTACAGTAAGTGTATTTTGTTGTGTATACTCCTGGGAGATGCATGATACTTGATATGTAGCATATTGTGACAGTTTTTTAACACGTGATACAGCTATTAATGCAATAGATCACAATATTGAGTCCGTTTACCACTTACAGTTTTTTGTCTTGTCCGTTTGTTGTTTTTGATTGTTAATCCTTTTAGTTTGGCTTTAGGTTGTTGTTGTTTTGTTTCCCTCAAGGCTTTTACGTTACTTCTTGGTTCATTCGATTGTTTACAGCAACAGAGTTCAGCGGAGTGATACAGTGTGAAAACATGCTTTTATGGCAAAGTAACAGCATGGTTAGAGCTCTTCTCAACCAATCAACTGATGTATGATAAAGCATATCGGCAAACCTCTGGTTTAGGGCTTAGGTTTGTCAGCATGCTGCAATATCAGTATTGCAATGGCTGATATCTCAGTGAAGATTAATACATTGTTTTGAATGCCCCTTTAAGCCCCTTTAATGTCATAGCAGGCCCTGCAGTTTATTGTTGTTGTTTTTATTATTTATTAGGTTGTATAACTTAGGTTGTACCTAATGTACCATTTCAGAATGAGTGAGCAGGACCTATTGGCAGGTTATAGATTCCCTGATGGACTTCACAGAGCTTTCTTGGATAATCCAGCTGAGCTTTTACCAACATACTGACCTGAGGGTGCTGACTCCGGTTTGGCCCACTGAGCGCATTAGAGATTTTCCTTTTGATTAACCTGAAGAATAATGTGATGGCTTTACCTCCTTGGGTAGCTGGAATGCTGGGCTTAGCCTGTTATCAAGTAGATAGTAATGCAGGAAATTATATTTCTAAAAGAACATAGTTGCTTAGTTACCAATCATTTAGGCGAGCTTGCGCTGGCAAACACCCGAGTTTGACTAGTAGACCAACAAACAAACCATGAAGACCTGACCGGCCCTGGTCTCACAGTTTCAGCTGACTTGTTTGCTAAGAGGTTCTTTCTTTTTTGCCTCGCAGTCCATTCTTTGGGCTAAACCCACAGCCGTTAAGAAAGTCTGTTTGCAGTCTGTCTTTGCAGTGGACAGGTCTCTAATCCTATTTGCACTTTGCCCTCTTTTGTGCTTTCTTAGCCTTTTACGGAATATAAGCAGGCCTAGTGTGTTAATGTACAAGAAATACCTACATTTATTACTTTTGCTTTTAATGACTATAAAATATTGTTAAATTAGATTTTTTTTTTTAAACATGAAAGTAAGTGATGTTGCAATCTTTTATTAGGCAAGTTCTGTCTTTGCTATTGTAGAGGCAGATTGCACAATATGCTATTGTATTGTTAAATGTTGATAAACCTAAAGCCTAAAAGGACACTAAGTACAGACTTTTTTGGACATATATGGAATAATGCTTAACCTCTCTACCCAAAAATACTATATAAAAAAGTCCAATTTACTGTTGCGAACAATAAGAAAAAAATAAAAGTCCTTTGTGGTGAGGCCGGTCTCTTGTGACAGTAACCATTACTTCTACACACATATTACTTACAGAATGGGAGTTCTAGATACTTGTGGCTTATAGCAACATTTCCAATCTTGGAGAACTTTTCCTTAGTCTCTTGTAGTGTATGGCCAGATCATATGAATATATTTTCATGGGGCATCAAATCCTTTGCCTTTGCTCATTTCCATAGTGATGTGCCCATTTAAGTCAGTCCATAATATTCTATGAACACTGATCAGACATAAACAGTAAAGTGAAAAATATCTTTATATTATTGATCATCTACAGTGGCATCTGTCAATGGGTGGATATATTAGGCAGCAGGTGAACAGGGAGTTTTGGAAGGTGGATGAAGGTGTTGAAAGCCATGAAATGGTCAAGTCAAAACATCTGAGCCACTTTGACTAGGGCCAGATTGTGATGTCTAGACGACGGGGTCAGAACATCTCCAAAACATCAACCATTGTGGGTTTTTCCTGGTATGCAGTGGTCAGTATGTACCAAAAAGTGGTTCAAGAAAGGTGAACCGGTGACAGGGTCTTGAACACCTATGGCTCATTGATGCGAACTATGGAGACCCCACCTCACTACGCACAGGACTTGAAGGGTCTGCTGCTAACGTATTGGTGCCAGATACCACAGGATGTCTTCAGAGGTATTATGAAGTCCATGCTTCAAATGCTTGGATCTGCTGTGGCGGTACGATGGGCCATACTCAGTATTAGACAGGTGCTGTTAATGTTGTGGCTGACTGGGGTGAGTCAGTTCACTGCACTATTTTATTTGCGAGTGTGCAAAGTATGATTGTGGTGTGCCACTGTTTTCAGGAGTTTCCAATTTTCGTTCTTTTTTTTTTTTTTGGTGGATTAAATTCTCCGAGCAGCTTCACAAATCATGAAATGCAACCAGGAGAAAAATATTAATATGAAAAATTTAAAACAAAAGTGAATATTAATGTCTCTACTCATCTTGTGTACGTTCTTGGCCAGTGTGAGCTTGCCAGTTGCCTTTTTGTTCCCTCAAGGTTGATTTAAAAGTGCAGATTTTTCTTAACTTAAAGTATGCACTGAAGTCCATCTACTGCCATGCAGTTTATCAACCATTCTCTACCCCATCCATCAATGGAAATCAGTGGATCACCATAGGATGACCACTGACCAGATATCTCCTGGGTGAAGTACAGTCTCTCAGAACAGTAGTGACACTGCATCAGACACTGCATCGCTGTTTGGGTTTTTACAGCCATCAGTGTCACTGCTAAGTTGAGTAAAATGCGGCAACAAACAATTCCCACCAGCAGTGGCCCTGTGGGCAGAATCTGACCACTAATGAAGGCCTTTAGGGTGACTGCCACGAAAACCTTAAGAGGAACCAAGAAAACCTCTAATAAAGGGACTGACAAGTGTAGCTGTCCATTTTGTGAGCATTCTTCCTTAAACATGGAAGTAACTAAGAAGTTCAGAGAACATCATGTGTTCTTCTGAAAACTCTAGAGACTGTTCAAGTGTGCTTATCCTCAGCTGATCTTTTTGAGCCTTGCTGTTCCATTTCTGAACATGGCTAATGGGTCTCTGTGTGAATACCATAGAGACAGATGCTCTCAGGTAGCAGAGTGCTGTATGGTAGCCTAGGGGGGTTCAAGATCCAGACCAGGCCTGCCTTTGCTTTCATTTCCCTCCGTTTTCCTTTAAATGATTGTTCTTTCTGAAGTCCCTCGACGTTCAAATTTAAAAACAAGACGGCAGCATTGCGTTGGCATGTTTCCCTGGAAACCAGGAGGTCTTTCCACATCAGCATCCATGTGTTGCCCACTCTCCCAACTACTAGCAATGAAAATGACTTAATTGTCTTTTTGGTATGGTTGTGTATGCAGCCTCTGTGTAAAATGGATAGCTGTACTCATTTCCAATCAGACAGTGAAGAGCAGATCGTGATGCCTTATGAGAGATCCTGAGCATGCTACCATGTGCTTGATGAAATGCGGGTGAAATGCTGGTGTAATGCTGATTAAGTGAAGAGATGCACTGACAGTAGGCCACAGACGTTTGAAAACTGCCCTTTACATTTTTGTAAAGTATTATTTTTACTATGAAACGATGGAGAAATTGGAAGCTGACGAGCTGTCAACTCTGACGTAAATGAAAAGATTTATATTAAAGATTTATATAATTAAAATTATACTACATTTAAGCATTTATTTATGCAAATATTTAAGGTTTAGATGCCTTTGGCGTCTAATCTGAGTATGTGAGTTTTAAATCAATGAGGGTGCAGACAAAGATTAGGTTAAAATCTTCTAGCAAAATCCTTTAAAGCAGCAGTCCACATTTTTCATTTCAACTTAAAGCAGTAGCCTTTCTCAGTGGCGAAGGGGCAAGTTATATGGGAGTATTCCTGGCCATGTCAGGCTTTTACGTACTTATGTCACATGCACAGCCTCTAAAAGAGGATCCAGCACCGTTTGCATGGTTACCTAAGCAACCACAGCACTGCTAATGGCCCTGATACAAACAGAACAGCTACTGCGAGAGCTACTGCAAACGTGGAGATATTAGAACAGCAAACTCTGCTCTTTCACCCACTGTCAGACAAAAGAAACTGCCTAAAAGTAAACTTGCAATGTTTAGATTCATCCGCTTTGAAAGGAGGCCGCACCACGCTGGGTGTAATTACACATTCTCACCAGAGAGTCTCTGAATCCCCTAAACGTATGGGCTATCGCTTGTCATGTATCGCATGACTGCTTGTCATGCAGTGCAGTCTTCAGTTTTTCACTGTTTGACATGTGTTAAAATTGTATGACATATTGGACCAATAGAAATGCTCCAAAATGACTTGAAATTTAATATTTGTATTTTTTAGTAATTGTTTAAGTCCATTTTTGCATAAAAGAAACAGTAACATGTTTCAATGGTGGCAGACTGGAAAGTTTTAGTCCAGGTAACAGGTTAGTTTCTGTGCTCGGAAAGATCCTCATCAAATAAACACCTGAAAAAAAGCCCACTTAGCCAGTCAATTCATTAGAGTTATCAGGACCAGGCGCAATGTTATCCTGTAGGCACATCTGTCTATCACCATTTCCCCATGGTGTTATGTAAAGGCCCCCTGACAGACAGCCTCAACAATCTTGTAGACCCCGCTTTGCAGAAAAACTACAGTTTCTACATCACTTCCTGTGTGCTACTTTTTAATGTTCCCATAAAACATTAAATATTTTTAAAAAATGTAGAGGTTTCCAAATGCAAAGTGAAAAATGGGAGAAAACAAGGGTGTTGCTTACAGTGAGCAATGTGCCTTAAAGGGTTAATGCAAGACATAAATATTGAATATATCAAATTAAATAGAGAATTCTGTGAATCGAAATACTCCTAGTTTTTGGGTTAAGAGGCCTTGGACAAGACTCCAAACTTTCCTATCTGTGTAACATGATTCAGATGTGAGCTGCTTCGGAAAAGTAGACAGTTATCACGAATGTGAGCACTGGCTTGAATGCTTGTTGGAATCTTTCATTTTTGTGTGACTATCAGCAAGATTGATTTGGGAACATGCCTTGCACTTCCCTTCTGTGCTGTGCTCAACGTTTTTCATTATGTCTAGTTAGAGCCTAACGGCAGGCCTATCTTTGACCGCTACGTCTGGCCACTTTGAGGATTCTTTGCCCTCTAGTCATGTCGCAACTCATTTTATGACAGGTCCTGTCTTCAGATACAGAAGGCCCAGAAGAAGCTCTCTTTCATCGTGGCTCACCACTGCACTTGCACTGGCTTGAAATGTGGCCGAAGTGTAAATCAGCCAACAAAGCTGGAACTCTCTGCTTCCAGCTCGGCGCAGTTTTCTCACAAAGAATCACAAATGTGCCAAGTGGTTCGTGGTCCAAGTGGTGTGATGAATTATAATGAAAGCGGCTGATTTCAGGCCACGTAAACATGCTTCATTAGACTGTCTGATTAGCAAAGGAAATGGCCACTGAGGTTTCTAAACAAAGCACTTAGCATAATAAAGGCCAACACAAATAGCTTGAATTCTTAAGGGTGTTAGAAAGGATTGCACCTACCTGTAATGTTGTTCTAAGCGCCTTTAGAGGGGCCTGTTGTCAACGTTGGCTCGTTTGCTTCTCCCGTCACCTGCAGACGTGCTGCTGGGATTTCCCCTGTCCTTGAAGGTTGTATGGAGGTTTTTACACCAGGTTTTTTTTATATATCCTGATGAGTTTACTCCCTCTTTCTCTGTGTTTTTGCCATATGGCCCAACCATTTACCTTTTTCAAAACCAAATACGCTCTGCACAAGAAGCAGTGATGCGCCATGAAATCATTTGTATGCAAGGAACTGATGCAACACATCACAGTCCCTCACAAGACGAAGGCGTCCTTTGATTAAGGCAAAATTTATATCAGAGGGAATATCTGATGAAACGCTTTCTTTTTCACATTGGACTCCTCCGAAAACATTTGCATAGACCCTGTTCATTCATTTTGACCATGGCTCATTTTTTGAAGTGCAGCCCCTCCCTCCCAACGAAACCGACCACAGGGGAGTGAGAACGGAGGCGCTTTCAAGCAGGCTTAAGGGAGAGAATAGAGCACAATGGGGGTGCAGGGTTAAGTGAGGACTCCGGAGGTGAGTGACCCCTTGTGCCATTGTGGAACTTCCCAAACTGATGTGTGTGTGTGTGTGTGTGTGTGGTTTGGGGGTGGGTATGGTAAGTAGGAATACCAGTTAATACACATTTGTCCTTAAAGGGATAGCAAAGGTATAAAGGCTGGATTTTGTTTGTACTGATTATCACACGCCGCCAGAAGCCACATAACGCAGTGTATTGTCCTGAAGGGCAATAGTAGGTGCCCTACTCAAACACACCTGATTCAACGTATCAGTTGAACAATAGGCTACGTGGGTGTGTTTGAGCAGGGCAACTACCAAACTCAGCTGGAGACCGGCCCTCCAGGACCGGAGAGGTGCATCCCTGTTTAAAGGGAAGTGTGTGATGATTTAGGCATGGAGTATACATGATCCCAACCTTTTGTTAGCTTTATTTTAATTTAGCTTCATTACTTCTGTGCAAAAAAGAACCATCAGTGCACGTGTTCACATTACCAGGTTGAAGTGGCACAACTATTTTTTTATGCTGTATGCAAAGTTCACATTTTCACAATTTTTTTTGGCCCTAGATTAGAGGCAAATGTGCCTTCTGTCAGCATTCAAAGATGCGATCAGAGAGCTTGCTGATACCTTGTAGACACAAGCAGACCAAATAGCTGCATCTTTTGGAGTAGTGTGAAATCCAGTAGTGTGAATGATTGTAACTAGCAGTAAATGCTACGACCAGCTACAGTAAATAAGAGTGCAAGACAAAGGGTGATGGGACTTCCAGGAGGGGGGGGAGGAGGTAGTTGTACATCATGAACAAGCATGGCTACAAATAATATTCAGTGGTCTGCATGGATCTTGTTTTTTAAACAGCATACAAACAACTTTTGGGGGGAGGAAAACGCATGTTGCTGTGTGTAACCACTTTGACAGTCATGTAGTGTGTACATGGTGGACACACAAATCTTCTTAATTCAGATAAGAGTCACTTTCATATGTGGTCCTGGATCAGATAGATATCCAGTTCCTGGGCATGTGACTTTAATAAGAACAGTCAGATCAGGCTCCATTTATTTCGTTCCCCTTGTTTTGCTCCAACTATTTTTTTTTTTTCAAATATTTCAGAAAAATGCTGATTTGATTGCACTATATGTCCAAGCGTTTGTGGACACCCCTGCTATTGAATGCATACTTTTTGGTGACACAAATTCACACACACACACACAAACTTACACACACACCTTGTCTAGTATCAGTATTGAAGTTTTGCCAATAGAAAATGACTCGCAGATAAACATAAACCGGTTGACACCATACTTAATGCCAGGCGTGGGCTAGAGGGGTATAACCCCCCCCCTCCCCGCCAGCACTGAGCTGTGGAGCAGAGGAACTGTGTTTTCTGGAATGATGGATGGTGGGGTGGTGATCATCCAACATCCTGACCTCAGTAATGCTCTTGTTGCTAAATGCAGTCATGTTCTCACAGCAATGCCCCAAAATCTAGTACAAAGCCTGCCCTGGACAGTAGAGACAGTTACTTTAACAAAACTCTTTTTGAATGCCCTTGATTTCAGAAGAAGCAATGAATGAGCGTGTCCCAGTGTCCCAGTACTTTGGTCCATATTTGTGTATTTCATTTGTGTTTGATTAATAACAATCCTTTTTCTTTTCCCAGTTGATTGAAAGCCTAGTAAACCAATTGACTGATTGCAGAATAATCATCAGTTTCAGCCCCTGTATTGTTATTTTAACTATGATGGAGATTTTAACTGAACAGCCTGGAGCCACACATGGGGTTTTCCAATGCCACAAGCGCTTAAGGTTCTGCCTCATCTTCATGTGATCGACAACTTCTTTGAACTTCAAAAATAGACAGATCGGGCTAACTGGGGGGAACCAGGGATCAAAGCTTGTCCTTTGATGAACTGAGAGTGCTGAAGTCAGATCAGAAAACCGTTTCAGCAGGACTGCAGAGGCACGCTAGACTCTCCACCTCTCGATACGGTTAAGGGTGTTATAATAGCAAACAATTACACCTGCTTTGGTCCCTATGCCTTGCAAGACTTTGGACGTGAGCAGGCGTTTATCGCATCTACAGGAAATAGCTCACAGCCCCGAGCTCTGCTAGATTACCAAGTCAGCAAAGCCTGCCTCCATTTGCGGCACAGAGGAAAGTAAACAAGCCCCAGGCCTCCACTCTGCCCTCCAGCCTCCAAGATCCAGTAGCACATCCATCACTGATCTCAGCAGCCCAGGCGTGGCCTGAGTAACAAACTTCAGTTTAAGAAGCAGGCCTGCAGGAGCTCTGTCAGCCTGCCACATTTGGAGTTTTCTCTTGGGTGGCTGGAGCGAGAACAAACACTGCAAAGGAATCTCCAAGAGAAGGGGATGTAGGGTCTGCTGAGATTTTGTAGAAAGCTTTTGGGTCGGAGAGGCGCAGCTGCTAAGAAGAGCAGTGTTAAATGGCATAGCATTCTGATGACAGGGTGGCAACTCACATCATTACTGTAACTAACACTATTTACTAAAGTAGGCTATATATGGACAAAAGTATTGGGACACCCGCTCACCCATTGTTTCTTCACTTTGTTTCTCAATTCTTTCTTCACGTTCTTCACTCTGTACTGTCCACAAAAAGCTTTCTATTAGGTTTTGGAGAATTGCTGTAAAGATTTGATTGCATTCAGTGACAAGAGCATTGGTGAGGTCAGGATGTTGAATAATCACCTCCCCACCCCAACCCCCCAACTCATCTCAAAAGAACTAGATGGAGATAACAAAATTCCACTGGTCCACAGCTTCATATCCCTCTTGCCCAAGTATGGCATTAAGTATGGTGCCAATAGGTCTGTGTGTATCTGCTCCAGAGAGTCCTATTCTATTGGCAATTCTTCTTAGACAAGGCAGCAATGTATCAGCAATGGTTGCAGCTTCACGTAGCTGTACACATTCATTAGCAAGGGTATCCAGGTGTCCACAAATATTTAGACACAAGGTGTATGAACACTGTAATGCAGGGTGAGGAAAGGGAGCAGAATGCAAGAACAAAGGAAGCCATTTATTGAACATCATAGTGTAGACAAAAGAGGAAAAAACTAAATAAATACTCATAAACAAAGATTTAACAAGGTCAAACAAACAGATGAGGACCGGATTTATACAGTAAAAGGAAAAGCAGCCAAAATAAGCATCAAATAAGCAGCATCAAAATAAGACGGGGTTACACATGGGGTAACAATTTACTGAACACAGACAAGAAACATCTGGGGGCAATGATGTGTGTGAGGGTGTTGCTACGGACCTTACACAGCTTAAGTGAATAGCTAATTAGAGATTGGGGAGGAGTTACAAATCAAAACAATTACAGAAACATATAAAATTAGGGCGATCGGATACAGAGCAGCAGAGCAACTGACTCCAGCTCAGTTTCTCAAGGGCAGTGCCAAGATCATCTGAAAGGGTAGAGATAGTGTTTGATGTGATACTCGCTCTACCAGTTAACAGTGATCTTTAATTTGTGCTAAGAAGAAAAACCTAACTGTATTAATGTGTTCATACTACAAATTAGAGCAAAATGGATCTCATCTAAATACAGATTAAATTTAGGATTCATAGCTTGCCATATGCTACAAGCCATTAGCAAGTCAGCAACAGGTCATGCTAGGTTTAGCTCAAACGATTAGTGTCTGAAATGAGATAAAAAAATGGACAGAACTTGTAGCGAACCTTTACATCCAGATTGTCGTCTGAATGGTTTCTGCTTCTCCACCCTGAGAAGGTTTTTTATAGTTTTTTTCTCAAACACTCAATAATGCATCTTACGGGGTGTACTCAGTTGCCTAGGCAGGGGGCATCCTGCCATGATGCTGCTGCCTTGCTAGGCCAGAACAAGATATTCCTTTGAGATTTCACAGAATCACCATACCAAAATAGACTCCCAGATGAAAGCCTTGAACAAAAGTCACCCTCAGCGGTTCTTTCTCTTTCACCCTCTACTGTAATGTGATAGCATGTTGAATGGAATGTGCTGCGTTGGACTTGCACATGCAACCTCCACCACGTTTTTTCTTTCCCCCATTTTTCCTTTAACGTCTGTTGTACTGTGGCATGATGCCCGATGGCTCTGCGTTAAAAAGAATGCCCTTGTTATTTGGCTTGTCTGTCTTCAACCTCAGGTCGAGCACTGGCTAATGGCCAGGCGCCTTGAGATAGCTGATGATTTACATGTTGACGGGGCGGCCAGCCTGGCAGCACTCAGTCACTCACAGCTCTCCCTGTCTTTATCTCCCCAGGCCTCTCTCCACCTCTCTCTCTCTCGCTACCTTTTGGTCTGTCAGCCACCCCGGCATTAAAAGGAACGCTACAATTAGCCCTCTTCTGGTTTCCGGTTTATTACAGATGTAATGCAGTGTATTGTTACTGTGGTGAAACACCTGGATGAGGATCCTCAGCCACGGGAAAGGGACAAACTGTAATTTGCAGAGGAAGAGCTCTTTAAAAAGAAGAGAAGAAGAGAGTTTTGTCCTTCAAGGGCTTTTTCGTCTGTCATTAGGTCAGGCTCTTTAGTCATTTCACAGGCATGCTCGGAGAAAAGTGTTGTCCACACAAGCAAGGGGAAGCTGAGGAGCTCTTAACGGGAGTTTTTATTTAATTGGTCTAGCAATACTTGTATACTTGTAGCACTCTAGAAAGTGTTAGGAGTCCAAACTTTCTCTAGTAAGTACTAAAGCTTGAGCTCAAGGTCTAAAGCCATTACTATTGGTTAGCTGTAATATTTCAATGGCAGTGCTATTAAATTGCATGATAAAGTACCAGTATTTATGTTCTGTAGCCTCAGACTTGCAAAAAGCAAGGCTGTTCCCATAATAACGTCTAATTAAATTCAAACCATAATTCATAACTCTCTAAGCTAAAAAGGGTCTCCATAGTATTGAAAGACCCTATAACACATATATGTGTTGAGGAGAGAGAGTGCCATCCACCTACCTGGAAAGAGCATTGGCCAGTTGTGCTCTCTCAGACTCTACTGATGGCGAAGCAGCAGGGCTCGGGATTCAAACTTGTATACAGTCTAAGCAAAAATGCTTCTTTATAGTACAGATAATGGATTATTTGACTATAAAGTGTGACTATATGTAAAAACAAACTATATAGAACTATCTAGACATGATTCTGAAGATCTGAGGAGCTCTTCACCCAGACAAAGAATCATTTAGGCATTTAGATGGTTCTTTAAGTTGGCATGAGTCTGTATAGAACCATTGCCTTTACTGAAGAACTCTTTACTAAGAGTGTTCTGCAATGCAGCTGCACTCTGCTTTAAATCAAGTAACAGTTACTTACATAGATTTTGCATCTGTGATCGAACTGTCAGTTTTGTATTCATACCATGTCTACTGGTGTGTTACTTGATGGTGACCTCTTCCGCGGCTGAGTGGCTGAGCTGCCGTGTGTTGCCCTAACACCCTCCTCCACAGATTCACATGATCTATTCCTGGCACTCACATAAATAAGCATTCTAAACTATCTTCTGGAATATTTTAGCCATGTAAATTGGCTGCATGCATATTCAGCGGCATAATGAATTCGACCATGACAACTAAGGACATTTTTTCTTGAAAAAGTGTGTAAGGACAAATGCCAGAACCTTAGATAACAATCAGCTCTTTCCCAGTGCATTATGTAAGCTATTTCTATTGCAGTCCATCTCACACTAGCCTTACTAAAGATAAATGTGACTTTTTAGCCTGTATATACTACCAGAATTATGAACAGAGCTACCCAATTGATGGTTCTGTAGTAATTGAGAAAGCTGTAGAAAACTGAGAATAATCATATAGAAATTGTCAAGATAAATAACGTATCAAGGAATTACTCTAAATAGATACGGTGTATTACTCATTCTTTAACAACACTTTGCTGTTCCCCAAAACTGTGGTCTAAATTATATCTAAAAATGTATATATATATATATATATATATATATATATATATATACTGAAAATTTCTGAAAGCAATGGTGCCAAACCATTATGCTAAAGCAAGCAGCAGTTTTTAAGACAAACTGACCCCTCCAAGGCTACGAGTAAAGGGGTATGTTGTTGGTGCTGAGTGTGCACATATCACTTCTTCTCCATGGTCCAGTGATGGAGAAGAACGGGTGCCAGAGAAGCTTAAGTTGGACCTTTTCTTCTGGAAGGGCAAAAAGGCGGGAACTCTTTGGTTTGAGGCTTAGCCTGCAGTGCCCATTAACATGGCTCTGTCATAGTGTGTCTCCAGGGCAGGGAGTGGAACGACTGTCTACTTGTTAGAGCCCTGTTTAGGCCCTATTTAGGCCCTGACCTACAGCTTGAATGTGACTGGGGGGACTGATGGTATGTCGAATGCCCAAGGGAATTTCTAAAGGGAGTACAAATCACAATGGTAACGAAAGCCCTTTAAATGAAGCTTAATCCATAACAATGGACATGAATGGAGCCGAGTCTGAACTTCCAAACTTTGAAGCCTTCATTAGCCCAGCCAAGTTGGTGATTAAGAGCCTGTAATGCCTGAGGGACATATGGTCTGCATATCGTAAGAGACAGTCTAGCACCAAATTCACTGGGGTGTTTTTCCCTTGATCATTAACTACACCAACACAAACCAACATTCCTTCTTTCATCAAGTCCCTCTAGTGATACTGGCATAAACAAAGCTTTAAATGACAGAATTATGCTATTTAGCTTACTCAAACATGTTCTACAGTAGGCAGTCCAACTCTGGGAAGTAACTTAAGGTGTCGATAAAATCTAGACAAGGAAAGAGTAAGGCCTACTTCAGTTTCAGAACAGATCTAATCTGAAGGTTAATGTGTTAACCATCCTTCCCTAAACAGGAGTTGGGCTTTGTCATAAAGATTGGCCAAGGAATGCAAGCTCAGGAGAATGCCCTGCTCACACCTGTCACCTCCTAACACACTTCTGCTTGAGAGAGAAAACACTGACTGTGGCCAAGACTCAAAATAATGATTAAATAAGTGGTCATGTTTGTATGAACTGCATTAAATTTATTGTTGCTGTTGCCAAAAACCTTGTATCTACTTTTGCAGTTTTTCACTTTTTAACATTGTTTGAATCTGGTAGTTTTTTTTTTAACATTGTGTCAAATTCTCTTGATGAATGGGCCAATAGAAATGCCCATTAGAAAATAGCTGATCGACCAATCGATTGTTCAAGCAAATAATCAGATTATGAATTGCTCAATTAATCTTCCATTAACTTTGGTGTCTAATTTTTGTTATTATGGTAGATCTATGTGGCAGTTTGTGTTTTTCAAAGAAGCACCAGATTTAGAAGACAGAATACAGCTCCATTTACAGCAAGTCAGAAATCCTGTCTGGTAATTTATCCTTCCACAATATACACCACATCCCAGAAATGTGGCTAATACAGTCTTGCATTCAAACTCTCCACTTTTAATAGATTGTTTTTTTTACTATTTATCTCTTGTCCCAGGCGTATGTGACACTCCAGCAGCATGCATGAAGTTTATTTTCAATTGCTACTATAAAAAGAATAGTGGGTTTATTAATGGGTTAATTGCAGTGCCCCTTTAAAAGACCCCCTGACATTGGGCCTGGCTCCAAAAATCCATTACAAAAATAACAATACAAATTTCAGATGCTAAGCATGTTTTGGCTGTTACATTTGAGATAAGGGAGGGTAATAATGTGGGCTCACACTTTTTCACCAAACCATTGCTTACAATGGCCAAACAGCCTAACTGCAGTACAGAAAGCATCAATATAGGGTGAAGGCAGAATAGAAGTGATTCATGGTGGTAACCAGCAGGGGATCCTTGTTCTTATTGTCTGCCTGCTAGGTTGTGTCAACGTCTAAGTCAGACTGAATGAGAAATGTGGGCCTTCCCAAGCAGTCTGTGCCCTCCAGCTTAAAAAGGCACATCCCTTTTGTCTTGTTCCAATGGCCTCCTTGGTGAGATGGCTTTTGTCATCAATTCAGCTTGGCGATTCATGAGCCTGGCTGCATGACTATTGAATGGTGCTGGAATTGTGTCACAGTGGCTAGATGAGCATTCATTTGCAAAGCCATAAGACAGGGTGTGTTGTCAAATACAACAACAACAACAACAACAACGAAATTGTATGCTTCTACAAAAACCTATAACAAGAAATCTGCCCACATTCCTCCCCTTTCTCCTTGCACTGGTTGTCAGTGAAGTATAAATTACTTCTCACTACCTTTAAAGCCTTTGTGGAGCTCATCTGTCCCTAAAGCCTCACTCGTGCCTTCAGGTCCTAGAACAGTAGTCTAATCACTGTCCCCTACACTAGACTTTGTTCAGTGGGTAGCAAATCATTCAGTGTTGTAGACAAAAGTCTACAAGTCTACATGTGTAAAACATTTGATCATTGACATGGGGAACAAATCTAGATATTTTCATTTGTTATTTTTGATAGAAAATGCTTGTCTGGTTTGTATAGGATTATTAGAAACATTAGCTGTCTATTATGGAATGGGATCCATGCGGATTCTGTCAATTTTTAACTTGTTTGCAAGCCTAACTGCACACAACTGTCATTAAACATGCATAAAAGACGCAAATTGACTGGATGAGAGAGAGCGGCAGAGAAAACAGGAGGTGATTCCAGCATACTATTTTCCCAGTGTACTGATCCGTATGAAGGAGTTTGGTGATATGAACTAGAACCAGATTAAATCGGCGCACATTTCTTATATCCCACTCTTACTGTTGAGACTTTTATTTTGAGATTACCATAAATCTATAAATCCGCACATCTCTCTCTGCGTCACTTTGTACATACTGAAAAGTTACAGTCTGATCACATACAGGAGATATGTTGTTCTTTATTATGGATTTCACTGTTTAAAAAAATGAATTAACCCAGTGGATAAATGGAATAATGCAATACGCCTTGAAGTGTTAAGGGGTTGAAACAGCAGCTGCACTGTTAAAAATATAAAGAATTATTTACCATCCAATACTGACTCTGTCTTCTCCGCCATGTTCAAAGGCTGAAGGTCAACTCAACTCGGCAACTCAAGTATCAAATCAGATTCTGATGAACACAGCATAAATCTCATCTTTGCCAGAATATGCAGGCATCTTTTTGGTGATGTTGTTCATGATCTGGAAAGCAGGTTGAGAGGACTTCTAAGTGAGAGAACTGAGCTGTCAATTATGCTTAAAATTAGAGTATCATACAGTTCCTGTATAATGTATGAAGAATAATTGGTATGGAAGGCCCCTTGAGGGAAAACCGGCTTGTCAGATTAGGTTTGCTTATTAAGACTAAAGTCAGTTCAGTTTCTAGGCACTACTCCAAGAAGAGAACCCAGGTCTGAAAGTTCCCTAGAGACCGGATGCAGCTTTTAATGGGGGTGTGCCAAAGTTCAAACTAATTGTACAGTGGTAACAGGCAGTCTTGTAATGAATCATTTGTCACTAGAGATACTGCACCACTTTTTTTTTTTCCTGTCGTCTGAGTTTTGAGTGTCTACCAATACCGACCCCAATGTAATATTTCATTATTTAAAAAACTAAGCTTATTTTATTAAAAAAATAGACCATGATGCTAAAAACACCTAACACTCGAAGAACAACATAGCCCATTGCAATAATATCCCATTGCAGTGTGATTGTGTGTTATTTTAACCTAGATTTGTTGCAGAATCAGAGCGAATTCACTCTTTTTTTGGGGCATGTTTAACATAACACTTCCTCGTCTTGCTTCATCCAGGGAATTGCACACCATTCGTTCCACATGTGTCTCTTTCTGATCTTCTCAACAGCCACGAAAAGAGCGCATCCCTCAAATTAGCTGAATTTGGCAGATCCGGCTTTTGCTGTTTACTCTCGCTCAGAGACATTAAAAGATGGTGGAGAGGTGGACTTGGCATGCCAAAAGAATACCCAAAGGCCAACGAGAGGGCAAGAGCATTTTTTGCGAGTGTAAACCTTCTGTGCAGCTCCTACAAAAGACATGGCCGGAGATGAGTTATGTGTGAAATGCTGCTACGGTGAGTTTGAGAGGCTGCCATGAATGTAGCTATTGTTTGTACCTCCAAGGGAGTTGACCTTGTTCCAAAACGCCCCCTCTACCATCTCCATCCACCCCCACTGCCGTGTCTCCGTGCCTTTCGCTGAGGTTCAAAGTTGCAGAGAACTCTTGGATGTATGATCCAATCATGACCGAATCAGAAATGCAGCAGCAAATGCAAAAAAGTTCACAAAGGGCCGGCCATACTGTGTATTTCGGGTCTTGATCCTCCAGTCTTTGCTGCGTGAGAAAGCTTTGATCTCGCGCTGGTCTACCAACTGAATTCACAATGTTATTTACACAGCGGTTGAGGGGTAGAGATGCCAAAAGGAGACAGCTGGGAAGAGATGGCTCATAGATACTCTTGCTGAGGTCTGACCATGTTTTTGACCTGGCTTTGATGTCATTTACCTCTGTGAGCAGGTGCCACTGCTTCTCTAAATTAGATATCTTCATGAGGCATGAAAGCCTGCATCTGGGTCAGGTAGAGGTCCAAAAGGATTTATTTGGGTGCTCTTAGGATTAGTTGTGTCGTTCCAAGGAATCATGGAAGGGTCTAGTACAGGTGGTCAGGCGTGCTTCAGCATGGTTAGAATGCTGTAGACTCAGTAGAACCATTGCGTTCCCTTTAGAAACACATATAAACAGAAGCATCTTTCCAGTACCACATTGATCCTGTGGCCCTGCTTTGTCTGGGTACCTTTCTAGCCACCACTCACACTACTGCTTGCCAGGGCAAGGGTCTGTTGCCTGACATAACAGAATTGGCAGTTAGTGTTCTCCTCCGAGCGTGTTGACTTCACCAATGATAATTGTGCTAGCAACAGTTTGAAAGGATGTGGTGACACTTCTTGTGGAAAGTTCATGCTAGCCTTCATCCTCCATGGTGCTATCCAGCAAACTGACTCACTTTTGCACCATAGAGGGTGATGCACAATGGAAGTAAACAATAGACCACTCTTTGAGAGTGACGCCAACTTTTGACGCCTTGGTTTCTGCTAAAAAACTATAACTGTAAGTATAACTATCACTATAAAAATAACTATGATTCCATGTTGGTTGATAAGGGCTAATTTTGTGATGAGGGAGACCTAGCTAACAAGTGGAAATAGGCATGACAAAATCAGGGAGAAAATTGGGCGAGGGTATTTTTTTTTATTAAAAACTGGAGACTGTCCATTTTCTTGATTAAATATTTCTCTGGTTGCTCCATGCTATCTTATTTTTTTCCATTTTTAAAACAGAACATGTTCACTATTAATAACTACCCTCTCTTCCAACTACCCCCTATATTTTTGAGCTCCATGAGACAATTAATGTTTGGCCTTGTTGGAAGACTGGCCCTACTCCAACATGCCATCTGCACCTCTTGTGTTTCTGTGCTTCAGCCAGCCGCTACAGACTGCTTGAGCCCTAGCAGAAATAAAAAGCGTCCAAGGAGAGGCTAATATCATGTCACACACAAACACACCAGCCTTTTTCCTTGGAGACATCACACAAAGAGCTTCTTGCAGTGGAATACAGTATAAGGGTCAAGGGAAATACAGAAAAATGAAGTAGTGAGGCTAGCGCAGCTAGCTGTGCCCCCAGCTTGGCTGTTACCACTGTGAAGTGATGCCAGGGGCTTGCTGGCAACTGCTTTGTGTGACCAGGCTGACTAAGATGCCTAAAGTTCTCTGGAGTGCTGCCACTTAGCCTTTGTGTGTGTGTGTGTGTGTGTGTGTGCGTGTGTGTGTGTGTGTGTGTGCGCGCAGGGACCTGCACAATGTGTGACACATGCCAGGTAACTGTAGCACTGCGGCTGAAATGCGGGGCCATGCTTGAACTCTTGAACTCTTGCATAAGGGCATCAGAGCATGTTGTTAACAGTGGCTGACTCTAGTGCCCTTTCCTAAATACACCCATAATTCAACACACTTACCAGAGTTTCCACATTATCCAGTTTAACTCCATGTTCAACTCCATCTGAAAAACTGCACTCATCATTTTGAATGAGACAACCAATGAGATGAGAGTTAAACTTAACTGGAGAGAATGCACGGCTGAACGATGGCAACCAAATAATCACTTTGTCAAATCCAAAGAGAATGACTGCTCACCTTCACTTGCTAATGTGAACACAGGGTTAGGCCACATGTGGCAGCTGTTATCACATTCTTTACTCTGCTAATATCTGATTGGACATTTTTCTGCTGATATTGGCCCTGGATTATCAGATGGGTGCCATCTCTGGCTAATACATCCTGTATACTCTACACTTATTACTTTCTCCCAGTAAGCACACAGATCCCACCCAGGGCCTCCTCCTTCTCCTGCTGCCTCTAACCCTCTTCCTTCCATGTTTGTTTGGATCGTCAGTTTAGCGTGCGCCTAGCTCTAGGGGCTCTGTGGAGGAGGTGCAAGAGAAGGTCAGAAGATTCCTCCTCTTTGACATGACTCACCGCACACCAAAACACACGGTAATTAAAGCTAGCTCCTACGAACTGTGCTAGGGAGGTGAGCTCAGGGGGATGGCATTCCTGTGGAACACCTCATCCGGGGGGGGAGGGACCCTCGCCACTCCCTTCACTGCCTTTGAAAAGGGTCCTGACTCTTTGATAAAGCTATTAGCAATGAGCAAGCTCTCGTTTTAATCTGAGAAAGGAAAAAAAAAGAACAGCTTCAAAGTCTCCCCTTGAGGTTCGACTGAACTGAAAGGATTGTGATATCAAACAGAAACCTCCTCGTCAGCTCCTTTTATCCCATGTTTGCTGAAGGTTTTGCTCTAACCCTAACGATACCATCAGCTAAGGCTGCACGATATATATCGCTTGTTGATCGTTATGTAGAATTTGGCTTTCACAGTACTGATATCACCAAAGGCTACAATACACTCTAAAGATAAATGGGGTCTGTATGGCATCTAAAATTGGTGAAAATTGTGACTTAATTGTGACAATATATGTGGAATTCTTTTTGTTGCTTTAAAAAGTTTGTAGAGAACAATCTACAAGATATTTCCACCATAGCAAAAAACAGTTCAACCACAGTTCTTGGAGCTGTTATGGTTCCATACAAAACCAATTGATTTAATTCAGTTGGCAATATAGAAGAATTACATACCATCATTGCCCTTAACAAAAGTGTGTGCTGTGGACAGATTCAGGGGATGGGGATATCGTAGACAGCAAGTTAACAGTCCATTCTTGAAAGTGATTCCTGTTAAAAGCAGGAAAGAAGTGGAAGCATAAGAATCTGAGCCACTTTGAAAAGAGTGATGGTTAGACTATGGCTTGGGACAGAACGTCTACAAAACATCATTCAGATCTTATGGGTTGTTCCCAATATGCAGTGATCAGTACCTATGAAAAAAGCTCCAAGAAAGCAACAGGGTCATGAGTGCCATGGAGGCCTTACCTCACAACTTGGATGACTTGAAAGATCTGCTGCTAACATCTTGGTGCCAGATACCACAGGACACCTTCAGAGGTCTTACAGAGTCTATGCCTTGAATGGTCAGATCTGTTGTGGTGGCACAAGGGGGGCCTACTTAATATTAGGCAGGTGCTTCTAATGTTATTGCTAATTGGTGTACGTAGCAATGTAACTTACAGATGAGTCAATGCTCCAATATTAGTATAGTAAATACAAGTTAACATTGAATAAAATGAATAAAAATAAAATATTTAAATAAAATAAATATATAAATAGTCAGTTCATTCTGTTTATAGATTTCTCTAGATGCAAAATAGCGACCTCTGGAGTTCTGGGGTGTACAGGAGACCATAGACCCACCCCGCCACACAAAATTGGACCAATAGGCGTGATCCTTCTCTGAAAATTAAGTTATTTCCTAACTACACTTTTCTGTCTTACAAAAAAAGTAAATATGATTAAGTAATGGCCTTTTTTTACATCTCAACCACTTAATTAAACATAAAATGAATGAAGAAAATGCATGCAGTTTATCTATAATGGGTTTTTGACAAAAAAGAAATTACAGAAAACTTGACTTTATGGCCTCCTAAATGTTTTATATTTCTTGGAACCTTTGATGGTTTGGGCTAATTAAACCTTACCTATCCCACCCTGTTCAGAGCTTTTCCTGTGATGGGCACTACTAAATCTAGATGCGTCCAGGTGCCTCCACATGTCATTTATCATCAGCTTTGGTGAATCATTTGAAGCCGTCTATAACGTCACCGTTATAGAGTAGCAATTATCCTGATAACAGTGTACATAGAGGACTAGAAAAGAGTATCGGCATACAGGTGTGGCTAAGGGAAACGCTAATAAACCTTCTACTATCTAACATGCTAGGTATTCATAAAGCTCATAACAGCCTTTTCACTTTGTTTAGAAGTGGAAATATTGGCATTAGTGTTCTTGTGTAAGCGGACCTCGTTTCTAAGGGTGTAAAGGAGTTATTTTGCGTGGTTAGGGATTCAGAGACCTTAACAGGAAAAAGGAGATCGATTTCCGACAGATTGTGGGAGTGTGTTTGTGTGCAAGCAAGCCTTGGGGACTCTCACATGCTGTTTACTTAAAAAAAAAAAAGAAATTACAAAGACTGAAAATGAAATATATCACAGTCTGTTTTGCTTGTGTGGGCTGCTCCTTGGAGACAAGCATAAGGTATTATGCTTACATAATTTTGCATGTATGTATTACCGTGAGCCTCACGGACTGCAGATGGATTGAGTGCGTGGGAATGCCGTTTAATTGTATCATTCACACTAAATATTTCATGCACTGCTGTGCATTAGTTATTGGTACGGAGCAAAGAAAATGAAAATGAATGGAATTAAAGTTTTTTCAAGTGGAAAGCCGTCTAATCTAGCTCTGAAATCGCATTTAACGGCCCCATATCCTGGAAAGCCTTGCTTTTCGGTTCAAAATTTGGTTGATGTTGTAAATATACATTTTAAAATGTACTGTTGAGTCCATATATGGAAACGAAACCCAAATACACATTTACATATATTCACCAATCACATCAATCACCCTCAAGTCATATAAGGAGCTGTATAACTCACAATAAAGATCAACCAATCAGAAAAGAGCTTGTTTACATATACATACATACGTTTTTTGGAGGGGAGCAATGGGATTTTCACCAGTTTTGTCTTTCCTGCTCACTAGCTGAGACTTTCCCTTTCACAAGATGCTACCAGTGCTGGGAGGGCTGGTGAAGGCTAGCATGTGTCTCCTCCGAGTCAAATGAAGCCAGCCAGCTGCTGTCCAAGATCATTGGACAGCTGAACATGCTTGGAGGAGTGTATTGACGTTCACACTGGCTGGGAGTTGGGGATGAGATGGGCTGGTGATCATCCAACATCTTGATCTCACTAACGCTCTTGCTGCTGAATGCCACCAAATCCTCACAGCAGTGCTTAAAAAAACACCTTCCTTAGACAGTTACTCCAACAAAATGGTCATGTAAAAATGAATTAGAAGAAAACGTCAAACGTGAACAAATATACAATAAAAATGTAAGATATGAAAATGTACACTTCATAGGCTAATGTAGGCTAATGTAATGCCGTAAATATAGCTTACAAGTATTACATAAGACCCTGTCCACACTTAAGGCCCTGTCCACATTTTAAGTTTTTTTTAGCTGGTACAGATCCAGTTTTGAGTCTGTGTCTGTGTTGAGGCCATTATTAAGGCCTGAAGGCTTTTTTCTGGAGTCTATAGCATTTTCAAGTGCCAACTATGAGGGCTGGGTTAGTAAACTGATGATGGATGGTAGAAAGAATTTGTGTGGCTGATTTAGACTTTGAAGGATGTGATGTTTTGCTGGGCATGTCGTCACTTTCCATGACTTGGTAGATACAAAAAGTTCTTAGTTCTTAGTTTAGAAAACATAATATTCAATAGTGATACATAATTAAAACTGATGGAGGTGGGGGTGAAGGATAGAAACCATTGCTGCTGTCTGTAAAACAAAAGTACAAATAACATTCAGGCTTTAAGATGCCTGCTACTACTGTTTTTGTGTGAGTTTTGTGGATTTCTATAGACAATAATATTCTATAAATTCTATAAATAATGTAAATACAGCTCCACTGCAAAATCAACTGTGGTGCGTTTTTAGTGTGATAATGTTCATTTTTACAGGAAAATGTCCGTAGTACTGTATCCAAACACTTGAATCCCTTTTTGAGGCAACCAGTAGCCATGTTGTTCTGGTGTTTGAGACGTAATACAGCCCCTAGCTCCGCTCTATACTCTCCACATACCCAATGTTTATAAATTTGGCATTGCTAATGCGCCCACTTCATGAATCGCTTCAAGGATCTAACTGGCTATGAAATCCCCCCTGGAGCAAAAGTAGCCTAGAAGATGAGTTTTAGCGTTAGGCCGTGATGTCTCCAACCCTCCGTTTCTCTTTTCTTGTTCCTTCCCTCTGAGCTATTTTTGCTCCCTTCAGTTATGTGGCTGATGTAAAAGAGTTCGATATGAAAGCAGTCAGAATCAGTTGGACTTTGTTTTCCAAGATGAGAGAGACAGGATATACCCTCTACGTAAAGTAACTGTAAAGTCAAACGGTAGTAAAGTTTTCTTTGTGTTTCCAATATACTGACAGCTGGTTTAAAAAAAACTACCTCTATTGCACCCTGTTGTAAATGTCACTGGATGCCCTGAATTACAGGGTCATTTAATCAACCTTACTAGTTTATGTGGAAGCAAGGCTAAAATCATTGTGAGAAATAGGCTTAAAATGCTTAATGTTGGTCCAGATTTGACCAATATTTCAAACCAATATCTAATGACGCATTTATATTACTCAAAAAGAGCAGAGTATTTAGGTGCCACTGGACTACTGCGCTAAAATCTGCCCTATCTTCATTATATTCAAATTACTGTATAGCCTGTCAGCAGGTACACTGATCAGCCATGACATTAGCACCACTTGCAGGTGAAGTGAATATTATTGATTATCTTCTTCTACTATGGCATCTACAAGGGGTGGGATATGCATATTTGGCCACAGGTGAACAGGTCAATGATCAGTTCTTGAAGTTAATGTTTTGGAAGTAGAAAAATGGGTAAGGATGAGAATCTGAGCCACTTAGAAAAGAGCCAAATTGTGATGGCTACAATTGTGACAACTGTGTCAGAGCATCTCCAAAACATCAGGCAGGCCTTGTGGGGTCTTCCCGATATGCAGTGGTCGGTACCTACTAAGGTGCTCCAAGGAAGTACAACCAGTGAATCAGTGACCCATTGATGCCCATGGCGAGCGAAGGCAAGCTGGTCTGATCCAATCCCATTGAAGAGCTACCAAAAAAAAAAAATCCTGAAAAATGAATTGCTGGCTGACCAGTCTGATCTGTTTTGACGACATGAGAGGGACCTATACACAATATTAGGCGGGTGATTTTTAATTATATGGCTGATTGGTACAGCAGGTTGCAATCCCAATAGCAGCGCATCACTCCTATTACAAACACCAGTTACTCAAATAGCCTGAGTATGTCAACTGACTACCATATTTGATCAAGTCTGCTAGTGTGTATGGGTTGTTTTTAGCGCTAGCTTATACTGTGGAAACACACTCTAAGTCATCTAAAAGTCAAACAATAAACATTGACTTTGTTAAAGATTAATATGCATGCAGATACATTTAAGCATACCCAAATACATTATTAAAAGTCTTTAAAATTGAATATAGGGCTTTTCTTATGATAGTAGAGACCAGCAATTAGTTTAAATGCTAATTGCTTACTAATCGCTGCTGATTTATGAAAAATCTATTTTAATCGGTTTGTCAATAAGCAGTTGAGTCTAATTGATTTGAATGAGTGCTGTTTTGTTTTTTGGGGGGGTTTCTTTGTTTGCATGTATCATGAATCTTCCCCAAAACAATCTGAAAAGTCATGTGTGTTACAAGCTTCCTATACTGGAACTGTGCTGCTGATGCTATGGTAGCAGTATATTTTTATACAGTGGAAAAGCATGAGGTATTTAAGGCCAATAGTGTTGGCTGTTGTTTTTATGAGGTCACAAATAGCTTGCTAACGGTGTCATGTTTGCTGCTCAAATATAGGCCAATCCATAGAGACTGCAGCCCAGTCACTGGCAGCCAAAGCCCTGCTTAGCACATTCTAATCAATAAGAGGAATGCTGCCGTTGTTGCCAAAATGCTGCCTATTGTTACTCAAATAGAGAGTGTGTGGTTGGTATGTATTTAGCTCTTTGTGGGAACCAAATGTTTTGATTGATTATGGAGAACATACAGAACAGATCTTGGATTCATGAAAGTGAAAAAGCCAGAAGGTTTTGTTTGGATTGTTGGGGATTAGGCTAAGCAGTCTGTAGCTACAGTAATAGAGGTTAATGGAAATACCCCTCAAAGATATGAATACTATTAAAGAGTGTGCGCTTGTGTGTTGGCGTGTACTGACATTGTGGGGACATTTTGCTGAGCCAAAAAAAAAAAAAAAAAGGCAACAGCATCCAGCTACAGTAATAGATGTGAAGTGGAAACCCCCCTATAAAGAGAGGGGTGCTGGTGAGATGCGGGGGTGTTATGTGCATTGTACAGTGCAAGGGTGTTTTGTTGGCAGTAGGGAGGATGGGAAGGGGGGAGCTATGTGCTGTGTACTCTTATGTGTGTGTATTTGCTGGTGTGGGAGGTAATGTGCTGTCTGTGTATGTTGGGAGGGTTAATAAGCTGTGTACTGTGCATGTTTGTGTTTGATGGTCTGGAAGCTAATGTGATGTGTGTGTGTGTGTGTGTGTGTGTGTTAACCCTGCCATATTGAATGGCTCAGGCTGTATTCACTCAGTTATTTTCTCCTAATATACAGTTACAACACAGTTAAAATAGACAACACATTTTCTGCATGGCGCCAGCGGCAGCTGCTTTTCTGATGCCTTGAAATCCGGAACGCCAAAATAATCTGTGCCTCGGGCAGTTATGGGAGTATCACAGGGTTTGCTAAAAATGGACGGTACTGAATTAAATACAGTGAAGCACCTGCTTTGGCCACCCGCCGGAGCAGCGGTGTCAGAGCAGCGGAATAGAAATGCAGGGGAAATGCACATTTTACAGGACTGTATGTAATGCTGGGCAGTATGTCTCTGCTGACATGTAATTTGCATGTAGTTTTCTGGATGCTTCTGAGTATTTAGAAAGAACAGCTTCAAGATGCCATAGAATGCATTTATTAAGATGTTTGACGTGTAAATAGTTAGTATGCGACTGTAACAAGCCATGTAACAAGAACATTGTTATTATTTTTTGTAACTATTCCAGAGTCCAACACATAATATTGCATAATATTGTCCTCTCGGCACGGCTATAGCGATTATAGTCAGGTTAGCTCTTAGCCTAGCACCGGCCCAGCACCACTCATTTCCTCCAGCTTTGGCCTACCTTGTCCAGTGCTTTTATGAAGTTCCTCTTCTGATGCGGGGTTAGCTCTAGTTTGAAGTAGTCCAGTTTGGTTTTTTCACTGGATTGGACATAAGAGACAGAGGAAGTGGTAAAATCCAAAGGCTCATTATAGCTTTTAGCCTAGCACGAATGCCTGCTTGCATTCACTTTCTGAGTTTGAGCTTGCCTTCTGCAGACACTGGCACAGGAAGAGCCTGGCCTGGTTCACATAGTCTGGTGGTGATGTGCTTTCTTTGTCAGAAAACTGACATCAAGAATCTACAACTCTGTATTCTTCTGAAGTGGCCGTTGCATTTTAACCAGCTTAAACTAGGGCTAGCAGGGCTTTTGCACGTGGGCTGAGTGAGCGTATATTTTTTGGGTGTAAATATAATAATTGAAGACTGTTACCTGATGTTTTTTGACATACAGAATACTTGAGTAGGAGTATTCTGGAGCCACAGGCTCGTTCGCTTTAGCAATATAAAAAACCTGAAAACCTAATGACCTAATCTGAAATAATAAAAATAATAATAATAATAATCTGATATGTCCAAAAGTATCCAGACACCCTTCAAAATTGTGAGTGAAGCTACTTAAGGTGAGCCCATTGCTGACACAGGCGATCAGTTGTGCACACACAGCTTCTATAATCTCTGTAAAAAAGCATTCCCAATAGAATGGGATGCTCTGAAGCTCCTACTTGTGTGCTTACGATCACCATGCCCAATGCTAAGCTCCGCTAGAGGGGCAGTGCAGGGACTGCATTCTCTAGAGAGATGGAGATGAGCTGGGATGAGTTGGAGTAGGATTTGTGATCCGGAGCTAGAGATGGCGTATCTGTATGGATGAGTATGTGTACTGGGCTGTTATCAGAAGATCTGGATCTGATATCAAAGGGGTTAACTAGTCTCCACTAATCATCTGACATCAACACCAGACCTCACTTATACATTTATGGCTGAATTTAATCAAATCCTCACAGCTAACGTTTCTAATGTTTAGGGTAATGCTTTCCTAGAGGAGTAAAGAGTGTTCATTTAGTGAAGAGGGGACAAGCTCTCTTATTAATACCCTTGATTTTAGAAGAACAGTTGTGAAAATGATGTTACTGAATGTAATCAATGCTTTCCAGCACTGACTGTGTGTAATTTAGCAGCGTATAAAAGTATGAGAGTTCTGTCTCGTAGCTTGAGACGGTATTGATTTGCATGAGGCTGACCTTTTTAGGAATAGGGGAGGGAGACGGTTTTTGAAAGATGATTCCATCCATATGATGCAAGAGACTGCAACTGTCCGTGAAGCTACAGATCCATCTCTCCTGCAGGGAAAGTGATGAAATGACTAAAGACGCGCCTGAAAAAAAACCATGACTGAACAGAGCAGCTCCTCAGACAACTTGTTTCAGCTGAAAATGTGTCACAGGTGCAGAAACGCTGTCCACCTTGGAAGACAAAAATCTCCCCCAGATTGCAGACCTGTACTACTGTATATCACAAACCCGGCAGCCACACTTTGTCTTCCATTCTCCGTCTCTAAAAACAGACACATCGATCAGCTCAGAGCAGCATGGTGTCCGCCAGGCGGTGTACAGGTAGAATAATGGGCTGTAATAGGGAGGAAATTGTGGTGCCGTTCAGAGCCAGTTGGGTCCTGTCAGCTCTATTTGGCCCGATCTGTCGCTGTGTCATTACCAAGGTATTATGTGCTACAAACAGGGGGAGGAAATACTGAGTCATCCAGCACTTGATATACAAAAGGGCTGCTGATACAAACTGAAGCATGATCTTGCAGCACTGCCTGGGTATCCAGTTTGATGAGCCAAAACATTATGATGCAATGAATCGTGCTGATTGTCTTGTAACAACAGCTCATGTGAAAATCTGAGATACATACATCTCAGTCGGTTCTCGTAGTCGATGCGCTGGATGTGGTAGAAATGGACAGGCATGAACACTAAAGCCAGATGACAGTTGGAGGATCTTCTAGTAGGAGCAGGTACTTGCAGTCTGACAAGGGGCGAACCACAAACCAGCAACAGCGTATTGGACGCCTAAGGCCCATCAATATATGGGGGCTGCAAGGGCTGTCTCATCTGGGCTAAACTGACAGTAGGGTTACTGTAGCACAAGATATTTTCAGTGATGGGAGGAAATGTGTCATAATGCACAGTGTATCAACCCTTGCTATGTATGGGGCAGTGTAGCTACAGACCAGTCAGAGTGCCCATGCTAACCCCTGTCTACCTTCGAAAGCACCTACAATGGACATGTAAAATTCAGAACTGGACCTTCAAGGAATGGAAGGGAGGTCACATTCCTATTATTCCTGTGTCCTTTTGGGCAAGGATTTATGGAAATCATCCTGGTTATCAGTCCAACGGAAAACTCCCTGTCTAAAGACATCACATACAGTACTGTACAAAAGTTTAAAACTACATACTGTACCTCAACTGTATGCCTGGAAAAACACTGGATTAAATTAACATTAGATTAACAGATTAACATTAGATTAAGCAACAATAAACATACATATAGTGAAATGTCAGGTTAGTAAAAATGAGCTAATAATAATAATAATAATGTTAGTAAAAATAAGTAATGACCTATAATACTACTGCTTTACGGATGATGTACAGAACCTATACTGGTAGATGTGCATTTTTGCTATTGCCTGTGTTTATGGGTTTTAGGTTTTAAATTAAGTGTTTTGGAATGTCTCTTAACAGCTAGCCAGAGACAAGAACAGAAAATTAGCCTTTCAGTCTAACTCTGAGTGTAAAAAAATATCGCTATATATATGGAAGTATTGTGATATTATGTTTTGTAATAGTATCGATTCTCAAAAACAGTCTCTCAAAAACGTTTTATTGAATTTTAGACTACAAAATAGGACAAGGATGAAGTGCAGTTACAATAAGGATAAGATGGAAAAGGATTCACATAAATTAGATTTTTTAGAACTAGAACTAGAATTAGAATAAAGAAAGAATAAAAGCTTTAGAATAAAAGAATAAAAGAAAGGAGGCAATTTTCATGTATAGCAATTTAACAGTTAAGGTACTAAAGTTGATTTTTAATTATAATTATAGTTGTGCTATCTTTAAACCCTGATTGCTTGATTCCACTGTTCTAGTTTTATAAAAAACTCAACTTTCTGACATATTTCCTATTTAAATTTGATAATTAAAAAAAATCACAATATATCGAATCATACCCCATGCATCATGATACATATCATATTATGATGGTTCTTGCCAATACACAGCCCTAGCTGACACTATTTATTAATGGGCCATGTTTACAAATAAAGTAGTACAATTCATAGAGTCTTTGTTAAGGCCATTTTTACACTTTACACCACTGTCATAGAGGTGACCTACATGGTCATCATATATAACCTGCAGCAGTGAAACATGTTTTCACTGGTTAACAGGTTCTATGAATGTGAAAAAATATGAATATGAAAAAACTACAGCCCAAAAGCCACTTGTAATATGTGTAGTGTCTGTCTTTCAACTGCAGTTAAGCTTTACAGCCTTCCGTCAAAACACTGTTAAACTAGGTGAGTATGCGGCTCTTACACAGTTAGTGGAACGTGCTGGTTTAAAAATGTCAGTATGTTTGAACATACTAAACAATCCTACTCCTCTGTTTCTGCTAACAGTAGGAAGCTAGCAGAGGTATGATGCTGTGTACTGTAGGCTACTGCTTATCTAGCTAGCTTGGTAACAAAAACTGATCACAGCAAAGAAAAACGGGTTTAAAAATATTCAGGGGAAACTACAGTCTTCAACCATTTGCCTTGGATATAAATTTTAGGACTGCGCTGTCAGCTGTAATAACTCGGCAGTTCAATGCAAAGCCAGTAATTGGGCAGTGTTTAAAATTTCTAAATATTTTTCTGTCTCTGGTAATATACTCTACACTAAAGCTGGCTAGATGGCTCGTGGGTGGTCATCCTCATTACAACAAGGTCTTGAGGACATATTGCAGGTCCCCTCCAAGCTGTAACCATGCCCACCTGCTAAAATGCCATTTTGGCTACGCCACTAGTCCGAAACCAACGGAAGCAGTTCCCTCATTTTCAGACAATAACTCCCACAATCTAGACCAGATCTCTGTGGAGTTGTGAGTTTAGCTCACTTCCACTTAATTCCTGGTGCTAATACTTTAACCAGAATCCATCTGAAGATCCGGGCCGCTTCTGATTGCAGGGGCTGATTTACAAGGGCTCGCATAAGAACGGCCTCCGGAAACGTTCAGTCGTAATTGCGTACCTGGATTCCTGGAGGCCCTGGGGGCACAGCTGTCGAGCCCCACACATACACACCACCTCTGCAAGCATGTTCCCCCCATTAACAGCATTACACGGCTTGATGCTTGTACTGTCAGATCAGTCCCTGTTCAGACTCCGCCACCCCGGCACTCTGAAGACGTGATTGGAGTGCATGATCAAGCACATAAAAAAGACGTGATCCGACTGTAATGCAGAACCTCCAGACAGAGATGTCAAGTGAGTGAAGAGCTTTTAGAGAAGAGGAGGAGCTGGAACTTGATTAGTGCTTAAAGAAAAAAGGTCACTTGTTTTAAAAACCCTGCAATGAGGGGCGTTTTCATACTGTTGAATTAAGGTTTAAAACGATAATCTGCTTTTCAGTCTTCTCATAGAAATCAGAACGGTGGTCTTTTTCTTCGAGGGTTGGAAAAGGTTCTAGTACAGATTCTTGAAGTTGAAAATGTTGGGTAAATTTGACAAAACTAGTCATTTTACATGATAATGTAAAGAGTTGCTATTATGACAATAGAGAAGTGATTGTTCTTACATTCAGAGAGGATTTCAAGTTGACCCTAATCAGTACTCAGTACAGAAGGAAAGTATCATGGAAGTCCATAGATGTTCGCTTACTTAATATTTAAAGACTACTACACTGACAGGTGAAGTGAATTACACTGATTATCTGGTTACAGTGACACCTGTTAAGGGGTGGGATCTACATATTAGGCAGCTAGTGAATAGTCAGTTTTTGAAGCTGATGTGTTGGAAGCAGGAGTGTGAAAAGTGAAAAGTGTGCAGGTGTAAGTATCTGAGACACTAGGGCCAAATAGTAATGGCTAGACGACTGGGTCAAAGCCTCTCCAAAATGGCAGGGACCCATGGTCGACCAGACAAAAACTGTGTCTGTTATCTGTTATATCTACCAATCTGTACTTTCAGGCTCTTTTTGTTTGTTTCGATGTAAGACATTAAATGTAGTTCTGAAATAGCTTAAGGTTTTTTCATTCTGTCTTACAAATCTTTATCTCTACATTTTGTGACTCGATCACCACCCCCCATCTCCTCCCTGTTACTTGGTTCTATCATTGAGTTTTACCTCCGTTCATCCAAGGGAGCTCAGGCTCAAAGCACAGGCTCAAAGCTTAAGCCGACTTCCAGCCCAAGTTCTCAGAGTTTCCTCCTCTCCTGTTGCACTGTCCCCATTCACACTACAGCAGGGGTGTCCAATCTTATCCACAGAGGCAGCTTACCTGATTCCACTTGTCCCCCCCCCCAGATCCTTTTCTGCAGAAAGGATCTGAGTATTGCTTGTATGCTGGGAAGACTGGCCAATTCAAACTCCCATATGACTGCAGTGAAGTTTAGCAAAGTGTAGTCAAGAAGGTGGTGCACTGTTCCTCTGATCCTCAGACATAATCATAAAGTCTGGTCATGGACTATAAAGATTTTTCAGTGGCTATGCCTTCATATATTGTACCGCAATCTAACACTTCCTGTCTGGAAAACAAGATCTAGTATCACTGAGGACTGAGGACACTGGTCACTCAGTGTGGAAAGAGTGAACTGTGTAGGTGACCTGAGGCCCCCAGTATATGTGTATAATCCTCTTTACTAAAGACTCTGGGTATAAAATGTCCAGCTCTTTCTCTCCTGTCCTACACTGCTCTGCAGGAGGGCATTATCAGCCCGACCCCTCAGTTGTCCTTTAGAGTGTGTCTCACAGGTAGAAGGGAAGCAGCAGGAGAGTTGGCAGGTCCATCTGGCTCGGCTCGGCCACCACATCCTCAGACAGCCGCAGGGGCCTTTTGCCAGTGTTTCTCAGGCGCCTGATTGACTTTTCCACTTGCCGCAGTTGTCTCGCAGACGGTCTGCACCCTGCATCATGTTCCCACTGGCTCCTAAATCTGTGCTTAACCCATACGCTCTGATTCCTACCACAGTGCAGTAGTATTGGTTTGGTCTGGCCTGAGCCATGTGGTGCCAACAGCTGATGTTCACATGATGACACTGGGTGGTGTGTACTTTTTAGTTTTAGTGGCCAAGCTCTGTAAGGCTTTATTGCTGAGGCACAAAGTGTCCATTTCTACATTTTTAATCTACCTTTTTCCTGATTTGTCTATGAAGCCATGTCATAAGTAGAGTATATATATCTGAGTGACCATTTAGTGAACTTTTATTACTGCTAAAAACAATACGTAATAAGTCTTTAATGATCTGAAAGGCATTCTGAATGTTTGCATCCAACAGTAAGGGCAGCTTAGTGCATTTTTGTATAGTAATAGTGTACCCGTTCCACAAGATGGTCCTTTGGTCTATGACCAGCAGGACATGCCAGTGATTGCAAGTGATTACAATGATTACAGTACTGAGTAATATATGGTTGCAGATGCAGAAGCAGTAGGCCTACATAACTCTGGTGTGCTTGTATGGCCCATGTCAGGGCAATCTGTATATCCCTTGATTAGTTTTTCGCTTTTAAAGTTATGTGATCAGACTAAGACTGGGTGGAACAGGGGTTAATTTATAAAATTATGTAAATTTGTCTTTGTGAGCTCGCTGTACTCAGACCAAACAAAATTCATGGCCTCACATGAGAAACGAGCCGTCTGAGCATCACTCTTGGGAATAAAGATAAAGTGTTAGGCTGTTATAATCAGATCGTTGCTCAAGGGATTACAGTTTCTTTTCTTTGTCTTTTAAATATGTGCCAGAGCTCACACAGCCCACACAAATACATTAGCAAAGAGACATATGGCCTTTGATCTCGCCTCACAGATTATGCTGGCAACTCTTTGCAGAACACAACCTCATCTTCAGTCCCTCTCCCTCTCTCACTGACTGTTGTGATTGTGTTAAACTGTGGGTGAGAGGCAAGCTTAGCTAGTGAGCTACAGGTCCAAAACCCTGGAGTTTTTTTTTTTTATTAAAGCTTCCTGTCGTTCTAACAACAGTCTAAATGTTTATAAGCCTCATGTAGACATGCTACCACAGCAGGAAGCACTAATTCCTCATAAAGTGTGATGAGAAAAAGCAGGGTAATGCTAAAAGGCCAGAAACTAGGCTGAAAGCTGATGTTCAGTAAGCCGAAGAACAGAGAAGGACTGACCAGATGAAGTCATGGTATATCTTAGGCAAAGAGCTAACACAACTGACCGGCTACAATCTCTCCAGCTAGCCAACCTCACACTGTTCCAAGTGGACAGCCTTGGGGTGTTGTTACAGTGCTAAGAGGCTAAAGAGGTTAAGTTTGCTAAGTTAGGCTCCTGTGGGCCACAGCAGTGCTGTAAACCAACATACCAAGAAAGAAAAGCAGAGCCATAAAGGAAAAATCAGTGTGTTTCATTCTGTGCCAAACTAACAGGGTGGTAAAAACACATCTCAGCACCTTTTTACACCTTTAAATAGTACTGACCAAATCGATGACCAAGTTCACCTTGCTGTCTTAATAATCTACAGGCATAAATCTGTGTTCCACACGCCATAAAGCAGATGGAAGTTAAACAGTAACAAACGCTGCATTGTGAGCATTCTTTAGCGACACCAACTGCTCGCTTGAGGCGGCTCTGGCTTCAAAGTGACGGCCCTCACTTCCACGCTGTTGTGACGGAGAGACAGCTGGCATTGCCCACCCAGAGAACTTCACAGCAGCGCCACGAGCAAAGCGTTTTGTTTTGAATAATTTATGGCCTCTCTTTCTCATGACCACATGAAATCGGTGGTTAACAGCCTGTGAAGAGCATTCGCAGGTGACCGAGGTAGAGAGGTCCTGTTGAGTGCAGAAGGTAAAGCTATATAGAGAAGTCACACCTTGTGCTTTTATTACTATTAAATAATCCATTTGGGGGTTCCTAGCCCAGGTGCACAGGTGAACTGTCTGGCCTCTGTTGTTGTTGGCATGACTGTAGTGCATTGATGTGCATCGGATGGTTAAGCATTAAGTATTTAGAGCTTTTAGAAGTCTTGGAAGTTTTATTTCCAACTGCTGTTGCAATACCACTAGCCATTTCCAGTCATAGTGATCAGTACAGTACTGTAACTACAGTGTTAGTACAGTAAATAGGAATGGGGTGGGAATCTAAGGTCTTATCACTTGAATCAAAGTAAAATCAGAATGCTTGATGTAACAGATATAACTGTAAAAATTATGAATCTTGATTTTTAATTACTTTAGCCTATGATTTTTCTGTTTGTCCATGTTCATAAGTAGCGTTAGCTTAGTTCATTTTCATTGTGGCCTATGCTAGAAGTAGATGATATGGCAAAAATATGATATTGTAATATTTGAAAATTGTTTTTTTTTTTTTGCATTTTCTGGTCCAGTTAGACACACAAAAATATTTAAAATTGAAAAAATGTAAAATGTTTAAAAAGTACAATAATTGTATATATGACAAAAAGTATAATTTATTAATTAACAGTACACTACATGTAGATAAACAGGGCACATTTGTTCCCTGTTTATTGAAACATACAGTTGTTTTCAGGTTGATGTCAAAACACAACATTCACACAACTTTGGTTAACAATTAAATGCACATTAAATCCATCCTAACCCAGCAAACCTTAACATTATACATTTTGGTCACTTAGCCGAGACTTATCGACGTATTACATTTTACATTGTATGGACGTCAACATTATGAAGCTTAGCAGACGTTGGGTTTGGGTCACAACTTAAACCCAACAAAGTATCAACTTCAGCTGTTGTGACCATTCTACGTCATATTAACGTTGGCATTAGACATTGTCCTGGAATTCATGGTTCTACATGACACCAACATCACAACCTACATGCAGCCAGTTAACGACATCTAATGATGCTGGTGGACAAGTGGAATATTGTGACATTATTATTCAGATACAGTATCCTCACCCAAAGCCTGTCTAAAGTGTCTAAAGACCTGTGTACAGGGTTACACTTAAGGCACAGAAGGCACTGAGACAGAATGTCTTCAAATTATTAATCAGAATGTCTTGGATCAGAAATTTTATCAGTATTATTTACTGATTTCCCAATCAAACCACTTCTTTTTTTATTTGTTCTTCTGAAAGTTCTTCTATGTCCTTTGGATTCTCATGTGTTTCTGGCCTTCTCCAGGCCTTCTTCATATTCCAATTAACCTTGTCAAACCATGCATCTCACATGCAATATGTACATTCAGAGACTTTGGTTTATGTTCCTTATAATATATTCCTATATTCTTATCCAGAATGGTCATTTCTGACAAAGACGACAGAAGCTGAATCTTCATTAGTGCTGCACCGATTATGGAATATCCATTATTTTTCATGTACGCATCTACATTGTCAGAAATAAAGGTACTGTGTAGGTAAATGTTTGTTCCTCAGGCATATTCTCAAAAATACAACACATGTACTCTATGTACATCCAATTGTGTACCTTAAATGCAAGTTACATTTAATTCCCCAAGAAATCTGGGCATATTTTTACCTTTTAGAAGGTTCAATCCAGTTTACCAGTGCGGAAAAACCTTTAACCAGGAAAGGAACCATTCAGGCATTAAAAGTGTACTCCACATTGACTTTAATGAAGAACCCTTGAATAATCCTATTTTAAAGAGTATAGATTGTAATGTTTTTCCTTCCTCTGCCAATTTCTCTTATCAAATCAAATTGACTAGACAGCATTCTGCTCTGCTTTTCTTGCCTGTCTCTAATGCAGTCTAATGTCTTTTTTATTGGAGGTGTAATACGTAGATTGGGCTATGCTCTGCACAGACAAATAGCTAATGTAAGGTAATGTTCATGGAGAATGAACTTGACTGTAGTCCTGTGCAGCTATGCTCTGCAGGTGTGAGAGCAGTCATTTTAAAGCACAGCAGTAAAGTGCTTCTATATCTGACAGCTAGTCTGTAATTAAAGTGGTCTGGCTGGCTGTCTTTTAAGTCATTTACAAGGGAAATCTCCCATGGAAATAATAATACATTCCATGACTAAATGTAGAGAAGGGTGTGAGTACTGGAAAAAGTTACATTGAAAGAAGAAAGAAGTCCTTTCTCATTTTGGAATGAATAACTAATATCAGGGGTGTAAACATTATCCATGGCCATCAAGCATCAGTCAGAAGACATATAATTCATCTGTTTTCATTAATCTTAGAATTGATTGTGCTTAATATTATTCAATAAATAATGCACTCATCTATGGCCAGGATAAAATACATATATGGGCAAAAGTATTGGGACACCTGCTTATTCATTGTTTCTTTCTAAATGAAGGGTATTAAAAAGAGTTTATTCTGCTTTTGTTGGAGTAACTGCCTCTACTGTCAAGATAAGTGTTTCTACTATTTTGGAGCATTGCTGTGAGGACTGACAAGTGCGTTATTAGAGAGTCCAAACCCTTACCTCATTAGCAGAAGTATTGGATGGAGCGCCACCATCATTCCAGAAAACACAGCTCCACTGCTCTACAGCTGAATGCTTTGGGGAGGGGGGTCCATTGGCAGTACTTCTCTACTGGGACTAGACTATGCATTTGCACATCTGTGTCAGCAATGGGTGCAACTGAAAGGAGCAGAATGCATTCCTTAGAAGGGATGTCCACATACATTTGGACATACTTCTGAATCATACCAAAAGGATTGCTGTGAAATTAGAGATTTCCTGATGCACTGAATCAATTACTGAGTCGAATATAATCATTGATTTACAAAAATTGACAGAATTTATATGGGAAGCAAGTGTGAAGCAATTTTTAGTTGTCAGGAAACAGTAACACCATTTTAATCAAATCAATGTTTTTTTGAGCAGGATTTACATCAAAACATGAATCCATTGTGAAACAGAATTTCCAAGCTGTCAAATTACCCACTTCCATTCTCTGAGAACTAAATTTGTGGCCTAGTAGATAAAGACTATGGTCAGGGCTCTTGCACTTTTCTAACGGTGTGTGGAGGCTACTCCTCTCAAACACTTAGACAGTATGATTTAGTCATAGGCCGATTCTCAGTCTGCGATCTTGTCTATACTTGCGTTTCTTGTGAAACATCATCAGTTGCATCCAAAGTACTGATCAAAAGTTCGCACCTTGCCCAGTACGGTCCAAATGTCCAGGTGTGTTCTTGTTCCGTCCGTGTTATGGTGGGTGCATCGGGGCGTGACCAAATATCCCAGAGTGCATTACGCACCACGCTGCTATTCCAACTGTAAAGTTACAGCGCCCTCCCATCTTTAGAAGTTTGTACTCGCCAGTTGTACCTGTCAAGTCTGAACTTGGCGTACTTTATATTGTGAATCCCCCACAGTTTTAATCTTTGAAAAAAAAAATGGCTGCAAGATTTCGCCTAGTATTTACATCAGTCATATTATCTCGTTCCAGTATCACCTGTCAGTGGGTGGGAGGGACATACTGTATTAGGCAGCAAGTCAACAGGCAGTTCTTGAAGGTGACAGGGAAAATGGAACAAGTGTAAGAATCTGAGCCATTTTGTGATTCCAAATTGTGATGTTCTACACGACTGGGTCAGAGCATCTCCAAAACATCAGGCAGGCCTCGTGGGGTGTTACCAGTAGTCTGTACCTGCCAAAAGTGCTTCAAGGAAGAACAACCAACAGGCCCATGGGCTCTCCAGACCCATTGCACTGTATTACACCATATTAGGCCGGTGGTTATAATGTTTAAAATTCACAAAATCCAAAACTGGTTAAAAACAGTGTGGATTGTACGTCCTTCACACTGCCCTTAGGCCTTGCGTCGGATGTGGATCAGCTAATATTTGAGCATATTTATTTCTCAATGGTATCAAAAAAGCTTACTGCCTCTCTCTGATTTGAGTTGTAGATGGGCTGGATGTCTGTTTGGGAAAAGGCTTTAGTTAAATGAAACCCACATCCTGATCCTGATCTGGGCCAGAGAAATTAGTCTTTATTTCTCAGTCATTTGTGCTGCACTCTTGCAGAGAGCGATAATCGCTGTATTTACTCCTCACTGAGAAACCAGATTGCATTCAACTCGTCTACTGAACACTCCTCAGCAGCCTCCTCAGAACCTTGCGGACATAAACTCTAGCCCTAAACCCCAGAAGATGTGAAATATGGCCTAATATCTCCCAAAACAAGATGTGACTGCTTGCGACTGTCAATAGCTCTCTGACGTTCCTCGGCCTCCTGTAGCATCTTAGCTTCAGCGCTTGCCTTGCAAGAAATTAGCATATAATCATGCTAGGCTAGCGTTGCGAAGAAGTTGAGGAGAAAGCAATTAAAGTGCAAGGACTGAATACATTTGAATGTGTTTAACTGCACATTTACACAGCAGAGCTGAACTGGTGCAGATGTCGTCTTCAGCAGCAACCTTTACTGAGGAGAGCATGGTGGCTCCTTATGCAAGGGCTCTTATATAAAGCGCTGTAACAAACTTGACAGTTCTTTTGCTGATTTATCCCAGCCTGAAGCCTAACTTGGAAGGAAATGTGCCATTTAGTATGGCAGATTTGAATGCTGCAACAGTTTGAGCTTTTTTGTGCGATTACTCATACTGTAGAATATGGACTGCAGCCGAAGCTTAAATAAATCCCAAGAAAACAGACGTGCTAATTACTGTGAGAACAGTGTGTAACTAATTGTGGGCACAGCTCTGCACTTTGAAAGTAAACAATGACCGTGATTAAAGTGTAGAATTTCATGTGGGAAACCTCCACCTGACACCACCTTACTGGGGGAAGTGGTTGAAAAGCCACATACAAATGTCTTGCTATAGTATTAGATAATGTGTTGACATCTGAGTCTCGTTTGGTACAGAAAGGTGACGATATAAATGGGAATATGTCTTGTTTAAATCAGTGGTATGAGGAATTTTTTGCTAGTTTCACTCCACCTCATGAATTGCTATACACGTGTATTTGTTGACAAGCTGAGAAAGCTAAGAAATGGCAAAGACATGGTAGAATTTAATGCCAAGTTTACGAAGCCTGAACAAGAGATAATACTTAAATAGATAAAACATCTGACGTTAAAATAATGGAGTGCTGAGGGATGGTAATATACGAGGAACAACTTGGGCGGCAATCTAGTCAAGTGAGTTTTTCATCCAGCACGCAGCTAAATCTCTGCTGAAGTGGGCTGACTTAGCTTATGGTCGCAAACTGGGGTGTGATATACAAAGGGAACCAGTGAACCAAAACATTATGACCAACTAAATATGCCTACTGCAAGACCTTCTGCAGGTTTGTGGTAGATCTGGTAGATAACCGAGACACCAAGCCCTGCGAGGTGAAACCACTGCAGGCAGGGATTAAGCCAAGTCTTGGGCAGCACAGCTTTCTGACCTGAGATTCCTCAATAAAAGGACCACAAAATCTAGGACTTGGCTAAATCAATGTTTGGGAAACTGACGCTGAAAGGTTTGGCTATGTTTCTGACAGGGATGTTTTTTATTGAAAGATTCATGATGGCCTGATTTAGACTTGAGCTAAAGTTTGCTACTGTGATGTTGTATTATTGCCTTTCAATATACTACTTTCAAAGCCAGTGTGTTACTGACACAACGCATAGCTCATTTATACTGTATATTGAAAGACCAGGGCCATTATCCACTGCTTTAGTGAACCCGACTGGCGGGGGACGCGATGTAGTGCACCCTTTAATCGAATTAGCCGGGGGAACAGTTCAGGTTTTGGCAGCCTGGTTACAGCATAAATCAAGGTCAGCTCAATTTCAGTTCAATTACCTTCTGCTGGCTTGGCGACTGACCCTCTGGAGTTTAACTAATAAGACTTTAAAATGGGGAAAGGAAAGTGTCGGCCATATAAGTCCCTGCATTAGTGTTTTACTGTGTACTTTAAGTGTTATAGATACTGCATGCACTGCCTTATGTATGCCATTTCTCAGTGGCTGAGTACACTGTAGCAGTTACTGGACTGTGGAACGTAATGCAGCAGCTCTAAAGCAATGATACTGAAATGAAAGATAGAGCAGTGTACTCTCCAGACAGTGACTAAGCTGTTTGTCTGTGGTAAACGATGTGGAGCTGGACTTTACCTCTGAGGCCCACCAAAAATGTCATGTCTCCTCCTGAACTGATTTATCAAACATGCTCCCTGTAGATGGTGCAGACACACTGGAATGTTCCCTGAATATATATTGCAGGTTACCCCTTAACTGTAAAAGGTTATATTAGCTTAAACATGCCAGCCGGACCTAAATAAGGCTAGGTCTCATTGTTTATACGTTCCTTCTAGGCTTTGTTCTTAGCTGTGCCAGGCTCCATTCAAAGTATACCCAGTACAGACGCAAGCCAGGCAACCTATAGTGAATAGGGCAGCGATATGGGACATCGAGACTGGGAATTCTCTGTCCGATTAATGGATAAACTCTCTGACTATACCGATATGATTATTGTGCATCTCTTATTTTGACCATTCATACTGCTAAATGATTTTTTTCCTGTATTTGTTTTGAGGATGTGAAAGGTTTTGATTACTGCACGGCCCCCTTTTTGAAGCATTCCTTTTCCCAACATTAAAGTTAGAAGAGCTGCAGAAGCCCTTCAATAAAACACCTGGTGTGACACTGACTGATAAGCACCTGACATGCTTGCGACAAATGCTAAAGTGGTTTCTGACGGCGCCACGGCAGCCACTCTGACTCCGTCACTTGAGCTGTGGTTCCACTTTAGGGGTCGAAGGGGTCACCTGAATGGGTGCTTCTAAAAGCAGCCCGACCGCATGAGTGTGGCTAATGTTTATGTTTAGCAGCTTGCTTCTTTTAGCTGCTCTTGAATGTGTGAGTGTGGTGGCCTTAAAATGTCCAAAGTAGCCTAGCTTACAATTCACAGTCAGTCTGCATATACTTTATGTCAAAATACAGCCATATACAAAGGTTTGGGTGTCCCTGTTCTAATGACCTGCTTTATTGATTTTCTCACACACACACAAAAAAAATAAAAAACACGCCATATTATTCGCTGCATTTAGCATTTTAGGTCAAATGTAAGTTTATAGGGGTTTTAATAATAGGTCGGCCCAGATTTGGCAAGTAATATTAAGATAAATTGATGCCTGTGTAAATCCAACCAATTAATTTGATGCTGATAAATTTGTACACAAAATACTCTTACAATTGAACGGTGTACCTACTAAGGTCAACTAAAGCCCTGTCCACACGTATCCAGAAATGTAAAAAAAAAACAGAGATTACCCTCCCTCTACCCACCCAGAGAAAGCACAGCCAATTGTGCTTTGTCTGATTCCGGCTGCTGATGGCAAAGTGAACTCACAACCCCTAGGGCCAGAGTCGCAGCGCTTAAGATGACTGTGAGTCCCACTCTAAGCATCCCCCTTAATAACAAAACTGTAGAAACTGCACGATGAATGAAAATGCTTGTCTGTCTTCTAATGGCCTTCCTCTGTCATGTGGGACTCGTTTTCAGGTTTTTGAAGTTTGATCAGCTGACAGTTCCCAATTACAATTGGGGACATCCCTCAGTCCTGGTTTGCTAATCAAGATCTGAGACCTTATAAATATCTGAACCTTTACAATTCTGATAGTGTCCAAACATATGCACATGCCACACTATGGCATTCTGTTTTTGTATTTTTTCTTTTTATTTCTGTTATGAAATTCGGGGTCACTGTACATCAGGATTTGCTAAAAGCATTGGATTTGCAAATCGGTATGGGATGGAATTTTCATGTGTGTCCAGGACTAATTTAGGACTAAGTCTAATGTATAGTCCTGGATCCGTCATTACTCTCACATGCACATGCACAACATCACTCAACGTTCTCACTTAAAAAAAAAAGAATTATCGTGTCTGTGTGTGGGACGGCCTGCCGCTCTGCTGAGCCGCATTCTATTAGCGTGTATCTTCAGCGTGTGTGGCGAGCTGAAAAGAAGCATGTAGCAGAGACTGCTAGATAAGCACAGTACGCACTCTGTCATAACAGAACCCAGCTATTAAATATTCATTCAGCCGGGTGGCTTCTCATTTGTGTAAGCTAGCTCTGCAACAGAAAATCAATGTCAGGAAACGAGCGTGCAAAGTGTTGACGGCAAGACAATGGGGCGGAATCGGCATGTTGATGCAACAGCGTTCCTCAAGCCCTTGATCTGTTCGCTTAGATTACTATTTATCAAATCGGGAGAAATGACAGGGGTTCTGTCCGTGAGAGTGCCGTTTATTTGAATGAAAATTGGGAGTGTGGAGGCTGTTATCCGGCAACGACTTTTCTGCTAAAGCCAAGCACAGGGGCTGATTTATATATATTTTTATTCTTTGCAGCTGTTCTCCTCTATACTTATGATGAAAAGCAAACAAGCGTCTATCAGCAGGCTTTTCTACTGCGCTCGTCTGCACGTACACTTCCCTTCTTTTGCAGAGACGCCATGTGAACCTTCTTGGTAGTGCAGGATTCCATTAGTGTTGTTAGAGTTATTCTGCTGTAGCAGGGGAGAAGGGCACAGTCTAAATCAGGGTTTTTGTGTGTACTTTCTAGCGGTGTAACAACACACATTAGACAGTTTGGTTTACTACGGTTTGGACATAATGGTTCTGTACAGCAACCACTCAGCCCCACCATCATCTAACCTGGGTTTCCTCTGTTCAATTATATGGAACAAACAGTCGTGGAAGTTACAGGTTGTTCCACCAGACTTCCACCAGGTAGTTGGTACAGCCTGTAGTGTGCAAACGTTAGCAAGTTTATACACTACAAATGTCCAACAACACTGACACATCAGCTTCGTCCGATCTGTCATGATTTCATGAGATGAAATACGCCTGGAATAAGGCCTAAATGACCGTGATGAAGAGCTAACAAATTGAAGGAAAATAAGCAAACGTGAGCTGTTTTCTCTATAAATTATTTTATTTCATTCTCATTATTACAAAGTATTTTTGATTGCTGAGTATACACATGTATTTTTTCACCCTGTGATTCTGCATTATGAAAATAAGCCCTCTGACCAATAACTTATGTGACATTTAATAATTCAAGATGTCACGTTTCAACAGATTTGAAAGTAATACGTGGAAGTTGTTTGTCATGTTCACCAGTATGTTCTTTAACGCACCGCAAGGCATCACAATCTCAGCTTGCTGATATATCACACAGCCCCACTCCCGGGACAGTTCGCTAACATATTGACTGTAATCCGAGATTGCAGAGACAGCCATTCAAAGCTGCTCTTGGATCTCACTCCCATTAAGACATCCGTGCCAAGTGCCACTTCAGGTGCTGTGCTGAAACGTGCGAGCTGTCAACACTCGCTCAAAACGTCCAAATGACTTCCCAGGATAGCTGTCACTGATCTGTGAACAGAAATTCAATTCACGTTCAGTCAGAGGATACAGAGGCTTTCACATCAGTTTTAATGCTCACCAAACTGTAAATGGGACAATATGGTGTTCTGGTCACATTATTTGGGTTCACTAAATGGACAAAAGTATTGGGACACCTGCTCATTCATTCATTTTTTCCTAAATCAAGGTTTTCTTAAAAAAAAGAGTTTGTCCTGCTTTTGTTGGAATAACTGTCGCTACTGTCCAGGAAAGGCTTTCTGTTAGATTTCTGACAAGCATTGCTGTGAGGATTTGATTGTATTCCGTGACAAGAGCGTTAGTGAGGGCAGCATGTTGGGCAGCATGACCACCACCCCACCTCATTCCCAACTTCCCAACTCATCCCAAAAATTTTGGATGGAGCATGAACCATCATTCCAGAGAACACAGTTCCACTGCTCCACAGCTCAACGCAGGAGGGCTTTATACCCCTCCAGCCCATGTCTGGCATTAAGCATGGTGCCAATAGGTTCATGTTTATCTGCTCCAGAGGGTTTGCATGTTTTCTCAACTGCAGTGTCATACAAATGCTGCATGCGTGTTACCGGACCCGTGTTTCTGACTCTGTGTTGTTTTTATTTCTTACAGAACAACACGTTGTGGAAACCGGACACTTGTCAAGACTGCACCTGCCACAGTGATGTCGTCATCTGCAAACCCACGCGTTGCCAAAATCCTCAATGTGACTTTCAGAGGGTAAGACTGCATCTTTTGAACTGAATTATAAAAGTGGAGAGATTAATGGACAGAAGGACAAGCGGATCTATTGATTGATGGCTGAATGAGCGGATGGATGGACGGATGGGTGGATGAGCCTGAAAGATGAATAAATGGATGGCTGGATTAGCCTGATGGCAGTATGTATGGATGAATAACCGAGAAGATAAATGGATGCAGAAGCTTTGACACTGTCATTGTCATTCTAGGAGATAGGCTGCAGGCTCATTATGCCTGTCTGCTGCTTTCGCTAAGAAGAGGACAATAGATGTATTTCTTGTTATTGTTCGCTTCTGCAGCATATGGTCCCGTAGAACTCTGCAAAGTCAACAATCAATGCTTCTGGCAACTTTTATAATGGCTTCCATTTAAGCTGCAATAAAACTTGAGTGGTCTTGTGCTCTCTGAAGCATAGATCCAACCCTTCATTATCAACCCTCAATTATCTCTTATCATTCTTCTCTAAACTTGAGAGTAATCAGCTTTTCTGTCTGATGGTCCGCTTTTGCTTACTCATCAATATCTCATTTTGACAATTAGCGGTCTGCATTAATGACAATGCTAGCATGCTAATGTGACTGTTTGGATGTTTTCCCAGGGCGAACGCTTGAGAATCCCTCCCAACAAGTGCTGTCCGGACTGTTTCCCACAGTCGGCCGGCTCCTGCCAGCATCGGGGGGCAGTGCACGGGGTAAGTGACACTCCTGCGGACAAGGCCTTGACGAAAGGCCCCCCGTCTTGCTTCCTGGCAGATCCTGCCACTTCTCGCAGAGTGCTGAGTGGTTGACTGCCTCAGTTGATGCACAATTGCGTTCTTGTTAGTGTCCCACTCTTCCCTGACACACTGAAACTCTTGTTTGTACGAGTTGTCCCCCTAACAAGCCACTTGGCGCGCTGTTTAAGATTCTGGCGGTGTAGCTTCCAGTGCGAGTGGCATTTGCTTAGGGAAGCCTGCTGTGTTGGCACAGGGGCCTAATTCTGTAATTAACTTGCCTCAAGTTCACACAAACTTTCAGCACCACAGAGCGGTTTACTGAACCGAGCAGTTTTATGGAACCAGCTTAAGAGACATATTTTATTGTATACCGCATGTGAAGAAAATTTTTACTCCTAAATAATTTACTCCTAATGAACTATTTATGTAGTAAAGTTATAAACGTAAGATACATTAATAACAATGTACTGAACAGATTTGTTCTTTTTCTTGCCATTTTGGAGCTACAGGATTTTGCAGGTACACAGTGTTCCTATTAACTAGAACAGGAAGAATCAAGAAGAAACAAGAGTTTCTTTACTGGCAAATATGTATTTGAGTGTTTATGTAGCTCCAGAGCAAAAAGTCTTCATGTGTCACCACTTCACAGTAGTAGTTTTACAGAAATCTTGTCTTCTTTTGGTTCTATCCTTGCACATGCACAGAAAATTGAAAAAGTAATCAGAGTAAGAGTATACGTAGCATAAAAGGGAATTTAATCCAGTCAAAGAAATCAGAATATGCTGTTGCATGACCACACCGTATAACAATAATCAGAAAACTGCTGAAAGCCCATGAATACCCAATTACTGGTATTACAATTAATATCCCGGAGCTCAGAGTGGCTAAGCAGTCTAATGCGCTACCACTATGACTCGGGGGGGTTGCAAGTTCCGAAGCCATGCCGCCATCTCTGAGAGGGCACAATTGACCGCGCTCTCTGCTGGTGGGTAGATGGCACTCTCTATATATGGACAGCCCTTCAAATGAATGCTTTTATCTACTTCATCTAAAGTTGCACCTGTTGGTGATTGTATATATAAACATGAACTGTGTTCTCTAAAATGATGGTTGGTGCTCCATCCAATACTTCTGGGATGTGCTGGGGAGTTGGGGGTGAGTAGAAATCTAGTAGATAATCTAGTAATCTAGTAATCAGTTCTCTGTGTCTTTGCTTGAACCATCATATTATATTACAATAAATGCAGGTAAACATAAATACATTAAAAAGGAGCAAAAAAAATTGGTTGTGATCTTGGGAGCTAGTTTAAAGAACAAAGCTTGGTTCTAGATTTTTTCTTGGTTCCAGACACCTCCAGCCAGTGCATGAATGTGTTCAGTTCTATCACTAGCTCACCTGATTTAACATCATTAAGCACTGATTTACCAAACCAGGTGTTGGATGATAACTATAAATAACACTAGACTTCCATGTGGAGGACTTTTATCACTGCCAAAAGCTGAGGTTTCTTATGGGATCATTAAATACAGTATTTGTTTCCTCAGTCCTGAAAAGCTTTTTGCTTTTGGCTGCAGAAGAATTCATTCGGTAGCCACTGCCGATGCCATCATGCAATATAAGCAAACAGCCTCTCTCCCACAACCTTATAACCTCTCTTGCTCTCTCTTCCTCTGCCTCTCTTCAGCATGATAGCCAGTGGAGTGAGTCCAAGTGCTCAGTGTGTACATGCTCTCTGGGGAAAGTGACCTGCGTCCCTCCTGCCTGCCCTCCGCTCAGCTGTGGGAGCGGACAGAGCCCATACATCCCAGCCGGAGAGTGCTGCCCTAAGTGCGCTCGAAATGGAGGTAGGTGCAACAGGGACCCACCAAGTGCTCAGTGAAAACACTGGTATTAAAATAGCCTATGTACAGCTACTGCAACAAAGGCCCATTTGACACCATTTAACCTCTCACATCCCTAGGAGCTTTGTGTGTGTGTGTGTGTGTGTGTGGGGGGGGGGGGTTCTCAGGTTCTCTCTGTGGCAAAGACTATGACTAGGTGAGACTGAGCCAAAACAAAATTGTAAAGCTGGATTGAAATTGTAGCCTAGCAGTTCTCTGCAAAGCACATCAGCACATGCTTTTAAATATGTAGGCGAATTAACTGAATGTGTGTATTCGTATCAAGGCAAGCCTGTGTGACTAAACATCTGAAAACATCCTAAAAATATGAATGAATTAAATTAATTTTGGCTTCTTATTGATACATTTCCTGGCAGTGGTGTGGATGCTTTTGTGCCCAACAGTGTTCAGTGTGTTTGTACATGTAGGAAAAGCAGTAAAATAGAAAAACCAGTCATTTTCATCTATGATTGATAGAATGTGCTACTGCCACACTATTCGTTACCTGTTTTCTGACCCTGTTGCTTAAATTAAATACAAACAGTGATGTAGTGACATGATGTAGTTGGCCACGTGTTTGTGCATTAATGACAGTTAAAAGAAAAAAGCACAATTAAATGATTACATTAAATGCAGAAACCTGCCTGTTTCTGACATTTTTTGCTTTGCAAAGTCTGAGAGATCACAATTGCTCTTTTTGGGTAGGTAGATGGTGCTCTCTCCCCTTATCGCCTTTAAGCAAATGTCTGTTGGCTTGTGCCGAAAAAACAAAACAAAAAAACTCTACAAACAAATGAATAGATATAGGAAATATAATAGAAAATGCTCCAACATGACTTGGTCTAAAACTTTGACTACTATTGAAATTTCTTCCCTATATTCACATTACCCACAGGCTGAAAATACTCAAATCAGATTTTTTGCCTTAATGTGTCACTAATCTGTTTTATTCAGGGCAGTGTAAACATATGAAATCGGATCTTTTCAAATCAGATTTGAGTGACTTTCATACATGGTCCCAGATCGGATACGTCTCCAATTTGTAGGCATGTGACATGACTGTGAACGGTCAGATCGAGTAGAGAGTTTAAATGTGTTGAGCTACTTCTTAAATGAAATGCCTCTATTGAAAAATAGCTCATTTTAGAGCTTAGTAAAAGATGTCAGAAGGGTATCAGCAAGGCCAAGAGTTTCAGTTCCAGTATCAGGAAATATAAAGTGGTATTGCGTCACCTCTGTAACCAACAAGTAGCGGGGTGTCTTTTTTTCAGCTGGTTGAATGTCTCAGCGGTTGCATAAGACATATGTTTCTTGTCTGGGTTGCCACGCCGAAGACTGTAAAGCCTCTTTGCACTTGTAGCTTTAGCTGTCTCAGAGCTTTTGCAGCTTCTCTTGCTGGGGCCTCCCGAGAGGGATTAGGCTGCCGTGCTCTGTCCTCACTTGACTCCAGAGTAGTGGAACCACTGGATCACTGTTTGAACTGTTATTCAGGAGTTTTACAACTTCATTGTTCACAGTGACATTAGCTATGGCACTCCAAGTCCAGCTGCCCCATCTGTGACAGCATGATAGGCTTTTTGGCTATTTTACTTTTCTAATAAATTGTATTACTTTACACATTTTATATGTACACTGACAATCAAGTTTTAGGTTTTAGAACACCCCCCATTTTCCAGTAGCCCACTGGCAGTGTTGCATGGCCCAGGTAAGCTTGCTTTTCTTAGTTTACGATCTTAGCAAGGACTTTGTTATTGTCACTTGGTCCAGTGTTAGACTTGGTCCAGGGTTAAGCTTGGCTACAAGGTTGTGTCACATGAGCCACCTATCACACAAGCTGTGGTGGATTTGAGTGGTTCAGACCTCTTGAATCTTCAATCAGTGTTGTCTAAATACTACAGTAAAGAGTGCAGTAGTACAGTCTGTTCCAACACTGCTTTTATTCAGACAAGGGGCTTGTAAAGTGTAAATTGTTGGCATTGATTTTCAAGGTTTAATTTACTTCCATTCCTACAAACCAGCTGATTGATTAAGCAATAACATGTTCCCTAATAAGATCTTATACAGTTTACTACTCATTTTTGTACTATTCCAGGTTGTTCACTGGACTTGAAGTGCTTAAATGTCAATGAAAACTGGAAAATTTGGGGTGTTCCAAAACTTTTGGCCAGGAGTGTAGATTAAAGTGAAGATACCCAAACAATGAAATAACACACTTATACTTTGTTCACACTGCAGAGAAAATCAGGGTCATTTTTTTTAAAGCTAATATTTTGAATGGTCAGATTTCAGATCCAGTCGAGTCCTGCTTCAATCTACTCCAATCCAATCTACTCCTACTAGAGTCGCGTTTTCTCCCATTTTCACATTGGTTGCAGTAGTAACGGTGCAATTGCGAATATGCGAATAGGAATGGAAAGGCAAAGCTTAGCTAACCGGTAGGCCAGAACCGACTGACAGTAGCATTGTGTAGTTCATTTCCATTTCAGTCTAAGTATGTTATATGGCTTAAAACCTTCTGTAGCAGCTTGAGGCAGAAACAGAAAAAAACAAAGCCTAATTTTGTGATCAAGATCCTAAAAATAATTAAAGGTTACAATACCAGCACATTGAAGATATACTGTGTCACCACTGAGGCTGTAAAAACACAGCTTGTTAAACCTACAGCAGAAACTAGCATATGATGCTGTGTACAAAAGCTGTGAACTTTTGGTACTCTGCATGTCACACTTTTCTTCTGATCTTTCTCTCCCTCTCTCTTTCTCTCACACATGTTTATACTAACAACTGCATTGCTTCTCCACAGCTTCATGCTCGTGGGAGGGAGAGGATCACAGAGATGGAGAAGAATGGACCCCTAGTCCCTGCACCAAGTGTGTATGCCAAAATGGACACACACAGTGCTCTACTGCTGAGTGTCCACCCATCACGTGCAAGCCGGTCAGTATAGTAACTGAACCTACTCACATTTACTGCTGTGCATGCACACAATATTTGAATGATTGCTTTGACCTGTTCTTTTTCAAGTCAAGTCAAGTCAAGTCAAGTCAAGTGGGTTTATTGTCATTTCAACTACATACAGAGTACACAGTGAAACGAAACAACGTTCCTCCAGGACCATGGTGCAACATAGACAGTGCATACAAGACACAAGTGCAACACAAACAAACAAGTGCGGACAGACAACACAACACAGTACAGACCAGGGGTAGAACGAGTGACAACACACATCAGTTTCAGTTTTTTTTGTAATTAACCCTTTTTTATATTCTGAAATTAACACAGGGTAGCCTTTTGGTAGCCTTTAACAGGTTTCTGGCAGAAATCTGGTTCAATATTTGACCACTCTTTATTTATTTATTTATTTTTTATTATTATTATTATTATTATTAGTAGTAGTAGTAGTAGTAGTAGTAAGAGTAGTTGTAGTAGTAGGACTAGAAAAAAGTAATAGATGTAGAAGTACTAGTAAGAGAAGTAGCAGTATTAGTAGTTGTGGTAGTGGCAGTGGTAGTTGTAGTAGAAGTAGTAGAAGAAGTAGAGATAGACATATGAGTAGTAGTAGAAGGAGTAGGACTAGAAAAGGGTAGCAGATGTAGAAGTACTGGTAGGAGAAGAAATAGCATTAGTAGTTGTGGTAGTAGCAAAAGTAGTAGTAATAGTGGTACTAGAAGTAGTAGTATTTTAGCAGTAGAAGAGGAAGTAGTAAAAGTAGTAGAAAGATCAGAAACATACAATTACTATCTGTGGTAACTGACTATACAAATACCAGTACAGCGTAATAGAGTAACAGTGGAGTATTCCCTTTAAGGCTTGGTTACACTGTCACACTTTGATTGTCACACTACATAAAAGGTGTGAAGAGGTTTCATATGGACATGTTTCTGTTTGTCTATTGCAGAATGAAAACCTGGTGATACAGCCTGGACACTGCTGCCCTCAGTGCGTTTCAAACCCCTGCATAGCAGCCGGAAAAGAGTACAAGGTACAAATCCAGATAATGATGTGGATAATTGGAGGGGCTTGAGAGAAGAGGAACAGAGAGGGAGAGAGAGAAAACAGGGGGTTATTAGTCTTTGAAGTGAGGAGAGGGTGAAAACGACGTTAAAGGAACTCCAGTTCTTCACCAAATCCCAGCTGTGTGTTCTCAACACACGGCCCAGCTTAACTGTTTTTCACATGTACATTTACATACACCCTCCTGATGGTTTCCCAAAACAATACACACTTGTTCATAGAGTGAGATAAAAGAGGCACACAAGCACTGCAACTTGCTCCAAGAAACATACAGAGGTGAGAAAAGAGCACGGTGCAAAATTAGGTGAATATCGGTGCTGGCCAGGACACCACAGTGTGGTATGTTAAATTGCTACTCTTACCTCAAATACAGTCAGTCAGAGCATTTTTAGTCTCAGAACAGCTTGTTTACATTTACATTTACGGCATTTAGCGGACGCTCTTATCCAGAGCGACTTACAAGGTTACTGGTATTACAGAGGTGGACCAATGTAGTGTTAGGAGTCTTGCCCAGGGACTCTTATTGGTGTAGCGCAGCACAGTCACCCAGACCGGGAATCGAACCCTGGTCTCCCACATGGTGTTGTTGTAACGCAATGGTAGGTGGTGGTGTTATCTGTTGCGCCACACCAACAGGTTTGTGCTGGTTTGCGCTGGAGCTATGGAGCTAATTGACCTAACATTGAGATGGAACAATGGTAAGCTAAAATTATACTGTATCTCAGGAATTAACATCATGCTTTAATAGAAGCCTGGATCATCACACACTTGCCTCAAACCATGTTGAGTTGTTAAATACTCACAAATTGATTTATTGGCGAGGTTTATGTTTTATATATAGATATGTTTTTTTTGTGTTTGTTGCTTAAAGCTCTACAGACGCTCAGGTGGTTCCAGACTTGAATTAGATGATTAGATGAATTAGATTATATAATCATGGAGTTTAACAGGCTACTTACTTGTTAGTTCCATTAGCCTTAAACCTCCAGTTGTAACATACAGAAGCAAACTACAAACACAAAGCATGTTTTCGCTCATTGGCTACATATGGAATTAAGGAAAAATGTTTCCTTAATTTTTGATTTCTCACCAAAACCTGTGTTAATAGTTACAATACTTAACGGTTCAAAGGTTAGAGTGTTCAGAAACTCTCTTTCTGTTAGCATAAACATGTAGCCATGAACAGATTTAACTAGCAATTAAATCCCAGCCTTATTAGTCGTGTTCATGTTCTTCTCTCTTTCTCTTTAATCCGGCACACCTGACCTCATCGGCCTACGTGAGCTGGGTCAGGTTTTTTGGAGTTGGGGACTAGACTACAAGTGACTGAACAGCGCTTGTATAATGAGCTAGTTCAACTCGTCAGATGTAAAGGTCTAATCAGAGGGATAAAAAAGCTAAAATAGAGAGATGTGTTCCTCAATGGACCTTATCTAGCATCACATTTTGAAAAAAACACGAGCTTGGATGATCAAAAGATCCACCAAGCAGCACCAGGGAGATGGAGGGGAAGAAAGGAGTAATGGATAAGCGAGGTTTGAGAAAGTGTGTAACTTTAACCACTTCTAAAGCTCTGCTGGAGAAAGGCCTGTGTTTATAGTTAATACTAGTCCAATACCTAGTTTATCTAAACAGCCCTTTGTTAAAGTAAGTCAGGAAAGCTGCTGGTGGAACTGCACAAATCCATGCAGTGTCACAGAGTACCGACCTGGGCTTCCAGTGCTCATTGATGTGATCCATGGAAGCCCTATCTTACAACTTACACGACTGCTAGATACTACTGGATGCCTTCAGAGGTCTTTTGGAGTCGATGCCTAAAATGCCAAGGCTTTATACACTGGGGAATGGGTGTTTGGCTTAAATAGTTCACATAGGGGAAAGTCTAAACATTCACATATTCACATAACTGCACAAATTCATATTTGAACTAGTGAACTGTCTCCTTCTCTATTTTTAGCCTTGCAAACTGTAGATTTGTATATATGTTTTTTTTTTATTTATTTAGTATTTTATGTTTGGTGCTTTCTATAGACTTTTGAGACTAGCATTTGAAATCATTTTTATATTAGTTTATTTTGTTGTTTTGAGTTTTATTTAATTACTGCAATTTAATGAATGTGGGGACCTTTTGAGGATACCCTTTTAAAAACTATAGTGTCTACAGTGGGTCCTTAAAGCAGTGCCATAGTAGAAACACTTTTGTTTCCAACCACCGTTGTAATAGCGATGTGTGAGTGTGAAGAACCTGTACATCAAGCAAAGGATCTTCAGACCTTGAACAAGTTCCTCATATTCGCACATCTCTATACAAACATGGTTCTTTATGGAACCAAAAGTGCTTCTTCTATCGCATCGCTCACAGAGCCCTTTGCAGCACCTTTATTTTTAGGAGTGTGCACTGTAGCCTGTCCTTAGTCTGATGCCGTGTTCATGGTTGTTCTGGGCAGAATGAACTCCAGCAGAATGAAATCAGCCCCTACTAATCTTATCCCCAGTCCTGCCGCAGGGGTCTCTGATGAACTCTTAACCCTGTAACTGTGTTTCGTGTGTTCCCAGAATGGTCAGCAGTGGCAGAAAAACAGCTGTACCACCTGTGTGTGTGACCGTGGACAGTCTCGGTGTCACGCCGAGAATTGTGCCCCTCTCCACTGCGACAAGGTTCGTGATGATACTTTATATCCCACACTGTAATAAATAAAACATAGAGCTAGAATGTAGTCAGTGGCTGGATGTGGCCTCCTTCAGTATAACAGTGATATTTATGATTGTGAACACTGTTCTTACAAACCATTTAAAGAAAGGGAGTTTTAAAGGGACATTTTGCTGCAGGGAACTTCATAAGTGCGCCAGATCCACTTTCTGTGATCTATGAATATGCTGCACTACTACTCTACTGTAGTTTTGTCTAATGCATTAATTCACGTATACCGTTTAAGGGAAATGCATATGCATATTTTTTTTCATTTAGACTCATTTAAAATGAATTGCTTCAACCTCATGAAAAAAAGTTCATAATACAACCATTTTAAAACACTATTTTGAATGTGCACACTCGCCACTTCATTAGAAACACCTTTGTTGCTCCACGTTGCTGCCGTGCAGTTATAGCTTATCTACACTCCTATAAAAAAGGTGCCACGAATGGTTCTTTGAGGGATGCCGTAAACAAACCACTTTTTACCACAAAGAGCTATGTTTGTTATAGAGATGTTTGAGTGGAAAGGGCAGATGTAAAGGGTCTTCAAACTCAAACACCTGTTGCATACTAGACTTATTTAGACTAGTTACCGCAATGTAGTCCAGCTTGGTAGCATAGCATTGTAAACTATAAACCCAGTGTTTAGCAATGTTCCGATCCAGTCCCATGAATCTTGGTCAATCTAAGCATGTATGAGTGGAGCATGCCTTAAATTGACATGATTCACAATATGAAAGCTGATAATATCTGTAGGTAGGTTGAGAAATAACTTTTCTCCACAATTGTAGTAATTGGTGAGCACTATCACACAATGCTATCAGTGCTTGGGGGGTGAAGGACAGTAGGTTCTTTCTCAGTGTCACATGATGCTCCACTGCATCTTTCGAACTGCTGCTAATGCATCTATATTGAACAGTTGAACACGCTTGAAGTAGAACACTAACTTCTAGTTCTGTTACATTAGCAAACAGACTCTGACATTGGCTAACACTACGCTGAGTGCTGGGGGGAGAGGGAGGGCCATGCTGTCTAGGACTCCCGGAAAATTTGGTGTGGCATCACTGGGGGATTGCACCTATGACTTTCTGATGCTGGCGCCAGCACTTATAACAATTGCTATGAACAGTTGCTATTTAAAGCCTATTTGTGTGCATAGCAAAAAAATATATTCATGACTAATCACTACCTTTTTCCTATGCCTTTTAATATAGTAATTTTCATAAAGCTGTCATAAAGCTTAATAAGACCAACTTATTCAGCACCTCTGTTGTTTACTTTGTGTCATTTCTTATGTGCTTCCGCCAGGGTCAGATGAAAGTGAAGCGGCCTGGTCAGTGCTGTGAGGAGTGTGCGTTTAGCAAAGGCAGCTGCCTGTACGAGGATGCCGTGCGCTACCATGGCGACATGTGGAACGGCACAGGCTGCGAGTTCTGCACGTGCGAGCGCGGCCAGGTGCTGTGCCAGAGCGCCGAATGTGCCAAGCTGGAGTGCCCACGGGTAAGAGAGCCAAATTTCACTAGTTTTCAACACTGCTGCCAAACACACATTAGATCATTATAAGACATCATTTACCAGCACTGCAGAGGGGCCTCAGATAATTTTAGGCTATAGGCTATCTTACAAAGTGCCGAAAAAAGAGCACATATTTACACTTTTTTTGGGGGGGGGAGGGGGGATGTAGCTTTGAATGAGCACTGGTAGGGTTGTAATCATGCATCAGTGCCTTTAAAATGTATTATAAAGATTTCTAACGCTTTAAAATCAATGCACGTTTGGTTTACACCTCTCAACACTAGTTTTTTTTTCAAGGAGAGTATTATGGATTAAAAAGAACCTTCTGTGCGAGTAGAAGATGATTCCAAAGGTCAGAGGAGCTGCGAATCGTTCATAAGCTGTTAAAAGTGGTGAAATTTGAAAGATTGACCCTGAATGACTTTTTGCTTGTGATATTGGTATAGCAGCTGTTTGCTGTCAAAGTGCAACTGAGGTGCTTCCTGTCAGTAAGATTCAGGGTCAAATAGCAGTTGTGCCAATTGCAGTCCCATGTGGGCGTCCTTTCTGTACAACTACCATCCTTTCCCATCCCCTATTGTATTTAATATAGCTTAAACAGCAAGATATTGGCTTGCATCTAACCCACTTATCTTTTTTTGTGGTTAGGACACAGGACCGATTTCATCTGATGATAATTCCATGAAGGTCATATTTGTGCAGGTGTCACAGCTCAGTAGAACAGTGCACCACCATTCCAGAGTCTGCTTTGACTTTCTAGCAATCCTACAAGACATTCTGACCTCTTCCGTTCCTGTTAACTGCCATTTCTCAATTTTATTGAACTGAAGAAACAGCTACCTTAAACACTTTGGTTTTTAGGGTATTAGGGATAGTTATTTGAAACAAGAGCAGTTCTGACTACACCAAAGTGACCACATGTTAAAATCCCCCCCCCCCCCCCCCCACCTCCTCACCGGCCATGTTTTAAACCTGGTGTCCATTTTAGTTGCTTACAAGACTCTAAGCAAACACACAACTAACATCATCACATCCCACAGTGCAAATATGTGCTGCTTCAGGCTAGATTTGTTGTGGGATTGGATCAGATTCATTCTATTTTCCCCTCTGATATCCGATCAGTTGGTGGTAAGGGTGTGGGGAAGGTTTTCTTGGCACACTTTGAGTCGTTAATGCCCAACACAACCTATTTGAGTTTTGTTGCTGACCACGTGCAACCCCTTATGACCACAATGGCTACTACCAGCACGATCATACACCAGGTTACAAAGCATAGGCCATCTCAAAAGGGGTTTCTCAAACATGACAATAAGTTCAGTGTTCCTCAGTGGTCTTTAATGTTCTTGCCAGTCACCGGATCTGTGAACACCGAGCAGAATCTTATAGGAATGTTTCCAAAATCTTCTGGCATCCATGCCATGAAGAACAAGGCTATTTTCAGAGCAAAGTTGAGGCCCTACCCGACGTTAGTATAATGTTCCTAATAAAGTGCTTAGTGATTGTATGAATGATTCAGTCATAGGACGGCAATGCATTTAAGTTGCTTGATGCTTGTAAATGATTCAGTCGAAACAAACCCAAAATATAAAGTCTCAAAAAACTGTTAAACTGGCTGCTTTTCTGTTCAGATTTGCCTGTGCCACGTCTGATACCTGTCAGCCACAAGTTTGAACGACAAATCATCAGCTTTCCAGATGGCTAACGTTTGAGCGAGAGCAAGAACGAAAGCTATTACCCCACAGTTTCCAACTTTAATGAGATCCTGTCTCTCTCCTGAAAAAGATGATAGCTGAGGCAATCAAGCAGGGTCACACGGAAGACACTGAGGGTGGTGACTTTCTCCTGAATGCAAAGCACCACCCGCGAGCCTCCAACAAAGTAACATCATAGGTCACACAAGGCACTCTTACTGTAATTCGAGTTGTCTGGTACTTTGCGAATCCGCTCAGTCACTTCCCAGTCACTTTAAACAGAACTGAAATGACTTGATTATTTATTTATTTTTTTGGCCAGGGAGAAGACCTGGTGTATTTAAGTGGAAAATGCTGCCCAGAGTGTAAGCCTGCAGTCAGCTCGTGTGTGTACACCCACCCACAGAAGGAGGTATGGAGCACAAATTAATTGGTCATATGTGGAGAAGTAGGACTCAGGCGAGCAAGAGCATGAATCTCTGCTGCTGACCCAAAACCATGACTGTTCTTTTTTTTCTTCAGGGGACAAAAACCAGTGTGAAGAGTTTCGGACGGCTTACTGTAAGTAGAAGGAATCTTCATGTATACACTGCCTTAGCTTAGCTTTTGAGAATGCTGCTAATACAAATTAGCATTTTTGCAGCTCATTTTTTTTGTGGAGAGCAGCATTTCAATACACTGGCAGTTGAAACTTACTGCTAAAATTACATCTATAGCCTGATCTTATGTTTATGATACGAGTTGTTCATGACATCACCTGAACTTTCTCACTCCTCAGCTCCTCATTCCACTTCACCACTCGATGAGTGGTGTCAGATCAAATTTACTTTTTTTTTTTTTTTTTACAACAACATTCCTTTAAACTTACCCAAAACAGCTGCTAAACGTCAGTGACACATGCAGTAGAGTGCTAAAGTCACACACCTGTATAAACACTGTAAAAACACAACATAACTTTACTTTAGGTGGTTGTGAAGCAGATTCTGATAATCATGGGACTGTGTGATATGCAATGAGACTGTGTGTGTTCCAGAACCTGGAGAGTGTGAGTGAGGGTCCATGTCGGGAGTGTCAGTGTAGGGATGGTCATGTGACCTGCTATCAGCGCTCCTGCCCCACCTGCCCCGCCGGCACCCTTGCTGTGCCTCGTCACGGAGAGTGCTGCCCTGAATGCCACCCAGGTGAGACCTGCAGGACATGTGTGTGTGTAATAATAAGTGCTATAGATAGAAAACCAATGAGATACATTCTCTCCATGATGGGGAAGTGGCAGCCAGTATTGTGGAGGGTCTTTCAGGTGGTGGCACCTTGATACAAATTTTACAGCAGTAGAGTTATATGTCTCGCATAGAAGTAGCCATTATCTCTCTCTCTCTCTCTCTCTCTCTCTCTCTTTCTTTCTCTGGGAATGAATAGAAATGCTGTGCGGTTAGCACCGTCTTCACTTGTTCTCTTAACAAACAGTCTGTACTGTAGTGCGGTTAAATGAGGGCTTTTTCATAATTCAGATGGAAAGACTCAGCTGTGTTGGCTTAAATGGCTGAAAAAGAGTTTTGGGAAGCAGAGAAGCCTGCTGGATTACTGAAAGGTCAATGACTGAATAGGATTTGACTTCCTTATCCAGGGATCAGTCTAAGATCACCGATCAACTCTTTATGGAATCTTTACACATGTTGCGCAAGCAGACTTTGATTTAAATCATTATTAATTCTCTCTCTCTTTTGCTTTCTTTCTCCCTCTCTCTCTCTCTCTCTCTCTCTCTCTCTCTCTCTCTCTCTCTCTTTTTCCCTCTCTTTCTTGTGTTTTGACTTATTTTATAAAAGATTTAAAATATCTAAATAAAACTTCTCCTGACTGTTGATGTAGCTAACTAGCATTAGCCCATTGTACTGGGTTACAGTATCTTGCACAGTGGTATAGTACGTTTCACAGGGTTACAGTCTGTTGCACAGGGTTACAGTATGTTGTATAGTGGTATAGTATGTTGTATTGGGTAACAGTCTGTTGCACAGGGTTACAGTCTGTTGCACAGGGTTACAGTCAGTTGAACAGGGTTACAGTCAGTTGCACAGTGGTGTAGTGCACTGTACTGGAATACGATATCTTGCACAGTGGTGTAGTACGTTGCACAGGGTTACAGAATGTTGCACAGTAGTATAGTACATTGCACAGGGTTACAGTATGTTGCACAGCGGTATAGTACGTTTCACAGGGTTACAGTCTGTTGCACAGGGTTACAGTATGTTGTATAGTGGTATAGTATGTTGTACTGGGTAAGAGTCTGTTGCACAGTAGGATAGTATGTTGTATTGGGTAACAGTCTGTTGCACAGGGTTACAGTCTGTTGCACAATGGTATAGTACATTGCACAGGGTTACAGTCTGTTGCACAGGGTTACAGTCAGTTGAACAGGGTTACAGTCAGTTGCACAGTGGTGTAGTGCACTGTACTGGGATACGATATCTTACACAGTGGTGTAGTACGTTGCACAGGGTTACAGAATGTTGCACAGTAGTATAGTACATTGCACAGGGTTACAGTATGTTGCACAGCGGTATAGTATGTTGTACTGGGTTAGAGTCTGTTGCACAGTGGTATAGTACATTTTACTGGGTTACAGTCTGTAGCACTGGATTACAGCCTGTTGCAATGGATTACCAAATGCTATGCTGTTCTGTTACAGTATTACAGTATGTTGCAACATGGTATAGAAAGTGTTACACTGTTACAATGTTACACTATGTCACAATATCTACAACTTTGTTACATTATATAATACATTACTTTAATGCATTGGGCTACAGTGTATTACTCTGTGGTACAGCATGTTACACTGGGTTACAGTATAAGTGAGTGTGTCTATTGACTATAGTCACTTGTCTGAATGCACAAATATCCTGAGCGTTTGCACATGTACGACCATATGCTAATTGGCTGCAAAAGCTAGGAAAGGCGGGAACAAAACAACAGCAGGCGAGATGAACCTCACGCTCGATTGTGTGAAGATAATTGGATTTTCACTTCCCGGGAGAGTTCCTCGAGAAAACGCTATCTTTTTCTCTCTCTGCATTAGCTATCAGAACTATTAATCACATGCAATGTTTAGCGGCTTGCGTGTCGATTGCGCCAGTTAGCCCGCTGGGCTTCAGGCTAAATCGATTCAGTGAAGGACGAGGCCGTAGCTGTGGATTTACACAACTGTTTACCTTCCTCACGTCTTTTCGTGAGGGAACTTCAAGTGTGGGAGTGTGTATGTGTGTGCTGTTAAGATTCTTAACAAAGGCTTTTGATGTAGCTGTAGGATTCCGAATGCTAAAGTGTGTTTTTTTATGAGTGGTTCTTCAGTTCTAAAATGGTGGTTCGTCACAGCACTACATAGTTTAGTGTACAAGTCAAGAAGGCTAATGCTTCTGATAATGCCTTGCTAGTAATTTACTCTCTGGCCATTTTACTGGAAACATCTGCATTGCAGCTCCACCTTTGTACAATTGGCAACTGTAGCTCACGTGCTTTTAAGCACAGTTTGTTGTTTGTTGTTACCCAACTTATAGACCAATGAATCCCAGGCCTGGTCCTGGAGAACCCCCTGCCCTTCCCAATTTTAGTGTTTACCCTGCTCCCAACTTGCCTGATCCAGCTAATCCGTGAATTAACCAGCCCTTCCTGTGTTGAACATGGTTTGTTAAAGCTGGAAACCCCTAGAATGTGCAGGACAGGAGTTCCACTAGGATCATGGTTGGGAAGACCATCACTTCTGGTCCTGAAGAGCTGGTGTCCAGCCCAGTTTAGTGATTTCCCTGCCCTAGTATATACATATTATACATGCCAATCAACTAACAAGTTATTAGATGTGTTTGAGCATGAAATCTGGATTTGCTGGCCCCTGGTCTAGACCTTGGAGCCGTTCTTGGCTGGATGTTTTTGGGTGGTTGACCTCTCATATCACTCAGATGTGGGTAAAACCTCTAGCAACACTGCCACTGCTGAGCTGAGAATGTTTACCAGCAGTCGTGTGATCAGATCAGAACCGTGATGGCTGACAAATGTGCATACAGTGAACCTTGATGTGGCCATCGTTTGCCAATTATGACACCAGAATATTTAATGAATCGATGGTGGTCATTTGTTGGATGATGTTGCCGCATGATTAAAGATGAAAGCTGTTTGTGAACAGATGTGGAAAGACCTCAGCTGTTGATTGCGCGTCTGTTCTACACCGTCCAGCGTGCTATAGCTAATGAACGGACTCCAAATTTTCAGCCCCCTCTCTGCCCACCAGCTCCAATTAGAGCGGCCTTTAGCATCACACTCAGCATCCCAATGCCTTCTGACTTTCATCCTCGCGTCCTCTTACATACACACAACCTCTCTCACTCTTCACACCCGTGTTGTGCCAAGACAAAATCCTCCAGCTGATGTACTCAGCAAGAGATTTATCTGCTCATTAGATGTGGGGTAATTAATACTGGTGCCAAAATAATTGTGCCATACAGATTTGTGGTTAGCTCCGGAGTCTGTGGTGCTCTGTGAAGATTTACAACAGTTTGGATGGCAGGTGTTGATCGCAGTAAACATCAGTAATAAATATGTGGAAACAGGTTGTTTTAATGCCAAAAACAAGTTGTTTAAATATGTCATACTGTATTTTTGTCACCTCAAACTTTTTTGTAGTTTTTCTTATAGTTTTATAACTTTTTATTTATTATTTTTTGCGTTTATATTGTAATATAGCTGTCAAAATATCTTGCATGTGAAATATCTTGAGATACTACTAGAAAGTATTTCTTTATAATAAAATTGCATATATCATAATTATATCATAGAACATAGTCCACTTATGAGAAAATATCTTGTTATTATGAAATGTTTTACAATTGCATATTATGTTGGAATTAAGACAGAACTTTGTATAATTATGAGAAAAATATTGCAAAATGACATATATTGTAATTATAGCAAAGAACATCTACAGTGGGGAAAAAGTATTTAGTCAGTCACCAATTGTGCAAGTTCTCCCACTTAAAAAGATGAGAGAGGCCTGTAATTGACATCATAGGTGGACCTCAACTATGAGAGACAAAATGAGAAAAAAAATTCTGAAAATCACATTGTCTGATTTTTAAATAATTTATTTGCAAATAATGGTGGTCACCTACAAACAAGCAAGATTTCTGGCTGTCACAGACCTGTAACTTCTCCTTTAAGAGGCTTCTCTGTCCTCCACTCATTACCTGTATTAATGGCACCTGTTTGAACTCGTTAACAGTATAAAAGACACTCCAAACTTCACTATGGTGAAGACCAAAGAGCTGTTGACCTGCACCAGGCTGGGAAGACTGAATCTGCAATAGGCAAGCAGCTTGGTGTGAAGAAATCTACTGTGGGAGCAGTAATCAGAAAATGGGAGACCTACAAGACCACTGCTAATCTCCCTCGATCAGGGGCTCCACGCAAGATGTCAGCCCGTGGGGTCAAAATGATCACAAGAACGGTGAGCAAAAATCCCAGAACCACACGGCGGGACCTAGTGAATGACCTGCAGAAAGCTGGGACCAACGTTACAAAGGCTACCGTCAGTAACACACTACGCTGCCAGGGACTCAGATCTTGCAGTGCCAGACGTGTTCCCCTGCTTAAGCCAGTACATATCCGGGCCCATCTGAAGTTTGCTGGAGAGCATTTGGATGTTCCGGAAGAGTATTGGGAGAATGTCTTATGGTCAGATGAAACCAAAGTAGAACTGTTTGGTACAAACACAACTCGTTGTGTTTGGAGGAGAGTGAATGCTGAGTTGCATCCAAAGAACACCATTACCAACTGTGAAGCATGGGGGTGGCAACATCATGCCTTGGGGCTGTTTTTCTGCAAAGGGACTAGGACGACTGTTCTGTGTACAACAGAAACGCTCTAAAAGAATGAATGGGGCCATGTATTGTGAGATTTTGAGTGCAAACCTCCTTCCATCAGCAAGGGCATTAAAGATGAAACGTGGCTGGGTCTTTCAGCATGACAATGATCCCAAGCACACTGCCAGGGCAACAAAGGAGTGGCTTCGTAAGAAGCATTTCAAGGTCCTGGAGTGGCCTAGCCAGTCTCCAGATCTCAACCCCATAGAAAACCTTTGGAGGGAGTTGAAAGTCTGTGTTGCCCACCGACAGCCCCAAAACATCACTGCTCTAGAGGAGATCTGCATGGAGGAATGGGCCAACATACCAGCAACAGTGTGTGCCAACCTTGTGAAGACTTACAGAAAACGTTTGAGCTCTGTCATTGCCAACAAAGGATATATAACAAAGTATTGAGATGAACTTTTGTTATTCACCAAATACTTATTTTCCACCATTATTTGTAAATAAATTCTTTAAAAATCAGACAATGTGATTTTTATGAATCTTTTTCTCGTTTTGTCTCTCATAGTAGAGGTCTACCTATGATGTCAATTATAGGCCTCTCTCATCTTTTTAAGTGGGAGAACTTGCACAATTGGTGACTGACTAAATACTTTTTCCCCACTGTATGTCTACAATGAGGATGTCTATAATGTCTACTTATGAGGAAGTATCTCTTTATTGTGAGATGTTGTACAATTGCATATTATGAATAAAGCAATAGATCAAGATTGTGTGTTATTTTAAAATAACAATAATAGTGTTTGGTGAAAAAAACATCTTGTATAATATGACACAGAACATCATCTACCTATGGGAAATTATGAGAAATGGAGTAAAATTGCAAATTATGTCGTAGTTATGAGAGAACATTATTTGCTTGTGAGAATACATAATTAGACAAATGTCTCGGTAGCTTTGTAGGCCACCACATATGCACTGGCACAGCTGATTGAATTAATGTTTGACTAAAGTCACAGTGAAATGTGAATTAGTATCACTAAGCAGATTAGATCGAATTATAGATAGAAGTATTTAAACATTGTAAAGGACTCTTAAATCTCAATGTTGTTTGGACATCTTAAACATTGCTTTATCCCTAACCGAATATCTTGAGCCACACAAAAAGCCTGCATAAATAAGTCAATTTTATGGCATAAGATCTTATAATAACGAGATACTTTCTCATAATTACAAGATGAGTCGTAATCCGACTAATGTTTTACAACATTATCTCATATTAATGATATACTTACTTAGAATTACTATAGGATCTAGAACTGTATCTTATAAATAAACAAGAACAATAATTAAAATAGTTATGTAATAGATGGAAAAGTGTATAATAATTTTAGACTCTTTTATTATTCTTTATTCTACTTTTGCTTTCCATGAATGTAAGGCAATGCCAAACTGATTCCCTGTAACTGATATCTTAACTGACTGTTTGATGCGTGTGTTCACAGCGGTCTCATGTAATGAGGACTGCTTGACGTGCTCCTCCACGCCGGATCAGTGTGATAGCTGTAAGGATCCTGGAGCGTTTCTCTGGAAGGGCCGCTGTCTGCACAGCTGTCCTGCCGGGCTGTATCCCCACGGCAGAGTGTGTGCAGGTAAGCAAACTAACTGCTAACCTGCTCTACTCCTTCATTTCTCCCACATAGCATTTTCCCTGATTCTCTTTAACTCCTTGTGTCGTTTAGTCTACTTCTCTCTCTTAATAAAATGATGCTTTACTGGCACTGTTGCAGTAAGCTCATATGTAATATGAGGGTATAGATTTTGTAAGTTTTTTTATTTTCCTAGTGACAGAAACTGTCCTTTTGAGCATTAAATTAGAATTGAGATTTATTGGAATATAACTGACGTAACAAACAAGTTAAATACAGAGTAAAGGGGGGAAAAACATAGTGTATCCAACAAAAGCAAAGACCTTTCACATTTTTATTGAATGTTTTACAGCTGATCTGTTTTACTATGTGCAGCCTTTGTATGCACTTGCTGCAACCGATTTAAACAAGTAAAATAAATTTTCAACCTTTTAATGCCACCAGCGCAATTGTAACTTGGAGGCTTTTGAAAAGTGGCAGAAGTCAGAAATCTGATTCCTCAAAAATCCCACTTAAGATAAGGTTTCTATGAGGATCTGTAGTGTACGATATTTGTATATCCAACTGTGAGGAGCTTTCTGAATTCATCTTACTGAAATAAACCTTACCTCTTTGCATATGTTCCTCTAAAAAACTTTTCTTAAATGTTCCTTAAAGCCCCTCAAAGAGTCTCCTAAGATTCTTAAGGGTCTTGTCCTTAAGCAAGCGTAAGAATCTGAGTGACTTTGACAAGAACCAGAATGTGATGGCTAGGTCTTCTAGGGTGTCCATGGTATGCAGTGGTCAATATCTATCAAAAGTGCCACAAGAACGGATATGGCCTTGGCCTCACAAGGCTCATTGTTGCAATCCATGGAGGCCCAGCCTCTTGTAGAGAACATACCTCAATGGGTCAGAGCTGTTTTGCAGCACAAGGGGGACCTACATATAATATGATAGTTTCTACTGCTGTTTTGTCATCTGTTATGCTATTTGGTGTTGACAAGAGGAGGATGGGTTCTCATTTTGAGTCTTAATTCTTTCTAAGGTTTCTTTTTCTTGATCTGAGGGATTTTTGCTTGCCTCAGAGCTGGAACTCTGCAAAGCTTCATTCTGACAATTTGTTGTGAAACATGCTATATCAATACATTTAATGTAGTTTAGGTGGTTTAAACGACTGAAAAAAATTAAAATTGACACCAAAGGGGATACAATACCTGAGATTTGGCCTTACACCCAAGATTCCGTTTTGTAACTTCTGTAACGAAAACCTACCATTCCTCCCCCATTTCTCCTATTTCACATACACTGCTGCCTGCCTGGCTCACCTTACCCTCTTTACACCCTTACCTTCTCTTTTTTTTCTCTCTCTCTCTCCACCTTTAGTTTACCCTTTCTTTCAGTAAAGCACACACACAGATCTCTGGCACTTGTCTTATCGTTGTGGTATTTAAAAACCTGTAAACACTGGGTGCCAAGAGCGGTTCCTGTGCCATAAATCTGTGAGAGACAAAAGTTTATTGCAGAATCTTAGGGAAGCTTTACAATGTGTCAGCTATATGGACCCAGATGGCCAAGTGTGTTGTGAATGTATGTGCATGTGTGCATCTGTGTGTTTGTGTATATGTATCTTAAGCATCTAAGGCTTACAGTAAGAGGTGTGTAAGAGTACTGCAGGCTAGGAGTCAAGCCAATTTGCATCCCCAACAACATATTAACCTTTATAAAATGTTATCAATAGCTGAAATAATCTTTTACAGGAAACCAATAATATATATAACATATTTAAAGTGGCACAACCTTTGTTTAAACCACATTCAGTGTTCTGTTGTTCCTGTGTGTCAGCAAGCAAAGAGAAACTGTGCTGTAAAATGTACAGAAGTGTGTACTCTGAAAAGAGTTTTTAATTTATATAGCTAAAAGTGGGTAAGTTTCTCTTGATTTTTCTTTATGCCTCTCTCATCTCATTTGCAGACAGCACAACTCAGTTTAAAGTGTGTTATTAATGTAAAGCATATATCTTTTACATATGAAACATCACACTGTTAGGGTGCATAGTGTAGATGTAGTTTATTGGTATCGCTGTCACACAACAAGTGAGTATTCAGTAGTATCGCATTGCATCCATAAGCCTTCAGGGTGGCAGTACTGGAATTCGTAAGTCAATTGCAAATATAAATATAAATGGCTGTTTTTTCATCTTTATCCCAATTTTGCCCATTTAGTCATTTCCAGTTCCCTACTACTGCCAGTTGAAGGCATGTGCCTTCTCTGAGTCACAGTAACCCATCACTGCTTTCCGAGCTGCTGCTAATGCAATAACAGCTGAACGTGTCGGCTGACAGACGACACGCTACCATCGCACCATGATCACACAAGTGATGGGGGGAGAGGGAGGGCCATCCTATCCACACAGAGAGAGTAAGGCTAATTGTGCTCTCTAGCTGTGGCATCACCAAGGATCGAACTGATGATTTCCTGTAGATAAGGCCAACACTAAACCATTACATTCTTGTTTTATTAAGATGAATGTATTTTAGGTGAATTTATTTACATTTGTGTAACACATTAAGTTGCTGATATCTGTAACTTGGAGCAGATCATAGCAAACACTTGTATTACTACCGGAAACGTCTTGAACTTTAGCAGTTTTACTAATTTGTGTTAATGTCCCCTTAAAATCAAGAGGAAGGGTCATACATCTCTCTTGTCTTAATCTTTAACTTTAACCCAAAACCTAAATTAAAAAAAAAAAACATTTTTGGCCCGTTAATGCGTCTATTGATAAGCTATAGGGGACTACCAGAATAATAAAGTGTGGCCTAGTTCAATTGTAATTGTCCTATATTTTTTTGTCCTACAGTATAATTGAATTGTCCTACAGTGGCATGTTCATTGTTTTTCACAAACCAGCCTTACTTTGATTGCCTGCAACAATCAGAAATGCTAGAAATCTACCACCATTAGATCTTAAATTAGGGTTAGAGCTAAACCAGTATTAGACAGCCCAGCTCTGTAGTCAAGAAAAGCTATGCTGTGTATGTAGGTTTGATCTATTTGAATGGGTTCTCTAAAGCTTGCACAACCACCCAAATTTATTTGAGGACAAGGGCACGGTTGGGTCAACCCTAGACCGTTACAGCACTTAGCAAGACATGCAGTTCTGACAGCGTACTTACAGTACTCACTACATGCTAACAAAAGCTTATTGTGACGTAAGTTATTGTGATAACTCTAAAATATTCTCATATCACCCACCACACGCTAGTGCTGGTTGATGTTCGTGCCCCAGTTAGTGTTGGCAGGTTAAAACGTGCCCCGGATCCTTCCTTCCCCCTCTTAGATTCACTCTGAAGCCACAGAGAAGCAGATAGATAGAGCATCACTCCACAGGCGCCTAATTTGCTCTGAGAGAAGCCTCGTGTTTTTAAGGGATGATGGAAATTGATTTCGAGTTGTCTCTTTAATTCAGCTTCTTCCTGTTTGTCCTCCACTTCACCCCTGTGATGTTGACTTGGGTTTCAGCTTGGCAGCAGGAGGGAAGGATGAAATGTTAATTGTGCTGTCTAACAGCAGGGTTAATACCTGCTCGAATCTCAATTACTCATACACAGGCAGACACACTCTGTTTTGTACAGTGTCTGGAGTGTGTTCAGATTGAAAGTCAAATAAACATCTTGGTTCATTTTTTGAAATGGTCACATCCCACCTCTAATACTAAACTGCCCAGTGCCATCTAAATCCACAATCCACCCTTGATATTTTACGTACTCTCTGAGGCAGATAAATATTAAGCTTTTGGCACCATGCCTAATGCCAGGCGTGGGCTGGAGGGGCAAAAAGCCCCCCAACATTGAGCTGTGGAGTAGTGGAACTGTGTTCTCTGGGATGCTGAATGGTGCTTTATCCAATATTTTAGCTGGGGAGTTGGGACAGAAATTGGGGTGGTGATCTAATCTAGTAAAAAAACTTCCCTAGACTGAAGAGACAGTTACTCCAAGCTAGATGACACCCTTTTATACTCTTGATTCCAGAAGAAACAATGAATGATCAAGTGTCCCAATACTTTTGTCCATATAGTGTCTGTTGGTACAAAGTGGCAACTTTATAGAGAAGGAAAAGCATTCTCTATGTTTAATGAAAGTCAATGGAAGAAGTTGTTATTCCAAGTCATTTTTAGAAAATTTTGATTGGTCTATTCATCATAAATCGCTGCACAGTGTAAAGAACAACTGGCGATACATAGTCTGACTGTTGACACAGATCAAGAATGACTCTATATTAGTGGTAGTCTCAGCGTTAGTTTTACAGATGTTTTGTGTATAGCACACTAACAGTGCTTAATAATAGCATTGTTGCCATGCTCTTCTTTGGTTTTCCTACATAGTCAGGCCATTTTTGTCCTCACACACACACACACACACACACACACAAACTCATTAAGTCTCTTGTGCAGTCTCCCAATGTTTTGTCCTAACATGATTCTGTCTCTCTCTCTCTCTCTCTCTCTTTCACACAGCCTGCCAGCCATCTTGTCTCACCTGTGTGAATGGTTTTGAGTGCACGGCGTGTGGTGGGTCTCTGCTGCTCAGCGTCAGACAGTGTGTGGCCGCCTGTGAGAGCGGCCTGTACCAGGACCACACACAGTGTCTGAGTGAGTACCCTTAAACATGCACACCAACACACACACAGAGATGGCACAGCACCTACCCATGCTGCCTCTTGTTGTAATGAAGCTGTAAGAACGTGCTTCATCACGATGTTGCTGGCTTCTGGGCAGCAGTAGCGTAGATCCATTTTTACTGTTTCTATGGCCCAGATTCATAAAGCACTGTGATATTTAGATTTGGTGCTGTTTTAAGTCTAGTTCATATAGTCAGTATGTTGGTGCTAAGCTCACAAACTTTATAACTTTGCAGTCTTTTTGACCTCAGTAACAACCAGTCAAAATTGACATGCTATTGAGCCAGTGCATACTAATGACACAACATTTTGTCCTTCCTATATATGATAAAAATATATGAAAAAATCAATATAAAATGTTGTGCAAAAGTTTGGGTACCTTACACAGTAAAAATCAGCCTTTGGTACAAATCACAGCTTGCAAACTCTTTTTGGTAGCTAAAAGCCTTTTAGTTCTTGTAGTTGAAAAAAATCCTCACATTCTTCTTTGTAGCAGGCTCTATTTCTGAGATATTCTTGTGCCGTCCTGCATAATCAGCTTGTTTAAGGTTTGTCTTAAAATTTTCAATGAACTATAGATCAGGCGACTATGAGGCCCATTGCAAAAGCTTTGATTTATGTTGAATCAGGACTGTTGAATCAGTGTGTGGTTCCCAGGGGGGGGTGGGAATATCTGATTTGCCTGATTCATCAAAAATGGGACAAAAGTCTGGTCAGCTGCTGCTTTATCAAAGTGACATTTGTGACTATTTTTATAGATAACTTTGTGTGGTTTGAGGCAAATGTATGAAGATGTATGCATGACGTTTGTGCACTGCTAATTTGTGGACTTTTAGCTTCCATTACTTGTTATCTGCATTAGACTTATAGCTCTGTTGCTAAAGAAAAAAGGCATGTCTTGGCTGATAGACTGTATTTGGTTTTAGGGGAAAGCTGTGGAAAGAAGATTTTCCACAGAAGTCTCACTATTAAGCTATAAATCATCAAGCTCTCTCATGTTTTTGTTCTGCCTTTGCTTCCAACACACTTCAGTCAAGTAATCAAAGTGTGGGAACTGGGCTATAGCACACATGGACTGGTTTAGGAGCTTTGATGTCTGGATTTAGGTGAGCATTCTGCATGCAGTGTTGTCTTCTTCTTTACTGCTTAAAGCACAGCCAAGAAGAAATCTGCAGGCTGTGAAAGAGCTGCCATGTACAGTCATCATTTAGAGGGAAGAAGATAAGAAAGGCAGTGAGGAGAATACGTGTCTCGTCATACACATACACACACACTGCTGTCCAAACCTGCTGACAGCACTTCTGTAGTCAAATATATTATTCCTTGTATTCATATATAGGACTATAGGATCTATATATCACTTGGAAAATACATTAAGGGGTGACGAAAATTTTAAAAGACTAAACTGAGTATCTAGAATTGAAGAAAAGTGGTTCCCATTTTGTAGGATAGAGATACATATGGCATGTGATGCTGTTGGAATCAGTGATTTCAGAAAAAGAATTATCAGTAAGGAAAAAGATTTTACAGTGAAAAGGTTACAGTGCCATTTCTAAAGCTCTAAGGCTCCACTAAACATTCACAGCCTTGTCAAAATGCAAAGAGTTTGGGACATTAGATACTCTCCCCAAGAGTGACTACCAAAATCTACCTAAATCCATCCAGGCAGTGACAAAGATCTCAAGAACAGCTTTTAAGGACCTGCAGACCTTTTTTTCCTAAAGGTAAATGTTCATGGCTCAACCATCAGAAAACCATTGTACTATAATAGGAAAAATCATTATTAATGAAGAAAAAAACATACATGCTAAATCTGGAATTCATTACCTAGATGATCCTGGAGAGTTCTGGATCAGTCTGGACAAATAAATCTAAAGTGGAGCTTTTTTGTGATGATTTGGGAATGCTGAATCAAGACCTGGGCACAGGATGAGAAACTATGTATTATGAACCCTACTGAAATGTGTCAAGACCTAAAAGGTGCAGTTCATGCTCAAAGGCCTACATATGTCACTGAGCTAAATGAAGCAGTTCTGGAAGGAGGGCTAGGCCAAAATCCTTGTTACGGCCTTATTAGACACTCCTTAACAACTACAGAAGGTGTTTGGTTGGTTTGGTTTGGGAGTGTTGAATATCTTTTCTTAGAAAAATATATAACATGCTGATCATGTTATTGTGTCTTCTGTTCCCTCCCTCCCTTATTATTCTATTGTTTGTTTGAACAAATAAACACTTGATCCTTAGATAGCAGCTTTATACATAATTATCTTAGGTGCCTTTTGCACAGTACACCGTCAGAACTGTACAAGTACATTTTATTGCCCAAGGTACAAATTATATAAATGCACCCTCAAAGAAACAACATGGTCCTTAGGGTACAACTGTGTTGTGTAAAGGTTTACTACATTCACTTTGGAAGGAGAAAGAGCAGTCTGTACCTTTTAAGAACCAAACTGTTTTTAAATAAAAAATAAAATAAAGCCTGGAGTCAGACAGCATAGATGGGGCCAATTCAACTACAAAGCCATATGGACTAGTTATGTATCCAAACTGTATGAAGACATACCCTCTAGGGTACCTTACCAGCAACCATTTATACCCCACTGACAGTTTGTTTTTCTAGGAATTTACTGTGATTTTCTTTTTACTACTTACTTTTTACTACTACTATGTATTATATACTATTATTATTATTATTATTATTATTATTATTATTATTACATGGTAATTAACACTAGTCCCTAAACTTTTTTTTTCTTCACTCCAATTTGTTCAAAATATCTTGAGAATGTCTAATCATGACCCTAGTTTCTTAAATCGAATCATGGGCTTAAATACATTTTATACATACACATCTATTGAATTTCCATTCTGCATCAACAGGTTCAGATCTGCAAAACAAGAGTCAAGTTCACACAACAAACATTCTTATCAATTTATTAAAATCATAATAAAATAAATTATTTTCTGTTAACAAACAAATGTGGTTAAAAATGCAAACTGTAGAATAAATACATTAGAATGAATAACCTTTTTAACAGAATTTCATCACATTTTATTGCTGATAACAGTGACCTCTAAAAGTGCAGTGCTTTATTTACTGTATAAATTCTGTTATATGGTATCTCCCGTTCCTTCCCAGGATCCTTTAGACAACTTGGCAACATACAGTCTGCTTCTTTTTGTACAGTTTACAAGCTCCAAACCCAACGTAAAGAATCCAATCTTATTCTGCCCCTAAAAGCCCCCAGACCCCTATTAGCTTTACCTGCAGGGCTGTTCTTCCACGCATGCGAAAATCAAGGAGCCTGACGAGAAGGAATTCTGGGTCTGACAGCCTATCTGACCGTGGCCATTTCCAATTCTGAAGGGATCACACGTTAGCGCCTGTGCTAACTGGTTTGTGACCATGGAGTGTCAGACTGTCCGAAGCAATTACGCCCCCCGCCCCACCATTTCATTTCACACTTTAATGAACTCAGACCACAAATTGGACTTCTTACCCTTAATTTAGAGTGAGTGAGCACAATCTGTGGCTCACATTGAACCCATTATAGAGAACTTAGTAAGACTGAATCCTACTGGGCTGGAAAAAATACTTTGTTGGTATGTGGTAAATCTTAATGTTACATGGGAGTGTGGACTGTGATGGTTGGAAGAATTCACTATAACTTTGGAGTTTTTTGTTTGTGTTGTCCTTGATCAGATGCTTTACTTTTATTTCATGAGATTGTCTTGTACTTTTATTTCACTTTTTCATGAGATTGTCAGGTCGTATCTAAATCATCTGAAACTGAAAAGCAGTAGGGTTGCGTAACAAGACAATGGGCCTCGTTTGCCAATAGCTTTCTCAGAATTTTCTTAAATGCTTAAAGTAAGAATGCAATGGCTCCTGGTTTCTTCCTGCAGTTGTGGAGTGTAATTTAGTTTTACACCACTGCCATTAATACAAATCACGCTTTAGCTCCCTCTCATTGACAGCTCTACACATTCATTTGTTGACAAGTGGAAGTAAACGAAGAATGGTAAAGTAATATAACAGGATTTTTAAAAAAATATATGACTCACAGTTCTTACGGGAGGTCTCATGCAGCTCCACCAAAATTACATAGTACTGTAGCAGCATTCTGACCTGGAGTGGCAATGATAGAATTAAACATTATATAGTGGTTAGCTGGCATTTAGCAAAATTGGTATTCCAGCTTGTTACTCACATCAGAAATCAGAGGACTGAATGGATTTAGTATTGAATTTAATATGGAGTTCCATACGGCACAACAGTGGCAGTGTCCCATACATTCCTGTCATACAGAGGACTTTCAAGCTCAGACCCAACTTCCTAATATAGCCATGACACCGACTACAAAATGACGACACGCCTTCAGTGGCCTATAGAAAAAAAACTGCAGCCAGCTAAAGCAGGGCTCTTCAGTTCTGGTCCTGGAGGGCTGATATCCAGGACAGTTAAATCAACACTCTTATCTTGAAGCAGAGCATCTTCCCTTCAACGAGCCATGACCGCTCATTTTAGTGGCTGCCAGTCGGGTATTTTTACATCATCACTTGGCCATTCAGGGCAGAGAATGCCCCAGGGCTTAGCTGTGTTATGGAGACAGACACGATATCGTATGCCGTGGCTAATTTGCTAACAGACCGAGTCTGCCCGAGTCCAACCAGCGCATTTACTCATCATTTCTTTTGGGCGGGTTTGCTGGCTGTTGGGATATGTTGGCACTGTGCCAGCCACCGTAAACTCTTCCCTCTATTGGTGCCAGGGTGCGGGAGTGAAAGGGAAGGTGCCACATCGAGCGGGTAATGGGTCTCCCTCTGTTGGCTTTGTGCCAAGGCACATGCTCTTTATCTGAAGCTCCAGGCCAGAGAGAGGAAATCTTTTGGCTTCAGTTGAATTTCAGGTTGTTTTTTTTATTTGTGGAGTATATGTGAGACCTTTTGAATTGAATGCATGAATTTTTGCTTAAAGAAATAACTACTATTATTGATGAGAAGGATCACAAGTGCATAATTAAAGCCTCAAAACTGGTGCTTCTACTGTTTTTACAGCCCAAAAAAACTAAAAAAGCAAACTTAAAGGTGTCTTGGCTGACCAACATAGTTTGATATTTGGTAGATTGCTCCTTTAACCTATTAAACACTAGATTTATGATTCAGTTAATAGTACTTATGCAAAAACATTTGTGAATTCTTTTTTAACTGTGTGATCTTGTGGAGCCCCAAATGATTCTATTTTAGGGTCTATGAAACTGATGTTCATTTTATCTATGGATTAGTGTCCTCTACTAAAACAAAGATAGCAAAGAACCATTTGAGCAACCAGGTGATATTTATTTGAACAAACCTACCCTTGAGGATGCAGCAGAAATGTTTTCTGCAGAATTGTCTACAAAGCTACTGCAGATAATGAAAGTTTAGCATTGTGCAAACTGATGAAATCTTCACACAATTGACTCAAACCATGTTGAGTTACTTAGGCTTAGGCTGGGCCTGTTTTTTTTTCCAGCCAGGTTGGCTAACCATACTTGGGGCCACAGAACTGTTCGGTGGGAGTGCTTAATGACATAGGGATCCACTGATTGGCTCCCAGAAGAGTACAATGCTCTTTGTTCTGGCCTCTATTTGATTAGCAGTAAGTAATTGCTCAGTCTTCAAAATGAATGGCCTGGTACGTAGATCTAGCAGATTTAAACAGAACCCTATTGCACTATAACTCTGAAAGTGGTGGCAGTCCATTCTGCATCTGTGACAGTGTATTTGCTCAGTGTGCCAGCACTGTTTGTGTTTTATGGAGCAGTAGTTTTGGAGCTAGCAGCTAGCTGGTGACACTGCGCTCCAAGCAGAAAACTAATGGCTTGCTCTGTGATGCTGGCGAGGGGACGAGTAATCCTCTTGTTGGCTGTGATCTCTTGATGGAACAAGATTTCCACTCACAGCTTCCTCATATTTGTTCTCGGAATGAAAAGTCTCATGTCAAATTTCACAGGGAGAAAAAAGGAAAACCAAAAAATGAACTTTTGGAGCTCTCCATGAGCTTTTCTCAGAACGTCTGAAGTAGCATCCTCACTAGTTCTGAGGGGGCATATAATGGAACTAGAAGAAGTCACAGATGATTGCGCTCACTCTGCTTATCTGTCTTTCTCCCTTGTTCACACTGTCACACACATATACATCCTCTCTGTCCTCTATTTGTAGTATTTGAGTTTCAGTGAGGAATTTAGAGGAATAGTTCAGCAAAACCTCACAAAAAAAAACATTTAGGCAACTCCCGATTTAAACGGTGTTTGGTGTGTGAACTTATAGTCGATCAGCCATTATACAGTTGTTGGAGTAAGCTTACTTTTGTAGTTTTAAGAAATCTGCTTGAAAAAGCTGGTATTAGCCAGCTGGTAAAGCTGGTTGACAAGCTTAGCTCTTAACCAGCATAGCAGCATAGATCCAAGATGGTTGACCAACGTGAGCAGCATGACCATGCTGGTTGATCAGCAAGATCGGCATGACCATGTTAATCAACCAGCATGACCAGTTGCTCAGACAGTTGGTTGATCAGCATGATCGTATTGATAGTATGAACTTGTCAACCAGTAAAACCAGCTTGGCATGAGCAGCTTGGTCAAGTTGGTCATGCTGATAGACCAGCTAAAACAGTTAAGCTTAAGCTTTTCGCAATGGCTGTATTCAATTGGTCAAGAACTGAAAGTGAAGCTGATCAACCAGCTTAACCAACTGGCTTAGGGTATAGGGTATGTTTTCGCCTGGATGTCTAGCTTCTTAACCTCCTTTGCAATGACCATCTAAGACCAGCTTAAAAAACAGATGAAAACATCACACAATTGACTCAAACCATGTTGAGTTTCTTAGGCTTAGTTTGCAGCCAGTTTTCTCAGCAACGTTGGCTAACCGTACATGGGCCACAAAAACGTTCGCTGGGAGTGCTTAATGACATAGGAATCCACTGTTTGGCTTCATATCTGCATCATCTTTGTGCCACGAGATCCTGGTTCTTTATATATCTAGTACATACAACTGTGGAGACTATCTACTAAGTACACTCCTCAAGTTCACTGTTCATTAGTGTGGCGACAAGTACATTTTAATGCACTGTAGCATAACATTTAGCAGGCATGAGTGAACTACGCTGGTGTCCAACATTGCTACCGCCTGCCGGGCTCATCCAACAGCGCTACTATCCCGTTAGTACAGCCCCCCACTAGGCTTCTCCAACACCAGTATCCCCGCGTTAGCATGCCCTGGCTCGCTTAGTGAAAGCTAGTATTACTTTCATGAGGCAAACACTAAAACACTAAAAGCACTGTATTGAAAGTTGATGTTTAACAGCTAAGCTGGACTATGTTCTTATTTTGTGACTGTAGACGATAGTCTCTTATGCCAGGATCACTGCTATATCTATCTGTTAGCCTAGTGCTAACTGCATGCCGAAGTCGTCACACACTAGCATCAAACCCCATTGATTCCAACATAATTTGGCATACTACATCTACAAAAGGGCCTCCTTGGCGTGGTTTGAGACGAGTGTGATTTATGCATGCAGATTACACGATGCTGACAGATGAATTACGACTTTAGTGAATTACCTAACTATTAGCTAGCCTGATTTTGCAACACAGCCAAAGAAAAAAGAAACCGTAACCAATCTAACGGGCCCATACTGGCACAGAGCCATAGTAACCATATGGCCCTGCAATGGAAAAGAGGCCATGCAGTCAGTGCGATGCTAATTGGTAGGCCATAAGCTTTTCATTAGCTTTGCTACAGTGCAAATTCAAAGTAGCAAACTTCAGACACACAACATGTGTTGGCTGACCGACTGTATTTGTGGTAAAGGGAAAACCGTCTAAATTTGACAGCCACAAATTGTCTTTACTCTGTTTAGCAATAATTACACGGGACTGTGCTATTGGTAACATTGCTCAGCTACTGTGCCATTCCGACAATCCCATTTATCTTATCCACATTTCCCTTAAAGTGCCTTCGAGCTTCCGTTCTTTACAGAAGCTGGCCCCAATTCAAAATCGATGTAGAAGCCCTGACGTCAGAGCAGTAATTAAGCTGTGATTGTTATCGCTGCTTGTAGTGAGGTGATTAAGCACTACAGCTCTGTAGGTCATTCCCTTATCGAGGCAAAATCCAGGCTAATTTAGGTGCTAGCTCTCACTTTCCTTTAGAACTGGGGGACGTCTCACTGTGTGGTTCAATAAGGACTTTGTGTAGAGGGGGTACGGAAAGGTCGTCTTTTGTTCCAGCTCACTTTGGCATGTGCTCTAACTCACACTGTGGAGTAGAGCTTTATCCGTCAGTAGGTGCCTTAGTCTTCTTTTCCGCTCCATGTGTTGTTAGTAACACCCTGAAGTCAACTTCCTAACTTTCTGATTCCGAATATTGACCTCTTTCTACACAGGTTGCCATGACTCCTGCTCGACCTGTCGAGGGGCGGGGCCTCAGGACTGTCTGTCATGCTCAGACCCCTCCCACCTGCTGAAGGGCGGTTTTTGTGTTGCGGACTGTGGCCCGGGCTTCTATGTCAGTCAAGGCAGCTGTTATGGTGAGCTTTACTCATTATTCAGACTAACTCTGAAGCTAACTAATCATTTTTTTTTACTTTATTTAAAATTTTAACTCAAATAGATAGTTCCACTTATGATATACATATACACATATGCATAAATACACAAATAAATAACACATACATAAATATACACCTAAATAAGATATACTTTCTTAAATATATTGTTTCACTTTTGATATTTTCCCTGCTAAAATAAATAAATAAATGAATATAAGTAGTCTGTAAACATTTTTTTATCCTTAAAAAAACAATAACAATAGCTGATTTATCATTAGCAACAACCTTAATTTATCAGTCTACTCATGCTTTAGCAGAATTTAGGTTTTCATAAAGAAGCCATTTACTGAGTTCCACATTTTCTAAATGTAACAGGGACTGAATAAAGATACTGAATTACTGCCTTCTGAATAGTATAATGTTATATCCCAACAATACATTCATGTGTATTGTTGTTTGGCCACCATGAGCTATATTGCGTGGCAAAATTGCTTTATTGAACATTGGTGTATGTTTTGTAAAGGTAATAAGCCAGAGTGTTCCTGGATGACAAGTAAGCCTGTTTCCAATGTTAATTAGAAATAATTTAACATACTAATCAACCAACCAGGTTGAATTTCAGGAAATGAAATGTCATTGTACAACACACAGCAGTTAATGAATATGCAAATGTTTTCCCACATAATTACTTTCTAAAACAAGGAACACAAAATATGCAGGCACATGGCAAAGAACATCCAGACAGACGTGTCGCCTTGCTTGGTGGTTCAAAATTCCACTGCGGCTTAGTGGTAATCGTCTGTGCTGAAGCACATATAACTGTCTGCAGAGAAGCTTAAGACTCCAGTACGACAACAATATCACAAATGTCAACCTGTGAGCTAAATGTCAGCACGGATGTGCTCAGCCTCCTGAATGGGTGGGAATTTAGCATGTTTGTACACAGCTTTCCGGCTAACCACTGTTGATCATTGCGTTGATGGATGTCACACTTGTCTGCTCATGTTGACGCACGGATCTGTGGTTGGTTTCTGGTCATAGGACTTTGTTTAGACATGCTAAACCAAAGGTTTAGCGTGTGTGATATGCTGGTAAAGGCTGTATATCCACTAGGAAATCCCTAGGATTTTTGTCTCTCCACTCAAAGATACAGAATTGCTAGTCCTCAATTTCTGAGGTTGAAAGACATCACAGAATTCTTTCTCAGCTTAGTTTTTCAGATTTGAAGTGATTGGTTCATTTTGAAACCATGAAGCCATGTTTGTGTTACATTGTACATCAAAAGTCACTGGTTTTACATGATATGTTTTCTATACCTTAACACTGAAACCCAATTTGAACAGCTATGGAAAGGAAAACTTTCCCTTTTTCCTCATCCAGCTGGCGACTAACTGGAAAACAAAAGCCTAAGGTGATCTACAAATGCGAGTCACATAGGCAATATCACCCCAGAATCTTAATGGCCCATGTAAAATAGGTTTTCTCACTGTACTACAATCTACAAATGCACAGCTAGAGACAGCTCACCCACTACTGCAGACTGGACTGCACCACTGATACTGATACTTAATTGGAAACAAATACTTAACGCATTGAAAGATATTTGGTTAACATTTGTTTGTATTTGTGTCTGTGCTGTAGCATGTGACCCATCCTGTGCTACCTGTCACCCGGACAGCCCCAGCTGCTTGAGCTGCCCCAATGGTTATGCACTGCATCATGGGAAATGTGTTTCTGAATGTCCAGATCAGCATTACAAGGACAGCTACAGTCGTTGCCAAAGTAAGTAAAAGAATGTGTTTTTGCTTTACGACGGTTTTGTTGCTGTCACACAAACATTTTGTATCTCCAAAACAGATAAAAGCTCTGACACATATTCAGAAATTGTCAGATTCACATTATGTCAAAAGTGAAAAACGGAAATTGTGTGTTTGTCTGACCGTAACAATACGCACTAATGTTAACCCACATCTGATCGCATTGACCACTTCATTACAAATCTGCCTTGTAGCTCCATGTTGCTTGTGTGCTGTTAGAGACTGGAGCTGTTGATCCAAGGACATCCTCTAGTCCTTCTTCAGCCTCAGCATCTGAGTCTCAGAACAGTGTTACAGCAGTGCCTGAGTGCAGTGCAGTAGTATGTATGCCTTCAGAAATCTGACCAGTCAAGATTTCTTGACCACTTGTATTCACATTTTTTGCTCAGCATGCCACAGCTCATGTACCTCCTGTTCCGGATCTTCTGCATCCCACTGCACTTCGTGCCCTGCCTCTCTCCCTCTCCATCAAGGCCAGTGTGTGGAGTCCTGTGGAGAGGGCCTGTTCGCCCGGGATGGACACTGCTACAGTAAGTTAATGCTGTGTCTGCCTTATTAGACTCAATTTCACACTCACATTTAAAGGCCAGATATCCTGAAACGTTGATTGTTCCTTGCTGGAAGTTGGAGAAGGGTCTGTTATGGCTGTTCAAAAACCCATCTAAAAGTTATAAGTGGACTTTATTGCTGAAAGCAGAACAACAGAACCCAGCTGAGTCTAACTGGCTAAGGAGTTTTGCATTATTTTATAGCAAATGTCTTTCAAAAGGAAGGCACTTCAAAGGAATGCACAGGTTTACGTGATCCTTCTGATCCTTTACTTGATGTTATCAAAGGATGATATGGAGTATTAAACTCATTTTGAGCTATCTGCATATTTTAGTATATTGTCCTCAGGAGGACAGATATTTGAAAAAAAAATAAAAAGAAAGAGTTTCTGCAAGTCTTGGTCTGCCCGAGTTACACTATATGGACAAAAGTATTGAGACTGCTGCTCATTCGTTGTTTCTTCTGGGTTTTAAAAAAAGAGTGAATGCTGATTCTGTTGCAGTAACTGTCTCTACTGCCCAGGAAAGGCTTTCTACTAGATTTTAAAGCATTGCTGTGAAGATTTAATTGCATTCAGTGACACCAGCGTTAGTGCATTCAGGATGTTGGATGATCACCATGCCACCTCGTCCCTAACTCCCCAACTTGTCCCGAAAGTGTTGGATGGATCACCACCCATCATTTCAGAGAACACAGTTCCACAGCTTAAAGCTGTGGGGCTTTGTACCCTGGTAACCGGTATGAACAAGCACAGTCACGAGGCATGACCGTGCTGGTCGACACACCCTAACCAGTATGACCGTGCTGGTTGACCAGCATGCCCGGGCTGATCATCCAGTAGGACCAGGCTGTTTTACTAGCATGCCTACCAGCCTAACTACACTGGACCACTAGGGCTGACTAAATTGGTCAACCATCTTGACCAAGCTTTACCTATGTGGTCAACCAGTATGACCAGCTTGATGAGCTTTGATGGTCAGCTAGCCCATCAAAATCAAATTAAAACATTCTTCCTGCTGCTCAGGAGCTGAACTGGTTAACCAGCATATCATATGTTTTGACTTGGTTGACCAGCTTTTTAACCACCTTGACCATCAAAGACCAGATTGGCTCATCCCAAACAAGCTCCCAGCTGGTTCTTTTTCAGCTGGGTAGTGGTGTGTTGTGTCAAAAAATTGAGATATGTATTGTGTATTATAAAAACATCACGTATCATATTATCATTTTGGCATATTACCCACCTCTACTTGTAAGTTATATGAACTTTTTCAGAATCTGCAGAGCAAATCTCAGTGCCTTCCATCCAAGCTCACTATGCACTGAAGTTTGAAGGCACTCTCAATGTTCACAGACTTCTCTGAGTCTAAATGTTTCATCGGTCAGGCCGTTACAGGCTGGTCTCTTGAAAGAGGCTGCCTTAAAAATGAAATACCAGCAGAGATGAAACCAGAATACAGTGATAAGCACACACACACACAGAGACACACACACACACACACACACAGAGTATTAAAGAGTATTTTGCAGTAAAGCTGGATCTAAAGTTAGGCCCACATGCTGGGCCAGTTCTTGTTTATCAGCAGGGGGTTGGCCTTTACCTGACGCAGACTTTTAGCTTCCGTAGCCTCTCCCGCGCCGTCAGCCAGGAGGGGCCTTGCGGTAGAGTGTGCGTGTATGAGCTGAATTCAAATAACACTTACTGATAGCCCTGCTGGGAGCTGAGCAGGGGGCTTAGAAACCAAGGATGAAGAGATGTGTGTGTGTGTGTGTGTGTGTGTGTGTGTACTGCTTTTGATTTACAACCAAAAAAAACTCATAGGTATAGCAGCAGAGTAGATCAAGTGTGTTTGTGTGTGCCTGTTTGTGTGTCTGTGTAAGTGTGTTTGACCAGTCGTGCATGTGCAGATAAGTGTGTGTGTGTGTGTGTGTGTGTTGATTTGGGAATGATGAAATTAAGCTAAATGTAACAGAAAGGGTGTAAAACTCACTAGGCCTGAATTCTTGATCACTGAATGTATGGGAGTGTGTGTGTGTGTGTATGTGTGTGTGTGAGTGTTTGAGCTGAAGGGAGTAAAAGCTGTAAAACTGACACCCAGATCCCTGATCCTCTGGACCAGCAAAACACACCGTTTGTCTATTGTGTGTATTTGGGAGGTGGCAGAAGTGTTTTTGATGCCAAAAGTAAAGTGTAATGTATCAAAACTGCAAGAAAAAAAGAAATTGGTGTGGGCTGTGGAGCAGTGGAATGATGGTCCTCCGTCTAATACTTTTGGGATAAGGGACCTTATACCCCTCTAGGCCACACCTGAATAAGCTAGTTACTAGTTTTACTAGCATGCCTACCAGCCTAACCACACTGGACCACCAGTCTGTCCAGGTAGACTAAATTGGTCAATCATCTTGATCAAGCTTTACCAATGTGGTCAACCAGTATGACCAGCTTGATGACCAACCTGGTCAGCTAGCCCGTCAAACTCAAGTAAAAACATACTGCCTGCTGACATGCAGAAACTCAGGTGTCAAACTGATCCACTGGAACAGCGAAACACACAGTTTGTTGATGCTCCATCCATTACTTTTGGGATAAGCTGGGAAGTTGGGGGTGAGTTGGGGTGGTGATCGTCCAACTCCCTTTTGTGCTCCAAAATCTTTAGTAAGCCTTCCCTGGACAGTAGAGACAGTTTCAGCAGGACAAAGAAACAATGAATGAGCGGGTGTCCAGATACTTTTTTCCATATTGTATATGTAGAGCACTAGGTGAGAGCTGAACACAGAAGATCACTGCTTTGGCTGCTACTAGCACAACTAGCATGCTAGCACATATGCGCAGCTATTAGAAAGGGCAGTGAAATCCAGTAGGGGTGCTCTCCTCAACTCCTTCAGGAGGCTGTTGTGGCTGTAAGTAAAATATATAGATATAGTAAGAAGTATTGGCCTGAACTTCTGAAATGGAATTCAAAAACTTGTCTCTCATTCACCCTCTCTACAGGCTGCCATGTGTCTTGCCGTGCTTGCGTAGGCCCGGAGCCGTCGGACTGCGTGCAGTGTGTAAAGCCAGAGGAGGTGCTGCAGCCCCAGCACGCACACATCTCTCATGGCACTTGTGTGTCCGCCTGTCTGGCGCAGCACTTCCTGGACACAGAACACATCTGCAGAGGCAAGTACACAGGCCTTCATTACCTGCACTCACGCTTAATATTCCTAAAAATAGAAGTGCTTCAAACAGTTGTTTGAGCGATGCCATAGAACTCCCATTTATGTGTGAAACCATCTACATCTAGTAAAGGTTCTGTAAACCTTTAAATGGTTCCTTACACTTTTCACACCTCTATTACAAACATGGTTCTTCACGCAAACAAAAATGGTTCTTCTATGGCAGGATTGGGCAACTGGGGTCGTAGACCAGCATAGTTTGCTGGTTTCCCTGTTCTAACAGACCTGCCAAATCTGACAGGTGAGTTTAATCAGGTGTGCTTGAACAGGTAAAGGATGAAACTGTGCAGGAATTCAGCCCCCCCTCTGGGATTTAAATTGCCCACCCCTGTTTTGTGGCATTGTTTTTAAGAGCGTGGGAAAGCTGGTGTTCAGATAAAAAAAGTCGCCTGAATCATCACAATGCAGAACACTCACTCAGTTTGTGTGCTTTTCCAATTAACTACAGTTAAAGTTTTAGTGGCAGATGGCAAGATTCCTCTTCCTGAGTAGAGCAGGGTACTGATTAATCCACCTCTAGATGATGTTAACTAACAGCATAACATAAATGCAGCATAACAGTGACTTCTGATTTCTCAGAACTCAACACTGCTCATAAATCAAGTAGAGTTATCCGCTAATGCACTGCACAAATTTGCAGCTAGTGGATTGCCTGCCTCACACACCTATCTGCCCATTCTATTATTCATAGATCTGTTTAAGCTTTAGCTTTTTTTAAATCTTGGATTCGAGATCAATGCAGAAACCCTGACGGGAGAAAAGTAATTAAGTTTTGATTAGAACTGCTGCTTAAAGCAAGCCGATTACTCTAAAGCATCGAGGTGGTAAATCTCTGTAAGTCGCCGCCTTATTGAGGTAAATCCTGCTAATTGAACCACCAGCTGAAGCCCACTGTTAGTGTTTGTGAACTTCGCATTGGCTTGTATTTTTGTACAGAAAAGTTGGACAATTGCATTTGATCGTTGAATTGACTGTTCTAAAATGGTGTCTAAAGCTGAATTTGTTTTTATGAGCATACCGACATGCTAATCTACTAGACCAGAACATAAAATTGTAGAACAATGTCTGGAATGATGATCATAATTAGTCAGTAATTAATACTTTAGATTTTTTTGTATTTAGTTCTGAGTGCCTAGAGACCTAAGAAATTGTATGTAGTGTGCAGACATCGCTTACCAGATTTCCTAGATGTCCCATTACCCAACCCACTTGTTAGTACTCTCCCCCTATCACTTGTTAAGCTCCCGACACTGGGAGGGTTACCCAGCACTGATGGACCGGCTAGCAGACACTTGTGCCAGCAGCATCACAATAAAGTGGTGTGAGGAGAGTTATCTACACACCCAGAGAGAGCAAGGCCAATTGTGCTCTTCCAGGCTTCGGCGATGGCAGGCAGCATGATCCGTAATTCAAACCAGCCAGATCCATGAGTCCGCTGGACCACTCTGGGCCCCATTTCCATACACGTATCAAGCAATTTATTAGAACGACCTGTACACCTACTTATTCATGAAATTATCTAATCAACCTATGGTGTGCCAGCAGTGCAGTGCATATATTCAGATTTGCAGATACAGGCCAGCAGCTTCGGGTATCAGTATGATCAGTATGATTTGCTCAGTATGATTTTGGGCATGGCATGATTGTTGGAGTCAGAAGGGCTGGTTTGAGCACTTCTAGCACTGCTGATCTCCTGGGATTTTTAGCACAACAGTCTCTAGAGTGAACTTAGAATGAAGAAAAACATTAAGTGAGCTTCAGTTCTGCAAACAGACACACCTGGTTGATAGGTAAGACTCGAGTAACTCAAAAAGCAAACACTATGTACTAATGTGGTGAGCAGTAAAGCATCTCAGTACCTTTTGGCTGGTGGGCTATGTTGACAAAGATCTTGTTGGTTCCACATAGTGTCCCCAATGAAGTGTTTAGTGAGTGTATATCTGCCTAATCAACCCTCATCAGGTTAGCATGTCAAGGTTCACTATAAGCATCTATAACACCTGAAGCATGGAGACAGAATGGGAATGCTTTATGAGTTTTTTTTTATGTATAAGTCTAGAGCGGTATTTTAAAAAAGCAGAATTTCTTATTTAGCCAGGCTTAAGCCCAAAAGGTCAAGGACTGTCTAACATGAATGTCCCCCAGCTCTTCTTCTATTGGACAGGCTTGGCTTTAGGCTTAGGTTACTGGCTAAACTGAGAAATCCTGCTTGTAAAATACCCCCTTGGTCAGAATCAGGCATAGTATTGATGTTTATGACACCAACAAAAAAATAATTTAAAGAATATCAAAACAAGCTAGGAAACCAAACAAGAGACCAGACACCAAAAACCATGAGAGAAGCTGAGCAGAACTCGCACTGCAATGCTGCAAACACACAGGGAATATTGTCCAAAAAACAAACAATGCACAACAAAAGGACAAGGCTGAACAAAGGGGTATATCCACACACTGAAAGCAGACAAGAGACACATGGGGGCAATAATGAGAGGGCATGTCTACAGACAACACAAAGGTAGAGAAGGGGCTGAGAAGGGGCAGAGCTGAAACCAAAACAAACTCCAAGGCACATGGGACCAGGATGACATGAGGGAGGATGTAAACAAGAAGGCAAAACAGACAAAACATGGCCACGGCTGGTCTGGATGTCACTGCTTTATTTAAATTAGAACTTGCTATTTGCTCCAGTCTGTTGCATGCTGGTATCTGCTGATATGAATACTGAAACTAATATTTTTGGATATGATAGGAGTGAACTATCTGTACTATCTTTCTATAGTCATGTAAACATGTGGACACCCCATTCAATTCTTTGTCATTTTAAACATATTTAAATACATGGGAATCCCATTAAATCAGATTTGTGCAGTCTCTTTCTGATTCATAAGCGTTAACATCAACTATGCTACCTGTAGGTCCTGTGATGACATTTTAGGACTGTTGGAGACTTCTTAATGCAACTTGTGGTCTGCTCTTGGCCTGAGCTTGCTAGGACAGCCAGACCTGACCATGTTAGCAGTTGTATTTAAATGTTCTCCACTTTTAAATTATTTTGCAGACAGTGGAACTGCTGATTTCGAACCTTTTTGAGATATTTTTGAATCTCTTCCCAAATGCATTTGCATCTTTTTTCTAAAGGTCTCAGAGAGCTCTTTGGATCTCTTCTTGGTAATATCACCCACTCTAACATTGAAAAGCAAGGTTGAAAAAGGTCTACTAATTTTTTCACATGGCTGTATGTTGTCTAGTATCGTCTGGTACTGTTGCGATTCCGGCACCCAACAACCGTTCAGTCCTGCTCTGAATTCCCTTTAGTATTTCTCAGACGGCTTTTTTCCTTGCAGGTTAACTATGCTAACCCGAGTCCATCAGAGCTGCCTTTTGCTATTCCAGTATTCAGATTAAGCAGAATGGACTATGGCGTGTCCGGCAGCAGCAGGAGCTTCACAGTTGATTTTGTAAGGTTCACTTAGGCCGTCGCTTTTTTAGCATAACTGAAATCATTAGGCCAAACAACTCTATCTGGACTTCCCCTCCTACATCAAGATAAATGGCTTTCTCTCTCATAGCCTCACACACACACACACACACACACACATACTCAAATACACACACATGCAGGACCAGGAATTTTCCTACTGAGTAGTGATTAAAAGTGATAACATCAGTGCCAAGATAAATATTGGAGCGAGACAGTGTGGAATCCTCACGCTGAAAGACACGCTGAGGACTGTTTGCACAAATTCTCCTAATTATTCTCTCGCGGAGTGACTGATACACATGCACACCGTGATGCTGCACAGCTGCCTTGTGTTATGCTGTACATTTGCAGAGAGTTATACTTCTACTGAAAAGTTTTTTTAATGGGCTTTTCATGCCAGTTGTGTCTCTCATACGAAAATCTTAAATTTTTTTAATTAGTTGTCTTTATTTCGGCACACCATTCCACCATTCATATTGTGTGACCTGTTCATTATAAATGAACCAATAGACATAACATGATATGAATGATTTGGAAGTAAATTTAGGTCGAACCTGGCTCTTTTGACAGCGTCAAAATGTTTGTCACACTGATGACAACAATGTTGCTATTGCTACTTTTGCAGTAATAGCATATAAATGGCATTGTGTGCTCTTGTTGTGATGCTAGCATTCATTGAATAATTTAGGTCTGTGTTTAATTGGTAAAAAAATAAAAATTTTGCTTCCCACATTTAGGCCATTCCAATTCCCACCCACTAGCTAGAACTTCCTCATCACATGCTGCTACCACCACTGGGAGGGTGAATGCTAGCATGTGTTTTCTTCTGAGTTAAGGCCTATTCTCACCAAGTACAATTTTTGTGGATGAATAAACGAATGTACTTTATAATGTATGGAAATCTTCACAGCACATTTTTGCCATCTGTGCTCTGTAAATGGACCTGGAGACTCATATAGCTTGAAATTTTCCACTTTTGTTTCTCTGCTCCCTCCCTGCTTTTGCTTTCTTCAGTTTTCCTCCTCCACATGAGTGCTCATTAGCGAGGGAAGCTAAAGTTGGCAATAGATTCTTGAGTTGTGGACAGACTAGACCTAGACAAACTAAAAAAAAAGGCCTACTTACCATCATTCCCCACCTTTCAGCTCTGCTCCACCATATATTTTCTTTAACCCTTCACATTTAACCTCCACGGTCAGCGTGTTACCGCTCATCGTTTAAGCTTTTGTATTCTGCTACAAACAAGATTAGCTTCTCTGTCATCATCTAGATGCTAATTTGTTTGGTCAAATGCAACCATGACAACGGAGCTCTGATTGGTCAGCCTTATTTTAATGCAGACGTACAATGCAGAACATTTAAGCAGGCTCTGATTAAACATTTTAGGCAGTGTCGCAGGCCGTCAGTTCCAGTGTGAAAGATATCATTAATGTTAAAATATTCAAAATTTTACATGCTTTTTGGACTCTGTGTAATTAGACCTTTACATGAATTGCCGCTATCGCAACATCATTGGATAGCTCAGCAGCCCTTTGAGGGGAACAATCACTGTCAACTTTGGTTATGTCAGCTATGTAACTAGCACCACTTTAAGTGATAAGAAGAGGGAGGGCCATCCTAGCCACCCAGAGAGAGCGAGGCCAGTAATGCTCTCCAGTACTTCTCGCCATAGATGGCTGTTGCATCTAACAGGTTTAAATACCTGAGATCCCCCTTCAGGGATAGGGTATTTGGCAAAGCCTGCTTTTCATATCAAGCAAGACTGATGATGGTGTGATGAACCTGAAGCTGAGTGTGGCTAACTCCATTGAGAATGTCAGCAAATCTTCTACAGGCTTTCTCTCCTGCTTAATTGAAAAGTAAAGTGTCCAAACTTTTGAGGAGTAGTGTAGGTTACCAAGGAGTCCAGAAATAGACCCATGCTGACAGCCTAAGCCAGCATGTTGGATGTAGAGGCTTTTGTCACTCTCCAGTGCGCGTGGTTGACTGTAATATTGTAGGTTGTGGAAATTCGACTTTGGGGCTCGGGCCTTCATCAATGGCTCCACTGTCAGCGTCCAGACCATGATGATATGTCCTTCTGACATCAATAGTGTCCATTGTGTCCCGCTTGCATGCTCAGACAAATGTTGAGCTTCCTCAAGGCTACTGTCTGTGCCGTTTGTGTGTGTGTGTGTATGTGTGTGTGTATGTGTGTGTGTGTTGACAGATCAGATATCAGTGAGAGGAAATTCCTACGTGTAAATCCCTCTCCTCTTCCAGCTCAACAACCTGTCTGAAGACGTGTGTGTGTGTGTGTCTGTGCTTTTCACATACCAGTAACAAAGCAATTAACCCTTAGACAGCCCAGTTATCAGTTACATCCATTAGCAATTTCTCACTCATAGAGACGACCAGAGGAACCGTGTTGAAGCTGCAGATTCTACATTTATTTATTCATGATATGTATTGATGAATGAAATGGCGATGAACAGTTATTGTTGATAAACAGTTTTGTTTTTAAAAGAAAATAGAACCACAACAGCAGATTTTCTGCAGATAAAAATACACAAGAACATAAAAGCAGCAAAAATGTAGTAAAAATGAAAGAAAATGAGAAAGTCATTTAAAAAACCCAAAAGCATTCAATATTGATAGTAAAAAGTAATTGTACACAAGATAACAGCAGCAAAACAGTAAAATATTACACAACAAATTTTTTCTCTATTATTAATTTATTATATGTGTAAAGCTCAACTTATTTAATTGAAAACAAAAACAAAAATGATAGCATGTCAATAACAATTAATGCATTTGGAATCTAATGCTTAAAAATAAATAAATAAATAAATAAATAAATTCCTCCATCTTCTTATCCAGAGCAGTGGCTCCGGTGACTCCCTCGAAGGCAGGAATACCCCCTGGGCAGTGCGCCAGTCTATCACAGTGTATCACACACATCCCCATTCACTCACACCTAGAGGGCAATTTAGCAATTTAGTCAATTCACCTACTATGTGCCTTTTGTAAGGTGGGAGAAAACCTAAGCCCTAGAGAAAAGCCATCCAAAAATGGGGAGATAAGCAAAACTTATCAAAGATGGACCAGAGTGGTGAAGAAACCCACACCCCTAAACCTACAACACCTGCAGTGCCACTGTGCTGCCACAACAACACAATAAAAATATCAAACAGACAGATAGATAGATAGATAGATAGATTGATTGGTTGATTGACGGATAGATAGATAGACAGGTAGATAGAAAGACAAATATATGTATAGATACAGAGACAAACATTAATGTCTCAGATAATCAAAATAATAATAAAAGAACAAAATAATACATTATCTGGGATAAATGTTAAACATTTCCTTTGTATTTAAAGGCAAAGGCACACAAAAAAAATGTCTTTTGGGCTTTTTTACATATTACTGGCTAATCGGCACCTTTTGCTGCGCATGTGTAACGTGATCGCACACCATCATGTATTACGTTGCTCTGTTTCTCCCAGCAATCCTCCATATCACCCTTTTACAATCCTTCACAAATCGTTCATGAAGTCTGCGAAGCCGTTCAATTTTTACAGTTTCTAAATTCCTCCCATCTGTTTCTCCCTGTGGAGCGCTAAGCTATTGCGTGTCTCAATAAATCTGTTTAAGGCCGTATGAAAGCCCCCAGTCTGCCATTGTGAATCAGCACCTCCTGACTGATATACCTCTTTCATTTCAGTCCTGGCTTCCTTTCAAATCATATTTCAGACGCCCAAATGTCATTGAAAAGAGCAGAGATCAATAGGTGAAGCCCAGTGGAGCAATTCATCAGATATGAGAGTTGTGTTAGGAATTGCTTTTACCTGCTTCTCTGCTGGCTGAAAGGGTGGGGGTGGGGGGATGCAGACTGACAGCGGTCTGTGTTTAATATGCCTACTGCTCTTCTTGGGGGGGGGGTAAACTCAATTACCATTGGCAATAACTGCTTGCTGCTGCCTGGCAGCGTCAGCTACTGAAGTAAGAAAATAAACCAAAATAAAAAAACACAGACAGTGTTGTCTGATGGACCTAGAGAAGTGGGTTTGTGTTTCTGTTTGATGGCCAAATGTCTAGTGAAGATAGGAAACCATTAACACTTGAATGGGATTAAATTAATATATGGCCTGTTTATTCAACAGAACAGCTGGAGAGTTTCCGTACACTTACTTGGAGAAAGGCTACAGTCCCTTTTACCATTTTGTACGTGCATTGATTAATTGTAGTAATGGTCAAGTCAAGGGAAAACTCTTATTACTAATATATATACAAGAATCAGCCATAACATTAGCACCACTATTCAGTTTTCTTCTTCTACAGTGCCAGTTAAAAGCTGGAAAAGGAGAGTGTCAGCAATGCTATTTATACATAAAGCAAACCAAGAGCAGTGTACAGCAGAGTACACAAGTATGTTAAAAAAAGAGATTAGCTGTCCACTTCTGGGTCCATTTCCAGCACCCTCTGTTTAACTGGTTGCAGCACGGACATGTCAGAGTCTCTCTGTCCACTGCAGCTCAGCTCAGCTCAAATCTCGTGCAGCAGGCTTGTGTGTAGATGTGTGTGTGTGGCTGTCCAGACATTCAGAAGGACTAACATATAACAATGTATTATTTTCTTGCTAATTGGGGACTAACGTATGTTCAGGTTTGATTTTGGGGACTTTATTGCATTCTCCACTAAATAACCTCAAGGATATCCCAGGATAGTTTGGAGAGGGCTGAGATACAGTGACTTTCTCAAAGAAGATGAAATCCATGACGAAACACCACACGGACACACCACACGCCAGAAAGGCCAGAAAATAATGTTCTATATGGAGAAATAGGAAATACATTCTGTATTAGAGACCATTTCTGTTGGTTAGTTTGTCATTCCAGTTTCACACAACTGGAGTTTTTCAACAGTGTGAATGTTCAAAACGTTGAAATGCAACTTGTGTGAAGTTTTTCAAATTGTTTGCTCTCTGTATTTCAGAATGCCATCCTTCATGCGCACATTGCACAGCAGGGAACGCCCGCAGCTGCACTTCCTGTCTTCAGCCCAGCGTCCTCCACCATGGACAGTGCCTTGACCGCTGCCCCCATGGTTTCCATGTCCAGGATCATACCTGCCAAAGTGAGAATACCTCATTTTCTGTCCTTCTGAGTGTTTAACGAGTCATAAAAATCAAAAAGTTTTGAGACGATTTAATTCTAATGCTTTAGAAGAAGAAGTGTAGGTGAATCACAGGGACTAAGAAGGCATTGTCAGGCTTAAAGACACTGTATGCACTGGAAACTTGCAAGTTGTTGATAAGATTCAGTCTAACATGAGGGAAAGGAGTATTAAAACTTCATACTTTTCAGAAGCACAAGGCAGAAGTACTCTGTAATTCTTGAGGCGGAAGCAGTTTTGGTTTGCTAATTTAAAGCACATTTAAGAGCCTGTTCAATTCAGTGCAGCAGGTGTTTTAAAGATGAGCTCTAACCCAGGAAGAAGCCGACGTACTTGGAGTTAATCGCAGTCTAATTCCCTGTTGGGCTGCTTTTCTTCTTCTTCGTTTTTTTTTTTTTTTGAAGGCTAAACCATTAAGCATGGTTAACGCGTGCCTGCATGCTAAATTACTTTTAACGCCTGGCTCATTTGCGCAGGCTAATTGAGCATGCTAACCTCGTTGCAGCTGGTTGACCCAAGATGGTCCTGCAGCAGCCTGTTGAGTTATGTGGCGAATTAGTCGTTTGGCACCTGACATCCATTCTCATCAGAAACAGAAGGCTACTGCAAAACCCAGAGACAGAAGGCATACAATATGCTTTACTAGACTGACATCCTTGGGGTCTATTTTGCCTCTGTTTCAGTACAGACATATGCAGTGCATTCCAAATTGGAGGCTACCCTGTATGTCCAAACGTTTGACCCCTGCTTGTAAAACTGTACTGAATTACAGAAGGCTGTGCAGTGGTTAGTCCTGGCATTCATCCCATTATAAATCTTGGCAACACATCCCAAAGGTACTGGGTGGAGCTCCATCACTCCAGAGAATGCATTTCCACTGCCCCACAGCTCACTGCCGATGCCCTTCAAACCCCTCTTGCCGACACTTGGCACTGGGCATGGTGACCTTAGGCTCATGTTTGTGGAGATTATGCCACCTGTATTATAAATAAATATTTTTGGTTACTAATACCAGGTGGACTGACTTAAGATTTTAGGCATCCTTTATTTGTAATGGTGGTAATGGTGATATCTTCTATGTAAAATATTCCTTTATTTATTTTTCAGCTTGCCATCCATCCTGCAAGGAATGTTCTGGCCCCTCTCAAGCTGACTGCACAGCCTGCCCCCCTCACGCTAGCCTCCACAATGGCTACTGCCGGACCAGCTGCCCTGAGGGCCAGTACCTTAACGCTGTGGGCTACTGTAATGGTGAGTACTGTAATTTCTTGAAGCAGTTTTGGTTTGCTAATTTAAAGCACTTTTAAGAGGGCGTGTTCAATTCAGTGCAGCAGGCATTTTAAAGATGAGCTCTAACCAGTGATGGTGTTACTGGACATTTGTTTTAGCAAATGGTTTTTACTGTAGGCTTTGTTTATTTGTAAGCAAGTACAATGCTACACTTAAGCAGGCTAATGTAGCTAACGAATAGCCCATAAATCAGCAGTTAGCATTATGCATTCCTGTTGTTTCCCTATGGTCACACAGTTGCCTCAAATCTCAGATAGATTTGCTTAAATGGTTTATTTGTGTAACCCACCATTAATCCACCATTAAACCCACCCATTCATACATTGGGTGAATGTTAGCTATCATGTCATCTCAATTTTTGTCTTCAGATCTTCTTGAATTTTTTTTATTACATTTTTTTGTCCATACTATAAACTCATCAAACTCATCATGCATCTCAAAGCTTGATCCTGTGGCACCTACAGTATGAGGCCCTCGGCTAGCCTCTGAGGTAGGATTTTGGTTGTGACAAATGTTACTGGCACAGTAAGCGTTGATGTTAACTACACCTACAGCCTATATTGAAAAAATTGAAAGGTAAGAGCACAGTTTATTCGTATGTTCTTTTAAGTTGTTGCTCAGTTGTTTTTTCTGTTGTTGGCTTTATCGAGTTATACGGTCGACTGTACACCTTTTGACCAATCTCATACAGGTTTGTTATGTCTCCTGATACAGGTCTTTTTATGAACAGACGGGTGTAAAATTTTGTTTTGGAATGCCTCAACAGCCGTGTGAGTAAATTGCGATAGACCATCAGAAAGAAAATGGAGCATGGAGGTTTACAGGTCTGAACGTATGCCGTAAATGAGGGCCCAAACAATATGAATGATTTTGAGGTATTAGCCATGGTAGCATATGGTGCCGCATAGTAACAGGGTCCTGAGGTTATGGGTTTGATTCTCGCTCATATCACTGTCTGTGAGGAGTTTGGAGTGTTCTCTATTTTCAGAAATGTTATATTGCACCTAGGTTTGAGCGAGTGCATGTGTATGGCACCCTGCATTGTGACAAAAAAATGCAGAGTGTGATCAAAGCTTAAAGTTAGCTAGGTAAGCAAGAAATCCATGGGCTACTTGAAGATACACAAATTGAGGCTTTTGGAATGGCCCTTACAGTCCCCTGCCCTAAATACCATAGAAAACTTGCGGATAGACCTTAAACAAGGTGTCTAGCATGACTTAAAGGCCTTCTGCAGAGTGGGGGGCAATTTACAACTACATGAACTGCAAGAAAACTGCTACAAAAAGCCGTTTGCAAGTTGTAATTTCTACCAGTTGTCAGAATAGGTTGTCTATGAGCCGATATTATTGGCCAGACAGCATTAAGTATGGAATGGCCTATACTGAAAGTCAGGGAAGAGGGTGAGTTCAGTTTGGCTTCTAATCATGTTAGAAGTATTTATCTCATACCCACTAATCTTTGTTCTGAGAAGCCTTTAACACGGCCTCTAATGAGTGTGATATGCTGGCGCGCCGCGATTTTAACAGAATAATTCCCCCAGTTGTTTTCCATTAACCACGTAATCAGCAATTATATCTCAGCTCCTCAGAAAAGCTCCACATCATCATCGTCAGCTGCTAAGCCAGCAAGACTTGGGAAGGCGATTATGATGTAAACAAATTGATGAAAATACAATATTTGATTACACTGCAGAAAGAGTGGGAGAGAGAAAAAGAAAGAGAGAGGAAAAGGAAAATAAAAGCTGTTTAGCAGGCGGCATGTCCTCTCCTCAGCCCAGCTCCATTAATAAAAGATGCCTGGTGGGCCTTCTCTAGGAGGCACATTTCATCTGTCCCACATAATCGCATGTTCCCATCTCCCCATCCTACCCTGAGATAGCCTCTTACACAAGCTGCTGCGTTGCCGCGGGCCACTGTAACTGCTACAGGCTAGATCACACACCTCCAAACCAGAGAAGATTGTTCAGCGTTAGATCAAAGCCCGTCAGCATGTTCCCTCAAACACTGTCATTGTTAGGAGATCTGGGATGATGACATTCCCGGCCCCTTGACTTTACGTCTGTGCATGCAAGTAGGGGCTTCCTATCCATGTACACTAACTGACCACTTTATTAGAAAACCCGACTTCACACACTATACGGACAACATTATTGGGACACCTGATTCAAAAAAAGAGTTGAATGTTGGATGATCACCACCCCACCTCATCCCTAACATCCTAACTCATCCCAAAAGTGTTGGATGGAACACCATCATTCCAGAGAACACAGTTTCTCTGCTCCACAGCTCAATATTGGGGGGCTTTATACCCCTCTAGCCCTAACCTGGCATTAGGTATGGTGCCAATATGTTCATGTTTTTCTGCTCCAGAGAGTCTATTCTATTTGGTAATACTTCTCTACAGGGACTAGGCAAGCTGTGTATGTGTGTGCATTTGCACATCTGTGTCAGCAATGGATGCAACTTAAAGTAGCTGAATGCATTCATTAGCAGGTGTGTCTACAAACATTTGGACATAGAGTGTAACTCCACCTTGCTGGTGTACAGCTTTTTAAAAAAATGGGTTCTTGATAGGTTTTTTAGTAATGGCAGCATTACTAAAGTCAAAAGACCACTTAAATACTCAAATACAATAAATACCTTTTCTAGATGGTTCTTTGTAGAATGTTTAAAATTGGCCCTATAGCCAGATGTTCCTGGCTACATATCAGTGTCCATGAACAATTGGTTAGTAATTTGGCTGGATTGCTGTCAAGAATGTGAATGTGAGTCCTTTTGAGTCTGAAGCCTGGTCATTAGCTATGAATTCATTGCTAAAATAGCCTGGTTAGTTATAGTTGCCATAGCCAATAGCTGATAAAAGAAGCACATCATTAAGGATGGTTCTACTTTTTTCTTAGGCTCAGATAAAAAAATAATGATGTAGCTTATAAACATTAGCGATGCATACTCATAAAAATATTGTACTCAGTTATTATGTCTGAAAATGTCAAATAGGCCTCTAAAACATTCAGAAGGTGATGTAAGACAAAGCTAACAGTTTATAGGATATTAAAGACAATGTCAATTAATGATAAAAGCCCTTTGTCTACCAGAGGAGGAGGAGAAGGAGGAGGAGGAGGAGGTTGAGGTTTGGCCCGCAGAAGAAATATCATCTGAACCACTGTAAGAGCTCTTCATCAGTGGTCCGTTTCTGACCACAGAGCTGCTCTTGACTGAGTATTTTTAGGTGGTAGATCACTCCTAATCTAGTGAGTAGAAGCACAAGGGTTTATTAGGTTTCTAATAAAGTGGCCATTTGGTGGAAGCACAAGATTGGTGTTTCCAAGAAAGAAAGTGTCCTGAGAGTGGAAGCACAAGGTTAGTGTTTCTAATAAAGTGACCAGTGAATAAAAGCACAAGGCTAGTGTTTCTGATAAAGTGGCCAGTGAATAAAAGCACAAGGCTAGTGTTTTGATTAAAGTGGACACTGAGTCAAAGTACAAGGTTGGTGGCCAGTTGGTAAAAGCACAAGAATGGTGATTCCTGGAAAGTGGAAATTGGTGGAAGCGCAAGGTTAGTGTTTCTACAAGGTTGGCTTGTCCCCCAATTGTGGCCAGCAACTGGAAGCACAGTCTTCCAGTGTTGGTAATAAAGGGGGCAATTATTGGATGTATAAACTTTAATAAAGTGGAAGGTGAGTGTATTGTACTAGACTGTAATCCAAACATTGCCATCTGGCCCAAGTACCATAGATATTATGTGTACTGTCTGGCAGGAAGTCTCTCCTGACCACGTGGAAGCAAATTAAAGGATCTCGCTGCAAGGTGACCTTGGTTGGAATTAAAGTAAACAAACTGGAACTGGATTTATGTGCGGCTACCGTTTTCATGAGACACGCAGTGCCTACCTTGACCTGTTCAGGGCTCCTTGAATGATCTTTCAGATCAAGATTAGTCTTCACTGTTCTCAAAGTCCAGATGACGTCCTGTACAGTGCTTTTTCAGCTCTCAAATCCTTTACATAGACTTTGCATAGAGTTCTGGAATTGCACATGTTTTTAACACTACGCTTAGTCTGATTTTACAGTCGACTGTAGTAGTGTATGGATAAAGTCTGACAGAAAAACAGGCACAAACTTTTGCCACTTCTTTCATGTATTTGCTGTGCAAGGTATCAATTATACAGTCTTCAACTGTGAAAAGGTGTTTCTCTGCCAAGATGCTGCCAGCCAACCTGAAGAGATAAAATTAGGAACAGTGTGAGTACTCCCGTTAACAAAAAGCCTGGATTTGGGCCTGCCCTGTCCAATCTAAATCTAGCTTTGGCCTTTAACCTCTTAGACCCTGAAAGCCCACACTTCTTCACTTTCAACTACATTACTGTTGTTATAAATATCAGTTTCAGATGTCCTAAAATAGAGCCCTGTGGCACTCCACAAGATGTGCTCAATCAAACTGCTACAGTAGTTTCTGCATAAAGACTGATAACAGAATAATAAACCTGGAGTTCAAAGGGTTAAATCAGAGTACATTTGGCAGCACACAGGTTGTCTAGTCAGGCTAGTATGAAGCCGGAGAAGAAGGTTACGGACTACTGTTAATCTGGAAAAGGTTACATAAAGCCGTTTGTAAGGCCCTAGTGTCCCAGTGAACTACAGTCAGGAACACACTGTGCAATGGAGGTTGTTTGGAACAGTGGTCAGTCTTTCCAGTAGTGAACGCCCTCCCAAAATCCTCAGAAAAGGGATGAAAGATGGGAGCCATGGCATGGAAATAAAAGTGGGAACTTAATTACTTGTTGCCAAGAGGCAAGTTTGCCAAGAAGCACCTAAATCGTCTACCACAAAGTGGAGCTGTTATGTCTGTCACAAATCTGTTAAGCATGGTGGTGGTAGTGTGATGGTTTGGGGATGCTTTGCTGCATCAGGACCTGGACAGCTTGCTGCCACTGAAGGAACTTTGAACTCATAGCTGATGTTAACACTCAGCACTATCAGAAATCAGATAAAGTTATAAGTTAACCTTGTGACTGTTTTCGAACTTCCGCTTTAAGGGTCTAAAGCAGGGTTACCCACCAACACAGCCGCTCAGTGCAGTGAGCTGGGGATCCGAGGATGTTTTCTTTGAGCTCCCAGTGAGCAGTTTTATTTTTGGCCCTCCCTGCTGATCGCACCTGTCTGACGGTGGTCTGCCCTCCCTCACCTGTGTTCCTGTGGAGCCGCAGATCATTTACACCTCATAGATCTTTCTCACACACACAAACACACACACACACACACACAAACACACACACACACACACACACACACTAATTTGGCCCAGTTCCTCTGTCACATAGATATCTGCTCACACTGCATTGAGGAGAAATGCCCCTCTCTTTCTTAGTGTATGTGTGTATTCACCTCACAAACACACAGTAGGTGAGAGAGCATGCAAGAGAGAAAGTATGCAAGAGAGAGGAGAGGGAGCATGCGAGAAAGAATGAGAGACAGAGCATACAAGAGAGAGAAGGCGAGAGATAGGAGAGAGAGAATGCGAGAAAGAATGAGACAGAGCATGCAAGAGAGAGAAGGCAAGAGATAGGAGAGAGAGAATGTGAGAAAGAATGAGAGACAGAGCATACAAGAGAGAGAAGGTGAGAGATAGGAGAGAGAATGCGAGAAAGAATGAGACAGAGCATGCAAGAGAGAGAAGGCGAGAGATAGGAGAGAGAGAATGTGAGAAAGAATGAGAGACAGAGCATGCAAGAGAAAGAGAGAGCATGCGATAGCAATAGCATGCGAAAGAATGCGGGAGGTGCACATGTGAGAGAGAGAGAAGACGAGAGCATGCAAGAGAGAGAGAGCAGGCGATAGAGATAGCATGCAAGAGAATAAAGGGGAGGAAGGGTGCGAGAAACAGAAGGAGAGAGAGCATAGAGTTCCATATGTGGGGACAACATGGAACACATGGACATGTTATCTGCGTGGTTCACTCAAAATTATCCAACCAAGTTTTCTGGTCAGAAATAGACCATTAAAAATAAAGATCTAGAAGATAGAAGATCTCACCCAAGTGTGCAGAGATGAGCTCCATCCTCAAACTGTACACCAGCACATTGGAGCTGCAAAGTAAAGTGTAAACAGTGTACAAAAACCCTGAGAACGCAGCTGTGCCAGAAAGAGTTCAGAAGAGTCCATGGTCTTGTGATGGTCCCTTTGTGTTGATGGATGATGTAGAAGTTTAATTTCATAAACTTATGGTATTTTTTACACCTCAGGCCCAGGTCTTTGCTACACTGCATACATTTGGTCCTGTTATTGTCGTTTTGACACTGCAGTTTAACAAGCGCACTAAAGAACTAAAGAACTGCTATGTCCTGTCATCATCACCTATGTGGGCTGTGTTGCTCTATACTTCACATTGATCGGTTTGTAGAAGGGCATGCATCTGACATTGGCATGTTGTAATTTCAGAGAATCCAACACCCTTCAAATGCATGTGTGAGCATGCAGCATCACAGATTTGCCTTGGATTCCTTTTCTGTCGATTATAAATAAAGCCTAACCTACAGGTACAATATATACAGGAATCACAAGTTGCTCCCATACTGCTGTTTGATGCGAGCGCATGGAAAGGAGTGTCGGATGTCGGCACAGCACTGGCTCTTTTTCTTCTTTCATTGTTTAATGGGTGACGATAGCCTGCCTGAACTTGATCCAAAACACCGAACCATCCTTAAAAGCGTTTTCACACTGCAAACAAACCCAACCATGGTTCAGTAAATCTGAACTAAGACCACCTCTTTTGGTGGGTCCAGATTTTTGTCCTTTGGTCTAGACCGTGGCCCATGGCACCTTTTACACCTGCTGTTTTGATTTGGACCAAACTGAAGGTGGGTGTGAAAGCACCCTTAGTGTATTTCCTGAATGTTTGGCCTGTGTGGTATTCGACAGTACACTTACACTTCTCAGGTTGCTGTGTGCGTGCGCGTGTGCGTGTGTGTGTGTGTGTGGGGGTCTCTTTAGAAGAGCAATCCAGCTGTGTTTAGGTCTGTGTGGGAGATACACATCACTGTAATTCACACACACTCACACTATCAGTGCTAAAGGAAGCAGCTTCCTCTCCCTGGATCAGATAAAGGAACCAGCCAGTGTCAACAGATGAAAGCACTTCTTTTCTTCACTTTGCACCTTTTGGTTAAAAGGGGCTTTTGTGGAACACATAGCGCTGTAATGTCAGCCTTCTTCTCTCAGCTCTTGTCTCCCTCTGTGTGTGACTCTTTCATTCAGGCCTGCGTTCATGACGGTTCAAAGCCATCGGCACTATTCTAGCACAGATAAATGAAAACCTACTGCTATCTGCTGCACTTGCACCCGTCTCTTTCTCTCTCTCTCTCTCTCTCTCTCTCTCTCTCTCTCTCTCTCTCTCTCTCTCTCTCTCTCTCTTGCTCTCTGTCTCACACATTTCAATTCAATTATGCAATTCATTCCAGAGTGCTTCATTGGCATGACAAATTGCGTTACATTTTCATTGCCCAAGCTTGGCTAACAAAGTTTGAGAATATTCAAGAATAATTGAAGTCTGTACTAAATGTAAAAGTCATTATCTGATTATCCAGCTGTTCATTAAACAGTCTGGAAGACGAAAAAAAGGTTAAACGATAAGTTAAAGTTGGTTGAGGGGTCCACCAGTATAAGAATTACAGGCCAGTGCTGATATCCCATATTTTCAGTTACATACACTATATGGTCAAATGTTTGTGGGCACCCCTTCCAGTGAATGCATTTAGTTACTTAGTAACATATGTAGTTATGGATTTTAAGGTGTTTTTGGAATGTAAAGAATTTACGGTGTGTGCACCCTTCATATGTCATGATGATGTAAATGCACCAATAAAAAACAACTAAATGGGGTACCACAGTAACCACTTGGCAACAACATAGCAACCACATGAGACACCATAGTAACCACCTACCAGCTACCTCATAGCAACCTCCTGGAATACCGTAGCAACATCTAGCAACATCAGTGACCGACACGTAAAAAACACTATAGCGACGCAACCAAGAACTCAACCCCATTACAACCATCTGGTACACCATGGCAAGATCTAGACTCCATGCATCATCTAGCAACATTATAATGGCCACTTAGCAACATCATACTAACTACCTAGCAACTGCCTGGCAACCCCATGGCAACCACCTGTTACACCATAGCTACTACCTGGCAAAAACATCTTAGTTTAACCCTATTCACCACGTAGCAACAGCCTAACAACTGCCTGAAAGTGGGAACCACTTTATCTGCACAGCCATTTAGCGCTTCCTTCTAGTTGTATGAATGATATTATTTGCTTATTGACTGAAAACACAATGCAGTGAACAAATGTGCTTCTTTTTTGTGTCAGTGAGACATTACTAAAAACTTTATTATCTCTCTCTCACTCTTTCACTCTCTCTCTCTCTCTCTTTCTCTCTCTCTCTCTCTGTCTGTCTCTGTCTCTTGTCTATAAGACTGTCAGCAGGGTTGTCAGCGGTGTACCGCGGATCTGCTGGTTGGCTCTGGGACGGTGTGTCTGTGGTGTAAGGGATTCCGCATGCTGCTGCTCGGAGACCGCTGTGTGGAGCACTGCCCACCAGGACACTACAGATACCACGGCGCCTGCAAGAGTGAGTCCAGAGTCATCTATAACGCTATACTCTATCTGCACACTGTGATGGAGCACCATTAAATACATTTCCCCTCAAGGATCAATGAAGTTGTACATGTAGTATATCTGTATAGCTCCTTATCAGAGACTGAAATAATATCACACTGGAAAAAAAATATTACCGCACTCAATCTGCTCAGAAGAAGGTACATAATAAGACGCTTCTATCATTAGTCACGATAAGACATGCATGATGTCTATATAGTGGGCTCTACCTCAAAGGGCTTTTATGCTTATTCTATTAATAATGACATAGTGTCTCAAACTTATTGTAATATCTCAAAATAATCAGATAGTATCTCAAAATAATGATGATATTTCAAAAGAATGTTGTGTCTCAAAATAATGACTTATCTCGGGAAAATGGGATAGTATTTCAGAATAATGTGATAGAATCTCAAAATATTGACCTAATATCTTAAAATAATGACTTATCTCGGGAATATGGGATAGTATTTCAGAATAATGTGATAGAATCTCAAAATATTGACCTAATATCTCAAAATAATGACTTATCTCGGGAATATGGGATAGTATTTCAGAATAATGTGATAGAATCTCAAAATATTGACTTATAACAAAATATTGACAAAATAATGACTTATAATCTCTTTATAAATATGATTGCTTCTCAAAACAATTACTTGATATCTTAGAATAACAGTAAAGTATCTCAAAACAATGGCTTGATATCTCAAAAGAATAATTTAATATCTTAAGACAGTGACTTGATATCTCAAAAAATGGGATAAGCTCCTAAAGAATAGCTTAATATCTCAAAACAAGGACTTGATATCTCAGGATAATGACGTACTATCTCAAAAGAATGGCTTGATATCTTAAAGAACTACTTATCTCAGAATATTGGATAGTATTTCAGAATAAAGAGGAATCAATTCTCAAAACAATGACTTAAGATCTTAAAACAATGACTTAGTATCACAGAATAATGAGATTGTCTCTTCAAAAAATGATTTATTTCAGAATAATGGGATAGTAGTATAAAAATGTAATGACATAGCAATTCACCTAATAATGTGGGTGATTTATTTTAAGTGTCAAGAAAGGGGTTCCATAGTATCCAGTAGCAGCATGTTAATTTGCTCGCAGCATATGCAATGCAGATTACTCTTCCACTGTTGAATGCTGTCGTCTTCCATTTTCATTTGATGTAAAATAAGAAAAACCATGGAACCATTCTTTTCATAATTTACTCAATAATTTATGCAGTGAAAGGCTGACAAAATATTTTTAACCACGTTTTCATGGGCAGGACAAACACATAAATTAATTAAAATGCCCACATTCACATAAGAAAAACACAGGTCTAGACATAGTTGGTCCAGCTTCACATTAAGAATCCTTCTAGCCTTCAAACACACACTGTCTGTTTCTTCCTCTCTACATTTCACTTTGCTCTAAGTTATACCCGTGTCTGCCCTTGCTGAAATGCAGTGCACAGCTCTGTGAGATGGACTCTCATTTCATATCCTGGATGTAATTATCTCTGGATCCCTGTGCATTAACCTGACACCGACTGTATAGATGGGATGCTATATTTATTTTTATTAGCCAACCTGATGCAGTACCCAGCTTTAAAGCCTGATCCAAACACTGATGCCTTATAAAATATTATGATGGGCTTTTATAGCTCAGCTATCACTGTCAAGACCATGGAGGGTATGTGTGTAAATCTGTGTATATATATGTCATGGAAATTCAGGGGTACAGGGATGACATACTTTTGTATTAAAGCCTAGCCTAGCCAAAACATGTTGTTAGGACCTGCCTTCAGTTCAGTTAGATGAATTAGATTTGGTCTCTGTAGATTTGGTCTACAGAGTATGATACTAAGAGAATAATGTGCGCTTGGTAAAAGCTTTAATACAGTCTAAAGAGGTATCAGTTCCTGCGCTGAATTATCATCTAAGCCTGTAAAACACCATTAAGGCTGTTTAAACAGATGGGCATTTTATTTAAACTGCATGCACATTGTGTGCTAGTCATCCTCTAGCCCTTCATCAGTGGTCAGTTTATGGTGGTCAGTTTAAACACCGGACAACATTTGCCAAAGGAAATTCCACCACCATGCTCTTCAGCTGGTATGAGATTCTTGTGCTCAAATGCTGTGTTTGGTTTGCATCAATCATGTCTTCTGTTACTGTGGCCAAATAATTCAACCTCAGATTCATCTGTCCAAAGCATATTGTCCCAGAAGCCCTGGTCTGTTACTCAAATGGAACCCTGTTTACATATTAGGGCACTAATGAGTAAGTCTGCCATTTTTTTTCCTCAGTGTCCAAATCAAAATGTGGAAATCAAACATGATTTTGATGGCACTACAGTCTCCCACAAGGCACTCGTAATTTCTAGTAAACATCGTAGCCCACCGTATGAGCTGAATGTGGTCCACAATGCATTGTGAGTGGTGTTACTAAGCAACAGGCAGTAGACCAAAATGGAACAGATGCCGTTCGCTCATATAAGCGAGTGATGGTTATGAGCCACTGAATGCCGTGATATTTTCCCCTGTAGGTTATTAATGGGAGTCTCATGTTTCTAAGCAACAAAACAGTCAAAGATGATTCCATGAACAGCACAATGCTTTTACTACATTTAGTTGATAACTGTGTGTGTATATATAAAGCTTTAAACACGGCTCAGCCAGCCATGTGTTTATCCGACTAGTGCTGACGTGCAATGATAATGATAATGAATAGTATCCAAATTAATTAGTTTTTACCTCTAGTCAGTACACTAAATAATATCTCCCTATATAGTGTAGTACTACTGAGGAGGTAGGGATCTATTCAGTCACAGTCTATGCCTTTGTCTAGGCAATCTTTAGTTTTACCTTTTTTTTCGACAGCAAAGGTTTCCTTCTTGCACGCCACCCATGACAATAAAATGTGTGTGGTCTCTTTCTGATGGTAGATGCTGTACTTTGGCATTAACTGTGGCAGGTGCTACCTGTAGGTGCTGTGAGGACATTTTAGGATTCTGTGGATACTTCTTTTTCTGCTCTTGGGCTGAACTTGCTAGGACGACCTGATCTGTCCATGGTGGCAGTTGTTTTATGTGCTCTTCAATTCTCATTTTCTTGTATTTACTTCTCCAGACTCATATACATCTACAATCTTCTTTCTGAAGGCCTCTGAGAGCTCTTTGGATCTCACTTCAACAATCAAGAGCATACCAGAATAAAAGTCTGAGGGTGTAAATGAGACTCTAGCCATGTTCTATGTTTTCAGTTATATTACCTTATGTTATATCTCTCAATAGTCTTCATATGAAGATTAAATGTCCATATGTTTAAGTTTGATAAGGCTTTTTATGTGAGAAATTTCTAACATGACTACATAGTGGTCGGTTTGTTGTGTTGACAACTTTGGTTGTAATTCTCAGCAAAAACCTTCTCCAGAAGTTGATTCAATCCAACCAAAAAAGCTTATCAGCATTTTGTTATAAAAAAAATATTTGTGATAGTGATACATCTTTTTGCCTACATTTCCCAGAATGCCACAGTTCCTGCGCAGACTGCAGCAGAGAGGGACCACAGGCTTGCACTTCGTGTTTGACCCCTGCTGTGCTCTCCCCGTCTGGTGTGTGCACGGCTCGGTGCCCCATTGGATACTACTCTGATGAGAACCGTGTGTGCAAAAGTGAGTACTGCAGTACACTATTTACAGTAGTGTATTCTACTGGTTCTGGAGCACCCCTGCCCTGCTGTAAAAAGATCATTAAGAAAAGCCTTTACTTGAGTAAAAGTGTCTAAACTTCTTCTGACCAGTACTTCCCTAAGAAGTGTGGATTGAGATCCCACTTTTAATGTGCTTACCAGGTGAAATAGTGTAGTGGATAACACCACTGTCCTGCACTTGGAAGACTATAGGGTTTCATTCAGTGTCTGTAAGAGTGTTTGTGTCTGTGTTTGATCAAGCCTGCGGGGTCACAAGTTTGGACTCAAGTGATCTGAAGGCTTATTGTGTTTGTTTTACAGAGTGTGACCAGCAGTGTCTGAGCTGTGAGATGGCCGGAGTATGTACGTCCTGCAGAGACCCAGCGAAAGTGCTGCTGTTCGGCGAGTGTCAGTACGAGAGCTGCGCCCAGCAGTACTACCTCAACACCACCACACGCACCTGCAGAGGTGAGCTCTGTCACAATCACGTCATGCCAACTTTCACCAGATTTATTCATCCATTTCACTGTTCCCTCAAAGCCATTTTGAGAGATTGACAGTGTGTGAAAGTGTCAGGCTTGGATTTTGGCCTAAACAGCCTCTCATACTTTTCACTAGTAGGAACATTTTAGATATATATATATATATATATATATATATTATGTATCAAAAAGAATATGAAACCATGCATTTAATCAGGTATGCCCAAACGTTTGACTGGTATGTTGGTCTGGCTTATTTTTGTTTCTCTGTGGGAGAAAGTGTGTCCTCTTATTACACATAATCACTGTTTTTGCTTCATAGGCATTTCACAGGCAAGCAGCAGCTAACGTCCAATGAAACCTTACTTTCACAATGCTTCATTATACCACAATGGTTCATTACATCCCTGAAAAGTAAACCAGGCATTAGGCTTCCGTTTGATCAAGGAACGGCTGCTATGGCTGTAATGAGCGCAGTAGAAGTCAGCTCTTTCATTACTGGATATCACAAACTCTTTTAGAGGAAGTTATTGTTTGCATTTCTTGGCGAATACTTTCCGATCAAGACCTAAGTCAGAAAGAGAGAACGAGAGAGAGGAGGAGGAGGCGAGAGAGAGAGAGAGAGAGAGAGAGAGAGAGAGAGCACTTTAATGAGATTTGTTTCTGTCTGACTCGCCTGATTCAAAGTACTCTGGCTCCAGCACAGAGAAAGCCTCGCCTATTAGAGAGAAGAAGAGAAAAGATTAAGGGAGGGAAAATAAAGGGTAGTTTTCTGTTTTGGGAGATGGGAAAAAGAAAGCGTGGAAGAGAGAGAGAGAGAGAAAAAGAACAAAAGAGTACAAAATGACAAGGAGTAGAGGGTTAAGGATAGCAATTTTCCCCTTACCCCAAATATAGTAAGTCAGCTACAGTGTAAGTTTACTTGTTTGAAGTCCATGTAGAGAAACTTATTCTATTGGCAGATATGATGTAAAGCTTGAAACAAGCAAATGTATATTCTAATATGAGAGAATTTCACTAAATAAAACTAAACTAAGTAAAGCATTAAAATTGATAAAAAAATATAAATAATAGATACAGAAATGACACTATATGTCCAAATGTTTGTGAACATGCATTCAGCTCCTTTAAGTTGCTGAAACAGCTTTGCAAATGCACACACACAGCCTCTCTAGTCCATGTAGAGAAGTATTGCCAATAGAATAGGATTCTCTGGAGCAGATAACCATGAACCTACTGGCACCATGTGATGCCAGGCGTGGGCTAGAGGGGTATTAAGCCCCATACCATTGAGCTGTGGAGCAGTCGGAACTGTGTTCTTTGTAATGATGGTTGGTGCTTCATCAATACTTTTGGGAAGAGTTGGGGAGTTGGGGATAAGGTGCGGTGGTAATCATCCAAGACCCTGAGTTTAGCGACTAGCTCAGGTAATACCATTGGTGGGTGCTGTAATTGTGGATGTTTTAAAGGGTTTTCCATCTGAAGAGCTGCAGACTGGACTAGATGTTTGAAAAAAGGTGGAGTTGAAGTGAAGTAGAAGCAATAGTTGTCAGAATTCTTGAATTTTTTACTGAGTGAAACAGGCCCAAAAGCTTCAAACGGCATACTCGCACTGCTGCCTACCATGCAGCCCAATATTATTGCTCTGCTTTTTTATACACATCAATAAAAACTGTTTTTTTCCCTACTGTGAGGAGGGGGGGCAAACAAGATGGAAATCAATTCCAGGACAAATGAAATCCGTTCAGAGCTAAGGAATCCGAGGCGGCCAGTCTGAGAAGAAAGAGAAGTTTGCTTAGACTGTGGTATTAATAGCACAGGAAGAAATCCATTCTGCTACACACACTGACTGGCACTGTAAAAGAGAAATAGAAATGGCCTTGGAGGACAAATTCACCTTCACACAGCTGAGAAGTGGAGTGTATATATATAGGGTCAAGAGAGATGTGCTATAGGGAGTATGTTCACCATCTGTATGCAGGCTGTGTACATGTATTACGTATTACAGGACTGTTTGTTATCCCCCCAGTACAGGCGTTACAGTAGAAATACCTGTTACACAGCAAATGTGTAATGTAAAAAAAAAATTTATACCCTTGATATGCCATGCTTCTCAGTCCAACCACATGTTGAACAACCACACCAACAGGAGAGGGGGGTGGGGTTGTACAGCTTCACGTGCTGACCACAGGAAAGTCAACCCAGACTTCAAGCTATAACACGTCAGAGGCTGCAAATCACAAAGGATTTTACAGCCCAAATTTGAGAACTGTCCAATAGGTCAGTAGCTCTCCCATCGTACAGGCTGGGTTCCGGTCTTATATTATGTGGATGTCTGAGAAATCCTGCTTTTGTAAAATACCCATGTGCTAGTCAGTATTTAGTGCCAATATTTAGTAAGGACATGAGCTACAGACAAGGTCGGAGCAAGGAAAGCAAGCAGGGAAGATAAGTTGTATTGTTCTTTACACAGTTCTAAATAGAAAGCTTTGGGGTGTAATGGGGTGGTGTAATATAGGAATACCCACGCTTGGTACCATGTACGCATTTGTAATATCCCATGCTGTTATCCCATGCTTAAAAGTAATTGAACAGGCTAACATCATTATAAATATAATCATTATTTATAATACTTGGATGCAAAGCTTTGGCAGTCAAAAACTGCCTGAAGTCTGGAACTACTGGACATCACCAAATTCTGACTTTCCTGCCTTGAGATTCTTTGCCAGACCTACTGCAGATACCTTCAGTCGCTGCTTGTTTGTGTCTAGTCTTTTACAGGGACTATGTAAAAAATGTCTGTAATTCCTTAACAGTTTGTGCAATGTTCTTGTTAACTCATCTGAATTCAACTGAAGGTTTACACTTCACCTCACATTACGTCTTCATTGCTTCTTCTTAAATCCATTGAGGTGAAGTCAAAATGACACAGTTGTTCACTGTCTAAATACTTATGGACCTGAATGTATGGGTGTTATGTCAAAATAACATTTCTTTTTTCTCTTCCCCTCTCTCTCTTAGAGTGTGACTGGAGCTGTAACTCTTGCCGTGGTCCACTCCGCAGTGACTGCCTGCAGTGTATGGAGGGCCATGTTGTGCAGAACGGTGTTTGCGTGCCAGCCTGTTCCCCAGGGTCCTACCAGGATGGAGAGAAATGCCTGAGTCAGTGTCTGAATCCTCCTTTCTTTATCATCATGACTTCAGCACATTATCTGTCTGAATGTATTAATAAAGGAACTGCTTGGCAAAGTATCAGATTATAAAGTTTTCTGCTTAGTTTGAAACAATGAGGCTAATATAGCTAACGAGCTAATCTAAAGGAAGCTTCTGTACACCAATTAGCACTGTATAAACTGCATGCTCAACACTATGAAATATATAGTTCGAAGCTACATTCGCCTAAAACCTTCAGAGCAAAACTAAAGAGGCAAACTTTAGAAATGTGTCTTGGCTGATAAACTACATTTGAAGTATCAAGGAAACTGTGTAAATTAAATTTTTCGCTGATTCACATTCATGTAAAAATTAGGACACCCCATTAAACCTTTTTTGTCTTTTTTGATATATTTAGACATATGGACGTTTGATCTTTACTACTGAAGTCCCTGTAGTTACTGAGTAATACACCGTAGTGTGTAATAAGCCTTTATATGTTAAGGGCTTAACGGTTTTGAGAGATGGAGGTAATATAACTAAACCCATAAAACTGAAGAAATGTCTTGACAATGAAAATGTAATTAATTAAAATTGTAATTTTCTTGTGAGAAAAAAAGTTAGAACACCCCTACATGCATTTTGGAGGAGCCTGTCTTATTAAAACCTCAGACATTTAGTTTGGTTTGCTTCTGATTGTTGAAGTGAGTGGTGAAGATCACCATGGGGAGAGCCAAAGAGCTTTCTGAAGGCTGTCGATGCAGACGAGTCTCAGAACACTTAGAAACCAGTCTTTCCCCCGTCTGCTAAATAATTTACAAGTGCAGCAGCTGTCATCATGGCCAGGTCAGGTCATCCTAGCAGCCCAAGAGCTGAAGACATTTTAGTCATATGTGTTTAGTTATACGTCCTCAACATTATTTATATCTCTTAATATTGTTCAAATGAAGATCAAATATCCATGTTTTTAAATATGTAAAAAAAAGACAAAGGTTTTCGTGGGGTGCCCTCATTTTTTCACATGACTGTATTCCATTATTATCATTCTCAGTTGATGCTTGTAATTACTCAGCAGTGGCTGTGGTGCCCATATGTCTATACGTCAGCTGGAGTGATCATGCTTTGCCAAGTTTTAATGGCAATACAGCTGCTCTTAGCCAAATGTAGACTGTCAGATGAGCTAATAGTGCTTGTATACTTCATACAGGCTGTCTAGGCTGGGGCACGCTTGTGGCACACTCAGCTGTGCAACGTATGGACACAAAAAGGCTGATAAACAGTAATAGAGGAATACCGGCAGGGCTGATTTGAGTGGGCCTCATGAGTGGCTGCATTAACAGTGTGACCTTGAACATAAAGTTTATGTCTGTTACAAACTGGCTGGCATAGCAAACACTGTGTTGACATGGGCGACTGAACTGGTGTTTCTCCAGTTTCATTTGCATTTTGATGAAGTGAATGTCCTTTTAATGGAGTTAATGGAGAATTAAAGGACAGATTAAGAAGTTAAAGGTGTAGCTCTAATGCCTTTGAGGCTACTTTTTCCCCAAAGTTTCTACATAGATCAGTGGAGGTTATAGGAACACAGATATTGCCATTTAAATTTTTCTCTGAAGCATGTTTTATATGTAATGCCAGTAAATTGCAGTGACAAATATTTAATTAAATATGTTTCAGGCCCTAATCATTAACATTAACAATTACATTTAAGGCATTTGGCAGATACTCTTATCCAGAGCTACTTACAAAGGTACTTTACTGTTTACTCTTAGCTAGTTTATAATGACTAAAATACAAAATATATCTCTAAGCTTCGATACTACTAAACACGAGAGTCAGTATGGAGACCATAATCTTCTAGTCTAATCAAAAGAGAAGAATATTAACAGGATCTACATAAAAGTATATTCATAAATCAGCCTACCTGGCAAGCAAAGGATAAACCCAAGTAAAGAAGCAAGCCCACATCTTAACCATTAAATAATGTAAAATCTTTATTTCGCCTTGCTGTTTCTGTAGGTCCTGTAGGCTCCTTACCCAGTAAAAAGCCTATTTTTAATATATTATTAATGTTGGTGCTTTATACATTTTTACATTTTCTGTCCGGAAAAAAAATGTGTACAATAAATGTGAAAATTAGATTATTAAGTATTTAATAGAACCAAACAGAGTCCTCAAATGAAAAAAGTAGGAGGTATAAGATCAGCTATCGCAATGATGGACTGTGCAAGGTTAAAGCAGCACAATGGAGAATTGGCATTTCTTGCTCCTGGGCTGCAGTTGTGAAGTATAGTTCACGCTTTAAGCCACCACTAAAGGACATGCTTTTCTGGACAGGCTGAGAGATACAGAACTGTCACTGAAGGGTAAAGATGCATGTAGACTAAAGCAGTGATAAGAGTGATATTACAGGATTTTCCACATATCTTGTAGCACACTATTAGACAGTTCTCGTGAGCGTTATGCTGCCTGCTTCACCAAAGTTTCATGCAGTGCAGTTAGCGTGCATGCTTGCCGAACCGTCAGTAATGACGTTATTCTAAAGTAAAACGCTATATAGTGTTGCTTTCATGTGTAAAATATCTCTCTCTCTCTCTTTTCTTGTAGAGTGTGATGATCAGTGTGAGCAATGTGAGGGTCCTGGACGATGCTTGCGGTGTCAGACCCCCTATGCCACTCTGAATGGCCAATGTGTGCTGAGCTGCGGCAAACACCAGTTCCTCGACTCCACCCTACAGCGCTGCTCTGGTGGGTTATCATTGGATTTTTAATCAACTTCGATGCAACACAGCAGGTGTTGTTTAATGAGATGAAACCATTTCACGACTCAAACTAATTGGTCTTTTCATCCTAAATATAAATTTTCATGCCACATTTTTATACAGTCTTAAATTATTATTATTATTATTATTTGAATTTTTTTTTTAGTTTAATACCACACTTTCTTTACCATCACACATGTATTCTACACACTTTTCAGTTTAAGTGTCCTAATTGTCTCTGCTCTATCCGGTTTCCCAGCATGCCCTGCCAGTTGCGTGGAGTGTGTGAGTGCAGAAGAGTGTCGCGTGTGCGCTGAAAACACATTCCGGAAGAACGGACAGTGCACCCCGGACTGTGGCCATGGCTACTACGCTAACAGAAAGGCCAGAGAATGCCAAGGTATTGTGGACTGGCCTTATTTAAGTAGTCGCCTTACCTAAATACCTGAAATATACATAATGCATAATGTTTTTTATGCACTATTAATATTGATTTACACACTTGTGTTCTCACTCCTTTCCTCACAGCAAACATCCATGCGCCGTCTCTCCGTGTTAATGGCTCTTTGCTTGTCCCTCTTGGCGGAGTGACCCCTCTGGACCCAGCAGCCCTGTCAGTAAAAGACTCAGACAGCCAATCAGAGAGCCTGCTGCTCCAGCTGCTCCAGCCGCCCAGTAATGGCCATTTAACGCTGGTGGGAGAGGAGGGTGGCGAGAGAGCGCTGAGCAGGGACGACACCTTTACCCTCACACAGCTGAGGAACAGAGCCGTGCGCTTTGTTCACTCCACAGAACAGAGCAAGTGAGTTGGGCATGAATGTGCGAGAGGGGATCATAGTGCCCTACACACCTGAATGAATGTCACTTAAAGGTTAAGACTAAAAATTCTTATCTTTAAAGATGCTGTAGAATGCATTTATTGAGGATTTAAGTTGCAGTTTGAGGTGTCAATAGTTAGTGTGTGACTTGCAGTAATCAGATGTGGTTTAACAAGCCTATTTACCACCCTGTTATTTTAGCCCAGAGGGATACTTGCTGTTTTTGCTTTTATGAAGGACTTCTGAGGAAAAGATAAACTCTGCTTTTATTGGTTGGTTTACGGCACTTGGACAGCTGACAGCGATATGGCATAGGTTAGCTTCAAATATGTTTCTAAGGCAAATATGAAATAAAATAAAATATAAATTAATTTCCAAAATCTAAAAAGGAATTAGAATATACTGAACCACAATCATGATATTGTCTTAATTACAGTGTGTCTCATTAAAAGTTAACTGGTGGAATGTGTGTCCTCGTTAATGTGTTTGAGCCAATCCGATTCGTAAACCTGACCAAGAGAAAGCAGATAGGAATTAATGATGATATTATTATTATTATTATAGTAATCACCATCCTCCCCACATGAATTGACATTACATCTTGCATGTGTTTAATGTCGTTTGTTTAGTGATCCCCAAAGTATTACATTAAGCTTCAGCTAAGCAAAACCATCAAAGCAGAGCAAATGCATTCACACACAGTGTTGTGAAGCAGAACTCAATCAGGAATAAATGATGGAATATTTAATAGAATAGAATATTATAATACACATCAGGTTTATGTGTGTAAGATATAATTATCCTGTGTGTGTGTGTGTGTTTTGGTAGGGGGTGGATGGGGAGTCTGAGTGTGAGAAGTCATTAGCTTTAATTACTCCACTGAAGCATTTGACAGGATGGATACACACACACACCCTGTGGCGCTGCTAAGCCGCAGCATTTGTGTAAACCTCAGGGGGCAGTCAGTAAGTCAGCCTGACTGCTGACCTCCAGCTCTAAACTCTCCCCTCTCTCACACAATCAGCATTCATCCTCTCCTTTATTTACATCTCTTCATTTCCCTTTCTCACCTCCTCTTTTTCTTCTCATCTAGTCTCTTCTCTTTTTTTTCTCCTCTCTCCTCTCCTCTTGTCTTGTCTCGTCTTGTCTTTTCTCTTTTCTATTATTTTCTTTTCTCCTCTCCTCTCTTCTCTTCTTTTCTCTTCTCTTCACATTTTTGCCCTTTCTTCTAATATTCTCCATTCTTTTCATTTCTTGCATTCTCACCTTTTTTGTCTTTTCATCTTTTCCATTCTCACCTTTTTTGTCTTTTCATCTGTTCCATTCTCACCCTTTTCTCTTTTCATCTTTTCCATTGTCACCTTCTCTTCTCTTTTCATCTTTTCCATTCTCGCCTTTTCTCTTTTCATCTTTTCTCTTCTTTTCATCTCTTCCATTCTCGCCTTTTCTCTTTTCATCTTTTCCATTCTCACCTTTTCTCTTTTCATCTTTTCCATTCTCACATTTTCTCTTTTCATCTCTTCTCTTCTTTTCATCCCTTCCATTCTCACCTTTTCTCTTTTCATCTTTTCTATTCTCACCATTCTTCTGTTTTCATCTCTTCCATTCTCTCCTTTTTCTCTTTTCATCTCTTCTCTTCTTTTTTCATCTCTTCCACTCCCACCTTCTTAATTTCTCTTTTCATCTCTTCTCATCTCACCTCTCTTCTCTTCTGTTATCCAATTTTTTTCATGTCTTCTTTTCTTATTACTTCTTTTTCTCTTTTAAACACATCTCTTCTCCTGCCCAAATTTCTATTCTCTGCTCTTCTAATCTCTTCTATTTTAAAAATGATATGTTTATGTGTGTGTGACAGCTACACTATACAGTGTACAGTTTACAGACACTAATGCCTGAACTGTGTTTTGTTGCAGGTTTGGTCAGTTCACTCTGAGGGCTGCAGATCCACAGCTGTTCTCTCAGCCACATACTGTTAATGTACAGGCTGTCTCCCAGCAGGTACTTCTACAAAGAAACACACACATACACCACCACTGCCTATACACACACACACACAGACAGCTGGGGTACATTATGTCTCTCCAGTGCACTGGTTCATACACAGATAAAATTAGCAAAGCAAGGGTCACCACAAGTCTCTCTCTCCCCTTCCTCTCTGGAGAAGTTGTTCGTTTAAACACTTAAACAATTATAATCATCAAGTAAAAGTATAACTATTGAGTTATACTTTATGTGAACATTCCAGTACTTGATCTGTAACTGTTTTTTTAGCCTATTTTGAACATTAGCTAAATTAGATAACAGAAACTCGAACTAGAATAGAAGATCAACAACATAGAGACTGACACTGAGCTTTTATAATTGTTAGTTGAGAAAATAAAGAGAAATACATATGTACTGATTCCTCACGTTAGAGGCTGGAGTTTGAGTTTTTTACTCTGTGGTTGTAATAAAAAAAAAAAACAACATACCCCCAATTTGCAAATCTGTCCACACCAACCACATCACACTGCATAGTTGTTGTGCAAAAGCACAGGACAAGAGACTACAGTAAACAAACACTAAACACACCTCTTCCTGAATACTACTCTGAAGCAGAATTCCACTGAAGCTGCATTCCAGACCCTAGACCACAGCCAGGGTAGAGCAGGTCCTTGATAGGCTGTCGAATGAAGGCTCATTCTTAGTAGCCTACCGGTCACACAGAACAGAACAGTCTAACCAGGCTGCATAATGGTGCCACCAGGCCCCACCTCTTGCAATTAATTGCAATTGAATTTTTTTGGTGCTGTGGCTTTTGTGTTTTTTTTGTTTGTTTGTTTGTTTTTTGAGGTTGCGCAGAGAACTGTAAGTAACTGAGGGAGGGGGAAGGACGCATTGGTTGCGTCCTTGAAATTAAAATACTGCATTTCTTGGCTGTACGCTGTGGAACGCAGCCTAAGTGTACTTTATATCCCACGATCCCAACAGCGGTGCATTGGTGGTGTTTCAGAAACATCAGAGAAAAACGACAGGCTTACAAAGATGCCACACATTTTAACATATCGGGTCATCTTAGCGACAACCTTTGCCAAATTTGGGAAGGGATTGCGTTCGTGTACAGGTGCGCAAAACCACAGGTGTGAACCTCAGATGTGGAGGCATTTCCATGAAGTTGGATGAAGAAGGGAGTTGTTTGACCCTTTCTCTAAATCTCATTACAAAGGTATTGTTAGCTCACTTGGAACCAGTTCCCTAGATCCAGATTAAGTCTAAGCATGGGCTAAAAGGAATTGGTGGTGGTGATTCCCGCTGCCACCGCAGTGTAGTCCAAGATTAGGCAGAGTCCAGGTCCACTAATCTGCTAAAAAAAAAAAATCGGTTCATTATTTAACGCTGGCCTGCAGTATTTGCTTTATTTTACTGATGTGTCGTTTACCACGAGGTGAAAGCAGAACTACTGTGATTTAATTATACTGAGGAATAGTCGTATAATTTATTACATTCCACCTCTGCACTTTGATTAACTACTTCTTAGAGCTCACTCACAGGGGGCCGCAGTAATCAACACAGAACGAGAGCAAACTGGGGTTTGGGAACAGCTTTAGGAAGAACAGATACTCTTCTTTTTCCTCTTTTTCCATCCTTCTTGGCATCTCATTACATTTCCTAAATATATCACTGCAGCTCGCGCTGCAATCTCAAGAGAACTGACTGTGTGTCTTCTGACCTTGTGCAGCTTCCACACACACATATAGATATATACACACACACATATGCAGAAACCTGATCTACCAGCACTGGCAGCCACTGCAGTATCTAGTCCCTATTCCTGTAGTACATTACTGCTTCTGCTGAACAGATAATGTTTGAACCAGCTCTGGTAGCCTGGGGCCAGTTGGAGATCCTTCTTTTTTCTTTTTTTTTTTTACTGAGAAGAAAGTTGTCACGTAGGTGGACAAGAACTTTCTCCATACTGTTCCCTGACTTTGTAGTAGAGAGGGAAAGAGAGAGAGAGATTAAAAGAATATTGAAAAAGAAATGAGAAGTGAGGGAGCAGTAAATCCTAGCTCTTAAAGTAGACTTACTTCTACAATTACTGAACATATTTTATGGTTTTGAGCAGGGCTCTGTGTTTAAAACCTACAGGATGAAACATATAAGCAATAAATGTGATTTTTTTTCTTTCAGGAGATAATGGCCAGACATTTGTCAATGCATTAACATAAGCCAATAAAAATAATGAAATAATGTAAGGAGATTCTCCTGTAGAGCTCTCATCAGGTCCATTCAGGTGCTTTTGAAGGCATGATGGCCTGGTGCAGATGTAGTAAAATATGGTTTAAAGAGTTATCCCAGAAAAGATATGAGATATGAGTATCCCAGAAAAGAAAACATGCATGCAGTCACCTCATGTCTGGAAGATATGGGGTTTGCTGGATATCAGATTATTCACAGGAAGAGTCTCCCAACAAAGCACAGTGTGAAAAGGAGTCTTTCCAAAATTATAGCTTCTTAACTTTCAGTGTAAATCAGCATTTCTGTTGATCCATTCTTCGTGAAATTCTCTATCTAAAGAACCACTGCCACATTCAAATTTCTTAAGAAATGTACAAATGTAGATAATGTAGACAAGTGGTTTTTTTTCAGGACAGTGACAATAAGCATCATCAAATTATCTTTTTATAGTTGCTTTCGAACAGGAAACCTGACTTTTCCATCTGTGAGCCCCAGCAGAAATTTAGCTTCATCAAGTCAGGCTTTAATTTTGTAGTCTTCAGCTGTCTAATTGTGGGGAACCTGTGTCCACCACAGCCACAGCTTTCTGTTCTTGGCTGAAAGAAGTGGAACCTGAGGTGGTCTTCTGCTGTTGTAGCCCATCCATCTCAAGGATTGTACATGTGGTGCATTCTGAGATGCTTTTCTGCTCACCACAATTGTGCAGAATGGTTTCTGAATTACTGTAGCTTCTCTGTCAGCTCCAACCACTCTGGCCATTCACTGTAGAGTTTCTGTCTGCAGAACTGCCGCTCACTGGATGGTTTGTCTTTATTGCGCCATTCTGAGTAAAATCTAGACACTGTCGCCATAAAAATCCCAGAAGATCAACAATCATAGAAATAATCAGATTGGCCTATGTGGCACACATACACACACACTTTATGGCTTTATGCGGTTTCAGCTCAGTTTTCAGTCACAGCTGGAGGTACCAACATCATTTTCAGTTCTAAAACCACGCACCACTGGTGACAAATTAACACTGTCATAGTTTTAAACAGGTTTTGCCTGCAGTGAGTCTTCATGCTTCACTCTCTTTCATGGCTACACCCCAATCTCCACTTCAGCACTTTCTGCTGGGTTCTATGAAATGTCTCAAGGCTATTCTAATTAGCTCCTTGTCTGCATTTAGTCTCTGCTTGAGAAATGCGGAATCTTTCTGGGTGGTCTGCAGCTCACAGCACAAGCCAGTCAAGAAAAGAGATTAACATCCTTGTGTTAAGAGCCAACCCCATGATCCCTCATTCTCTTGTTCTTTTTCTACCTAATAATGCTGCTAAGGGCTGCTTATGTAATGCTAACTGATGGAAACTCAAACGAGGCAGTTGCTCATTTAGCACACACTCATTGGAGCTGCGAAGCTGGTGTAGCTAACAAGAAATGGAAGATTACACAACATCTGTTAGCGCTGGTCATTTAGCAATCATTTAATATGCTCCCCAAAGCTTGTTGATAAACTTTAGCTGTTAAAATGGACTAAAGTGTGTTGAGATGTTCTCTAAAATTAATACTAAGAACTGCATTGTGATTCTTCCCTCTACAGCCTCCTTTGGTGGTCACCAACCAACCCATTTACATTGATTCAGGGGAGACAGCTTTACTTACTAGATCCAGTCTTCACATTGAGGACCCCGACAACCCTCAGGATGTCCTTCTAATGGTTCTGGACCCGCCTCGACATGGCCACCTCACTCGTGTTCATGCAGATGGGCAAGTGACACAGTTTAAGCTGGAAGAGCTAGTTCGGGAACAGCTGCAGTACGTTCACGATGGCACCAGTGGAGAACAAGACAGCTTGCTGCTGCAGATCAACGATGGATACAGCTACCAGAATGTTCTACTGCATGTCAACATTGCTCAGAAGGTAGGCAGGGTTTCTAAAACAGCAGGATTAAGAAACTGTGTTTTAAAAGAGTAATTTGGAGACATAGTGACGGCGATGTACAATATTAGCTTTTTGGAGCCGGGCCTGTTTACTTAGAGGTCAAGTCATCATGAGCATGCAATGGATGACCTAATCCTTTTCACTTAAGTTTTCCTCAGTTGACATATTTGGCAAATCCCCAATACACACACACACTCGCACAGAGGCTATCATTACCTCTCACTCATCTGAGTACCATCGGCTTCCGGAACATGACCAGGCATGTGTCGCCCTCAGCCCTAATAATGTCTAGACTGATAAAAGTGTTCCTCTTTGGTCCTTGTCCAACCACCACCATCCCCTCATTGTCTTTCTTTTCTTCCCTTCAGGCTGTGTTACCTCTTTCCACAAACTCGTATATATATCAAATTACCTCCTTCCAAATTCCCTCGCTCTGTTCCTCTGACATAGTTTTTTTTTGTACAAGAACCAGAAAGGACTGAGTAATGTGGCAAAAATGGTAAAACTGGCTAATGTGACTAAATGGTAAAACTGGCTAATGTGACTAAATGGTAAAACTGGCTAATATGGCTAAATGATTAAACTGACTGATTATTATTATTATGGTCAAACTTGCAAAGTATCACTTTACTTGGATGGTCTGTTATAGATGTTTTGTAGATGCTCACCTGAAATTGAACTGAGTATGTATTTAATGGATCTGAACTCTCAGTTGAATGTAAATGACTATTGTCTATTGAGTGTAACCCTACACCTAACCTTAACCTTACCCCTAAATCAACCCTAAATCCTAACCCTGAACCTAAACCTTAAAGGGTACGGTTAGGGTTAGGGTTGGGTGTAGGGTTACATTCAAAAGACAGTCATTTACGTTCAACCTAAGAGTTCAGTTGCATTTAAGAGACATTTCATTGATATTAGTTGTAGGTAAGCATCTACAAGGCATCTACAATCGACCATCTGAGTAAAGTGATACCCTTGCAAATATTGCTAAATGGTAAAATGGACTAATATGGCTCAATGGTAAAACTGGCAGATATGACTAAATGGTAAATCTGGGTAAATGGTAAAAACTGGTTAATATGGCTGAATGATTAAACTGACTGATATGGCTAAATGGTTAAACTGGCAAATATAGCTAAATATCAGAATTGGCTAATATGACACAATTGTAAAATTGGCTAATTTGGCTAAATGATAAAATTGTCTAATATAACTAAAAGGTAAAACTGACCAACATGACTAAATGTTAAACTGGCTAGTGTAAGTGGTAAAACTGGCTAATATGAATACATGGTAAGAACTGATAATATAAATAAAAAGCAATAATGGATAACATGACCTAATGGTAAAACTAAATAAAAACATGCTAAATGATTAAACCTGCTGATATGACTACAATGTAAAACAGGCTAATATGGCCAAATGGTAAAACTGGTTGGTATTACTAACACCGGACACTTACTAACACTGACTTTCATTCATTTCTAATTATGTTTGTGCTGTTTAGATGGACTACTGTATCACTTTAAGAGGGGCATGACATTCTTCAGTATTTGTCCTTAATGGCCAGATTAAAAGTTGTGCTCAGTAAAAGAGATTAAGGGAGGTGGCAAGTGGCTGAAGCCATACACCAACAATGGATTAGTGATTAGCTGACTGATAGCAGATGAGGTTTAGGAAGCAAAAACCTTGGCTTTTGGAACAAGAGCAAGACTTGGCTTTTCAGGGATAAGTCACCCAGCTTTCAACACACTATAGGTGAAGCTGGGTTTTATTGGCTGGCAGTAGTGATTGATCTCTGAAGTAGCTCAAACCAAATGCCTTGAAGGCCCCACAAAATGTTGATGTTCAGAGAGAGAACATCTACTCAGATGACTGTTAGCATTGTGTTTGTATAAATAGAACAAAATTGGTATGATTTCTCTTAAAGTATTCCTATACCTCATCTGTTCTGCAAATTCTCTATTATTCAACTCTATTATACATCTTTCTCATCCTTATAATGAGGTTTTATATTCTACCTCAAACTACGTTGTTTGAGCAGTCTTATAGAATCTGCCTCCTCAGCTCTTTGCTCCTTTCGCTTCTGAGAAAATCAGTCCATTGCAGTTTTTTCAGGCTGTGCTCACCGTCTCCTCACACCTCGACCTCAGTGAAGGCTGCAAATCTATCTTTGCGCAGTTGTGGTGGAGCTCTGCCAAGGTATTCCCTCAGCGCTTCTGAGCTTTCATCTCGCCACCCTTCCGAGCTTTTGATTATCTTCTAAGCGGGTGATGATATCCACTGCATGGGGCTCCTTGACGACTCCTGAAGGGGATGAGAACTGCAGCCCGAATCCAAGGAATCTTATCTCAGAGTGCAGTGAAGGCACGTGAAGACTCTAGCTCGTTATCAGGATGCGCTTATCCATTAGTATGCAGGATGGCAGCTAAATGTGATGGAAGAATGTGTTCGCAGGCCTTAAATTTCCCCAAGGAGTTTATTCTACATTTCTTTCATTACTCCTCAGTTTAGTTATACTGATGGAGTTATACTCCAGAGCCGCACTTCCAAAAGTGGCGGTGGAAGAGCAGCAAAGTTTGGGAACTGGGTAAAAGTTCTGGTACTGCAAATAGTTAGGTGAGTAGAAACATTTGGAGATCATCTTTTAAAGTCCTCTAAAGGCTATACCCAAAGTTACCCAAAGCCAGCGGTTGTTATTAAGAGCCAGGTGATGCACATTTCAAAGCTTTGAAGATTTAGTCTGTAGTGTAATCAAGAAATGGCAGTTAATGGCAGGACTGGTGGAATTTGGAAGTCAAGTTGGGGTCTGGAAGACCAAGAAAACATTCTAAAAGAATGACTGATAGCAGGGACTCTGGAGTGAGGGTGCACTGTTCTACTGTGCAGCAAAATCTGCATAAATATGCTCTTAATGGAAGAGGCATTAGAAGAAAAGCCTTTCCTGCATTCTCACCACAAAATGCTTGCAACAGAAGTTTTCGAAAGATCATCTAAACAAGCACACCTCTCCAGCTATTAATAGTAGTATATAGTAGTATATAGTATAATAGTGTTGCAGCCAGTGGAACAGGGAACGTTTCCATTGGTGGAGGAAAGAATGGATTCCTAATGACCGTCTTCCTGTTGTGCTTATTGGCCAATGAGTGCCTAAAGAAAAAAAGGCTGGCTCGCCCCCTGTTGTTTCGGCAGCCCAAATGATGTTACATTTACATATTTAGTGTTTTATGTACTGTTATATTTACCAGTATATGTCTTTTACACTGTGTCTCTGTAGAATGCGCTCTCTCCTCACATGCGGACAGTTCCTAAAGTGTGGGTGAGAGAGGGAGGGATGGTGCAGCTGTCTAAGAAGCATCTGAAGGCCGAGTATAAAGGAGCCAGTGACTCTGAAATTCTCTACAGCATTCAGTCTGACAGCGGACAGCCTCAACACGGTACTGCACATCACTCCTTCTGATAGAGGAAGAAGCGCCCCCTCTTTGACATGGCGTTAGATATCAAATGTCTCTTTTTATGTTTTTCTCTTTTTATGTGTTTATTTTCTTTCTTTTGTTTTGAGAAGAAGTAAAGTTTAGCCCTCTTTCTGAATAATGGACTTGATGTACAGCCTGTCAAAAGTTTGTGGGCACTTTCAGTTGAGAATTTTCAATCTACTTGCTAATATGTATTATTTAAAAGGTTCATACAGGTATAATAAAAGTTACTGCAAACATTTTGAATAGGAGTCTTAAGTGTCCCCACACCTTAACTGTCAGTACAGTATTCAGTTTAATGTGTATGATGTATGTCCGTAGGTGAGATAGTGTTTGTTCCCATGCCGGCTGATGGTCCAGTAGAGGCCTGGCAGGCTTTTCCTGAAAACAGAGACACAACGCCCACCTCCACCTTCACACAGCAGGACATTAATGAGGGCACTGTGTGGTACAGACACTACGGCAAAGGCACTCAGAGGGACACCTTCCAGTTTCAGGTAACACACACACACAGACATACATGATATCATCGTGTACTTCAGTGTTTCTTCCCCAGCTCTTTTTCATGTCCTGACACTGTCAGGAAGTCTACACATGTAAAGTTACTGTTGTGAAAAATGACACAATTGGTTCTAATAGTATCAGGTATTATCTCTGGAGAACATTATGATCAGTAGCAACTTCCAGTGCCCCATATGCGGCAGGAGATTTCAGTAGAAGCTGTTGCTTTAGGCAAACTCTTTTCCAGCTCTACCTGCTTTTGAATCAGTAGATTAACAGCTTACCCATAAAAGAGGAACATCACGTCTCATCCCTTACTACTTTTCCTTGCTCCCTTTCAATTTGGTTTCAGAGTGCATGCCAATGATCCAGCCTTTTCACTTCTCCCTCTGCAGATGAGCCAGCTTAGCTCTACGTACGAGCCAAACACTGTTGTTCTGCATTCAGATTTTTATTTGAATTAACAAATGTTTTTGTTTTGATTTTTTGGGGAGGGGGGGATTTGCCACAACCAGATAACATTCAGTTAATTCTCTATGGAATTTGTAGATAAATAAGTCTTCTAAGGGAGTGTTTTGACAACAATTAGAACCAGATTTTACAAATAAATAGATTGTATTTATTACACACTTTAGTAAAGACAATATCTACAAATACATTATGGAATTTTTAAGACAATATCCGCAAGCTGACTGACTTTTAAAGATGAAATTTACAAAGGCAGATTAGACAAACTAACAGATTATAGTCTGTTAAAAACAATATCTACAATATGTGATATTAAAGACAACATAAACTAATTATAGACTATTAAAGACACTACAAATTAAATGCTAGGTTATTAAACATATCTACAAACCAATAGATTATAGATTACAATATTAAAGATGATATTTATAAGGTAACCGATTATAGACATCTGTGTTAAACAGTAAACCACTACTCCCAAATCTGAAGTTTCTTCCAGATAAATACTCAGCATTGACTTAACTTATAAACCCAACTCTAATTGTACTTGGCACAACAAATACTTTCTTTTGCCAAAAAAAACAAGAAATCACTCTCTCCTTTAATTTTCCTCCGCACTTTTCTTTCCTAAGGGTACGTTCTTCACTGCAGATTTCATTAAAGATCGACGGCAGTAATCTAACCTAGCAGCGTGATGCAGGGGCTTTTTTTCAGTCGTATAAAATGCTGCAGTAAATTGCGATGTGTCAGAACAAGATGGTGGTTTTGAAACAAAACAAACATGTCCTGGAGTCTGAATGAATGCTATTTAGAGGTGTGAGGATGGCTAGTCCTCTCTGGGATGAGGTAGTTACGTGTGATTTATTAGATATGAGTCAAGTTGTTTTTCTACTGCTTTGATAAATGGGGCTTGAGCAGGATGGAGCTTGAAGAGTGCTAAGTGAAGCAGCTTTGATATGCTTTACCAGCATCAACTGCACATTGCAAAAGAGAAGGTTGTGAATGACTTGTGTTTGTGTTTGTGTATTTTCAGGTGTCCAGCGAGACTTTCCCAGACACACTGAGTGACGCTCAGACCTTCATTATTGGTGTGATGCCTCAGACTCCAGGCCTTCCCCAGCTAACCCCAGGATCTGACCTACAGATCACTGTAAGAGACAAAACACATACGCTAAGAACAATTGTTCCTGTAGCTCACATCCGGTCAATCAGCCAAGACAAATTTGGCATAAGTAGTTTGTTTCTTTAGTATTAATGGAGCTATTAGGCTAATTTAGCTAACAAGTGACGCCACCCATTAGCATCATGCAAACTGCACACCTAATGAAATTCCACTGGGAATTCCACTGCACCTGTCATTTAATTTGTTCTGTCTGTTTTTACTTAATATACACATATTTGTCACCAATGAACACTGATTAACACACATGTGCGTTCATTGTTAATCGTCATTTGTTTAACTGGTAACAAAATGTTTTGTTTGCTAGCATTGGTCAGCGAATTTGAGTGTAGCTCCATTACATTTGTTCCCAATTTGTTGACAGTTGATGCAAAAATGAGGTTTCACTATTTATGTACACTTTTGTCAGTAATAAATAAGATATAAAATAATTTAAAACGATATATGCAAAAGCATTCACTGTATTCACTGTGTTCATGACTCTAACTTACAACCTGACTTCCTTTTTAGAAAACCATTATTTCATTCTGTACCAAAATAACAGTAGACTTTCCATCTCCAAGGATAACTTGGAGTGATACCCAATTGTCAGTAACTGTGCCTAACACCAATGGCTTTACAGAAAGATTAGCATTTAGGACTAGCTGTTGAATAGCATATGCAGTAACCATTTGTGTAAAACCAGTTTATACTGCGAGGCTTTTAATACACTGACTGTATGTATGTTGTATGGAAGTCATGAGAAATGCCCTGGGAAAGTCTTGGAGAGTGTTTTCCTAAAGTAAAAGAGGGAATCCTGAAGGTATTATCCTGGAAACACATCACAATATTGACAAAAAATTGATTTATCAGTAACCGAGGCTTCAACATGCCTACTAGTGTTGTGGTACATACAATACATTTCCCATTTATATAGACAACAGCATGCTATGCAGTGTCTGAAATAAAAATAAATCTTGTTTCATATTACTCAACAACTCAACATGGTTTTGGATCTTTTTACATTACTTGTTTGCTATGTTAACCTCATAACTCCGGTGCAAACTAAAGATGCAAAATGTATTATTTTTGGCCAGATCATCACTTTCACATAAGTTAGCTTTTACATTAGCATAGGTCTTAGCATATCTAAGGCCTAGCCTTAGCTGAGGAGCCACTGTTATATTGGTTCTGGTTCTGTTTAATGCTACATGATTGCTAGATTTTTTTGGATGTTCTGGTGCAGACATTTTCATCTCCTACACACAACAGCAGGTCTAAGATGATTTATATACTGAGGACCAAAAAGATAATACCTTTTTAGGTATCTTTAAAGATGCTAATATTATTGACACTTTGACCCGTATTTGATCTTGGCTTTTAAACCTTTGAGGATGAGGATGGACCTTTTTGCTTTATTTTCCCTCCTTGTTATTTACTCCTGCTTTTCAGTGTTCAACTAAAAGACTAAAACATTATAACCATTAAATCTTAAAAAGGCTTTTGTATTAGTGTCTGTATTTGTATAGCCTCCTACATGAGGCACAGTAGTTGTTCAGGATCTTCCTGTGCATTATTAAAGTGGATAATAAAGCTAACTTGATCTCTGTAATCTCCAGACATTGTTGTGTTCCATCTGGATCCCTCTGTTCATCCTGAATGTTCTTTCTCTGTGTGTGTGTGTGTGTGTGTGTGTGTGTGTGTGTGTGTGTGTGTGTGTGTGTGTGTAGGCCCTTGAAGATCGTGTCACTCTGATAACTCCCTCTGCTCTCTCCTTCACTGACTCTGAGACGCCAAGCAACAAGCTGATCTACAACATCACTAAACCCCTACCTTCAGGCCATGGTAATATAAACCTCCACTGCGTTACAATTAGGGGTGGGAATCTCTAGGCACATCATAATTTGATTCAATTATGATTCAGAGGACTGCAATGCGATGGTGAAACGATTATCGATGCACCTGGATGCATCATGTTGTTCAGGATTTTCTCACTGCGTGACTCTACTTGGTACTTTTAAAGCATAGTGTTTGTAATGATCCATCATGAATTTACTTCCAGTATCTTTTATTAATTCAGCAAATTGAAGCGTTGTGGCAATAAAATGGCTTTGAGGCGAGATGCTGCTGAATCTAATCTCCAAAGTGCGCTGTATAGCGCGAAAGCCCTGGTTCTCAGCGGCTGGATACAGCCACAAATCCTTGACAATAAAAGTTCTGAGAATTTGTAATTCACTTCTCCCTTTGGGGACTGAGTGGAAGATTTGACTTCACTTCATGTTACTTTACTTCATGGTACTTTACTTGGCAGCAACAAAAAACACTTTGGCCATCCCGAGCCGAAGTGCGTCCATACGCTAGCTATTAATGTAGAGGGTGTCGGACGTGTTTCTTGCTCATTCATCTTGTGTCTTTGTTCTGTGAATGCCACTGAAGTGCTGCACTTCTGCCTATTGCATTCTGTCAACATTATATTAGCAATTAATATTAGAGAATACATTTTTGACATTTGTGAGTTAATTCAGAATCGTGAATTCATGCCCGCATTGAGATGCCAAGATGCATCTAAGAATCACTATTTCTCCTTACCTTTACTTACAATAGCTCAGATTAGTGGCTCAAACTAATGTTACAGCATCGCTTGTGTAGAACAGAGCTCAAGATCTGGTAAAGGTAGACAGTGAACAGAACCATGTCTGTCAGTAATGCATGATTAATTAGTGCATAAATCAATAAATAAATAAATTATATTTGGTAGGAATTTTCTTGTGCAGTTGAAAAGGGTTGTACACACACATCCACAGTTTTCATGTCATTTATCTCCTCTAGACCGTATATCCTTGATGGGGGGTTTAACTAATTCATTGTCCCTCTCACTATGTCTCTCAGGTACGCTGGAGCATGGGGACAGGCCCTACACTCACGTCCGTTTCTTCACCCAATCTGATGTAGACACTGGGAAAATCGTCTATAGACCCCCACAGGCCCCATCGCACCTGCAGGAGCTTTACCAGTACTCCTTCACCGGTAGGTCTGAGAACATCTAAGGACCACAGTGCTTCATGACACTAACCCTGTGATTGTTAGTTGTAGCCTGCCATTTCTGTGAGTTTTACAAGGGAGATCTTCAAACTTTGAGGACTACATGAGACTTCCGTCCCTGTTTTTTGACGTGTCCCCCCACTAGGAAGCTCCACCCTATACCTTATATAAGAATATAGGGCCTTTAACTGGTTCTTTGAGCGATGCCGTAAAAAAACACTTTTGTATGAGTTTGAAGAACCATATAAAGATCTAAAGAATCTCCAATTGATGTAAAGGTTCTTTAGCAATCACTTCACAATCTCAATTACAAAAATATGGTACTTTATGGAAGCCAAAGTGGTTCTTCTATGGAAACGCTCAAAGAAGCACCTTCATTTTTGCATTTTAGTGTATGGACTCAGTATGTGTTTTACAATAAACACAGTACAGCCCAATGACCACAAGTCATCTAGTTGCACACAATTTGGTTTGGTCATACCTATGGCTCCTTCTAAAAGCAAACACACATACCCAACCAAAACATTGCTCCTCATTTTAACACACATGAAGTAATGCAGTGACCAAAAAAAGTGGATTAACAAGCTTCATGAGGAGCTTTCTGGGATGATTTTATGTGGATACCTCCTGAGTAAATCTCTTAAATAGATATCAGCGCCACTCATTATACATGTGTTCTAATATCAAATTTTAATACATTTAAACATCTGAGGTTTGATCACAAGTGTTTGAAATGACTGAAGTACATCCAAAGGCAGAAATATCACCACTTGCACCACTGTGCCGTAGCTCAATATGGTCCAAATGGTGAAATGTTGCCTGAAACGAGACTAATAACGTTTAAAGTCCACCAAGCTGAACCAATTTCTGCCTTTACTTTTGTGATATAAACACCGCACACCCACTGCGTTCTGTAATGATTGAGTTATTGACTTTTGTTTGCAGCTCACTGAGCTTTGTGTGTGTGTGTGTATGTGTAACCTCCCCCCAAATTCCTCCCCCCACTAACCGTGTTTCATTTCTCTAGGCCTGCCAGAGTCAGTGAGCTTCCATTTTACAGGTATATTGCCTTATGGGTTTTTACGGTGGCCCTATGTTTCTCTTTCTCTCTCTCTCTCTTACTCTCTCTCTCCTGTTGCTTTCACCTCTGCCAGCTTCCAAGCCCCCCAATTCCTTCACACACAGTAATCTAATCCCTCTTCACCTTTTGCTTCCATGCTCATTATTTAGGGGGCCCTCTCTGTAGGATATGACTTACTTTTCTTATTTTCTCTTCCTCCCTTCTTTCCCCTTCTCTCACTCCCCCCTGTTATACTATGCATCTCAGTCTGCAGTCCCTCTGAGAGGGGGATACAGCTGTGCATCAATCATCTGCTCATGGTAGCTACATGGTACAGCCTTGACTGTCACCAGCATGTAGATACACTGTCACTTAAAAGTTTGGAATTGGTGTTTTTAGGCAAATCAAGTCGAATGTGTTGCAGACAGTCATAGAGCAAGGGTCGCTACAGCTAACTGTCAATATAATCAATTAATCAGTTCATTATTGGTTTGATGTTAATGATATTTATCCTTCTTTTGCAGTCAATGGAAATGTAGGGTGATTTGCCGTAATGCGGGACAGTGTTGGTTGCTCTAGTTGGTGTAGGTCCTTTCCAAAGTAATGTCAGTAAAACAATGGGTATCGTGGAACGCTGGTTCAAATCCCGGGTCATGGTGCCAACAGTAGTCGGAGCCTGAGAAAGCACAATTGGCCTTGGGCTCTCCAGTAGGTAGAGGGTTCTCTTTCTCCCCACATGACTTCAGTCTGATGATGGCCAGCACGGGCGTCTGCTAGCTGATGTGTCAGAGCTGGGTACCCGACACTTTCCTTAGAGCGTGGTGATTGCCCAGTGACCTTGCATTGGCAGCTGTTCGAACTCCCCAACTTATCTCAAATGTATTAGATGGAGCACCATCCATCATTCCAGAGAACACAGTTCCACTGCTCCACAGCTCAATTTTGGGGGGCTTTATACCTCTCTAGCCCATTGCCTGGCAAAAGGTTTATGCTTCAGAGAGTCCTATTCTATTGGCAGTAGTAGACATTCTGTGTGTGTGCATTTGCACATCTGTGTCAGCAATAGGTACAGCTTAAAGTGGCTAAATGCATTCATTACAAGGGGTATCCAGTAGCTGCTTTCCAAAGTGTAGGCTGCTGCTGAGGTGGGTTCTTGGTAGGACTGTACTATTGGGCTATTTATGAGTATATGATGAATCTATATGTTTTGGTAAGCTGTGTTCACAAACTTTTGGCCACAGTATGGGGTGCCAAATCTTTTGCCTAAAATATAATTGGTCCAAAAGCACATTCAATACGTTTGGCCAATGTCCACAAACTTTATACAATGCATTATAAACATGACAAATGGTTCCACATTATTAAGATGTCTGGGAACGTGTCTACTGAGCACAACCTGTAGTTTTGGTAGTGCTGTTAGCAGTGGGGTTGAATGTGCAGAGATACTGCTTTGATCAAATACACAGTGTTCAGGAGTGTGTAAGATGTAGCGCTGCTCTCAGGGGAAAAGCAAGACAGCCATCCTGTTCCAGGGCTGTTTCAACTGACAAAAGCAGAACTTACTACATGTGGTTTTGACATTGAGAACAAGTATGAGTATTACTTATCCCAAAGCTCTTCTACAAAAGTGCAAAGACCAGTCATGCGGTGCACGCTTGGTTATTGTTTTTCTCCTAACAGACTTGCAGGCAGTTCAGCACAATCAAATTCAACACAAAATGCCACTTTTAATGACGACTGCAGTCTCAGAATTACTCAACCCCTTCATGACAAGCCTTTTTAGTACGTAGTAGAGCCCCCTTCTGCTGTTATTGACCGGCTTCAAGCAGCATTCCTGAGCAATCTTAGCCCATTCTTCATGGGCAGTGTCCTCCAGTTCACTAAACTCTTGGGTTTGTGGACTCTTAGCATCACTCTAAGTAACGAGGTACAGAGAAGGGCTGTCCTACCCAGTTGATCTTTCCACTGAATGAACCTTTTAGGATGAACGTACCAATAAAAACAGCTGCAGAATACCTTGGAACTAAAATCTGACCTGCACAAGGGGCAAAAGAGGCCTGGGTTTGTGGGTTCGATCCTCACTCCGCTCTCTGTCTGTGAGGAGTCTGGTTTGTTCTTTCTGTGTCTGTGTATGACTGAATGGCTGTGTGTGGCACCCTGCAATGAACTAGCTCCCTTTCCAGGGGGAATTCCTGCCTTGCTACTGAAGATTCCGGGTAGGCTTCAGACTTACCATGACTCTGACCAGGAAGAAGCGGATAAGATAATGAATGAATGAATGACTGGACGCAACTTTTAATAAAACGACCAAGAGTGTCCAATGTCTACCTATATTTAAAAAGTCCAGCGTCAAATAAATACAACAGGACCCATGAGAGCACAAGGAAGAAAATCTAAGATAAACCAAGACTCAGAGCCCAGTCCTTGTCAGGGTAATGCCATACAATAGATTTTTATAAGGAGAAACTGAGGCACTTGCACCATACAGAGGAAAGATCCGTGACCTAAGCTGATGGTTCGTGTTAAACGGCATCTATAAACTCTCTTACTCATTGAAAGCTGCAGATGCTGGAGGAAAAGATATAAACATCAGGGAGTGAATTGTCTTTTATGTTTTTTGGAGGTCATAAAAGGTCCTGGAGTCTTTTATTGGCTGTTCCTGATCACTGTCTGAGAAGATATTAAATATTGGCTAATCATAAATTCTCTCCACTACTCCCCTGTGGTTTCAGATCATAGAGCAGGGTTGCCTCCAAACTTTTACTGCAAATGCACATTTGATCTGTGTGTGTGGAAAAAGTGAGAAATTGGTCAGTTACACCATCCAACTCCTACAGACTGCAAAGTAATAGTTTTCTTTCTTTCTCTCTCTCTCTCGCTCTCTCTTTCTCGCTCTCGCCCCTCTCTCCTTATGATGTATAGAGTTAGCCAAGTGCTTTTAGATTGCATGGGGCCGCAGCTCAGGCCAACTCGACTTGGCCAGAAAGAGATTGTGTTTAAATAGACCCTCTTCACATCAGATTGCTCTCTCCTTCCTCATCCATCCATTCTGACTCGTCCTCTCTTCTGCTGTTCTGCTGGCTTCATCTGTGTCGTGGCAGTCTCGCTCGCTTTCTGGTTTTGGTGGTTAAAGACAAGCAAGCTGAAGCGGTTTTGCAGCAGTTTGAATATACAGTGTCTTGGGAAAGTGCTTTACCCCTTTGAGAGCTTTCTGGATCACAAATAAGACTTTAGTACACGTCTGAAAGCTTTTGGCACATTATAGTACAGACTAGGCAACAGTTAGGCAACTGATATTAGTTAATTACAACCACAAATAATTATATACGAATGAGCAGAACATCACAGTCAAAAACTTTGTATCTTCATCCATTATTTTTCACCTTTTGACACAATATGTGAATCTGGCAGTTGTTCTTTACGTTGTGTCCACATTTCATAATGAATAGACCAATAAGAACGCTCCAAAAAGACCTGGAATGACTTACTTAGTATCTAGTGGCTAGGAGAACTCAGGTTTGCCTACCGACTTCTCTGTAAACTTCAGCCACTGTCCACATTTGTTCAGTTTCTCCAGCAGCTCACATAATATGCTTTAAGAAAGGACTGATTAGACTGAATGGGAACTGTAAATACTGACCCTCTTTAAGGAGATCTTGGGAAATGGAAGCTAACTGACAGTTAATGGTCAAATGCTTAAGCTAATTAGCACTTACACACATCAATGTTTTTACTTCAGTGAAAATAAATGGACAAACAATAAACAAAAAAAATATAGAAACAAATTAAAATAGAAAGTAGTTTTAAAATGTGCCAAGTAGAGATTAAATACCCATATAATTAATCAATCGTCTAGGTTTTCAGAGGGGTTTAATGCTTTCACAAGGCGCTGATTAATCAATAAACAATAAAATACATATAAATGATATATGTAAATGTGGGTATGTGTTGAGTATTTTTGAACTGGTTTGCTTTTATGTGACAGTGTCTGATGGAGAGCACACCACTCCAGAGATAGATTTCTCCATCCTGCTGTTGGCCAATCATCAGCAGCCGCCAGTCTTTCAGATTCTGGACCCGGTGTTGGAGGTCAGCCTGGGAGGAAGAGCAACAGTAGGTAAGAAACTGTGCCATTTTACAGACGTCTCGTCTCCTTAACTGCTTTGCTACACTTTTGCTAAAGTTTTTTAAAGTTTCTTTTTTTTAAGACCTGCATTTTTAATGTGTGTAGATTAGTCACTCTGAAAGCACAGCTGAATTACAAGGTGGACAAAATTCCCCTTCTGTGAGGCTTAAACAGTTACAATAGTTCTGCAGAATTGTAGACGCTGTTTTGAGGACAGAAGTGAAAGGGCTTCAACTAAATCAAGAACATTGTGACTCACCAATCGTCCTTAAGGAGAATTTTTACTCTTAAAACACACTTATGCAGTTTTCACAAGGATCCTGACATTCACCAATGTTTTTTTATATGGGATTTGTTCAGTTTACTGGGACAATAGGATCCATCATTATTAGAGCATAGTTGTGAACAATTCTTTGCTTTAAAGGGTTAGGACTTTTTTTTGTCAGGACTTTGCTCAAGAACTAATTGAAGAAAATTCTTAAAAATTGGTGAATGAGGCCCAGTCTTGTTTACAGCTACTTACTAATCCCTTAATACTTGCAAACACTCAGCTGTGTGTTAATCAATGAGTCTGATTTAGAGTTAACTAAATTATCATTTACTTTCAAACTATTTTATTTTACTATTTTATAAGTTATTGCTAATATTTGTGGTACTATTATCAGTCGTTCTCCCTATCTGCAGAGTTTCTAAAAGGTTACATAGGCACTAAACGGCCAAACTTTTATTCTAAGGTTAGATAATGCATCATATAACTCTCCATCTGCTTTAGGTGGTCAGCAATTAGCCGTGACAGATGCTGACACAGCCCCGGATGAACTGGAGTTTGAGCTGGTGGAGGGCCCAGTGCATGGGACTCTCCTGAGGGTGGACTTTGGCACTCAGATGCAGATGGTTAATGGTAGGTCCACAGAAGCACCAATAATATATGGTGTATGTGTAGTATAGTGATTTTCCCCTTACCCTAAATGTTGTTTATCAGCCAGCACATGCTGTGTGTCTGAATCCTCCTTTCTCATCATGTGTAGTTTCTCTTGAGTGTTCTGCTGTTTACGTCCTTAAAAAGGCACTTTAAGCTTCAGTGTCTGGGTGATGTCAGACATGAGGCATGGCTTGGTGGGTCAGCCATATTTTGGGGTATGGGAAAAATTGTGTAGGTGAGATTTTTCACACTGATCTTCATGAATACCATTCCATTCATTGTGGCCACTAAAACCATGTCTTTGTGGTGTAAATCTTTCCATCAGGTGATACGTTTACCTTCAGTGACCTCACCAGGAATGTCCTTCAGTACGAGCACACCAGCCTCAACACAGAGGAGGACACCATGATCTTCTCAGTGACAGATGGGATGTCCATGACCTCCACAACGGTGCAGGTGATCGTTTCAGGGGTCAGAGGAGACGGCCCCAGGCGTGACCCCGAGGCCCTGCTGTCGATGGAGGTGGCAGAAAAGAGCAGCACTGTCATTAGACGCTCACATCTGGCTTATGTGGTGAGACAATGTGATTTGTTGATCACAAGACATACATTGTACTGCATTAAACTTTATACAGTTTGCATTGTTGGTTATTATGCTTTTTGGGTTATTTTTCGGTTTGGTTTAGTAAATGGCTTTGCAGGGTTTTTTTGTTACACTGTAAACGACTTGTTTTGAGTAGCTCATTTAGGTCACATTTAAGTGGAAAGTCTAAGTTATATGTTTACTAGAGGAGTACTGTAGTTTTCTACATTTCAGCATAATGAAATGGTTTTAGATTCATTCAGAATGGTTTGGTGTAAAATGCAAGAGAAACTGTGTCAGAACTGGAGATGTTGGAGATGTTAGAGAATGCTGAAGAATGGAACTAGATGTATAAAGTTTAAATAAAGTTACATTATAGAAAGTTCATACATGAAATAGTTACGAATATGCTGCTTAATGCCGCATATTCAAGGCATTGTTTTACGATGGTTTATGAACTTTCTTCGATCTTACAAACAATCATTTCATATTATCATCAACATGCCATATAAAACGTAAAAAAAAAAGACGGGAAGTTTTTATTATTTATTTATTTATTTACTTACTTTTTTGTTTTAGTTTATTAAGAGAATGGCTATGTTTGCATTGTGGACATTGTGATCCCTGGTTCAATTCACTATTACTGTAAAGAGTCGGTAAGGAGTCTCTTCCATAAACCATTTCACATTAAACTGATCTGGGTGGCTTATGTTGCATCTTAGCTACTGAATGATTCAGTGATTTAGAAAAATCTTTGGGATTTACAAAAACACACAAAAGGCCCGATGTCATGAAGTGTAGCTTCAGTGTGTATAGTGTTGCCATCCAGTCTATATAAATTAACTAATTCTGTTTTTCTGATCATATCTCCAGGACAATAATTCCTCTGACAATAAGATTCGTATCCAGCTGGTGTCAGTGCCCATGTATGGAATCATTACCAAGACCAACTCTGAATCAGACCATGAAGAACTGAACGAGTACTCCACCTTCACTATGGAGGACATCAACCAGCAAAAAATTCGGTACAGCCGTCATCTTAAACAGTACTGTAAATGAACCTTAACCCCGGAACTGAAAGCTGTATAAATTCTCTATCAGGCTCTTGGCATTCACTGCTTTTACTTGTACACTGACATATCAATGCTGACAGGCAAAAACCTTGTATCTCTATTTTTGTCATTTTTGATAGTAATTTGAGATCATTTGGTTGATAATTTGATTATTTACATTGTGTCAAAACGTCATGATGAGTGGACCAACGGAAATGCTTCAGAATTATTTATAGTAAAATCGTTTTACATTGACTTTCATTAAAAGTTATGAAGGTTTTCTCCTTTGGAGATACAAGGTTTTACAATACACTTTTACCACATCACCAAACCAGTGATGGCTGCTAGAAGCAAGCTTGGTGATTTGGAGGGCTTGGTTTGTTTATAGAAATCTTAAAACAATAGAATATGTTATGAATTAGCCATCTACTGCTAATATCTACCAGCGTCAGATGAGCTTTTCAGTGTTTATTTAATTGCACTGCTTGGGGAGACGTTGAATTGAATTAGCACATTAGCCCTTGTAATTGGACTAAGCTTTTCTCCTGTGATGCTAAAGCTTGCTGAGAGGTGTTTGAGTGAAAAAACAGATATCAATGCGCTCTGTTGATTCCCATGCTGAGCTGCATATTGGTCTCAGTGCAGAGTGCATATTTCTGGGGCAGGATCCATTTTGGCAGTATTAATCTTGCTTGTCCCCCTGCAGGACAGCTTTTTGCCTACGCATGAAACATTTGTTTAATGGTTTTTGTATCGTTCGAGGGAGGCTTTTTAAGCTCTTTCAGTTGCAGGACAGCTATTTGAATTACATCACTACTATGAACATGCTTAAATGACTGCTACCTTGATACTGTTGAGTCTGTTTGACATTTATTTATTTTTTGTTTTATGTGTAGAATGTAGCATCTATATCAAAGCTATTGTTTATGTATTAGAGCTCTTATCAGTAGGTTCTAATAAATGTTTGTAAATGTTTAAGAACGATTACAGCTGTTTGCAAGATTTAACGTGTTTGATGATGCACATGGGTTGAAAACAGGTATATCACCTCATTTGAAACTGGAAACCAGCCAGTTACCGATATCTTCCACTTCATCGTCTATGATGGCGAGAACAATCGCCTGGAAAACCAGATGTGCACCATTACCATCACCTCTGTGCACAGACAGCCACCTGTGGTCACTGTCCACAGTGGCATCAAGGTTAGCGTTCTCTCCTCTCCACCCAACCATTTCCATCTCCTCCTCCAGCTGCTTTTACATTGAGTTGAAAAAGTCAACATTCCTGCTCAAATGACATGAAAATGAGTAAATAAGCAATCTGAAATATGTCATACTCTGCAAAGTTTCGAGCATAAATTCTAGTTATTTTATGTCATAGTTTTTCTATATGTCTAGTTTATGTCATTGTTATTCTTATGTCTAGTTATTCTGTATTATAATTTAATGTCTAGATTATACGTTTATTTTTTTCAATTTGTCAAACTCAGCAAGCAAACAGTATTTGTGCATTACAATGTGCAGAAATCTGTACTTATTTACATGTGAAAAGCCAACAATATATGATATTTGACCTCAAAGTTTCAGGCCTTTTTTTTGGATTATTGTGGAAAAGAAAGATGCTGTGTTTTATTTTGTTTACCTCACACTATAGTGGTAACAGTATTGTCACATTTTTTAATAATTATATTTAATTTATTATTTTTACCCAAATGATCTAATATAGATTAAGGTTTTGTGATGCGTTGAATCACATTAATGAAGTTAATCAAGACAGACAAGGCAGACAGGTTGTACCTCTACTAGATATATTCCCCAATTTGGTGCTTTTCTGGGTTGCCAGGTCCAAGAGGGAGGCAGGGTCCAGCTGTCAGCCAATCACATCATTGCTTCTGACCCAGACACGCCCAAAAAGGATCTGCTGGTGTGGCTGATCAGCCCTCCAAAATATGGCTTTATAGAGAACACAAAACAAGGTGAGTTCTACAGACAAGAACTTTGATCCTAAAGACAAAACCTGCAGTGCTAGACTCCACGTCCCTACAGTTGCAGAGGGTAATTCACTTTTATTCCACTGCTGTAAATACAAACTGCACTTTAAGCCTCCCATTATGGACAGCTGTACACTACATTGGTTGACAAGCTGAAGAAGTATGTGGACTGACATGGTAATATTGCACAGTTATTATTTGGGTTATGCAGTGCTGCACAGTTCTGGTGTGAGGTCTCTTGCAGCTCCACCAAAGTTAGTAGCAGCATTCCAGCCCAGCGTGGCAATGATAGAGACACCATTCTCCCTATTACCAGTCAGTGGAGCATCAGCATGATTTTCAAGCTGTTATTTTGAGGTGACATTTCTACAGAATGTCTCTTTTAGATTGTTTGGGCCCGTTCCTTCTCTACTGTTTGAAAACCTTTCCATAACACAGAGCCTGGAAATCAATAATGGTGCATGTATTCGAGGCTTGGTCATTCTCCTGTCTGGGGGCTGAAGATGAGAAAAACTAAAGTGTAAAGCGAGAAGAAGTAAAGTGTATTGGAGCGTGGGTACTGAATAGGAAGCGAAATGAAGTGAGCCAAACAGGAAGCTCATTTTTTCCATTTTTTAGGCACTGAGGCAGTGCCGTCTGTTTGATTTTCCAGAGTTAAAACACACATCTGTTCTGGCTTTCTTTTTCTGTTGCTTGTGTTGTTGTTGTTGTTGTCGTTCCTTTGAATCCCAATTTGCTGATCATATCTAAGATCTGACAGGTGTTTGTCGTCTTATCTGTTTGTGGAATCACAGGCGTTAATTATTCCTCTATTTGGTTTCCATCCTTTCGTTGCTTTGTATAAGGACAGAATATTAATATGCCTTGATGACTTTCGTCAGCCTGCATTCTTTCTTTTCCCCATAGTTGGCTCAATGGGCGGAGCTCGGGTGATCAGCCCAGATGTCCCATTCACAATGGAAGACCTCACCCTAGACCACATATTCTACGTCCAGAACGTCCATCAGGTCAACGTCCACCAGGATGTCTTTAGCTTCTACATTAGCGATGGCTCCAGCCAGACGGAAGCTTTTGATGTCACCATAGACATCCAGGTATGCTACAGGCTAAAAGTTTAGATAGAACTTATGAACTATTTTTTATTTCAAGGGATAAAGGACAGAGAAAAGGAAGAGAAAAAGTACCCAGACAAACTATGGCTGCCACATGGATATAATCACTCTAGCAGTGTTTTAAACCTATATCATCATTTGTCTCTAATGCTAATACAGATAGTCTTAATTTCTTCATCCAATAAAAAACTGTTTTGTGGTTGGTCACCACTTCAGAAATAACCAAACAGAAATGTTCCAAGCTTGATATGGACACTGGATCCTCTAAATTACAAGGTTGTTAATTAGTCAAAATACAAGTTTTGCTTCATGCTATCTTGCAGTGTGGTGCAAGCTTGGCAACATCTCTAAAAAAATACCCCCTTTCAAAACAGAAAACTTTGTGGTGGGTAAGTTTCTTTGGTATGTTTCTTTTTTTAGTGCTCCTATATATTAGTGCAAGTAGAGGTTGACTTATTTTCATGCAAAGTCTGTTCAATGTGCAGGACTGTATGCATGTAGCAATTTTCTTATTACAACTCGTTAACGACCTCAACATCCTGAGCATCCAGGGCACTTAGGAGTTAAGTGTACACAGGACAAATCCAATGAGGTTTGGTATATTTCTGTGAAGCACTTGGTGAGCAAGCGGCAATTATCTAATTTCTCTTTTCTGTCAAAGAGAAATCCAGCTTAAAACCATTTTGGTAGTATTTTCAAATTGACTTTAACACTTAAAACCCTAGATTTTTCATTTTGTAATTAATCCTAATTAAAATGAATTATTATGTAACAGTTTTTTATGGAGTCCCACAGGGTCCTATTTTAGGGTGTTTGAAACTGATTGGAATAATGCAGTTATGAGGGTGAAGAACTGAAGTGCAGGCCTACATACAGTGTTTAAGGAGTTAAAAGATTTTACTTCATAATCAAATCGAAGTCTGCTTCCAGACTTTTGACCTTTAATGTGGCTTTGTTTTTCTGTTTGATGGATGCTAGACTGCTCTCTCTAAAGTCTGATGTTGCTAAAGGCAGGAGGGTGGAAGATGTCTCTTGGAGTTGTTGATAAGTTCTAATGCAGCATGTCTTGTACTGACCTTTCAGCAAACTAAAGAAGACAAAGTTCCAGTTATCTCTGTGAGCAGCATCCACGTGGAGGAGAACACAGGCGTGGTCATCACCAATTCCTCCCTCAGCGTGTTAGATCTGGACACACCAGAGAACGAGATTGTGCTCACTGTCATCAAAAAACCATCCTACGGTTTGTTTTTTTCTTTGTTCTCTTGGTCTTGGATTGATGAATGATGCATATGTCCATTTTTGGGTGCTGGGGAGGGTTGAGAGATGAGAATTTGTGACCCTGATGAGAAGGTGACATCACACTGAACAAACATTTATGAGTCTGTGAGTGCAGTGTTTGCCAGGTTTTTTTAGAGCTAGAGGTTTGAGTGAGGATTGTCTGTCGCCGCTTTGTGCTCCCTGAATATTAAAGCCATTAAACCCTATTAAAAGGCTACAATGCTAATGCAGATAATGAGTAACTGAAGCTTATGCACCAGATTTGAACACAGAATAACACTTATCTGTAAAAAAAGAAAAAACACTGTTTATTAGCATCATTAGTCCTTTAGCTTAAGGACTAATTTAGCTGCTAAATTAGGGAAGTTACTTTTTTGTGAGGTTTAAATGAAGTATACATGAACTCTTGAATTTTATGAGTATATGTCATTATATATATAATTCGTTTTTTAAAAAAGCAGTGTCACCTTCACCTTCATCGCTTGACCTTATTAAACTTTAAAGCTAGTTTTATGCATCTAATTAAGAAGTCTTAAAGCCCCTCTCTCCCTCCCTACCTCCGATCTCCCTCTATGTATCCATCTCTTCGAGCTTTGTGTCCAGCTTCTTTGAGGCTGACTTATGGTGCTTTCATTGTATGCCATGCCATTTAGCAGACCAGGGCCTCTGAGGTTGACTGCATTGGCAGGGAAAGGCCACAGCCCACAGGGCTCTATTGACTTTGCTTTTATGGCAGCATGTCAGGGGGGCTTCATGGCGGCTTTCTTACTGTTTTATTAAGAGTCAGTATTATGAACTATTATGGCGCTGAGGAACTGCTGTATAGAGGGACCTGATAGAGCTGAAATAGCCTCAAAATAACACGGGGCAGAAACGCTGTCCGCACTGCAACCTCGCAGCTAGTAGAGGTCAAATGCTGGCTTTATTGAAAAGTGTGTAAGGGAGCAATGCGTGAGTTTGTCATAGTTCGTTGGGGGTTTGTGCTGAGTTGAGGAACGTGGCTCCTGGTATTTCTGACAGCGTCCACATACTTTTATATGTTTCTGGACAATAATGTGTGAGAAACTGTATAAGCAAGTCTAATTGATATTATATGATAATGTAGGCATACATTTTGCACAAGCTATTAGCTATATTAGCCTTGTAGCTCCAGTGTAACTTTAAAACTGTTTACCCTTTAAAGCCAGTTTGAACTTTTTAAGTGAAAATGCTGTTTAACACTCTCCCCCACCGTATTCACAGGCAAGCTACGCAGGCGACAGTTCTACTCTCAACCGCTGGAGAACGGCAAGATCCTCCTTCAGGGTTCCACCTTCACTTACCAGGATATTCTAGACGAGTTGCTGGTGTACACCCCGGATGGACAAGGCTCTGTGACCGATGAGATTCGTTTCTCTGTGACGGACGGAGTACACACTGAGACAGGCCGCCTTGAGTTCAGCATGGACGTGAAAAAGAGCGAAGGGCCCAGAGTCACCATCAACAGAGGCCTTCAGCTGGCAGCAGGTCAGGACATATATATTGATAATATAAATGTCAAAGGCATTTCTCTGAGATTGCACTATGGGAATAGATCAATTTTTGGTCATATTTGTTGTGCATAATGTATCTCTCTGTTCGTATTTCTGTGCAAACCACCTCACGCTTGTCTGCACCAGGTTCCTCATCTAAAATCACAGAGCAACAACTGAAAGGGACCGATATTGACTCAGAAAACTTGAAACTGAAGTTCACCCTGACCAAGGACGTGAGCGTGGGCATACTGCAGCTGACCAAGGACAGAAGCAAAGTCCAACTCTCTGCCAGAGGACCAGTCAAGAGCTTCACTCAAGAGGACATCAACAAAGGTTCCTCCCTCACTTTCTCAGGGTGTCATGGAAACCAGCGAAGTGTTTGAAAGTGTGCTCAGTCCTTTGGAAATCCAGTGAGGCTTTTCACTAGAAATGAAACTCCAGGAGAATATAATCTGATGGCTTGACGTGTGGCATTTTTTCCATCAGTATGTCTGAATACAGATTTCTCCAGGGTCCTATAACAGAGTTTTATCTTTACTGTAACAGGATTTCTGGAGTACTTCCATGAAAAAGGAGAGAGTGGAGGCAGTTTCTCCTTCAAGTTTGACCTTGAAGATCCGGAGGGTAACAAACTGATTGATGAGTCATTCTTCATCAGTGTTCTAGGTAGGTAGGCCTTCTTTTCGGGAACAGCAGTGGTGGATCATAGAATGTAATTAAACACAATATTTTGATGTAATAAAAAAAAGTTACCTTTACCTTTACTTTATAATATAGTTTATGATATAGTTTTATTATAGTTATAGTTATTTGTAGTAGCATTGTTATTGTTGTTGAGAAAAAAAGGAAAAAAATAATATATATATATATATATATATATATATATATTATTGTATGCCAATTTTTTACTTATTTAAAAAAAATAAATACTTAATCTTGGATCTATAATTGCCATGTCTTAGTCAGTACCGTCAGCACTGGAATAAAAAGTAACAGTGTAATTGTGTCGCTTTGCCTCAGAGGATAAGCTCCCCCCTTCAGTCGTGATGAATAAGGGTTTAGTGCTGGACGAAAACTCAGTAAAGAAGATCACCACTCTTCAGCTGTCCGCCACTGACCAGGACAGTGAACCTGGCGAACTTGTCTACCGCATCACCAAGCAGACCGAGCTGGGCCATCTAGAACTTTCCACCAATCCAGGTACAAACACTAACACATAAGTAGACATTGGACTGAAATATGCAGAAAAATGACAAACAAAGAAAACGCTTCTATGCTATTTTATTATCATTAAAATCATGTCTATTCTAACGTTTTAGGCAAGCGCATCAGCACATTCACTCAGGCTGACCTGGCCTCCCGCAATGTCCAGTACGTCCACACCAGTGAAGAGGAGAAACATAATGACGACTTCTCCTTTACAGTGTCAGATGGAGCTAACGAGGTAAACACTTTCTCACACAAACGCACACACACACACACACACACACACACATACAAGCACGCACACATGCTAATGAGCGCTAGACTTGCTTGAATAAACACATACAAACTGGCCAACAAGCTATTGAAAGATTAACACAGCAGGGCATTGAAGTTATCACACAATGCACAGAAAGCGTAGACCACTCAAGTGGAAAACTCCCCTCTACACAAGTAAGTGCCTCTTCAGAGAGAAAGAGAAAGATAACTAAAGCATCATAAAGGTCTGTAGGACACAGAATCGGCACAACCAATTAGAGCTTTTGATCCCATGCAGACAGATTCTAAACGAGTTAGATAAATGAATTAAATTAGAAACTCAATTTTCCCTTTTTTGGGCACGGCTGTGTAATTTGCTTATTTGTGAGACACTTGTTTGTTTCTCAATTGTTTTCTTTCATTTGCATTTAAATGGGGAAAAAAAAGTTTTGAGCAGCATACACAATTTACCTTTAAGTGGGGGTATAGCGATACACTCATCCCACGATTCAAATCTCTGTACTGGGTTCCTGATTCAGTAAATAATTAATTTGTAGATACTGAATAATTTACAGCAGATACTGGATCATTTATAGCAGTTGCTGAATCATTTGTAACAGTTACTCAATCATTTATTTTAGATACTAAATCATTTATAATAGATACTGAATCAGTTACTGCATCATTTATAGTAGATACTGATCATGTCTAGGAGTTACTGAATCATTTATAGTAGATACTGAATCAGTTGCAGCAGCTACTAAATTATTTGTAGCTGATACAGAATCATTCATATCAGTTACTGAACCAATTAGAGCAGATACTAATTCCTTCGTAGTAAATACTGAATCATTTGTAATGATACTGAATCATTTATAATCGTTACAGATTCACCTAAAGTAGATTGGGATCAACACTAGCAGTTGCAGAATAATTTATAATTGTTACTGCATCATTTATTGTAGAGACTGAATCATTTCAACTAGATACTGGATCATTTATATATCACTTATATCAGTTACTAAATCATTTATAGGTGATACTGAATCATTTATAGTAGATACTGAATCAGTTTTAGCAGCTAGTAAATCATTTATAGTTCATACTGAATCATTCACATCAGTTACTGAACTATTTATAGATACTAATCCATTTGTAGTAAATAGTTATCATTTTAATAGTTATAACATTTACAGAATCGTTAACAGTCGATTCTAATCAACTCTAGCAGTTACTGGATCATTTCTAGTAGATACAGAATAATTATAGCAGGTACTAATTTATTTAAAGTAGATATTGAATCAGGTATAGTAGTTACTGAATAAAAAGTCTTATTATTTAAAGCACAAGCCATCCAAAAGATTTTGAATTAAATTTCCTCTTATGTCTCTCCAGTCTTATTCATTATATTAATAGCTGAAGTTTTAGAAAATTAAACAATCTCCACATCACAACCCAAAACACTGAGTATTCAGAGAGGGTTAGTGTTTTTTGAAAAGCCTGTCATACCTGAATGAGAACTTACTGTTGATGGAGTGTGAAGTACATTAGCAAAATTCTTAGAGTGATGCAGAGGTATTTCTGAACGGGCATCTGAATTTCAAAATATGACTGCATGCGTTATTGCAAGGATGTGTGGGAAGAGAACAGAGCAGTGGAACGGAGGTTAAGATGCACTCTGAGCTGCTTTATGTACAAACAGGACTTCATACATAGTTATTATCGTTATTAGGCGCATGCATCATTTCTTCTCTAATGCTTAGTTACGCAACCCCTTTGCCTTCATAACAGTTTCAGTCCTGATACTGGTCTCTTCAGAGAGTTTGTGTACCCACTTTGCAGAAGCAAAGGTCCAAGTCAGTGTGTGACTGATTCAACAGGCAGTACGAAACACTGGGACACTTTGACTGACCAGCAAAATGTCCAGACACTCAAATGTCAGTGCTCTATTTGGAACGGCAGGTGACCTGCCAAAATAGGCGCTCATGAACTCTAGCTGAACTGAGTATAATAATGGCTGAGTTTAAATGGACAGGAACAATCTGATGAGACAGGTGTAATCCTTACCTGACCGGAAGGATTTTGTTATTAAAGAGAGGAGGCATGTAGCCAAACATTAACAACATTAGTAATACTATAAGAACACATTTATAAAGATGGTAAGGAAAATATATATTTTAAAAATATGATCAGCCAACAGGTGAAGTGAATAACCTTGATTTATCTGGTTCCAATGGGGTGAAGTTGTGGTTCTTTAAGTTCTTGAAGTCGATGTGTCAGAAGCAGGAAAAATGGCCAAGCATAGTAATCTGGAAGACTTTGACAAGAGCCAAACTGCGATGGCTAAACAACTGGGTCAGAAAAGTGGTCATTGGTGCCCAAAGCTTACTGATGGAGGCCCCACTTCACAGAACTCAAATGACCTTCTGCTAACATCTCAGTGCCAGATAGCACAGGACACCTTTAGGGGTCTTGTGGAGTTCCTGCCTCCATAAGTCAGATCTGTTTTGGAAGCAGGTGTGACCTACACAATATTAGACAGATGGTTTTAATATAATGGCTGTTCGGTGTGTGTACGTAAGCACATAAACAACCAAAAACAGAAGTATTGCAAACATGTACTGTAGACAGACACACCGTCACACATACAGTCAGGAGGCTCAGCTTGTCTGGCTTAATTTGGGTTTGAATTGGACTGATAACTGAAATGGTTGTGAAGTTATTCAAGTATAAGAGAAGATGTAGTAAATGAAGCAGAGTTAAAGATGGACGTTTAACTCACTTAATAAAGTCGCTTACTATTACGTTAATGTGTAGCTGATTGATGGTGTGTGTTGCAGATCTCCCAGACTTTCTACATCAGCATCCGGCCGGTGGATGACTCTCTGCCGGTGCTGCAAGTGCCGGGGATGCGGGTGCAGGAGGGGGTGAGGAAGACCATCACAGAGTTTGAGCTGAAGGCTGTGGATGCAGACACAGAGGTAACCTAAGCAACCATGAAATGGGGATTTTGTCAGGACATTAATTAGGCGTAGTATAGTGTGACCATCAGGTCAAGTCTCTTGGGAGCAGGTCAGGTCTTGGCTTCACTTTCAAGCTCATGCAGACCTTCAGACATACCTTAAGATTGGTGTGGATTTATACTTTTTTACTTTTTTACTGTGAATTTACTACATTTTTACTTGTTTTTGCTTCTTTTGCTACTTTTTTTGAGCTCAGGAAGCAATTAGCCCATTAACGCCTGGTCACCTCATTTGTCTTGAGTGTCAGGATTTTATCTGGATAAGGCTGAGACACTTAGAAATGCAAGTGTAAACGCAGCCATGAGTCATTTACACCAAATACAAATTTCAGCCTCATGTTATAGCTGTGTGGAACCTCCTCCTAGTATAACTAAAACACCATGAATAACTGCAGAGCAACAAACTGATTTGCACATTCTGTTCCACACAGTAATCAGATTTCCATCTGCTTAATCAGAGATGCATTTGACTACTCAGTCTAAATACATGTGGATAAAATATTCTTAGGATACAATCCAGATACCAGTCACATGAAGTGGATAGGTGTAAATGGGCCCTATGTTACCCTCAATTACATTTTAATCATTAATTACTTTAGGTACATTAAAGACATTGTTTAATAAATTCATTATTTAATTTATTTATTAATTATTATTTCAGTTATGTCTGTGACAGCATTTGTACATCTTTGCTCACGCCTCTTGAGACTCTTGAGATTTAGCATTTAATTTAACAGCCCATCAGGCTTCAGCCCTGCGCTGATAGATGCTGGATGTGCTAAAACGTGCGGCTGCAGTTAAAAGTGCAGTACATTTTGGATTAAAAATGTGAATTTCTGAATCATTGTAATAATAGCCGTTTTTAATATCAGTCTTTAAAATCTGGCAAAACTAGTTTATTCTATTTGTGTGTCAAAATATTGTGATATATATATAATGAATAACCTTTTTACACGCCCACCTTTTGGCATGCCCACACCTCCAATCTGCAGATACTCAGGTCCCTTTCAGACTATCACTGCACTGTCTGTACTGGAGTATTCAGTATACCTGATCACTTACATCTAGTCTTTTAGGTCTAGTGAGTGACAGTCTGTCTGTCATACTGCGCTGCAATACAGTTAAACTGAATTTCTCTATCTTCTTTTTTTCTGTCTCTCTCAGGAGGACTCCATCACTTTCACCATCGTCCAGGCTCCTCGTCATGGCACCATCGAGCGCACCAGCAACGGTCAGCACTACAGACAGACCAACACCTTCACCATGGACGACATCTATCAGAACCGCATCAGCTACAATCACGACGGCAGCAACTCACTGAAAGACCGCTTCACCTTCACCGTCAGCGACGGCACCAACATGTTCTTCATCATAGAGGAAGGAGGAAAAGAGGTTGGTAAAGCACTGTTGACTCTAGAGCCCTACTGATATTCTACATAAAATCTAACAGTGCTGACAACCCTCAGATTTATCCGTATCAACGGCAGTGTTCTGATTATTAGTGATTAACCATAACTTTTATTACGTATTACAGGTACATTTGATCACATAATGACACCATAATTGCATTTGCCACAGCAACCACCTGGCAACACCCTAGCAACCACTTGGGATTCTAAAGCCACTCACTGCCTAGCAAGTACTAAGAAACACCAAATCAAAACTAAAATACCATACCAACCACCCAGTAAACACTATAGCATCATCTACCCACTACTTATAAACACCATAACAACCAGCTGGCAGCACCGTAGCAACTACCTAACAACCCCATAACAAACACTATCAACATGGCAAGCATATTCAGAGCGACACTGTAGCACCTTTATAGCAGCCACTTAGCAGCACCATACTAACCCCCTCGGATGTCATACCAACCAGCTAACAACTATAGCACAAACACATAGCAACTACCTAGCAACCCCATAGCAACCACCTATTTAAAAACATCACAGTTACTAGCAACTGCCTGGAAGAGGGGACTGTTTAAGAACCACTTAGGTATGCTTTCAAAATGTTAAATCTTTGTATAATATATATTATTATATAACTTTATATTAAATCATTATGTAACAGTCACCGATTTTTCAAATCAGTTGGGCTCTAGTTGATGTTGCTGTGATGGCTTTTACTCCAGCAGACTGATGTGTTGTTTTCTCCTTGGGGAGGGTGGCGCCGGGCCAGCTTTATGCTGGCTCAACTTCCGAACATTTCTACTGTAATGCGCTGTTCTGGAGCAAGCTGTGCTGTGCACCTGTGTTTTTTCCTGTTGAGGACATAAAACAAACATGAACTAACTGAAAAATGAACGCTTACTTTACCTTAGTGACTTTACTTACTCAAAGTATCAAAGTGATAACATGACAAAACTGCTATTTTTACAACATTTGTCCTTGGTGCAGATGTAGTTGAATGAGAAAGACAGTTTAGGGTCTGAAGTTTGGGCTTCGAAGGTAACGTATTTAACATGTAATGGTTGTAGCATTGTGTAAACAGGAGACCTCATTCTAGTAACTTCATTTAGTAACTGCTTTCATTGCTTGTTAGCTGCATTAACTTCATAAAGAAGCTTATCTTTGGGCACCAACCATATCTTGGCTGATTGACCATTTTTGGAAACTTCACTGGATGCCACTGCCTCACTCTCTCACTCACTCCATCATCTCATGCCCGTCTCTCAGCAGTAGTTTTCCTCCCTTCCGGCCATGTCAGCGCGTTGTCAGAAAGCTGATGAGTAAACAGCATCTAGGTGAGCTGTAGGGAGAAAATTGCTTCACAGTGTCATACAGTGGAAATATGACAGTCCTGCTGTGAGCACACTAAATCTTTTAGGACACTTTGGACTCCCATCACCTAGACGATGCTGTGACAGAACATGTGAAATGTTTGGATTTTCATTTTAATGTGATTTACATCAGTGTTTTAAAGCCTTCAGCTTCATTGTATTGTTAAATTGTACTTTATCAATGTGTAAATTGTGTTTTTCAATCTTTCCTTGGGGGGAACTGCAATTTCAGGTGGTCACTGCAGCACCTCAGAAGTTTAAGATTGACATCCTGCCTGTCGATGATGGAACGCCGCGCATTGTCACCAACCTGGGCCTGCAGTGGTTGGAGTACATGGACAACAAGGTGACCAAGCTTGTATTTTTGCACATTTCTTAGAAGATAGTTATAGTCATATTGGTCCGTAGTCATGTCATGACTATGTTACTTTACTGCCCCCAACTGGCCATATGTGGACATGGCCACAGTATAAAACTGCTAGTATTAACTGATTAAGATTTTAATGCCAGGGTCCAGACATCTATTTAGAACTTTTTATAGTAGCTTCACAGTGATAAGTAATTAATAGCAGCTGATTATATCATCATTAACAGGACCATTAGAATAGATTAATGTTTACTGAGCCTACAGTGGATCTTAAATCTGTGTGGAAAATGAAACCTTTATGGTACCTGAATAGCTCAAATTGAATTCCAGGCCACAAACCTGATCACCAAGAAGGAGCTCCTCACCATCGACCCTGACACAGACGATGGTCAGCTGACTTACGAGATCACGGCCGAGCCCAAGCATGGCCACCTGGAGAGCAAGCTCAAACTAGGAACCCCCATTACGTCCTTCACACAAGGTACTGCTAAGATTCTTTCAGGCTTAGGTCATTGTTTAATGCGTTTAAGGTATTGGGATTAAGATAAGGTCTGTGTTAGAATAACTGTTACATGGCTAAAAAAAATAAGTTGTTGTTAACATATCTTTGTAGACCTGTAAGTTAAACACAAAGTAAGAATCTTCATATAATTTTAAATAAGTGTAAAAAAGTGTCAAACATTTGTTAAAAATTTAACCATGTTCTGTCTCACAGCTGACGTAAACCTCGGCCTCATCCGCTACGTTTTAAACGGGGACGGCACCCAGGAGACCATGGACAACTTCAAGTTCCTGGTGAAAGACAGCAAGCCCAATATTGTCAGCGACAATGTGTTCCACATTCAGTGGTCACTCATCAGCTTTGAGCATCTCAGGTGGGTGTTTTTTACAAATTTTCAAAAATTGATATGACTACACTCACATGCTGTGAGCAATACTTCTCTACAAGAACTAGACAAGCTGTGTGTGCCTTTGCACATCTGTGTCAGCAATACGTGCAACTTAAAGCAGCTAAATGCATTTATTAGAAGGGGTGTCCAGAGATATTTGGACATCATGATGGAATATTACCTCATGGAAATAAATAATAATAAATGGATTTCTGACACCTGAATAGAACATATCACATTGTCTTACAACCCCCCAGTCAACTATTTATTGTCTGTATGTGCCTGTGTTGTTAATAAGGTGTGATTGGTTGTGTGTGCAGCTATAATGTGAGTGAGAAGGCAGGCACTGTGGCGGTTACAGTGAAGAGAACGGGGAATCTGAACCAGTATGCCATCGTGCTGTGTCGAACAGAGCAGGGCACGGCCACCTCCACCTCCAATGTGGGCTCTCGTCCAGGACAGCATGACTATGTGGAGCATGCAGGACAGGTACTGTGAATTAGCGGAGAATGGTATTGGTTATATTATTATTACTCAAAAGTAAGTAGAGCTTTGGGTCTTCAAGTTTACAGATTTAAGCTAAAGAAGGGCTTTACTGAAATTATTTAAAAGGACAAAGGACAGTTGAAGATTATAGATTATTTGAAAAGATTATTGTTAATGCCATTGCTGACCGACTACACTCTTCAAAATAAGGGTACTACATAGGATGCTTGGAGCGATGCCATAGAAGAACCATTTAAGGTCCCATATAGAACCATTTTTATAATAGAGATGTGTGAGGATGACGAACACTGATATTGCTGAATAACCTTTCACAGTTGTTCAGCAATAACGGCTAGAAACGACTTCTAGAATCTTCTCCAAGTAGCATGAACAGAGCTCGAGATTTGAAAGGAAGGTCCAGATCCAGCAGAGAAGATAAAAATACTACTGTTCCCCAAAAAATGACCTAAAACGCACTTATGACATAATTTGTCAGTTGACAAGTTCCTTAGGAATGCACAGTTTGGGGTAAGATAAAATGAGCTATGAGCGAATCTTTAATAGATTAATTGGTGGGTCTTTAGACCTTTACACATCTACATTTAAAACTTGGTTCTTCATGAAACCGAAAGTGGTTCTTCTAGGGCATCGCTTAAAGAACCATTCTTTGTAATGGTGTGTATGTTTGGGGAATGAGATTTTTAGCTGTCTAGGATCTAAAAACTCACTAACAAACTTTGAAAACAGTTTTCAAAGCTAAATACATTGGTTTGCTCTGCACTGCTTCTGCAGGTTCAGTTTGATGAGCGAGAGGACACTAAGGTGTGCACCATCGTCATCAACGATGACCAGGTCTTCGAGAACATTGAGAGTTTCACTGTGGAGCTCAGTATGCCCGTGTATGCTCTGCTGGGACAAGTGACCCGCGCCAAGGTCAACATCAATGACACAGAGGATGAGCCCACACTGCAGTTCGACAAGAAGACCTACCATGTCAATGAGAGCACAGGATTCGTCTTCGCCCCCATCGAGAGAAAAGGTTGGTGTTCTTTCATGGGTTTTGTACATCAGATGAAAAACCTGGTGCTCGATAGACCTACAGACCTTCTGTCTGTGTTTTATTGCGTGTGTAATCTTGAGCAGAACATTAATTCTGTGTCCTGTGTGTCCCTACTTCTCAGGGGATACCAGCAGCACGGTGTCCGCCCTGTGCTACACTGTTCCCCGGTCAGCACGGGGCAGCAGCCTCTATGCCCTTGAATCTGGTTCTGACTACAAGAGCCGAGGCATGAGCGGGGAGAACCGGGTGATTTTTGGGCCAGGGGTCAGCATGTCCACCTGCGATGTAAAGCTGATTGACGACAGCGAGTACGAGCTGTCTGAAGAGTTTGAGCTGGTGCTATCGGATGCCTCGGACAACGCCCGAATGGGAGACATAACGGTGGCCAAAGTTATTATCGATGGACCCAACGATGCTTCCACTGTGTTTCTCGGCAACGGTTCCTTCACCTTTAGTGAAGATGCAGGTGTGTGGGGTTTTTGAGAGATGGTTCTCACTTCTGCTTGATGTCTTTGATGAACATGATGGAGACATTAAGAATATCTGTATTAAAATGTATTAAAATGCGTTATCTGGTTCTATTGTACCGTAGGCACCATTGAAATCCCGGTGTTGCGGCAGGGCAGTGACCTCTCCTCTGTGACGTCAGTGTGGTGTGCCACTCGCCCCGCTGACCAGGACTCAGCCACACCCGGAGTGGACTACATCCCCAGCTCCAAGAAAGTAGAGTTCAGGCCTGGCAAGACTGAAGAGGTATGATGTAAACGTTAAAATGTCCATATCCGGCCCCGGGTTGTCCAGCGGACTAAGGTGCTTTCACTGTGATCAGAGGATTGCTGGTTCGAATCCCAATCACGCTGCTAGCCATAAGCAGCCATGGCTAAGTAGATGTGAGTAGATGGCTCTCTCCCCCACATCACACTAGTGCGCCGCTGGCTGTTACTGTCGTCAGTTAGGGAAAAAGGGTATGGCTGGCTGTGCGTGTGGCGGTGGGGCCACGTGTGTCACTAGTGACGGGGCCGTTGCATGTGATGGGAGGGGGGAGAGAATATGTGTGGGTTGGGTAATTGGCAATCAGGTAGAAAATTATTTAGAATGTCAATCCATCGGTCCATATGATAATGCAAAAAACACACAGCTTAGTTAAGTTAACTAGAGGTGAAGGTAAGGTTGGGAGACTGCTGGACTCCCAATCTCTTGTAATTCTGTACTGCAGTAGGAATAGCATTTTTCTGTTTCAGTGTGTGTGTGTTTGGTAAGGATGAGCTCCAGCTTAAAACACAACAGACCAATTTGAAAACTCTGCCTTGGACTATGCAGATTAAAGAGGGTCTTCAAAAATACATTTTGTAATAAAGAAAACTTTTACTCAAACAGTGCCTCTCTCTTCTCTAGACTTGTAGTTTGACCATAATGGATGACATTCAGAACCCCACCATCGAAGGGAAGGAGTCCTTCATCGTCTTCCTCAGCTCTCCTAATGGCGCTGTTCTGACTGAGCCACATGAAGCTTCAGTGTATATCACTGACACCACTCAAGACAGTATGTGCCTTTATCAGTCATTTACCTTCCTTTGTTTTCTAAATGTTCAACAGACCTTGTAAATGTTCTCGTGAAGTGAGCCTTAAGCATGTCCTTCACTCTTCAGTCCCTAGTATGCAGTTTGAAAAGGTGGCGTATACGGTAAAGGAGAAGGATGGAGTCCTGCACATCCCCATCATCCGGACGGGGGATCTCACCTACAAGTCCACGGTTCGCTGTTTCACACGCACCATGTCCGCTATGGTGATGGACGACTTTGAGGAGAGGAGGAACGCAGACGTCTCTCGTATAGTCTTCCTCAAAGGAGAAAAGGTGCAGATGTGTATTTATCACTCTGTCAGCAACTAACACTTTTGTAAGAGTTAGATATTTCTTATTATGTTAATGGCTGTCCATTGCATTTCGGGCTGGACAATATAATGATTGGTATACTATATCGGTATACTGTTTGCACCCACGAAAAAGAATCTGTAAAAACTGTGTAGTCTTTTTTATTTGTATATTTTTTCAGTGAACTAATTCTCATCTCTTAGTTGGGTCTAATAAGTAAGGCTACTTCTCAAAGACATGTGAAGCATTGCCATGCATTTTTTTAACTGCACCTAATGCAACAGGATATGACAGCTGAGTGCACTTGAAGGAGAACATTAACTGACACTTCTTTTACATCATTGTATTTCATAGCCTTTGCAAATGTAGCTAATGAGGTAAAAATGTGGTCAATGTTGTCCATCCCTCCTTAGACACTTCATAAATCTCTGCAGTAACAGTACTGTGTAATTGAAAGTGTGCAGCACTTAGTCTTACTGACATATCTGTGCTAACTGCTTTGTGGTCTTCTTACAATCATGTCTTTTTTACAAGTGACCTCAGTAAAAGTTGGTGCTTCTAATTTATTAATGAGCAAATGTGTTACTGCATCGCTGTGTGCTTAGTATTTTGTCTTATAGTATTTTATTATGCTATATAGGGTATATATTGTGTGTATATATATATATAAGTATTGTTCCCATTTTACCCATCCTTATTTGCATCCCTTGTATACAGGGCATGTATAAAACAGCCAGCTCCTTTTTGTCTGTAGGTGAAGAACTGCACAGTCTATATCAACGATGACTCAGTCTTTGAACCCGAGGAGGAGTTTCAGGTCCACTTGGGTACACCACAGGGGGATCACTGGAGCGGAGCCATGATTGGGGTCAATGACATTGTCACTGTGACCATCACTAATGATGAGGATGGTAGGAGTCCGTACATTTAAAGTCTGTACATTTTACACAAGGCATCTCCGTGTTCCAGGTTTATAGATATAAGTTACGATTAGGGAGTTTTATTAAACAAAAATCTTGGGTTGGAATTTACTTGAAGTGAATGAAAGTTTGTAAAGAATGTTAAGGTAATGTAGAGGTAATGCTAACTGTTGACCATCGTCTGGCAGTGACTTCCTCTCAGCAACTTTAGCATGTTTGGGCCAGCTATAACTTCAACTTGGAGGCTAATGTCAAATATTTGATTCAAATGTCGTGCATCATTAGCGCACTCTCTCACCTCTGTTCCATCATCTCCATCATTTCACAGCTCCCACCATTGAGTTTGAACAAGCTTCTTATCAAGTGCGAGAGCCTTCTGGGCCAGATGGCATCGAGGTTCTAAACATCAAGGTCATCCGTAAAGGAGACCTAGATCGCACCTCCAAGATCCGCTGCAGCACCAGGGATGGATCGGCTCAGTCTGGAGTGGACTACAATCCCAAGAGTCGGGTTCTCAAGTTCAGCCCTGGTTAGTCAAGTTCACATCAATTAAAAAAACTTTCCCTAAACCCTTTTATTGTGATTCGATTCTGAATCAAGACTAACGTCTTCTGCTTGTCTCGTAGGTGTGGACCACATTCTGTTTAAGGTTGAAATCTTGTCCAATGAGGAGCGGGAGTGGCATGAGTCTTTCTCGCTGGTTCTCGGCCCTGATGATCCAGTGGAAGCTGTGCTTGGAGAAGTTACCATGGCAACAGTCACAATCTTGGACCAAGAAGCTGCAGGAAGCCTCATCCTCCCTGCTCCTCCCATTGTAAGAGCTACTTTGCAGTACCATTTAGCAGATGTGAATTGCTACTTAATCTGGGGAATTGATCTGGGGACAGTTCAGTAACAGATGAGTCTTGGCTTAATCTTAGTCTAACCTGAGAATTTGAAGCAGTTTTTATATGTATTTTATAGTATAATAGGTTTCCCCAATGACATACCTTCGAATTAACCTTTGGATGTTGCAGTTATTGTAGACAGTACAATGATTATAAAATGGATGTATTATATAAGTAATTCTGTAGTTAATAATCTGATAACAATAATATTTTAATAGCACCGAAAACTGACAATAATCCTATTTTTGAGGTTTAATTGATTTTAAGAAATATAGAGAAGCCCCTAAATATTACACCAACCCAGTCCACAGGCAGAAAGCTAAATGTTTCCCTTGTATTGTTCACATTCATTGCAGGTGGTGTCACTGTCAGACTATGACTATGTCCAGGAGGTCACAAAGGAGGGTAGTAAGAAGTCTCCATCTCCAGGATATCCTCTGGTCTGTGTGACTCCATGCGACCCTCATTACCCTAAGTACTCTTCAATGAGGGAGCGGTGTGAGGAGGCCGGCATCAACCAGACTTCCATCCACTTCAGCTGGGAAGTGGCAGCCCCCACAGACACCAGCGGGGCCCGCTCTCCCTTTGAGACAGTTACAGACAACACACCCTACACAACCGTCAACCACATGGTTTGTCCCTTATTTCTAAGATCTATTTATGGAAGACGCAATGTGTGCAATTTTTATTTATTTGTTTTTTCGATTAACAGTGTTGATATAGATAAGACATAAAGGAAATTTACAGCTACAATCTTATGAATGAACTATAGAGACTACATCTACTACATCTATTTTCTCATAATTAGAATTTGTATGGAATTCATGTCTTTTACATGCTAATTCTAACCTGGTAATTTGCCGCACAGGTCCTGGACAGTATCTATTTCAGCCGGCGCTTCCATGTGCGCTGTGTGGCTCAGGCCCGGGACAAGGCAGGGCATCTGGGTACCCCACTGAGAAGCAACATCGCTACCATCGGCACTGAGGGCTCCATATGCCACACCCCGGTAACCACTGGAACTGCCCGTGGGTTCCAGGCCCAGTCATTTATTGCCACACTCAAATACCTTGATGTCAAACACAAAGAGCATCCTAACAGGTTAGTATTAGAAGAGCACATACCCATTTCAGAGAATCCAAAACAGAATGATGTAACAAAATGCATTAGCATATAATGTAATTAGGTGGAAAATTGGTGTTTTTGGTACATGAATCATTAGCCTGGCAATTAACACTGTTTCTTATATGTCCTGTAGGATCCACATCTCAGTTCAGATTCCTCATCAGGATGGCATGCTTCCCCTAGTGTCCACTATGCCCCTGCACAATCTGCATTTCCTGCTCTCTGAGTCCATTTACCGCCAGCAGCACATCTGCTCAAATCTGGTCACCCTAAAAGACCTGAAGGGCATCTCTGGTGAGTGGCACTCCCTGCTGTGACAAAACCAGGGGCATCTCACAGCATGAAGGGCATTTAAGCAAACATACACTTTGCTTTAGTCTAGAATTTTGTATGAATAACAAATTATATTATTAGTGACTTTACATAATGTGTATTTTCCCACAACTATTAATATTACAATACAGGAATGTACTATAATATATATGAAGATTTGTTGAAGTAGTTTGCCTTCATGTGGTCTCTTCTCTTCAGAAACTGGCTTCCTGGATGATGTGTCCTATGACAGCATATCCCTGGGCCCTGGATATGATCGCCCCTATCAGTTCAACCCCAATGTTCGGGAGCCTAGAACTATCCAGCTGTACAAACACCTCAACTTGAAGAGCTGCATCTGGACCTTTGATGCCTACTACGATATGACTGAGCTCATTGATGTCTGCGGAGGATCAGTCACTGCCGACTTCCAGGTTAGGCCAATGTTTGTTTATGAAACCACAGTCAAAGTGTTCTGTTGATGATTTGTGCATGTGTTTTCAAATGTGACCTAGATTTTATATATAATAACCCACAAAAAAACAAATGCGTATAATTTTACTTTTGCTCCTTTCTGAGTTGCTTTTGTTCATTTTTATAGCCAAGATGGTGTCCAATATTATATAAGCAGTCCTATTTGAGATTGTTTAACAATTCAACATGGTTGAGGCATGTGTGTGATTTGTAGATATGCATCTTGCACAGTGATAATTAATATAAGCATCCATTACTAATCTGCATTAGCCTCCCGTAGCTCTAGGGAATAGTGTCATTTGACTTTTCCCTGAGCTGTTCCTTTGATCTTCAAATGCTTCCAAAAATGGATCTTGACTGAAACAAAAGAATAACTATGTCACTAACAGTTGATGGTGGGGTGTACATTTCTATTATTTCTTACCAGTACAAAACATGTCTTGTCATGATTGTTCACTTTAAAGCAACATTATGTAGCAAATTTATCATAAAACATTTTTAAATTGTGTTGATGCTCCACTGACTGTAATAGGGAGAATGGTGTCTCTGTCACTGCCACTCCATGCCGGAACGCTGACTGCAGCATGTAACTTTGGTGGAGCTGCATGAAATCCAAATCATATTTGTGTAAAATCCTATAATATTGCTCTACCTTGTCAGTCTGTTGTTCTTTCAGTCCAGATGTCAGTATCTTTTAGCTTGCCAACAGATGCATGTGTACAGCTTCCCATAAGATGGAGCTGAAAGTGCGATTTGTTTTTATGGTAGTGGCGGAACACTAAATTATACTTTTCACCTATAGAGGGAAAAAATATATAATATATAAAATATATAATGCTGCTTTAAATGTGCAAATTAAACTAGAGTTTTGTGAGCCCAGTCTTTCAAGTAGATCCATTCTGTCAGAGGATGCTAAAGCTAAGATCTGTTGGTCATATGTGTTGTGTGTTCCAGTTGAAAGAGCGTAATTTGCACTTAATTTGACTAGAATGTAGCCAGTTACCAAGTAGCAAGTAACCAAGTCACACTATACCTGCTGAGCCTGATTTGCTTATGGTACCATCAGCTGGTTGTTAATACATGGTGTGTGTCTGTGTGTGTGTGTGTGTTTCCCTGTTATTACAGGTCAGAGACTCAGCACAGTCCTTCCTGACGGTGCAGGTGCCTCTATATGTGTCATACATCTATGTGACGGCCCCTCGAGGCTGGGCATCCCTTGAGCACCACACTGAGATGGAGTTCTCCTTCTTTTATGACACTGTACTGTGGAGGACAGGTATGTGCCTCATACAGCAATTCAGACAAACACACACACACATACATGAACACATTTTCCATGCATTTCCTGTACTTTCCAACCTGTAAGCACCTACGAAACTAGTATTTTATTTACCAAGTAAAGTATATACAATTAATTGTTCTTGGTGCAAAATAAATAAGGACCAAAATAAATAAGATACCAAACCAATACCAAAGCCGATGAATCCATCAAAAACCTATAAACTCACAAAAATCTACAATTAAGAGTTAAGAGTCTTGCCCAGGGACTCTTACTGGTGTAGTGTGTTGAGCTTGTCCAGCCAGAGAATTAAACCCTATTCTGCCATGGGATAAAGATGATCGCTACATCAGCTCACACAAAATGAATATACTATACAGAACTGTTATCTTTCTGTATTTAATAACAGTCAGTGAAATTAAACATTCACTTCGACTTCGTAGGTATTAAATGTTGTGCACCATCATATTTCATATTTGTTCTTTTCAGGTATCCAGACAGACAGCGTGCTCTCAGCCAGACTTCAGATCATCAGAATCTTCATCAGGGAAGATGGAAGGCTTGTGATTGAGTTCAAAACACATGCTAAATTCAGAGGTACAAATGGACATGTTGTAATCTTCAGTAAATAAAAAAATCACACATATTAAGTAAAATATTACTAATAATATGTTATAAATAGTATTATGTTATAACAAAAAGTCAAATAGTTGAACAAGATTATTGTCAGTGTTCTCTAAAGCTCGCCAAACTTTACAACCTTGCAATAGATGAACATACTTGTGGTCAGAGTCTTGAGGGGTTTTCAGACTGCAGTCTTAAAAGTTTTCTAACAGATCAAATTAATTGTCTATATAAGAAATATCTACATAGAGAAACAAACCTTGTGGGGAGAAAAAAAGGATAGTAATTCAGTATAAAATCTGATGTGGGTGTATGTGAATGTAACAATTGCAGCAGCAAAGAGGGAGAAGCAGAAAAATGCACAGCAATTCCAGTTAAACAAATGATAATTAATAGGCTAATTGATTAGAGAACAAATTTTTAGTATTATGAATGCATCAACTGCTTAACCAAGTTCACATCTGGCTCACTGTAACAGTCTCATGCCTGTACATGTTCTACTAATCCAACCCTGTAGGTCAGTTTGTTCCTGAACATCACACTCTTCCTGGGCACAAGTCCCACTTGATGGCCCCAGACCACCTGGGCGGCATGGACTTTGACCTGCAGCTGGTCTGGAGCGCACAGACTTTTGATTCCCCCTACCAGCTGTGGAGGGCCACCAGCTCCTATAGCAGGTAGGCACTGCCGGTCCAGATTTTATTAGGTCATGCAGGTGTGTCCAGCTGATGCTGATGCTAAAGATGTATCTCTTTTGTGCCTCAGAAAAGACTATTCTGGAGAGTACACGGTGTTCCTGATCCCCTGCACAGTGCAACCCACTCAGCCATGGATCGACCCTGGAGACAAGCCCCTCTCCTGCACAGCCCACGCCCCTGAAAAGTATGTTGCAGCCATAAAGGACTAGAGACTGTTTGGTGGGAAAATTGTAGTCATTATTCACTATAAAAAGTGTTACAATATCTGTAAGGACCAGCCACATTTACAATACTGCTTATATATATTATATACCCATTAGATTACTAATTAATTATTTATATATATATAATAAGTCAGTAAAGTAGGCCCTTCCCCTTATCTCAGTGTGATGCTAGCCAGTACAGGCATCTCCTCCAAGCATGTTGAGCTGTCCCATGATGCTCTGTTAGCAGCAGTTTAAACATAAGTGGTTGGCTGGGTTCATGTGGCTCCCAACACTGGTGACATTGTGTGTTTCGGAGGTCCTAACTAATGGGTGGGAATTGGAAATTACTTTCTTTGTAAGTTGTAATTTTCTTCTGGTTCTCTTCTTGTCCACAGATTCCTGGTGCCCATTGCGTTCCAGCAAACAAACCGTCCTGTTCCTGTGGTCTACTCCCTCAACACTGAATTCCAGCTCTGCAACAATGAAAAGGTCTTCATGATGGACCCTGCCACTGCAGACATGTCCATGGCCGAGATGGACTACAAAGGAGCGTTCTCAATGGGTAACAGCATCTAATTCTGTTAGGAGGAACCAAAAGGGCTCATCTTAATTATTCCTATGTAGCCTGCCTGTTCACAAAATCCACAATGGACTACTTCAGGAGGCACAGCTGAAGGTTTTACCATGGCCTTCCCAGGTTCTTCACCTAAACAAGGGCTGACCAGGGGTGGCCAAACTTGTGTACACTACTATATTCTAGATAAACTAATGTAAAGCATTTCTGTATGAACCTTTTATAAGTCATTGTTTCCCTCTTTGTGTCATGTAGGCCAGACACTGTATGGCCGGGTGTTGTGGAACCCTGATCAGAACCTGAACTCTGCCTACAAGCTGCAGCTGGAGAAGGTGTATCTGTGCACGGGGCGAGATGGCTATGTGCCTTTCTTCGACCCAACAGGCACTTTGTATAACGAGGGAGCCCAATACGGCTGCATTCAGCCCAACAAGCACCTCAAACACCGCTTCCTGCTGCTGGTAGGTTCTTGCAAAACCCCCTCAGCTAAACCAGTCTGGGGAGTTTAGATTTGTGGTACATATGTTTTCAGTACAAAATGTGGGAAAAAAATGTTACTTTAATATTAATAGTAAAATGAGACATGTAGTTGCAGTGGGCCACATGTTGTTTTGATGAGGGGTCTTGGGCTTTTAAAGATTTCAATAGAACAGCATCAAATTTATTCTACAGGATCGGAAGCAACCGGATGTGTGTGATCGCTACTTCCATGATGTTCCATTTGAAGCCAACTTTGTAGCGGACATCCCCGAGCTGCAGTCCATGACTGGCATGCCCGGTGTGGACGGCTTCACCATGAAGGTCGATGCTCTCTATAAGGTCAGTGAACACAATAGAAGAGTCAAGTTATTAAATGATTCTCCAGCGTTACATTTCCATCCTGCCAAGTGCCAGTTTAAGAGCTTTCAGAACCTGTCCTTCAGGCATTCGCCTCAGTCTGCTTTTCTAAAGAGTGCCAGTGACTCTTTTCCATGTCTGCGGGGAACTTGGCCACTGTTCAATAATTCTGATTTTTGTTTTCTAAAGAAAGTTTGTGTTTGTCTGCTAAACCCAGATCTCACCTCCAGCAACACCAAACAGCCCAGTCATGTGCTGGTTTACCTTGGTTGGGATTGGTTGGAACTGCACTTTTCAGTTCTTCGTTTAGCACGTCAGTGCCTTTCCCAGTATTTCACAGCACAGTGTTTCTTACAGCTCCAGTTTCCTCCCCTCAATCAAGGGAACAATCAACCAGTCATGTCCCCTTCTAATCTGAAACATCAGTATCAGAGCCCACAAAGAGTTTTTTAGGATTGATATCGGCTCTATTAAGCCCTATTTGGATACCTTGTTAATGCAATTCTTTTTTTTATTATTATTTTTTTTTTTTATATATAAACATTAAAAAATACAATGAAAATAAATGATCAATGCACACACACAGTCCGCCACCTCCCTTGGTTTGGTCTGGAATGAACCTGGTCCATTATATCAGCTTCACTGACCATATAGGAGCAGTCTGTAGTTCTGTAATTACACACTGTAGTCATTCTGTTTCTCTGCATACTTTATTAGCCTCCTTTTATCCGGTTCTTCAGTGGTCAGGACCCCACAGAACAGGAGTAATTTGGGTGGGGGTTCATTCTCAGCACTGCAGTGACACTGACAGTGGTGGAGAGTTATTGTGTGCTGCGCTGGTGAGGCACTGCTGGATTTCGAACAGTCCACCAACCAGAAGTATCCCACCAGCAGTGTCCTTTTGGGCAGCATCTTGTGACCACTGATGAAGGACTAGAAGATGACCAACACAAACTGTGCAGCAACAGATGAGCTTCTGTCTCTGACTTTACATCTGCAAGGTGGACCAACTAGGTGTAAAAGAGTGGACAGTGAGTGGACTCAGTGAGTGTTTAACAACTCCAGCAGCACTGCTGTGTTTGATCCACTCGTACCAGAATGGCGGCTTGAAGTATGATTGTATTAGCTACAATACATCAGACCTGTACAATACTTGACCATGAAATCCCTGCATTACAGTGTTGGAAAATCCTGGATTTGGTGTGATCTGAATTTGAAAGCTGTTGGCTCAGGTAGAAATATGTTTCTCTCCACTAGGTGGAGGCAGGGCATCAGTGGTATCTCCAAGTGATCTACGTAATCGGGCCAGAGTCCATCTCCAGCCCCAGGATCCAGCGCTCGCTGACCTACCAGCTGAAGCGCGATCGCCGCGACCTGGTTGACCGATCGGGCCGCCTGACGCTGGACGAGTCACTCATCTACGACAACGAGGGTGACCAGGTGAAGAACGGCACCAACATGAAGACCCTGCGGCTGGAGGTGGAAGCCTCAGCCACCTTCAACCCCCAGATGGGGGGCTCTGTCGGGGGCGGCGTGGCCGCTTTCATCCTGCTGCTGCTGGTCCTCCTGACCTTCTGCCTGCTTTTCCGGAAGTGCAGGAGAAACGCTGGGAAGAAGAGACCCCCCAAGGCGGCTGAGGACTACCCGCTGAACACCAAGGTGGAGGTGTGCCTGGAACGTCTGGAAAAGAACCTCAACAGCAAGCACTGCACAGTGAGGAACGTCAACCTCCTCAACAAGAGCGCTGAGGCCTGCAAGGTCAACGGCGTCAAGGTCAAGCAGGTCAACCTGGAGGTCAAGCTTCACAACAATCTGAACGACGGCACTGAGGTCTGATCCGGCCACCTGTCCAAAACAAAAAGAACCCAAAAAATACAACAAAAAAAACATGAGTAGTATTTAATACGGAATTGGACGGAAATGCATATTTTCTATAGCAGTTTGTAAAAATGCAATGAGATATTGTTAATGTATTTTTATACGGCCATGAGCGAAAAAAGGGAAAAGTCTTGTTTGCCAGCTATGCAGTGTAAATCATTTCGCAACTGAGCTACCTCAGGAAGTTTGAAACTCGTAAATAGCGTCAGATATCATCAGATGAAATGCTTGGGTTTGCAGGTGCACATCTCCGGAATTATTTTATGCCTATATGCCAATATGCCTTTGTCATGGTAGTCGTGATACAGCAACCGGTGGTAGCTCAGCCACTTTACCACTTTGTTTGAATGCTCGAGTTTCTTTGCGTACTTTGATTTATCGATCTCAATGAAACCACTTTGAAAGTATTACATATATACACTGCTCGGACGGCGAGAATGATGTACATAATATCCTTTCTGAAGTGCAATTACGCGATGACGTAGTCGTCCTTCGTCGTCCATCCCTGGTTGTTTGCCTTGCTGTCATTTCTTGTTGCTTGGTCACCGTTGTGCTGATCTTTGTCAAGTGCGATTTTCTGAATCTCAATCCAAATACTAAGCATTGCATTGCATTATAAAACACCAGTACATGGCTGTGTTTCCTAGACAGCTTCTTGGAACACTCTTTTTTTATTGACTGAAGACTGAATTTATTGACTACTGTAGTAAATACATAACTGACTCTTTTTAAACACTGTAACACACTGTCAGGAAAAAGGGCACTGTACAGGTACATTGTTGGATATGGGCCCTTGGAAAGGTACAAAACAGTCAACTTAAGGTTCAGTTAGGTCTTGGGATGTGCGATATAGTCCTATATTTGAAGATAAATGGAAATCTGTCATTATTATTATCGGTTATATACTGAAATTGCATTAGCCTTAATAGATCAAAGTTAGATATCAGACATGCCCAGTGTTTGGCAACAAATAAGGTTAAATGCTGAAGGTGGCCTCTTATCTGTCTTAATTGTTCGCTTCTTATTGGAATTTCCATTCCACCTTAAATCCACCTTAAAACAAATGACAACTGAGAGTGCGCTCGTTTTTCTCGTAATGGAAAATATCAGTATAAAGTATTAAAATAATGTTTATGATATGAAATGGTTTATGATATTGGTATCGGGCATTAATATGAATTTTCAGCTATCGTAACAGCCCTCAAATCTCTCTATAAGAGTTCTAATTATGTCCTTAAATGAGTTTTAAAGGTACAGTATCCTCACAAAAAAAATAAAGAAAAAATAAGCCTGGAAAGTCTTAAAATATTAAAAACCTTTAAACAGTCCAAACAAATGATGTTTCTGAACTAAAGTTACTGTAAACATACCACTGAGGGTAACCATTCCAGTGACACTGTTTGTACTCTGAAAAGTACAGTGGCTTTTTTCTCTGGCAGTGCAGGAGGGTTAATATGCTGTGTTGTCGTTATTTTATACCATGTGTCTCTACTGTCACACTGTACCCTGATTTTGGATTTGTAATTGATGTACTGTACATACACGCTCCATTAGTGTCCAATGACAATGCTGACGAGAGATTAGCATCATATTATCTTGCTTTATGTTTTATGTTACTCTCATATTATCTGTCACATTTGGCACATTCTGTCATGAAATACTCCAGAGCAGATGTTTCTGTTTTTGATTTGTTTTTGTTTGTTTGTTTTTTTTGTCCTCAGTATTGTTTTTAAAAGACTCTGTTACATATCATGAGGTGCTCGTTTTAGAGAGACATGCTAGGTTACGGCCGCAGCCCCAGATCTCCATAGCACAGCGTGTCACGCGCAAATTATTTTTGAATTGTTTGAATACATTTGCTTACCTGGTCTGGACCTTATTTTATGGTTTGTACGATATTGCAGAATGCAGTGCCTATCGAAGTTTTGGAGAGAATATATTTTGGTGCTATCATCTGCGGGGAAAAAAATTAACGATGCTCTCGACATGATGCCTGTACTATGTGCCTTTTTAGTAATAAAAAAGACCTCTGTAAAAACATTGTCTCCAGCCTCTGAACTCTGAACTGAGCCTGGTTACATGTGACGTCTCACTACACTGCTGCATTTCTGTGGAATGAATTCTGTAATAAGGTGTAATACACTTCTCACAGCTTGCACCTATGAACAGCCTTATTAAACTGCCCTATTAACCCTTTCAGCTGCAGAGTCTGGACCAAATGTTGGTCCACACTCCAGTTCATCACTCTCATTACTACTTAACCTACATTAAAGTGTTGGCCAATAAGTCCTAAAGAGAGTTTAACAGGCTGAATACTGTGACTTAGAACACAATTGCGTGGGCATGGTCTGCAGGGTTAAAGGCTGGGAAGTTTTCCCCAGTCATTTTTACAGTATGTTTAAAGGATTCACAGTGATGTCAGAATCATATCAGTACCAACAGATAATTCATTAAAAATGCAGCTGTTTGAAAAATCATAATTTAAATACAGAAAGAATTAAATCCCCCTCTACCCCAAAAAAATAGAAATATTAAAAACATTAAAATCATTAGTCAAAATGTTAAATATTAAAATGATCATTACAATATGGTACAATAACAATAAAAAAAACTAAATATAATAAAATATTTCAAACATTAAACTCTTCATTAAAATCATCATTAAAAATATAGTTAGTATTTTAAATCCTGTCTTTGATAGGTTCATTTTGTTATTTCAGCCTGATGTTACCCTCCTTCACTTGCATCCATACTTATTCAAACCGCATATTGAGTCCTATTGACAAGCTACCAACTGCAAATTCAACAACTGGACTGGACTCTAGACCTCTTATCTTTTTAAGATATCATGACATAACAGGGAAACAGGCCAAACCTGACCATTTAACTGCTTATTGGACACCTGTCCAATTACTTTTGAGTCTGTGGAAATTGCATTATAAAGGGAGGGATTATATCAAAATATCAGTAATGCAGTATCACATTTTGATCGGTTTATCTCAGATCTATTAAGGTGATGTACAGGTACAAGTACAAGAATTGTTTCACCTGACTGTAAGTCTGGACAGAATTTATAGAGACTTTATTAGATGAGCAGTCAGCTCGAAGCCTGTTTATCACTCATAGGGATGGTCTTCATGTAAAAAAAAAAAAGGATGAACTTGCATGCAGAGCAGCATCAGACGTGCAGGCTGTGTGCTCAGGGGAAAGCTTATCTCAGCTCTGAATGTCACCTTTTGACGTCTTCAGCTGCTGCAGTAAATCTACTGCATTTGCTTCTGTTATCTTCATTGGATGAATTAACCGCCTCCCAAGTGGTTGGAGCAACCAAGAGCATTTCTTATTACAAGGATTCCTCAGAGCTCTACTTGATAAACAAATACAAAAAATGAAGAAAGCCAGGGGTGATGCCACGTGCCCCAGGGAGGTAGGGCTCACCAGTCTAATCCACAAAATCCTAGTGTGGCTGCGTATTTTCATGTTAATCAAGCAGAAGCTCACCTGACTCTTCTCATTCTAGTGTGTGAAGGTCCTGGATTGGCCACAATGGCCCTCCTCCTGTCGGTCTACCTTTCTGCAGGTTTCAACTCCAAACCAACTCTAACACTCCATTCAGCCAAATCGAGGCCTTCTGAAGCCAGTAGTTAGTAGTTAGAAAATAAGGGTTGGATGCAAAGCCTTACTGGTGGGTTTGATAGATTTCTGAGACAAATATATAAATAAAATTGTTGGCATGTTTTTGCTGAGATGGGATTGGTGACAGTCTGGAAAGTCCAATGTTTGTTAGCAATGTTAGCCTTACATCTTTCATTGTTAACGAAGAAACCACACATCGGATATCAAACATGTCTTGGCTGATGAACTGCATCTGGGGTCAGTGATCAGTCCTGTTCACTTGATTTTTATAGCATGATTCAACGACTGTCCCTTTCTGTTGTCTGGGTTTTTAAATATTTGAAATCAATTCTTTTGTAAGTCCATCTGTACATCTGTACTGTACTGTTCAAAAATGGGTTTATTAAAGGCAGTGGAGGCTCAAATGGAACGGATCTTTGCCTGTTTACAGGGTTCTTTGCATTGGTGGAACCCTTTCCGTAGATGGTTCAATATTGAACCTTTCAAAAAGCATCAATATGAGTCAGGGAGGTCTTTTTGCTCTGTGTGTACAGATTCAGCAGACAGACTTCAGGCTGCAAGACTGGTTTGGCTTCAGTAGCGCCAGCGTTCCAGCAGCGGTGTGGCCTGTTGTGATCACTGTGAGCATTTACGTTCTGGCTCCATCCCTTGATTCCATGTGTCAGGGGTGAGCTCTGGGGACTGGAGCTGATTTGTGGAGGCGAGGGCAAACCTACAACTAGTAACTGAGCCCTGCGTTTTGGAACTGGGTCATTCCAGTGTGCTCCGCTGTGCTATTTTTCTTATCCATTGGGTGCACTGCTGTGTTTCTGCGGACTGAAATCTTTCCCATTCAGATCTCCTCATTAGTCGGTTTTCTCCAGCTCTTTTGGACTGCTGGCTTCTGTGCACTTAGATGGAAATGTTCTGAATGGAAGACGGAGGATAAAGTGGGTTTGTAGCGATACACTGCGGTTCTGTTCTCGCCTCATTGTTCGTCTTTTCTCAAGAGGCTCTTTTCTCAACCCACACCTCCCTCCTACCCGGCCTGTGGATTCCAATAATCCTCTCTCTCTCTCTCTCGCTCTCTTTCTTGCTTCTTCCTCACAGAGCTGAGACCAGCTGCTAACAGAGCTTCAAACCCATCATGATAACAGAGGTCAGAAGTAAAACACAGTTTCTTCTTGGATGGTTGATTCAGTGGCTTCTTTTCATTGAGGTTCCCAAAGTAAAGTGAGCATTTACTTACATTTACATTTACATTTAAGGCATTTAACAGACGCTTATATCCAGAGTGACTTACCCAACTTTACCCAAGAAAAACCTCAGCTAGTTTCAATAGACTAATAATTCAAAGATACCTCTAAGTTTAGACTCTACTAAACACAAGTCAATAAGGTGACCACTCTACTATTCGCCCAAGTATTCTCGGAAGAAGAGGGTCTTCAGTCTGCGTTTGAAGACAGCAAGTGACTCTGCTGTTCGGACACCCAGGGGAAGCTCGTTCCACCACTTTGGTGCAGGACAGACAAAAGCCTGGACGCTTGTCTTCCATGGATTTTGAGGGATGGCGGGTCGAGCCAAGCTGTACTTGAAGCTGGAAGGACTCTTGGTGCGGATCGGCTTTTGACCATTGCCATCAAGTACGGAGGGGCTGGGCCGTTCTTGGTTTTGTAGTTCAGCAGCAAGGTGTTGAATCTGATGCGGGATTCAGCTACAGGAAGCCATAGAAGAGAGCGCAGCAGTGGAGTGACATGTCTGAATTTAGAAACGTTGAAGACGACCCGTGCCGCTGCATTCTGGATAAGCTGCAGGGGCCTGATGGTGCGCAGAGGGAGACCAGCCAGAAGAGAGTTGCAGTGGTCAAGTCTTGAAGTGACGAGAGACTGAACGAGCACCTGGGTGGCCTCTCTAGAGAGGAAGGATCGAATTTTCCGGATGTTGTGCAGGAGAAATCTGCATTACCGAGTTACATTTGCAACATGACCTGAGAACGATAACCAATCATCCATAACTACACCAAGGCTTTGAGCTTCTGTAGAAGGAGTGACCAGTAAGTTCTCAAATGAGATGACCAGATCGTTTTGAAGTCCAGCAGTTCCCGGGATGTACAGCAGCTCTGTCTTGCTGGGGTTAAGTTTGAGGTGGTTTATACTGTACATATCCCAAATAGGGCAATAACACAGCTAGATCCATAGGTATTTGGACATTGACACATTTGTTACCATCCAAATACTTGACCTGGCTGTATCTAGGGGAAATGGGGCACAACATTTTCATATTTTCAAAAATTTACAGTTCACTTTCAGCCAGACTGTATTTTACACAAGCAACCTACACATCTCCATCACCTACTGTTTATTAGAGGTGGCAAATCCAGGCCCAGAAAGTAAAAATCTATCTCAGGATGGCTCTGCTGCTGCTCAGCATTCAGCAGGGCCATCCAGGCAGTTGAACCAAAATCCTGGAAATGATTTTTTATTTGGATTTGCATATTCTAAACAATTTAACCTTAAGTAAAGTTTTGCTATGAAATTATATGTACAAAATATACATATATTATAGGATAAAGAGGTCAGCGGTGTAACCCGACACTGAATGGTGCAGATGCTGTCACCAACACATCACAAGGAACCCTTTGACCTTTTTTAGGCCACCTCTGATGCCCCATGCAGCGAAAGTGAACAGCGAACTCAGTTCAATTCAGTGTTCAATACAATACATAAATACATGAGTGCTGTAGATGAGCCTCAGCAGAGTCAGAGGAGTCACTCTGTATTGAGGTAGAAGGCCGCCTGCAGGCACAGCGGATCCTCATTAAGCCCAATGCAATCACTGCACACTTCCATTCACTCCTCTTCCCTTCCTGTCGACCTATATCTGTAGCTATTATCAGACAGCTCTCATCACATCTGCAGAAGCACTCACTGCTTAACCTACATTGCTCTGTACTCCAGCATATATGAAACACCTCCTGCAGTCTAACTCCTGCAGTCCAACTCCAGCAGTCTAACTCATGCAGTCCAACTCCTGTAGTCCAAGTCCAGCCGTCCAACTCCAGCAGTCTAACTCATTCAGTCTAACTCATGCAGTCTAACTCCTGCAGTCCAAGTCCAGCAGTCTAACTCATGCAGTCTAACTCCTCCAGTCCAACTCCAGCAGTCTAACTCCAGCAGTCCAACTCCTGCAGTCCAACTCCTGCAGTCTAACTCCTGCAGTCTAACTCCTGAACTCCAACTCCTGCAGTCAAACTCCTGCAGTCAAACTCCTGCAGTCTAACTCCAGCAGTCCAACTCAGGTTATAAAATGGTAAAACAATAAAAACGATGACCTTTTGGTACCTAATCCCCAACAAACATCATAAACAGCTCTTTCATTTTCATTGTCATAATTTCCCCAGTCATCTGGCTGTCACCTGCTCTACAGGGTGGGTCACTGTTCTCTGTGAGTTGTTAAGGACAATCTGTCCATAAATGAGATTAGAATTCAGCTCAAAACCTGATCTGTGTTTTTTTGTAAGCTCCTTTGAATTGCCGTCTTAAAGTCAAGGGTTTTAGAGGAGGCTGCTGATTTACAAACCAGAAATCCTATAGATTTTTTAAAGATTTAGACAAAGCCTACACAAAACCCTAGCTAGTTCCACGGCTCATTACCCCGAGACCAAAACAAAGAGTTTAAGTCCAACTGCTAAACCTGAAATCCCATAGATCTTTAGGGAGATTTAAGCTCCACTCAAAAAGCCTACTTGCAGGAGCTAACCAGCAACCCACTATACACTATACATTATACACTAGACAGCCATCCCTGCCAACTGTGATCTATGATCACAATCTATGATCTAATTGTGATGTTTGTGAATTGACTATATCAGGTTAAGACTGGTGTGTGTGTGGGGGGGGCTTTGAAGATTTAAATGCTGTGACTTGCTCACTTATAGTGTAGTTCAGTGGCTCCTTCAGTCCCCTCTGAAAGAGTGCTCTCGAAAACAGACCTGTTCATTAGTCAAGTCAAGTCAGATTTATTTGTATAGCGCTTTTTACAACTGTTGTCGTCACAAAGCAGCTTTACATAATTAGTACTTAATAAAGGACAGAGACAGAGAAGAAAGAAGAAATAACATGAAGGATCAAAGACCCCCCGTGAGCAAGCCAACGGCGACAGTGGCAAGGAAAAACTCTCTCAGAGCTGGAGGAAGAAACCTTGGGAGGAACCAAGACTCACAAGGGGGACCCGATCCATCCTCCTCTGGCCAGACTATTTAAACATTATTGATAAAAATTACTAAACCAGATACAACAGAAAGTTAATGGTGGTGATATTAATAGTGGCAGACAGTCACGAGTCCATCTAGGTTACAACACGGCCACCAAACAGGCAGCAGGGGCAGGCGGGAGAGCCGCCGGTCCGCCATGGGTGGTGGGGGGGGCCCGCTCTCCGGACTAGTAGGTGGCAGCTGGTTTGACACAGGTAGAGGGGACCTCAGGGGGCAATCTTCTAGCAGGTCGGGCTGGGTGGCCATTTACTCGGAGAAGGTAAAAAGAGAAAGAGAAAGTTAGTTCTTAGAGGAATTTTATGGAGGGCAGAGAATGTTGAGCATCAGCATCAGAGTGTGTCTGATGACTCCGGCAGGTCTGATTATAACAGCCTAATTAAAAGGAGAGAGCCAGAAGGTAACACGGACACGGGTGCACTCTGAAAACACCAGCATCTATCTGCTCCACCGTCAACAAACCTGAGTGATCGCGTGTAAGCAGCGAGACAACAGCTCCAGCATCTCAGTGTACTACAATTCCCTGGGTCCGCGAACCCAATTCATTACAGAGACACAACAAGATCAGACCTTTAAATGAGACACAGCAAATCTCCAAGGGACTAATAGACCACGTTTACACCTGGTCCCTTCATGCTTCTGGAGTATCAGGATTATATCCCAAGACACACTTATGACCCCCTTTACACCTGGTCAATTCATGTGGATTGTATCCTGATAAGATTTTAGGTAGTCAGGTAGTCAAATGCGTCTTAGGTTAGTCAGACTGCAATCCGATTGCTGTGTGGGACAGAATATGCTAATTCACTTGTTGTGTGGCAGTAATTACTGGTGTTTCGGTTGTACTGGGAGGAGTTTTGGTTGTCGAATGCGGCTTGGAGAGTTTAATCATTAATTAATCATCATTTATCTTATTACTCTTACCATTACTTACTTTTATCAATAATTTATAAATAATTCTGACCAGAGGACGATGGTCCTCCTTCTGAGCCTTGGTTCCTCCCAAGGCTTCTTCCTCCAGCTCTTAGGGAGTTTTCCCCTGCCACTTTGGCCTTTGTCTTGCTCACTGGGGGTCACTGTCCTCTTACTTACTAATTCTTTGCATTGGTTGCTGCTGGTTGTTTTCAAGCTCTGGAAATCCTGCACCAAGCAACGACCCCACAGCAGCACAGTCATGTGATGTGCCCCAGTCCTCCAGTCTCCCAGTTGTGGCCTCATTAGTAGCTTGTGCAACACCTGTACACAGACTTCATGTTTCTTCCTTCTTTAGTGTAGTTCAAGACATAATGAGAGTGCTGAATTGTGAACTTAATGGTGTGAACTGAACAGAGTCGAATCATGGGTTTATGATTTGACCCATGACGTTGTTTACTACACTGCCATGTCCTACAAACAGAATACTTGTACTTGTACTCAATTACAGCTCCAAGAGGGCATGTAACTCCTTGTGTTTTCATTTGGAGCTAGTACTCGCTACAAATCTCAAAGGAAGCTGGGATTCTTCTCAGTTTCTTGTGCCGATCAGTCGAGTTCTTGTGCATTAAAACCTTCTGCTAAATTCATATCAGTGGAAAAAACACATCCCCAAACCAAAAGTACCGGTGTGTTTAAATGCAGGTACTTTTTGACTCCACACTTCCACTTTCAGTTCAGAATTTGGCAAAGTACCCACATTTTTACAGGGGGGGATTCCACTGATCAGAATCTGAATTCCCGCATAAATAAACAGTCCAGCGGTTCAGATATCATTCAGAGTGGTTAAACATCAGAAGCCAGTGAAGGGGAATGGGACAAGACACCTGAAAAGTGCAATGCATCTAAAACCTAACTATTTATTAAAGTTATTATCATTGATTATTTATTTATTTATTTATTTTTTACCATCATCAGAAAGCTGGTCTGGGAGGACCTCCTGCCCTGCACATTTCTGTGGTTAACTGTGTTAACTGATTATCTGGAGCAGGCGTGTTGAGATCAGACACAGAAACATTATTCAGTCACACAAATATGAGTGTGTTTACATCTCAGATGAGGAACTGTGAACTGTGAAATTCCCCTGTAAGCACTTTAAGCACAAGTGATCGTCTCCGGCAGAGGTCGCTGTAGCCTCAGCTTCAGAGTGAAGAATGGTAGAGTAGGACCCTCCTCATCAGGGAGTTGTTGGAGGAGACTTATTGTGAAGATCATGTGATCATCTCCCCTGTATTATGTAATCCTGAGCCAGATTGGATGACCTGATTATGCAGGGATGTTAACTGAGTGCTGAACTGCTGCCCTGTGTGTGGGTGCACCTCAGCGTGGGGCAGGTAGGCTGGGCTATTAAACTACTACTGGACAGTACATTAACCAGCAGAAACGCGGAAAATTAGCTAATCTCGCTTATCTGCGGGCTATTGCTGGGTGTGATGAGTATTGTCCAGAAAGTAAAAATCCACCCCAAGCTTTTGTTCCAACTGCCAGGGCTGGTCAGCAGCAGATTTTTACTTTCTGGACCCGAACTCACCACCTCTGGCTGTATTGTGGCTCATAGTGCTGACAGACATCGACGAGTTGCCTCGGCCGAAGCCCGGGCTTGATTGTCAGACAGCTGTGAAGAACGGCTTTGAACGAATTTCAATCGACTCTTTTTAATGAATCAATGGAACCGATTCCTTACTCTGACTGAATGGAAGTGCTCTTGTGGGTGTTTCCACGTTATGGTGCCATAGAAATCGTGTTAAACAAACCTCATGAACAGTTCAGAATCTCGTTTAAAAAAGTTTCCTGGCCGTGTTTTAAATAATAAATAAGGATTGAGACACAGGACTGAGTTTGTGTGCTGGCATAGGAATCAGCAGCTACATATACTGTGGGGAACTGCCATTCTTGGCATTAAGGAACACTGGGCCTCGTTCATCCATGTTTTTATTAAGAATTTCTTCAGATTTATTCTTTAAAAAAAGGTGTAATAAAAAAAGTTAGATTTATGGTGTGTTTTTAAATCGTTAAAGTGTTTTAGCTGTGCTCTTTTAATGATAAGATAAGAAAGCTGTGGCCAATGCCAAAATCTTTAAAGTGGCATTGAAGAACCAATGTCTCTCAAGATTTACGTAATTTGTATTTATTATAAGAAATTAATTTAATTCTATCATTTGTTGTGCCGTCAAATGGACCTTGTGGGTTCATCCACAATATAAGTGAAAAAAAATTTATATTATTTTTTTTATTCAGTATATTTCATAGCGGTTGAGTGAATTGTCGGAGAAGTGACTAAAATGTACATATTTAATAACCTATAATGTATCAATTATTAAGGAAGTTTCAAACATGTGATGTTTAATAGACATTAATGCAAAATGAATGGGATTTTGGAAGTCACTCACTACTTTCATGAATATATTTCCATGTAAATGTAGTAATACTGGGCGGCAAATATTAATATTTTGCTTTGAATTTATGAAAAACAAATATATATATATATATATATATATATATATATATATATATATATATATATATATATATTTGACATATATTTAAAATACACCCCACTACAAAATACATTTCACACACTACAATGTATTTCAGACATTTCATTTCCTATACCAAATATATAATATAATACATTTATTTTACAATATATGGGGAAATATTAAACACAGATATGTAGAATATCTTAAAGTATGAGTAAATATGTTTTTAACATGACACAGATACACCAGTAAATTGTGTTACTACTCTTGTGTGATACTAAATATGTAGAGCACAGCACACTAGACTACTCTACATATTTATTGCATTTAACTATAAGTACAGTAGCTTTGTTAGTACAGTAACTCAGCTGGACTTAAATCACCCCGTCTTATACACACATTTGCACAAGCACATATTTGTATAGTTTTGTATTTATTGCTTTTATTGTCTTTGTCATCATTGTCTCTGCACCCTGTCTATTGTCCTCCTAAGAGTTCCACTACTTGAGATGAACTACAACGTGTGAGGCTGCACCTCACTAGCAATCACTGCGCACGGAAATGACTCCGCGAATCAGACGCTCGATTCATTGAAACGTCAGGTTCGGCAGAATCGGTTCGTTAAGCGGATTCGAACTTCCCACCACTATCAGACAGGCGCGTTGGGCAACAACAGAAACCTCCCACTTCTCTCCGCGGAGAGTCACGAGAGTTGGAAGTTTTTTTGGCCGAGGCGGGAGGGGAGCGCCACGGGGGGAGCGCGGAATGACCGAAAGAGTCAAGTTTACTCATAAAACTCGACCGCAGGTTTGGACTGAGTAACGTCTCGGTGCTAGGAGGTGTCCGGAGCAGCGAGGCGGTTTAGCGCGCTAGCTAGCTGGCTGGCTAACTGTGAAAGGGGAAGTCAGTGGCGGGGGAGGTGTTTTCTTCTTCCACTCTGAGAGGACGGAGAGTTTGCTGGCTTGCAGTTCAGGCTTGAGCTTCACCAACACACCCACTTTTTTTTTGGTCCGGTTTCGCTGTTCGTTTCGGAGAGAAATAGCTACGACGGCCACCGTACACGGAGCCAGCGGCTTTCTGGGGACTGGGTGACCGTTATCGGAGCAGCGCTCGCGCTGTTAGCCTGCTAGCCGAACCGCTCGGAGTAACACCTCGGTCTCGTTAGCTGGCTGCTAGCGTTGGTAGCTAAACGTACGGTGGAAATTATAGGCAGGGCTACACTGGTTAGTAAAACACTTGGTCTCGCTACTGGAGCAGAGAAGCGGTTTAGCTAACGGGAACTGGCTGGACTGGATTTGGCGCTCCGGAGGAAATCTGAGGGGCCGCGATGGCACTGAAGTGACCGCTGGAGCAATGCGGGGCGAGCAGGCGGAGATGAGCTGCTAGAAGTTTGTGGGTCGTGTTTTGTGATTTGAGCTCTTCTGTACTGCTCCTTTTTGGGAAGGCAGACTCGTAGGGGGAAGGATGAAGAAGTTTTCGCGAATGCCGAAGTCTGAGAGCGGGGGACTCGGAGGGTCCTCTGGCTCTGGATCCGGTGCCGGAGGCAGCAACTTTATCGGGAGGGTGTTCGCTATCGGGAGATACCAGGTCACCGTGGATGAGCTGATTGCTGAAGGTATGAATAATGAGTGGTTTGCTTTCATTATCTGCTAAAGTCTCAAGAGCATGCTTCCCAGAAAGCCCTGTTCTTTTGCCTGCCTCTTAGGTTGGCTCTGTGGTTTTGCCTCAAGCCATTCAACACCCCCCCCCCCCTCAGCCCCACACACACTTAAGACAAGGACCGAAACAACAGGATGGCCACATACTGTTATGACCAAGGCCAAGGTTAGTGTAAGTCTTCCAGGATGCTTTCCTTTTTTTTGGCCTGAACTAGGTGGTGTCTAGTGTTAATAATCTGTTGCGTGAGAGATAAGACAGTGAGAAGTATGGAGTTGAAATCTGTGAACTCCCTACTTCTAACGGACCAATAAAGGAACTGAAACTCTTGCGTCTCACACAAGTTAAGACACTGTAGCCAACATGATCCTAAAGTACTCTGAGCAAAGCATCCTGGAGGACTTACACTGACCCTGGTCTGGGACAAAACAGTATGTGGCCATCCTGTTGTTTCAGTCCTCCGCACGTCAGCTGTAGCAAGAGCAAGGGGTTCACACAAGCAAGCACAGTCATCGCAGGCCTCCCAAGGATGCCCCATTTCCGCAAGGCTTTTGGATGAAGCCAGATGTACACCACCCTTGAGATTACTCAGTTGTCATTCCAGGTCACAAAGTTGACAGTTTCCCGACCCCTCTATCTCTTACATTTAAAGGTGTAAATGTAAATGACCTCTGTTCTGATTGGTCATCCTGTGTTTGGACCTTGTTCCAAAAGCAGCCCTGGTTTAAACGCTTCTTATTAAAACTGTGATCTCCAACCCTCCACATGGAGGGCTACCTTCTTGCTGGTTCTAACTCCAACCAGTCCAGCACACCCCATTCAGCCAGTCGAGGACTTTTGAAGGCAGTAATTAGTTGACTGAGGTGGGGTGGATTATAGTTGGATCTAAAGTCTGTGGGAAGGTAGGTCTCAAGCAGCAGGGTTGGAGACTGCCGTCTTAAAGCTTCAGTGTGAATGGATGGTAAAACTGCTGTAGATTGAATAGCACATAAAAACCCAATAAATTCAGAAGTTTCCTTTCAAGGAGGTGACAGAACATTTAGTCACCTTAATGTTGTTGATTATTGTATTGTTGGGTTTTTATGATATGTTATAAGCTGTGTAATGAGTCTGAAAGATCCTGACTAAAAAAAGCAGGGATGTAATAGTTTTGAAACTGAATCTCTGACGCATTGCTTTTAATGTACATTGTCTTTTTGCCTGCCCCTTCGCAGTGTGTCTTACCTGACCATATTTTTCTGTTATTGAGAATTCTACTATTTGTTTTAGTGATCATATTTTATGTCTTCTCTTGCTTGTCCCTAATTGCAACTGATTGCTTGGGACAAACATTTCCTTGCTTGGAAAAGTACTTTCTGACTTTTCCACCTAAACTTTTCACCATGGCTTTAAAGAATGCAAACTGTTGGGCATACACTTGCATTCACTCAGGCAGCCTGTTCTTGCTAAATCTGACATGCAGATCATGCTCTTATCTGCGCTTGTATTTTGTGCAGTACAAGCAGCAACGTTTTCCTTTCTGAGAAATATGTCATGATTCGTTCTGTGTCTGTTTCCAGCTGAAGGGTCTCTACAGCTGGAAGTTGCTGACTGGACAAAATTGCGTAATTTTGCTGCCGGTGCAGAAGTTTAACTGCACAAACAACTGTGCGTTTTGGATGGACCTCAGAGTTCCCTTTTCTCATGTCTTGCCCCCCTTAATGCCCTTACTTAGTTAAGAGGGAAGTTGGAAACAGTCATTAGGATGCGGTTTATGTGGTCATAACAAGGCATGACTGACTGTCTTCTCAGAAAGTCAGCGTTGTGTTTTACTTGATTGTATGTTGTCTTGACAACAGACATGTCACTGTGTCCTATCTGCGTCCAGGTATCTGTTGGGTTTGTCACAGGATTGTTGATCTTTGCTTGATCTTTATATTCACAATATCTAAGTAAAACCAAGTCAGCTTGGTAATTCAGCATCAGATAAGCTTTAAAGAAGTGGTTTGTCAGTTCAGCCTAAAAAAAATATTTACATGAGCAATATATAATAAGCAATTTAATTTAGTTTTATTCAACTCAAACAAATACTTGGTTTTCATGAACAAAAGCATTTTACATTCATTCAAGCTTCAGATCCTCTATCCTTTTCCGCTTTTTGTAGTGTACCCTTATGCACCCTCTCCTTCCTTCATGCGTAAATGTTTTTATTAACTATAGTGAAAACTATCCTGTGAAGCCATAGATTAAAACACTTGCCTGTGTATGTCCCCCTTGTGCCACTAAAACAGCTTTCACTTGTCGAGGAATGTACTACACAAGATGTTTTCAGCTTTTTGTGTTATAGTAGCTCTTCTGTGGGGTCAGACCAGAAAATTTACCCTTCGCTTCTCAGTGGCCAGTCCACTGGTTGCCCTTTCCTGGACCATTTTTGGTAGGTGTTAGTCACTACATACCAGGAACAACCCACAAGACCTGCCGTTTTGGAGATGTCCTGGCTCAGTCGTGTAGCCATCACCCTGTGGATCTTGTCAAAGTTGCTTAGTTCCTATTGTTCCTTCTTCCAATAAATCAACTTCAAGAACCCTTGCTTCTTGACACATGCTGTTATAACAAAAAAAATCAATGTTTGCCTATTGTTATGGCTGATTGCTGTACCTTTTCAGTGTTTCACAGACTAGTAGGACTCTTTCAGCTTAAATGTCGCACGTGGGAACCGTCCAGCTGTGCCCTGACAGTCATTCCAAAGTTGTGGTAACCTTTTGCAATTAGTGCTCTTAATTGTGAATGGACAGTCTGGTAATTTGACTCTGTGGCCTTGCCAAGGCCGCATGGAAAAGCACATCTACATTATCTGCATGCCACACTGGAGATGAATGGGTGGATTGTGGGCCTCTTTTGTTGTCTTGTTCTAGCACCCTATAAAAGAATGCTGGTACGATGCAGCACGCAGCCCCGTGATGGAGGTCACTTCCTTTGTGTTTGCTCATTGAGCCTGACTGTTTTTGCTTTTCTTTATGACTGTCGGACCCCTCTGTGTTATTCCGAATGAATTATTTCAGCCAATTCATTAGAGGCGAGGGGAGAGAGGCAGTTGGCAAAGTCTGGGATGACATTTGGATAAGAGGCTGTAGATAAGAGGGGGGGACTGTTTGCCACAGTTTGTCCTCTTTACAGTAGCTCTCACAGAGCCACAATGTTTGAGTGTAATGTAATGAAGCAATTAGGCTTTTTTTGTTTTGAGCATTTTGAGCTCACCATTTGAGCTGAGGTTGGGATAAGCAGAACCTCATGGTTATGCCTTTGTTTTTTAGTTCAGCCATTTAGTATTGGTGTGTATTCTTACCTTTAAGGAGGCATTAAGGCATTATTGTTCTATGTTGTTATAGTTACTGTCTCTCACGTTCAGCAGATTAGTCAGCTTGTAGGATAGGCCTAATCGTCTTAGTATGTGGATTGAGTATGGTATATGCACAAGCTAACATGTTTGTGCTCTGTGCTGCCCTGTTGTCAAAGTGATAAAGTAGTAGGCCATTTTGGTCAGCGGTGAACTCAGCAGTGGGGAGGATATTGCAGCATTGTTGAGCTGACCTTGAATGCGCTCGGAGCGGAGGTGTCTCCCCGCTCACTGAGCATGTGCTGGAGGAATGTCAAAGCTGACGAGCTCAAAGTCACTCTCACTCCCTTATCTTGCTTCAAACGGGCCGCTCTGCTCTGGGGGCTGTGTGTCCCAGTGATGAGCGAGCATGTGTGTATGTGTGCGGCATATTTCAGAGATTTGATGGATCCCACACCCAAGCCCTTCTGTGCACCGCTTTATGGATCGGAGCATCCCTTCTTAGTGTAATATCCTCTTTCTTCAACTCATCTGGGGTTTGTTTACGGTGTGCTGTTGTGTTTCTTATGCAATAGGGATTTAAAGTAAGGTCTGGTTCAGAGTCCTGTTTGCACACCTGGCACCTTACTCATAGAGGCCTGGGAGAGATAGGAGTCCTTGTTTTAGAGCTGTGTTCTATTACAATGTAGAAGAAATACTTTCTCTACTTTTTCTATTTAAAAAAAAAAAAGTACAACACAATTAATGTCTTAGTAACTGTAATAACTGGATAATGTACTTAACCTTATTAACTCAGGAAGCTGCATCTGTCAGAGGTAATGCTATTTTCTATGATGCCAGTATTGTCTGTGCGCTCAAGATGTATTGTAGCCCAATACAAAATGTAATATAGCAATTTGTAGACAGCAAATGAATAGACCAATTGCTTCCTTGCTCATGAACGCAGTCTTGAATAGATTTGTTTATATGTGCTCTATAATCATTCCAGGCTGGAAAAAGAGCCTCTGAGAGTTCCCATATGTCTGGCCAGTGATACCAAGGCATAACCTTCACCTTGAGCAGTCCTGTGGAAACCACTGAATTCATATTTGGTAAAGTTGTAAATTGAAGACCTATTGAAGACCTAATTAGCCATTGGTGGTCCAAACTAATCAGTGTGTTGTTGTTGTTGTTTTTTTTAAAGACGAATAAGTCCTACCACTTGTCTTTTCATACAAGTGAGGAAATGTTAGTTGTGTAATCAGACAATAAGGGGGGGCATAATCAAGAATTAAGGTGATTGTGAAAAAATGTCAACATGGTGCATAAGACAAGATGTGTTTTCTGGACCTGACCGTGAGAATCTAAATTGTGCAGTGACACACACGCGCACACAGTCTTTTGAGAAAATGGGAAAGTAGGTTGTTTAAGACTCTTCTAGTTCCAGGGAGGTTGCCATGTTGCACTGTGTGTCCGTTTAGGAGTGGCGCTTAAGTGATTTTATGTCAAAACACAAGTACTCTCAGGTTGCAGGCCTTATTCCCTCTGTCTAATCTAGAATGAGACCTGCTTAATCTGTTTGGGAGGAAAGTTGGTTTTTCAGCCGGGGGGGGCATTGCAATATATACTGTGGTATTAAAATATACAGGGATTTCCCCCAGATTTTATTATATTAATAATGCACTCCGTGTATCCACGATTGGGAGTAAAATACCTGATGTTGAGTAGATAATATCTGCTTCTGGTAGATATGTCTTGGAAAATGAGAACAGTGTATGTTTTGTTTTTTTTCTTTTTGTATCAAATGTGACCTCGCCTGCCCACATTGTGAGGACTGTGCTAAAATTATATTGTGCAGCTCTAATTAGAGGCACAAACTCCACAAGACGATGTCTTGAAGTATCTGGCACCAAGACATTAGCAGCAGATCCTGTAAATTGTGAGATGGGGCCATGGTGGATGTCATCAATAAACTGTAGATGCCAATGACCCTTGCACTGGTTCACCAGTTGTCCTTTGTTGACCCACTTTTAGTAAGTACTGAGCTCTGCATACCAGAAAACCCCTACAAGACCAGCCTAATGTTTTGGAGATGCTCTCACCCAGTCATGTAGCCGTTGTTAAAGTTTCTCAGATTCTTATGCTTGCCTATTTTTTCCTGCTTTTAATAAGTCACCTTCAAGAACTGGGTATTCACTTGCTGATAACTCATCCCTTAACAGATACCACTGTAAATAAAGAAACCTTTGTCTTTCACCTTACCTGTCAGTGTGCTGATGTGCTAAATGATCAGTGTTTGAGTGAGTGTATAAACACACACACACAAACTGGGATATATAGTGCATAGGCAGTGCTCCTTGGGCAGGAAAATGTGCCTGATCAGCCAAAAGGGCAGCGTAGTCCTTATCTCCTGGTTCCATAACTACTACTCCACCTTGACTGCATCACTCTGTGTACATGAGCTGGTAGAAGCCCATCATTGGGTGGGCAACAATTATTTTGTTCTCCTCCTCTAAAAGAGTCATAAGCTGATGTCATGAAAAAAGGTACCAATCAGTTAAGACCAATGTGCTGTAACATCCCTGTTGGAAAAAGTTGTCTGCTGGCAGTCATTTGTGTTCAAAGGAGCTGGCTGAATATTAGTCAATATTGTTTCTGTTTCTTTATAATTTAATTAACTTATTTTCTTACTTTATTTTTTACAAGCACATCATGTAAGTTCCTAGTTGCCATCTAGATGGAAGGACCAAGGTCTTTGTAGTATACCACAAAGGGTGCAGAAGGATCAGATGTGTTTTTTTTTGTTTTGTTTTTTTTTGTCTTTACTTTTGCTTTTTTAAGGGGAAAACAGAACCTCAGAGTTAGAAAAAGGAGAATATAAATTATGGTTCCTTCATATGAATCCCGCTCACCCTGTGCAGACAGGCTTCATCGTTTTGTCAGATGTTCTGCACTCGTCAGTGCTGTAACTTCCCTTGCTGTAGGTCTATAAACATCAGATCATTTGGCTCAAGCAGTACATCTGTCTTCTGATATTCAGCGTAAGGCTCACAGCCAAGTAGTAGTAATGATCAAGCTATTTGACCAAATAAGTCAAACTCGGACATTAGTAGGCACTCTTTATCTCTCTGAACTGTATTTACTTAAAATAATTTAACTGTGGTGTCATCATAACTCAACATCACTTGTTTAATACTGCTTATCGCTATTGCTAGGCCATTGCTCTGTTTTTCTTAATTGTGGTGAGGTAATGCATTGTATAAATGTATCATCGGGCTCTCTTGCTTGGACTGATAGAATGCAGTCATGTAGATCATTCACATGACCTTCCCATGCTTGAGGTCCACAGTGATGCTAACCAGATGCTCTAGGGGGTTGTGATGCTAACCATTACGGACACCCCAGGCTCTATTAAAAAATGAACTCCGTTCAATCAGTCATGTCCTTAGTGACGTGGGTCATGTTTGCACACCACTGAAGAACTAAAACTTTGTTCTTCTTTTTAGGAACTGGCTCTCAGGAGTTTTATGTGGAAAAACTCAGATCGACTTACTGCACTCTCTGGAACTGTCTGTGGAATGTCCCACATGCTCACTTGATGTTTCTGCTAATTTGCCATTTACCTTTATTTTGAACTTTTGCTGATGATTTTCTCTTTAACAAACATGATGCAACACCTTCTCTTATATGGGTTTGTCTTTTCAGTATCCTTAATCTTGGGAAGGAGAGCAGCATGCTCAAGTTTATTAGTTAGATGGCTTTCTCATTTCTGGCTCCATCATTTTGCTTTCATGCATGAATTGTCTGGGGTTATGTAAGCTTATACATTGCAACAAATTATTATAACATTATATATATTAAATAGTATGATGTTATTTGGATGGAAATGTTTTATTTTATTTGTTTTTGTTTTCTTTCAGTTTATAGATATCACAATTTAAGTTTCTGTACCTGAACCTTTTAGTCTTTATTCCAGCTTAGTCTTGCTTGGCCTTTTTGCATAGTTCAACCTTTCTCCAAAAGATTTGGTGTAGGCACATGTTGTGCCAACAGTAGAATGACAACCTTTAGAAAAGTGTTCATCATAAGTTCATCATTAAGTCATCATTATGTTGTAACCCTGCAAATTATAGCAGTGTGAGCAATTAGCCTCATTATCTCCAGCAGGAGTTGAACCTATTGTTTTCTCACTGTAAGTCAGTGGGTAATTCGCTTTACACTTTATGCTTTTTTTTCTGGTCCCGTCTTTCATTCGGTGGCCTTTCGATTAGTAATCACGCTTGGCTGCTTTTCTTTCTGGTTTACCTCTGGAGGCATTCCCTATAGGCTTATTACTGTTTTCTTTTTTTCCCTCCCCAGTGAAAATTTCTTTAACAATAATTTCTATAGTGAAAAGGGGTAAAGTGAGGTTTTTATATGGAAGTAGACAATTAGCTCAGTAATTCATTGTGGTCAGATAAAGTTCCTTAGGAGGCAATCGTTGCTTTTATTTCTGTAATATGATTTGTCCTCCACCATGAAGTCTTATGTTGTTGAAGGTAATGTTGTTATTCTCTTCCTCTTGTGTTTTGAGCTGTACCGTACACAATAACGGGGGGATTTCAAGTAATTGCAAATCAGGGTCAACTGTGTGATGGGATAGTCAATAATATATGACCAACAGTAGCATACAATCTCAGCCTTGAAAGGTGGGCTAATTAAAGATTCAATCATTAGATGCCTGTTGGTCAACCAACATGGTCAACTTTTCTGTTTTTTTGTTTACGGTGAGAATCAAATGCTTCCCTACAGTTATGCAAGCTCCCATGCACTTTTACATAGAAATGATTCTTGTAGAAATCTTTTACTTCCGTCTGACATGATGGGTGTTTTATCAAAACAGTGGAACTTTTTTATTTTTTTATTTTATTTTTTTAGGTTTTCAGAATCAATAAATAGAAACACATCGATACTTGGAACATGTATTTATTTAAAAATTTCCTGTTGTAAGGTCTTCATAGATTGAATTAATTTATATGCAGTGAGTTGGGGCATATGTAATAAAGTTGTGCAGCGAGTGTGTTTATAAGCAGCATGTATGCTTAATGCTCTTAAAAATACATTTAAGAAATATTGAGGGCCAGTTCTCCCAAAAGCAAAGCTGTAATTTGTCGGTTGGAAATTTCCAGAAGAATGACAAGTCTTTGCGCTGTGCCGTCAGGAGAGATATCTCCAAGTGCAGAATCTCTCAAGTGCACACCAAAAGTAAGCGGGACTCTATTTTTAGCATGTCAGTCTTTTCTGCAGATAAAATTGAGAGTATCATTGTGGTGTAACTTTCGCGGACTCATGGGGAACAGATTAAACTGTGTTCTTTAGCAGATATTTGTGAGCCATGTACGTTCTGCTCGAGGGAAGATTCTTCTGACCGTCCAAGATAGATTCTTGAGCCTCCTGGTGTGAAGGAGATGTGAAATAGGGTGGGAAAGAAAAAAAGTTGAAAGATTGTTGTTAGATTAATCGAATGAAGTAGGAATGTAGTAATAAAGTAGTGCTACTTGAAAACTACATACATCAGGATAGCATTTGCCACTCTAGAAAACAGAAAAGGGTCATTTACCTTGTGTAACCGTGTACATGTTTTAGACAGGTTTGCCTTAAAGCACAACATCTGAATGTTTTTATAAAGCAAGTATTATTCAGCAACTGGAAAATAGTCTGATATTAAGACTTCTGGAGCAAAATGTAGGAAACATTTTTCGGTGGATGTGGAAAGTGCAGTTTTGAAGGAGGTTTCTTTTGCCATGTTGTTTTCTTAGATCTCGTGGCTTTCTTGTATATTCCCTACTGGAATCATAAATGCTTGATGTTGGAACTAGTTTTATAAATGTTTAATATGGAAGACGTTGCTCTTACAAAGTGTATTTGCTCCACATAGGACTATTTCCCTCACAGCTAGATCCTACCTAGGTTTAATCCATGTACATATCATAGTTACAATTTCTTGTAAGAAGTTGTTTGCTCACCAGGCAGTTGATTGGGAGATTCTGTCAATGGTTGACCGTCACATGGAATAGCGTTTACTTTAGGGAGAAAGGTAGTGGGGTGAGGAAGAAGAGGGTGGTTAGAGAAGATCTGCAGTAAGATCCCAGTGGAACATGGCCCTCGATGGGGCCCTTATTTTTCCTCTTGCACACATGGCATGTCTGAGATGTGGAAAAAAACAGGCCTGTCTGACCAGGGGCTGGGAATGCCTCTGTATTGTGGCTGGCTGGCTACGCTATATAACAGAAACTTTAGGTTTCTTTGGTATAATCATTAATAATCCTTAACAAACGCTTAAATGAAAACACTCTTACCAAGTTAGCCTCGTCACAAACGCTTCATTTATTTAGATTTATTTATTTAGACTCCCATTCCTATTCACATTCTATATTGATTCTGAAAAAGTAAAATGATAACTGATTATTGTCGCCACTCTGAGAAGAACCAAACTGTGATGGCTAGACGACTGGGTCAGAACATCAGGCCGAACATCTGTCCAGTCTTGTGGGGTGTTCCTTGTATGCGGTGGTCAGTACCTACCTAAAGTGGTCTAATAGAGGACAACTGGTGAACCAGTGAAAGGGGCACCCAAGCCTCATTGATGCAATCCACGGAGGCCCCACCTCACACCTTGTAGGACTTGCAGGATCTGCTGCTAACGTCTTGGTGCCAGATACCACAGGATGCATTATGGGCCCATGCCTCAAATGGTCTGTTGTGACACCTCCTTTAAGCTTATGTTCTTTGCTTAGAAGAGAAGAGAGTCAGGAGACTGGGGCGCAGCGTGTTTTTTTGTGTGTGCAGGAGGAACATGTAGTTGTCAGTCTGAGCCAAACCAGCACAAAGGGGACCTACTTAATATTAGGCTCTGTGGTGCAAATGGTATGGTTGTTTGTGTATGCATGTTTGTTCAGGGGTTGCCAAAAATACACTCTTGCTAGCTTGACCATATCTCATAGGTTTTTTTTTTTTAATTAGCATTCTGGCAAAAGCTGTTTATACAGTAAATTATAAGGTTTCTCCATTTACACTGCTATTTTAACTGTAATTCCAATTATTTCTTCATCATCATCTCTGTTGTAGTCCTTTCAAAGAAAGACTCCGTTGTCCACAATGAACCAAAGGTGTGAGCCATTTATAGTTTTGCCTTATACACTTATGAAAGACAAAGGGGTTTGTTCAATGCAGCCAGCATAACCTGCAGAGCGGGAAAATGGTAGGAATTGATTTAAAAAATGGATGGAACACTCTCACACACTCGGTTTGTGAGAGGGGTCGGAAGAGCAGTCTTGCCTTTTCCATAGGTTTTCTAGAACATGTCAGTGTTGCAGTTTGTAAATTATTGTCTTAATGTAGCATACAAAACCAAGTGCCAAGTTGCCTGGTTTAGCCTGATTTAACCCATTCAGGTTTGGAGGAATAAAATCTGTGTATAAAAGCTGCTGTTATAGGGAAGCCAGGGACTGTCAGAGGGGTTGTTGTGAATGGTTTTATGAGACGTGCAGGAACCAAACAACAGGGGGTAATAATGAGGTTAACTCTGTTTATCAAAGACTGAAGCGAATTACTGATTAAACCTTTGTAAAGAACTTCAAGTCAAGAGTGTCTGTTTTTAAATGTTTTTGGTCTAAGCCAACAAAACTTGAATGTGGTTACTTTTAAAGCTTTGTTGATTGTGCACGTGCCGTGATGCTTCTGCTGGATATTTGTTCAAAGGTTTTGATCTTTCATATCAAGACATAAATGGTATGAAACTAAAACTAGCACAGAGCAAAAAGAGAGAGAACAAATTGGCTTTTTTTTTTCTCATGAAGTGTTGAAGTGGCAATTACCAGTACACAAACTGAATGAAGGGACTTGTCCTTCAAAACAAGGTTAGAACCATTTTTATATGTTTATATGTTGGGAATTCTCAAACTTGTAATGCGAAGAACCTGTTACGTTATGTTGAAGTTGGCATGGAAGCGACTGTGGCTGCTAAAATTAGGTTATTATTCTAAGATTATTAAAGGAATATTTCTGGAGGAGTAGTTTGTCCAAAACCCTGGAGACAGGGAAGGGAGTAGTGCAACAGCACAGCCAATGTCACTGATGACCTCATGGCTGAGACAGAAAACATCTGCATGGATGCCTGATTAGAATCCACTAATGCCTTTTTGTCTTGGCTGACACTGTTCGTTTGTGCACATGTGACAAATGCAGTTGCTTTCAATGCTTTTAATTTTTTTTTTACACTTGTTCTCATATTTTCTTTCTCTTTTATTACTGTTGTAAAGTTTTTCTGTGACTGTACACTCGAAGCTAAAGGGTTTAACATATCACTGACAGTTATTTCAGTGGTAGCAATAGTGGAATTGTTTTTGGTGATATTTCCCTTTTATTGAGGCTTGAGGCATTAAATTATTTGCCGCTTTTAAGTTTCTTTGCCTTTACTGAATGTTTAAGGATCTTCCTCATAGTTCAATGGCTTAACTCAAAGAACATTTTAGAAGAACCATTTTTGATTCCATAAGGAAGTACCATTTACCTTTTGCGTCAACTTCTTTAAACCTTTAAAACTCTCCTTTTTGGGATCAAAAATGGTTCTATGCCATCACTTAAATAACCTTTTGTAGCACCTTTGTAAGAGTGCAGTGAACAGAGTAAAGTTTATCATTCCAAAAAGCATTATACTCCTGGAATAAACTAGTTGGCTAGCAAGCTATGAGTTCAGACAGTGTTGTAAGTCAGAAGAATGTTTGGGACACTGATCACATTTAAGATATCGCAGTCTAATTCACTGTGTGTGTGTGTGTGTGTCTGTGTGTGTGTGTCTGTGTGTGTGTGTCTGTGTGTGTGTGTCTGTGTGTCTGTGTGTCTGTGTGTCTGTGTGTCTGTGTGTGTGTGTGTCTGTGTGTCTGTGTGTGTGGTCAAAGCTATACAACCTGCTTCCAAGATCTTACTTCTGTAGTACAGTTCAGTATATCTCCTGAGAGACTGAAGTCTAAACTGTTTGGCAAATCTCAAGATTTAGTGCGCCAGTACTGTGTTAACCCGTAATGCATAGGCCAGGCCAATCAGACCTGGAAACCCTAGGAAACCCCCCTGGAAATAAGCTTGATTTTGAAGATGTTTTTGATGTGGTGATGGATTTACTAAGTGCAGTAAAATGATGGCAAGTACCCTTTTGCAGAATTCGCACATGGAGTTTGTCTTTAGAAGTTTGTGTTGAATCTAAGCAGTCATCGACAAAGCTGGCCGCCAAGGCATAATGATGTAATGGTCTCGCTGCTGGAGCTTGGACAGGAAAATTCCTCTGTAATGATAGGGCCTATTCAGTGTGAGTGGCAGTTCAGGCCTCAGTTCTCATGGGGGGGAAAGTGCTCCGTTCCCATCCCAATAAGCACTCTGCATCGGTCTCTTGCCTGACAACAGTGAAGATTCTAATGATGTTGCTGCTAATGCTGTGCACTTGTTGTTGACGATGAATCTTCCAGGAAGATCGTGCACCTTTGTCCTTCTGGTCAACAAGGTATTGTCAATAGATTTGGGAGGATGAGCTTTTAAGCGTTTGACCAAGGCTTCTCTGCTGTTCTAAGCTTTACAGGTTCCAAGTACGTCCTGTGCTGAGACCCGTTAAACTTTATTGTGCGTGATAAACCTGATGGAGTGTCATATGTTTTGTCACAGGACCTTGTTTGGGTTAAATTCTCTGCCGAAGAAAAGAAAAGTATATTCCTTTGTGGTAGACATTTACACAAACGCATTGGCTATTGACTGTGATGACAAAAGTAATAAATTTCAATTTTGTTAGTTTGGCAGAATGTAGTGTTAAAAACCTAACCTCCAGTCCTGCCCTGAGATTTTGCTCTGTGAATAAGTCAGCTGTTTAACTGATCAATTGTGTGTTAGATTTGTTAAGCAGTAAAGACTACTTTCACAACTAACCTGCATCTGCTTTTTAAGAAATGAAACAGGGGCTACATGACCATCTGAATCGGATCATTTTTAGTAGATAATTGATTTTAGAAATGGCAGATGAACAATAGAAGAAATAGATGATGTCAATGTTTCTATGTTTTACACACCTATCTATCTGTGTCTGTCTGTGTATCTATCTGTGTATATGTTATGGTTCTCAGTGTATATGTTAGTGCTGGGTGATATGACTGTATTTGTAGTACTGTATGTGTTTCTTGTATATCAAAATGTCTAGCAAGAGCACTATACATAATACACATAATATACATACAGACACAGAACTGACAAAAAAAAGCCCTCTGCCTCATCAGCTGTGTACCCCACCCCCCGCCGCAGGCCCTCTTCTCAGAGAGTTAATGAGTTATGTGGTACTTCACGTATAGAAAGCCCTCTAAAGGGGAGAGAATAAAAAAACACTGCCCTGTGATTTATTGAGAACTTGATCCTGCAACATATGGGCTCTATCAGTGGGCAAACAGCGCCACTGTGACTGAGAATGCCCCAGCTTCTCTAAAGCCACCTGCCTTCCCAAGACGCTTCATCTGTGGGATCACAGGCTTCCCATAGAAAGACACGTGACAGCTGTTGTGTGCGTGCATGTGTGTGTGTGTGGATCAGTGGATGCTAGAAAGGGGTTTTCCAGCAAGCCAGGCACACAGTGTATAGCCTGTGAGTGGGTGGCACTCTTCACTTGCTTCCTAGACTCCAACTTGCCCTATCAGCAGATTTGGACCTGGACAAGTACTTTGTCTCTCATGGCTCTAGAGCACAGGCACTCTTTTGAGTGAACAGACTTGCATAGTGAGGCAGTTATCTCCTAAATCCAGACATGTTATTGTGTGTCTGTCAGTACTAAAAGATGTGATTTGAATTCCTCAAATGTATCAGATGTTCAGATGTATGCTATGAACCATGTCTTATTTTCATTCACCATATGCATACAGTAGTTGTCATACATGCAAATGTTTCATCTTTTGGTAAAATTTGCTGTTTTGAATTATTTAATATGTCGTTCGCAGGAACCTTTGTTGGGCCGTTGCTGTGGATTGTTGTGAGAGTTGACTATCCCATGCTCAAATTACATCGCAATGTACACATTGCTCATTCACAGTGTCACGGGTTCAAGTGAAATATACGTTTTTTAAAGGATTGTTGTGTGGATGTAATGATCATCATCAGTACCACAATAACTGAAAACGCATACCGGTGTGCCATCAATACAATGTAGATAATATATCGCCTAGCAGTAGTTGTAAGACTTTGTTTGTAATAATTAGATATAGTATTTGTAAGTGTAGTGCAATCTCACACCTGCAGCCTTAACTGTGCCCTATATGTGTGCTCAGTTGCTATTGAATCGTCTGTCACTTTGTAAATTGTGTCAAGAACATCATAACGCAGGATGATCATAGCTTCTGACCTGGTTACACTTCAGTAAGCCTTAGAACAGCCCAGGACAAGGTCAGTCTATCAGTGTTTGCTTTTAGCACAGTAAATCTCCACTTGGGTCTCATTTCTCTCAGCCACAAAGAACACTTCCTGTGTTAGTTTTTTCTTTTTAATTGGGTACACTGTACTTTCACAATATCTTGTGATACTGAGTCACTTTTTTTTTCTTGACTTGTTAGTAAGTTGGTTTTACGGTCATGGCCACACTTCCTGTGAATTCCTGGGGAAAAAAACCCTCACACGTTTTTTGTTCTGTGTTTTTTTTTTTTGTTTGTTTGTTTATTCTGGTTTAAAGAAGGCACCCTTTGACCTTTTGATTTGACCTTGGAGAACATCTAGGAGATATTTTAAACCAGGGATGGCGAATTCTTACAAGCACAGTTGAGACAAATTACGAATTCTTTAACCTTGCTCTAACCCACTGTAAGATTGAAAGCTTAGTTTGTGCTGTATGTAACATTGGCCTTCTGATTTCAGAATGAACTAACTAAGCGAAGGACAGGCTGTTTCTCGACACTGTGCTCAGTATGACTCATCAACATGCAGCTGTAGGAGAGCGCTCCTTTGCTTGCTCAACTGTGAACCCTGACATACTTTCTTTGCTGGGTGAGAGAGAACCTTTCTCCTTGAAAACAAGGCTTGGGTTTAGTGTCGGGAAGCCTAACCTGGGTCTCTGTGTGTGTGTGTGTGTGTGTGTGTGTGTGTGTGTGTGTGTGTGTTCTCAGTGAGTTGATTAGCTGGCCACTGTAGCGTGTAGTGATAAGTATCTCCCATGAGCAGGTTTAATGATAGAAACGTGCAGCTCTGTTTGGCTCATGCTGCTTTTGGCTCTCTGTTATTGTAAGGAGACATGATAATTAAATACCCAGGGCCGAAGTTTGGCAAAAAACAAAAGGCTGCACAGCTTTAGAAAAGCTTTTTTTTCTTTTTTCTTTTTTTTTGTATAAAGGTTTTTTAGCATGCTAAAGTGGTGCCAAAGTCTCTTGCACGAAGAGGATCCAGCAGTCTTGGCCAAGCCTTGTATATAAAGTAGCTCTCTGAATCGGAATGTGTCCATTTTTCATAATTAGATGTAAGTACTGTGTTTTGTAGATGGAATTAATCTTCAAATGTATTCATTCACACTTTTTTGTTGAAGTCTACGATTATAGCAAAATACCAAAAAATTGCAATTTTTTTTATTTTAGTTACAGAGCCATGAAATAGTATTTGCCCCTCATGACACCCCCCCTCCCCCTCCTCATCATCCATTCGTGTCCAGTCTTGATTACTAGTTTATTTTTAACATTACACAGGATTTAACTTATGTTCCTATCCAGAATGACTTTTAATCATGTTGTTCAGGTAGAAAAAATTGTGTTTGGAGTCTTGTCGAAGGACTCTTATTGGTGACGTATGTTGTGCTTGCCCAGCTGGGAATAGAACCCTACCCCTCTGCTGCAGGGAAGAGATCACTACCCTCTATGCTAGATCAAGATAAACATCAGGACTTTTCCAGCAACATGAAATTGGCTTAAAGCTACTTCATCACACTATTTCAAATGAAATTATGGAGAAGATTCAATATCATTTGCTTTAGGGCCTGGGCAACTTACTATAATTAATGAAACCACGAATTCTGCTTCTCCACCAAAAAGTCCCGTAGGAGAACATCTGGTCATCAGTCCGCGACCTATAGTTTAAGCGCAGTAGGGTATGTAGCAGGACCAGAGAATGACAGCAAGTCCACCTCTGACTGGATTAGAAGAAAAAATTTTTTAGAGCTTTGTAGAGTGGCCTAGTCAAAGTCTTGGCTTGGCCCTTGCTGAACTGTGAAGGCAGGAGGTTAAATTGACACTTTATGCTTGAAAGGTGTGGGTAAGTTAAAGTCATTCTGCAAAGAAAAAAGACCGGAATCTCTGCTTAGCCATGAGAAAGACAGATTGTCAGTTATAAGGAGCACTTGGTTGCAGTTACTGTTGCTAAAAGTGGCACAACTAGTTATTAAGTAAAGAAAGTTACTTTTTTACACGGGTAATGTCTCATGTTCTTCATTGTTTTTAAAATCTGTGTGAGAATCTGAAACCATTTTGTGACAAATATCCCAAACAAGAGGAAGCCAGAAGGGGGTAATTACTTTTGTAATATCAAAGAAAACTAATTTTAATTTTAATTTAACATCATTAAATAATCCACGTCTACAAACTTATTGGTGGCTTAAATCAGATTCTTTTTAAAATATAAACATTTTAATAAATAAATAAATAATAATATTTATAATAAATAAATAAATATTTATTTATTTTATTTATTTTCTATACCTGAAAACAGACAGGCTATGATTTCACAGAAAACACTGTTGTGCTTGGCCCCTTTCTCCCAGGTCTCTCCTGCTGGGTCTCGATCCAAATACATTCCCTATTCATGTCGGCTAAGCAAGCATGAGTTTGTTGGACAACAAGCACTCCTTTGTAGGCCCTGCTTTGTACCGGGCTTTCGCTCTCCCTGACGTCCACTCCATGACTCAGCATGCCGTTAATGAGAAATGGCTGGCCGCTCAGATGCTGCCAGGGTTCATTCATCCTCCATCAGATGGGCCAGACCTTGTCAAGGCATGGCTTCCTTTAGCACCATTTGCCAGGTCGTGGCACCCTGCTTTCAAGCCTGCAGTAACCATCACTGACCTCTCCATGTGAATGCTTCACACTTCAGATGGCAACAAGTAGATCTGGTTCGACACCTAAGGTTTCAAATACTTGCCCGTTTTTAGGAGCTTGAAATACTTTTACTGCACAAGTAGAACATTTTCTAATGTTCATACATTACTGTAGATGCAGCAGGTAATAAAATTTAAGCATGGTTAACAGAGTGTGACTTAATATGTGTATACAGAAACAATCTGTCCTCAGTAAAGACCCTTTGTGTTAAAATCAGATGGGTGGGTGTAAAGGGCGCATTACGTCAAATGCCTCTAGATGCTGTCCAGACTGCTCTTGCTGAAGCACTCTTTTTCCAATAGATATGTTTAAAGTCACGATCAGCATGCCGTCACTGACACAAGAAATCTTTGTATCTCACTAAGAGTATCTGTGATAGAAACGAGAACTCTAAATCTCTTTTCCCCTCTTGATCCATGAATATACTATATCTTCAGAGTGAGCATGAAATGTGTGTTTATCTGTCTAGAGTTGATAAATCAACCATGTTGCCTTCTATCGTTTCCCCTCCCTTCATTGTTACTTCTCACATCACTGCTTATTGTTCAGCAAGCTGTGTAAGGAGCATTTTTTATGGTGTTTTCGAAACAACAAGTTGTATAGATCCTTGTTTCCTGTAGGCAGAATGACTGTGAAGAATGTGTCTATGGTTCTCAAAGGGAGGTCTAGAGACAAGGACACATAGCCAGGAGGTCCAGAGGCCAGTATAAACTTTTGATAAAAGCAAGATAGAATTTATGAGGTGTGCAACAATATCACTGTGTTCATCACTGTATAAATTCAACCCAAATTTTAAGTACAGTGACGACTGCATGCAGAATTAATGACAGTGGCAGCAGGGCACAATATAAGTAGGCAAGGAAATGGTTACAGAGCACCCCAGTTGTAGAATGAAGGGAACAACTCAAAATAAATAGTGAGGCTGGACATTGATAAAGGCTAAAAGCTACTTATTACTAGAGAGGAGCTCATGATCCCATCAAATAAATATAATACATATTTGTGAAGTGCATTTTGTACAAGTGCTGAACAGTGTGTTGAGTAAAGTTTGTTGACTAAAAAGTTTGTTGACTAAAAATTGCACGATATTCACATAAAGTAAGAGATAGCAGTTTTTTCCCTTTAGGTTTTATTTATGACAACAGTAATGTGTTGTGTGGCTGTGTTATACCTAGTTTCCTTCATGTGTATTTGTGTTTATTCATGTATTGTTTTTTTAGGGGGTTTCTCGATGGTGTTCCTGGCCCGCACCCACAGTGGGGTTCGGTGTGCTCTGAAAAGGATGTACGTGAACAACGTACCTGACCTGAACATTTTCAAGCGAGAGATTACAATCATGGTAAGCTGAGTGAACACCACAGATGTGGTAATGATCTCTTAGTGCTATCTCAAAACTCCATGTACTTGCTAACGGTACAGTTTGTTACACATGCATTATTACAATGGCAAAGTTGCAAAGTGATCTCTTCAGATTCACAGTAAGAGCTCTGAATACATAAACCCAGTAGAGAGTAACTTGTTAAATCATGTCATTTCTTTATTTATACCATTACTGACTGTAAACAGTACAGAATCCCTTGCTGTGTTGACTCTTGGATAAGGAAGTTTGCTCAGTGGAAGGATCTGAATGCAGTTGTCTTTTACATGAATTGCGTCATAACCTCCTCTCTGAAATGGTAACTTAATAAGAAAAATAGTTCTTTAAACTTAATGTAACAAGATTTATAAATGATTTGATTAATTCATCAGGAAATATTCATGCTGGCAGTGACAGCTGCTGTTCTCATATCATGTAAAAAAAATAAATAATAAATTAATGGAGAGGCAAGGTTTCTAAATGTACGTGATGAAGTGCAGTACATCTGGTGTTTATTTAACAGTTCTGGAGAAATTAATTTTGGCCAGATGTTGACTTTGATCAGTTTTTGATCAAAGTGAGCATCTTCCTGTGCTAGTGCTGTTGCTAAGTCTTGCTCTGTTTGTCCTCACAGAAAGAGCTGTCAGGCCATAAGAACATTGTGAGCTACCTGGACTCCACCATCAACGCAGTAGGAGACAGTGTGTGGGAGGTTCTCATCCTAATGGAGTATTGTAAAGGTCAGGAAGACTGCTACGCTCCAAACAGCACCTACTGTCTTCCTCTGCATTACTTATCATTCATAAAACATTTACACACGCCTCCGCAACAGTTGAAATGTTTTATGAGTGATCCTAAAAAAGATATTTATAAATGATTTGTAATGAAGAGAAGAATGTTAGTTAGATTCTTCTTATTAGGGATTCACAACATTGCTGTTTTTCTGCAAATTCAAACTTTTAATTAATTATTAAGTCCAGTATAGTCATGACATTGATGTCCATGATAAATGCATGTGTGTGTGCGTGTTTTCTGACCATGTCAGTTGTTTCTGGACATACAGTTTTATATATGAGCAAAGGCCTTCATGTGTAGACTGTTGCAGCTTTGCTAACAATCATGTGTGTCACGTTGTGTTTCTTCCAGCGGGCCAAGTAGTGAAGCAGATGAATCAGAGGCTGCATGTCGGCTTCAGTGAGGCTGAGGTACTTAGAATCTTCTGTGACACCTGCGAGGCCGTAGCCAGACTGCACCAATGTAAAACCCCGATCATCCACAGAGATCTGAAGGTAACTTGTTAATTGCTCAGGTTACTTCTGCTCATTCAACATAAGCTTTGGAACTTATCACTATTGTGTAGGAAGCTGTTTGGTATACCGTGAAATCTCAAATTTCACCATATTTTCTTTAAAAATACTGGATTTTGCTACTAGTGCTTTTTATTGTAAACTCATTTTGGATGCATGGGGCCCATTTAATATTATTATAATGGGGTATAACTGATGCTAACCTTCCAAATTTCCTATTGTTTTCTAATCAGTGGTTATCAAAGGTCATGAGGAGTTATAAATGCTTTTCACAGAGATGTGTGTCCCTCATAAAACCATGTTAAAAATGGATGAAAACAAAAACTTAGTATAAGCTGAAGATGCAAGCACAAACTCGCCCCGGAGTTTGCCTTTGCGCTTGCGTAAGAGCCAGAAGCCTTAATTGTCCTGTAGGAGTTTGTCCTCTCTCTTATCTTTTGTGTAGTTTGAGTTTCTAAGCTCAGTGTCTTCTCCAGCATGTATCATAAGAAGTGAGCACATGTTGTCCTGACCAGGTCTTCTAACGGTGACACCAGGCATCCTTTCCTGACCCAGTTATCTCTCTTGCTAATGTTATTAGCAACAAACATTAGACAAAGTCAGACACAGACAGGGTTGTTTTGGAGGCTGAGGAGCGATTCTGCATGAAAGGAGCATGAACGCCTTTTGGCAGGAGCCTGTGGGAACTTGCCAGTGGTGCCAATCACCTGAATCTTCTGCTCTCGCCAGCCAATAAGATGTAATGAGCAATGGCAGTTCTCAGCACTCCTTAAAGGAGTGCTCCCTGTAAAAATGTTGACACTTCCTTGGCTCTTCTAGCTGTCCTCCATCATGCTAAGCAATTCCCACAACTTTTCATTCATAGTTTCGTCCATATTACGCTTTAATTTGAGATTTGAGAGTTTGACAGTAGAAAATCATAGATACTTGGTTATGTCTTGAAATGTAGCCCAAATTGAGATTTTGTGTGTGTATATGCCAACATGATGTGCTAAGACAGATTCTTGCATTTCTGCACATGTATTTCAGGTGGAAAACATCCTCTTGAATGATCAGGGCAACTACGTCTTGTGTGACTTTGGAAGTGCTACCCATAAAGTGTTGCACCCGCTCAGAGACAGTGTAACAGCCGTGGAGGACGAGATTAAAAAGTAAACATATGGGCTCCAGTTACAGTGATCTACATACTGCATACACTTTCCTAGTTTATACATTAGTCTAATAGTATGTATTGTTACAGTATGTTTTTTTTAATTATACACGTTTATTATTCTAACTAAACTCTACCATAGAGTATCAGTCTTCTCTTCTTCATTCTTCTTGCTTCTGATTGTTTAAGTAATGAATTGCATATCTGGCTCGAGCAGTATTTCATACATCACCACACACCATGTCTTTACCATGTTTGCTGTTTAGTAATTTCAGATAGATTTGTTTATTTGGTTTATATTAGATTCCTGGCTGATCAGGGAGAATTATGTAAATTAGAATTGTTGCAAAAGGTTTCTGTTCAACTGCTTTGCATTATGTAATTTTATGTAAGGCGGAAACCCCAGTAAGCACCTTTTGAACTTCTTCCTTTGTATGCAGGTACACAACCCTGTCATATCGAGCGCCAGAGATGATTAACTTGTACCAAGGGAAAGCCATCACCACCAAGGCTGATATCTGGGTAAGTGCGCACACGACTGTTTTTACGCCCACACACACTGACCCCCCTCATCCTCTTGCATCTGTCTCAATCCCTCTCTTCCCAAACATACAGTTATGCTGCAGATCTAGTTTGGCTGACGCAACCACCAAACTGGTTTCCTCTGTAAATAAGGGTTCTCAAGAGGGAGGGAGTTCCTATGACAAAAAATGACAAATGCATTAAAGGAAATGGAGTCCTGTGTCAGTCACATTAAGAACATTTCCTTTATTTAGTTTCCTAAAGCTCTTTGTGATCGTGTGTGGAAGTGTTGTTGGCTGGCTTGTCTGATGTAAACCGGCAAGATTTTAACAGTGTGATTAAGTGGGAAGACGGATAGGAAGGGGGTACTTTCCATTCTGCCGTACTTCAAAATCAAATCAAACGTGTTATGCTTTCTTTCACCTTCTGGCTGCTGAGCAAGACCATGTATTCTGGTATTCTGAGTGTTTTTGAAAAGTACTTTACAGATTCAAGCAAACTGTTGTAATCCAGCGTTCACTACAGACGTTTAAGTAAAAATATTAGCACTAAACTCTGCTGTATTGTATTGTATTGGTCTAGATATATTTAGGAAACCCATATTAATATCTAATCTTCAAAAGAATGTTTACCTGTACAAAGATAGTGTTACTTCAATAGTTTTCACCTTTTCATACATAAGTAAATGTTCTTTATTGCTATTTAATGTAATTTAACTTCTGCCCGACTTTTCCGAGCAGTACTGCTCATGTGAGGAGGACGTCAAGGCCCAGTAGAAGCAGTAGAAGGGAAGTAAAGAAAAGCTAATGCAGTGACTTGTAGTTTCCTGCCTGGCTCTAAAGAAAGCAGTGAGGTCCTCTTCCTCTTCAGCTCACCCAGAGAGAGACTGGGGTTAATTTACTTCCCTTCTCTCCCAAACCAAGCACTTACAAAAAGCTAAATACAAGGAGAAACCCACATGAGCGAGCAATAGCTTTTCAGAACCGCCCCCCCCCATGTACAAACTTCATGGGCAACATGTCAAAGGCAGCACAGATAAGAAAAGGAAACATATATAAGAGTATTTCCTGTCAGCTTTCGACTTCCCCTAAAAATAGAAAGGATTCTATGAAACAAGCGCATCCATCATGAGCATGTTTGGCCTGAATACTTTCATTTCCTTATGATGTGCTCACATCACATAAGGTGGCACATTTGTTTTTCTGTGCAAATATGAGCTCATATTTCTCTCGTTGTGTCTCTCAGGCACTTGGATGCTTGTTGTACAAGCTGTGTTTCTTCACGCTCCCGTTTGGGGAGAGTCAAGTCGCCATATGTGACGGAATCTTCAGCGTTCCAGACGGTTCAAAGTTTTCCTCCAAACTGCACTGTTTAATCAGTAAGTGTCCTCAGTCATGCCTCTTCTTGATGTGAATTCACTGGAGGAGATGGGTGTGATTCCTCTTGAAATGTATTAACTCTGCGTTTATCTGATGAATGGTAATTAATACGAGGGCAAAAGAAATGTGGTTTGACTTTCTTGTTGATATTTGCCTAGACAGTAGTGCCACCTTCTGGTAGTTGTAGCAAAAGACATGTCTTTGTTTACTATGTTATTATTCATTCACAAATTCTTTCATTCACAATTTCTGTAGACTTATTTACAATTATTTACTGACATTTAACTTAATATGTATAGTTTCATAAATAAATGCCATATTCCAAAAAATTTATAAACCAACAGAAAAACTGATTTTCTAGGTTTAAAGTGTAACAGTTGTATAAAAAAATTACAGCATAATTTAAATGCACAATTAGGGATCAAAATGACAAAATGACAGAATGACGCAACTAAAATTGATGCAGTGGTTTCATTTAAATGAAAGCGAATGAAAAAAATGTGGAAGTTCTCTCTGTGCTTCATAACCTATGAAGTTTCAGCCTTGCCTTGCCACACAAGCCATTATACATGTTTCTAGGAATGACTGTTTATGTAAGCAGCCTGATCTCCACCCTGAGAACTTTGTTACTTTATCTTTTTGCTACTGTAGGATACATGTTGGAACCGGATCAAGAAAAAAGACCAGACATCTATCAAGTCTCTTACTTTGCCTTCAGATTAGCTGGAAAGGAGTGTCCAGTGCCAAATCTATTTGTAAGTCTTTTTTTAAAGCGTATGCAGTAATTAGAGCATTGTAAAGCAAAGCAAAGCCAAATTAAGGAAGGATATTTTGAAGCAGTGCTGGTAGAGTTGAGTGGTGACTTTCTGTTTCTGATGGCAGAATTCTCCCATCCCCACCTCGCTGCCAGAGCCGCTAACAGCCAGTGACATCGCTGCTAAAAAGAGCCTGACAAAAGCCAGGTAATTTGTGTTGAAAGAGAATATGATTATCTTTGTTCTTGTCCTCTTAATTTAGCTAAATGCAGTGAATCAATTTTAACTTAATGGCTTTGATTGTAATTAAAACATAAGTCATCAAAATAGTTTTATAACATTGATGAATACTGTACTGAAATTCTTTTTGAATTACTGCAGAATAACAGAGTCTGTGGGCCCCACGGAAACATCCATTGCGCCGAGGCAAAGGCCAAAAGCAGCCAACAGCAATGTCCTTCCACTGCCTAACTCCGTAACGCCAGTAAAAATGACTGTTCTATCTGGAACTGTCAGCAATGGTCAGAGTGGTAAGGGTCTGTTTGTTGTTTGTATCTCACTTGTTCTATACTCATGCGTCTTAATTTGCTCTAATCTATCTAGGCTCAGTTTTAACCAGTAGTATGTACGCTTGTATTTTTTTCAGCCCAAGGAAACGGACAGCAGGCAACTGTGCAGATACAGAGCAGCAATCAGCAAAACAGAGTTTTACAGCAGCTGCAGCCTGGAGACCTGAGACTGCAGCAACTCCAACAACAACAACAGCCACCTCATCATCATCATCATCATCAACAACAACATAACATGCACCACCAGCAACAAATCAATGCACAACATCTGCAGTACATGCAGGTAATGTCTACCTCTGATATTTTATCATTCCTTTTGTTGGTTATACTTTATTTTAATAGTCCTCCTTTACACTGATGAGCCAAAACATTATGATTATGCTTATGACAACTAATATCCTGCCACAATGCGTTCCATCAAAAGCTTACTAGCCTTCTAAAGGTGCCCTGTGGTGTCTAGCACAAAGATATTAGCAGCAGGTCATTTAAGTGCTAAAAGTTGCATGGTGGAGCCAACGTGGGTCAAACTTTTTCCAGTGCAGTGTCTTACATACCTGACCAAAAAACTGTACTCGGGGAGTTTCTCTGATTGATCTGTTACTACACAGCACCAAGCACCAAACTCCCAATCTTTGTTTTGTGTTTTGGTGCTTTCTCTGACCACTTGTGGTAGGTACTCGCTGACTGTGACATTGACTTGCTAATTTGGAGATGCTCTAATTTAAGTCTTCACACCCTTTCTGCCCATTTCTCTCACATCCAAAACAAGACTACAAAAATGTACCTTCTAGCACATATTCCATATTTTTACTACATGCACTGCTGTTAGGAGATGATCAACATTTTTCACTCCATCTGGACATAATGATTTGGCTCTTGGTTATTGATCAACAGTGTTGCGGTTAGGTTGGGATTAGATTTAGCTCTTGGGTTAAATAGAAGGTTAGATTTGCGCTAGATTTACACACCTTTAATAGGGATGTGCAACAATACCAGAATCTTGTTTTCTTTACATCTGCTCAATATACACTGATCAGCCATAACATGAACACCTCTGACAGGTAAAGAGAAACACATTGATTATCTTAATGCAGGTCTTGAAGGTGATGCGTTTAAAATGGGCAAGCATAAAAATCTGAGCAACTTTGATGAGGGTCAAATTGTAATGGCTAGATGACTGGGTCAGAACATCTCCAAAACATCAGGGATGGTGTTTTCCTGGTATGCAATGGTCAGTATCTACCAAAATGAAGGACGCCGACGACATGGTCGTGGGTACATTATGCGATCCGTTGAGACCCCACCTCACAACTTACAGGACTTAAAGGATCCCCTGTTGATGTCTTGGTGCCAGATACTACAGGACACCTTCAGAGATCTTGGGCTCGAATGGACAGATCTGTTGTGGTGGCACAAGGGGAACTCAATATTGTTAATCTTATGGCTAATAAGTGTGTAAGTGCTGACATTAGACAGATATTTAGATTTGTACATGAAATATAGCAGATGTCTGCATTGACTCACAAATCATATGTCAGTATTTTCTTCATTTTTAAGTCTGATGTCAAAATGTACTCTCTCAAGCCCCCAGTGTTTTCACATACAGAATGAGGCCTTGCATATGAAATGAAAAGACATTGTTCGAGAATGACACAAATGAGCACTTTGAGTCGCATGCTGGCTTCGCATGTCTGGCTTTCATTCATCTGATCAGTTTCATGTTCATGTGTCCGATTGTGTTTATTTTCTGTAAATATAGTCCGGCATCACTAGCCAGTCGACCTTCCACTGTGACTATATCAACATAGCTTTGTTTGTTAAATCTCTGTCCTTCTGTACTACGCAACATTTCAGCGTCAAAATTTCCCCAGCGTGTAAATTGTCCCAGCACCGTGCAGATGTGTAAGGAGGCTGTATTGTGAAATGTGACTATGACAGTTGTAAAAATGTTCTTCTGTAATAACAGAGAATTCCTGTTTGGTAATGTCATCTGCACACAGACAGATGGCGCTGTGTGTTTGAGTGGGGGGGAGACAGAATGTGTTTGGGAGCACAGCAGGTGGTCAGCTGGTTAATCGTGTCTTACTCTGTTAATGGATCAGATGGCCTAACACAGCTGTCTCACGACTGCTCCATAACATTCCCCTCTCATCTGTTTGTGACTGTGAAATAGGTTTAGTTTTCCAAGCCTTTACACTCTTAAATCTGAAATTGAAATGATATATATAACAATTATAATAATATCTCTACTGTCTAATATCAGAAAATAAAATTGACTAACCTGAAAATGTGTGGGTTAATAATCCATTATTCAGAAATTTCAGAAGTTATTTTGAAGTAGAATTGACCAGACCTTCCACGAAGAACATGACACTGCTTTCTCTTTTCATTGCCGTTTTGAACTCTCTATACGTCTCCCCTTCTGCAGTATCAGGCCATGCAGATGCAGCAGCAGCAGCATATGCTTCAACAACAGATGCTGATGCAGCAGTCCATGTATCACCCACAGCAGCAGCACTACGCAGCCCTGGTGAGCACTCACACACTCAGGCAGCAGCAGTGGGCGCAGTGGGCCCAGTCGGCCGTGAAAGGCAGCGCTCCATTGCCAACCACCAGCCCATTCATTCGGTCTCTTAAAGGGAGCAGACACCAGATGCTACAAAGTTTGTGATGAACACCTAAGTGTTATGAGAGTACATAGACACATCAGTATCCCTCAGCTGTAGTTGTAGGTTGTATACTTCATACTGCCAAGCTTGTAATGATGAATGATGTTGTTATTATTAATAATTATTAGTTAATATATACAAAGATATTCTTTAACAGATCAGGTGTGCTTGTTAAATTGTATTGCAAACGCGACCAGACCGTTCTCAGGAAGGTCAGATCAGAACAACTGGGACTTGCAAAACACTGCCATAAATAAAATCCCTAATTATTGTGTTTGTTATAGTACTTGCTTATATATAGTATGTGTTTTTCTGAGCAAATAAACACTCAGTACCCACATAAATAGTAAAGTGGCTAATAGTTTTTTAATCACAATTATCTATATAATAATCTATATATATGGTGGTATTATTATTTTTTATGATTTTTTTAGTCGCCTGTATATACCATCTACTTTGAACCAAAGTCAGATTATCTGTGCAAATAAATTCAATTTCAAGATCTTTGGTTTTTGGATGCTGTCTGCGCCTGAACAAAAGCAGCATGCCTTAGGTCGAGTCACCAATATGTGGGTAGTTGTACTGCTCACTAAAGTAAAGTCCAATTGGATTGCACTACTCTGCCTCCAATACTAATTTGGCAACTCGCACACTTTCTGCAAAGGCTCTTCGTGCCAGTTTCCGGATCCAAGTTGATGCCAGTCGGTCGCATCCGTCAGTAATTCCTCCGAAATGTATTTACGCTAAACATGGAAGTGCCGATAACCGACTTCCTCTAAATACATAACGTTAAGGCGGTGCAATTTTTAGCTCATTTTCCACAGAATGGTTACCATCTGTTTAATTTCAGATGCAATCTGCTCCATGTGAAGCCATCAGGGGATTGAATGGGGGTGAAATCGACCGATTCTCTGTGTTAAATCGTAACATATGAAGCAATTACACTGTAGGGAAATGCGAGGGGCTTTGTGTGTCTCTCACTGTCCTTAATGGTCACTTTGGGTTGAATAGGGCGTGGTGTGTGGGGATTTTTTTCCCTCCTCTCCCCCTATTTGAGCATTAGCATTAGCAATATTTGCAAAAAAAAGCCAAAGGTTGTGGGATTGTATCATAATGTGTTTTGTATTTGTAAAACGGACAGGGCAAAGACATTTCTTTCTGAAGATTGGGACTGATATTTTTTTTTTTCTGATTGCATATACTTCACTATGCAAATGTCTTGATATACTGACGTGAAACTATTTATTTGGCAGTAAATGTTTATCTGTTTAGAAACATAATAAATACAATACAACCATTTCCAAACTTCTTGAGGGGTGGATGTGTGTGATGGAGAGTCATAAACAATTCAAGGGAATCCCAAAGCCTTCTTGTTGTTTCAGTTTCAGTCCTTTTTGCCCAAACTATAGCCGAATCACTGTGGTTTTGTTCAGCAGATGCATCAGTACCAGCAGGCATTTGCTGCCCAGCAGCAGCAGCAGCAGCAACAACAGCAGCAGCAGTGTGCTTCAGCCCAGCAGGTACCCTACATTTCCCCACTGGAGTTCCAGGCCCCTCTGGGCTCCTACAACCCTACTGGACCCTCCCCTGTGGATCCTCCATTCACCAATACCAGGTTTCCTCTTCTGTCTACTTACAACCATCATTTTTACCCAATCACTGTTTCATCCACACAGATGCTTCATTAATGATTAGCATGGGATCTAACATTGTGGTTTATCTTCTTATTCTCCCCTCATTAATCACAGAACGGCTGTTTCCGGTTCAGAGATGATCAGCCCCACTCTTCAGCCCATTAGTAACCCTCCTGACATGTCTCGCTGGAACCCCTTCGGAGAGGATAACTTCTCCAAACTCACAGAAGAGGAGCTGCTGGATAGGGAGTTTGACCTTCTGCGTGCAAGCAAGTGTTGCAGGCTTTAGTTTGTCTTTTTGCTCTGCATATGTATCAAATGCAATGAAAAATCAATTTGACCCAATTTCCTTTATACCACAAAAGTAGATGGTCAGCAGAGGCATATTTGGTGACTTGAGTTTGCATTGCATGGTTGACGCATTTCGCTCAACCCACATACAGTTGTAAATTCACTTGCTTATGTTTTAACACTGTATGACCTCCAAAATCCACAGTACAGGAATCTGAATTTTGTACATACTTTTAACCTTTTCTGTCTGTTGGCACAATGCTAATTGGGGCATAAGCTTCCATTGTCTCATTTATTTAGGGTTGCACGTTATACATCATCAGTCTGTTTCTGTCCCTCTCCAGCAGAGGGCATCTATGCCTCACCACTCTGTCACAGTAACACTTTTTGTCTTCTCCCTTTAGAGAAACCAGTGGAGAGAGCAGTCAGTGTGGAGGCCAGTGGTGCGGAGCGGCAGCAGCCCCTGCTTTCCGAGGACCCCTTTGGTTCTGTGCCCTTCGTGGCCAGCGCAGGCAAGTTCTAGCAGACGGCTACTCCCCAACCCCCAAGAAACGATCCTGGCCACTGAGCTCTCTGTTAATGTCCCTCTAATGCTCCTGTGCTGTCTACCCCTCAAATCCAACCTGTGTACCTCCCATGAGCTGCTCTCTGGATGTGAAACTTCAACGGTCACTCCTGGAACCTGGAGGGAGACACTATTTGAAGTTCCTAAGTGTCCAGTGTCCGTTTTAAGCATAAGGTCCAGTAATGTATGAATCGTTCTATAAGCGAAATGCATAATGGTATACATAAAAAGAAGGATAAGCAGGGCTGTTATGCCGAGCTTAGTATAATGCTACATAGCAATAAGAATAGCCTCCACAGACTGCAAAAATATGTGTATAAGGCATATTTTCTGAGAATATATTGAACTACAAAAGGCAAACACAGGCCACTAAGATTTGTAGTGTTACACTTTCCTCTTTCTTTTGGTTTTATTCTGCCTGAAGGACCTAAGAGTTAACTGGCTATTCATGTTCTTTTGTTATACTAAAGCCCTATGCAGTAATCCCATATAAAGATAGGGCTTTCTAGTGCCTCCATGCTTCATATCTTTTCCTTTTTTAAGTTAAACTGTTGGAGTCTTTTGCACTTTAATGTAGAAAACTTTTTAAAGCCTTTATCCTCTAAGAGAAGCTGTGTAATAAGTGACTCCAGACATTTTTTAGAAATTAAGTAGAGATTCTGTTGTTTTTTTTTCACATTTATCTTGCCAGTACAATATAACCAAACAAAGAAAGGTTTCCATTGGCTTTTAGATCAGCTACAGAAATTTGTAATGCCAGAAAAGTTAAAGAATGATTAGTGGTACTAATAAAAATGTTAGACTTTATTTTGGCATTTACATGGTAAATCACTTCAGTTTGGCATGAAAGAATACTTTTAATTCTTGAGCAAACTGATTTTCACTTTCACCAGAAGCTTCATTTCTGTCTCAGCTTTTTCCCCTTTTTCATTTGGTTCATGTTAATAATTGTGGTACAAGCCAGGATTTCTCAGGTACACACTCATGGATGTCGCTTAATGAAACACTTCCAGAGATCTTTATTGCCACTGTGTTTACTCGTTTTAAACATGCCAATTTCTCATGGAGTTAATCACAAGTTTCTATCAAGTGTTAAAATTGGCTTTGGTTCCCTCATTGAGTCTTATCCTTGTTATTTTTTTCCTTTTAAACTGTGAAGATACTTTGAGTTGCCAATTTTGGGATGTTGGCAGGTTCATCAAGTTAGGGTGAGTTAGACACATAATCAGGGCACTGTTGGATCTGCAAAAAGAATTGAGTGTTCACGGTCCTCATTTTTCTGGGTTTTTTTTGTTGTTGTTTTGTGTTTTTTTGTTGTTGTTTTGTGTTCTTGGTTTTTTTAATTTTTTTATTTCCCCTCTCGAAATGTGATGCTTTGCCATGTAGCCTATGCTAGTGCACATTCTCTGCTTCTTGTTCACTTGTTAGTTTATGCCATAGAACCAGGCTGTGTCTGAGAACAAATGGACCTTGGAAAACCATATCACTTACATGATACATTTCTTTGCTACCTTCTCGTTCATCTATGCAGCAAATAGTTCAAGCTTAATGCGCGAATGTCTCATCGACTCATAAATGTGAACATATATGCAGGGTTAGTTGTTCTGTACACAGATTGAGCCTGGTCTAGATTCAAGCTGTGTGTGGACAACAGGCCCCCAGATGTTTGTACTTTTACATGGGTGCTCAACGTGACTTGTTTACTGATTTCTTTTACCAAAGGTAAGTTGACCATAAAGTTTAGAGAGTCCACTTGCTGGATTCCTAATCTTTTTATTCATTCATCTCATTGTCCACTTCAGTTCTGACCAGCATCAGAACATCCTTCGTACCTATGTTACTTTTATTGTAATGTTTAATTGCAGTTATTTTGTATTAGATAAAGACAGCCATTCTCAGAGACATCTTGGTTGAGTGGGATATTTCTGGAAATATATTTGTGAAACTAAAACGGAGTGAAAATCAAATCATTAAATGACTGAGCCATATTTACATTAGAAACATGCATGCACATAGGAACAAAAGGCACACATAACCTTGTGGGCAGTAAAATGTGCCTAGCTGAGAAGAAATGCCCTGTAGAAAACTTTTTTTGTAATGAATTAGTTCAGCATCTATGGTCATGTCTAAAAACCTAGACCCCAACATTTATTATAAACAAGGCCAGTATCAACAGTAACAACAACAAAATTGTTTGTTTTTCTCCATCTACTGGCTCTGTAGTGTCTCAGTGCTTGAGCCCCAATGATTGCCGCTTGCAATGTAATTTGAAGCCCCTCCTTTCCCCTTCTTCCCATAAATTGAAAACTAGTCAAATCTATGTGATTCACATCAACGGCATATCGAGTTTGCATGTATAAAAAAGGGTACACTGCCATATGAGCTGGAGTTTTAGTTTACATTGTCTTTTTAAAGGGTCTTGCCCATAGGTTTGAGGGCTTGTGAAGTTACAAAAAACTGCATTTTTCTTGATTACTTTATTTCACTCAGCCATCATCTCAAATCTGTTGCTATCTTCACTATTCTTCTGACACAATCAATGTTATACTGTTGTCACCAGTTAACTGTAGCCGCTCAGCTCCAGTCATTAAGTCTGGTTTCAGAAATGTGTAGATTATTTTTGTAGGGGATTATCTCATAGATTGGTCTCATTCATGACCGGACGGTTTGACTTTGTTTCTGGTACAGAGTGGCTGTAACTGGGGTCCTAAAAATGTAGCACAAAATTTATTTGTATGATGGAAGCATCACTTCAGTACACCAACAGCATGTTAGAGTTAACATGCTGAAATAGGCTAAACATAGATAAACGTATATCAAAGCATAAAGCTCCATTATTGTTCAGTAACCACCTTTTCCTATATTTATACTTAACCATTAGTTAAATAAGTTGTTTAGAATGTTCTGTTCCCTTGATACAGAAATGTAAATGCTCATGTATCATAATGTATAACTGAATGTGTTTCTTCACAAAATGCTAATGATAAATAAACATATATTGAAAACGGTCTATACTTTGGTTGATTTTGTTGTAGGGGCTGTTGAGATTCCAGTGTCTTCAGAGTCGACAGTTATTCCACACAAGCAAGATGTTCCTAAATAGGCATGGCTGTCTTTATCTCTATTATATAAAACTCTAAAGCATATATTGAATTTTGCGTGAGGGGGAAAAAGCTGTATAACCAAGCATATCTAAGTGCATCAAAGCATCATCTTTGCTTGTCAACTCTTGATGTTTCAGGACAGTGAAGGATAGAAACAAGCCTTGGTCTAGAAGACTAGCAAACATATGTCTCGTCATTAAGCGTGAAGAATAATCATGTGTTTTTGCTCCATGTTGTTTTGAGCCCTGCATCTGTAATCCCCGTTGTTAGGGCTTGATTAAGCAAGTAGTCTTAGAAAGCATGCTGGGCACCCAAACAAAACAATAGCCATACGTTAGGGGTGGGTGATACTTCAGAAAATAACATTAAAACTCCCTGCCTAATATTGGGTAGGTCCCTCTTGTGCCCCCTAAACAGTTCTACCCCATCAAGACCTCAGGGGTGTCCTGTGGTATCTGGCACCAAGACATTAGCAGCAGCTCCTGTAAGTGTTGTAGGTTGTGTGAGGTGGTGGCTCGCATTAATGAGATCCCCATTTAGGCAATTTACAGGTTGTCCTTAGTTGGAGCACTTTTGGTAGGTATTCGCCATTACATACCCTGAACAAGACCTGCCTGCTTCAAGAACTGACTTCACTGCAGTCTAATATGTAGAGCCCACCCCTTGACCGATGCCACTGTAGATAAAGGTAATCAGTGGTGGTACTTTAGGTTGGGTCTTCATGTTGAAATGGAAAACAGCAGCATTTGTGGCACACAGTAAACATTCTGCACAAAATCCAACTAGACAGGACTCATTTAGCTGTTTTCATAATGAAATATATACTTGGTTAGTGTAATAGAGGTAATAATGAAGTCCACAATAAGCTCAGAAAAGCGTGTTATGTATTCTTATGCAGTTGGTCAGTGTAACATTTAAATATCACTAAATTGCACATTTTTTTTTATATTACAAAAAAAATATATATAAGACCCACTTTTCTAAAAGGCACTGAAAAATGTGTGAAATGCACAGCTGTTGATAACCTTCAGGTTTACCATAACAGCATAACAACGGTTCCTAGTTAATTTTCATGTACTGTAGAAATGGAGAACACAGCCAGTTGAGCATCTGTTGACCTAGGGTAAGGGGTCTTGCGTAATCCACTGTGTGGACATGTGGCTGCTGCAGCACTCTGACTGCTCCAGTGTTAAAAGGACTCCAGTCTATGACCACATGCTTAGTTCCTTTACAAGGGTAGTCATCACAGTGCAATCAGCCAACTCTAGAAAAGAACCTCACCAGTACATTTCCAGGTTCAGATCTTCTTACGTGATGGTGAAGCTGCTCCACTGTACTGAGGTAGCTGTATTTGTACAGGCTAAACAGATTTCTTCATACAAACTGAATCCCCCCCCCCCCCCCCCCCTTCCAATTACTTTTCTGTGTACCCCCCTCGAGCTCGCCTTTCATAAACTTACTCATACATAACACACTGTTTGGCTAACCCTTTGTCTAGTCTTGCCAGTTTGGAGGGTTTAGATGGTAACAGATTTGCAGCTCTGCCTGCGCAGCATGGGGTATGGCTTCGACCAGCTACACTGAGGAATAGGAATAAGGGAAGTTTGTACAAACTATTTCTGTAAATATATATATATATATATATACGGTCCTGTGCAAAAGTTTGGGCACCCACAGTCATGACACATTTTATTGATTTCAAATCATCCATGGGAAACAGACTTAACTATGGTGCGCAGAGCTGTGCTCACGCATAAAGTAAACAACTTTATGTCTCAGCTTTCAATTAAAGTTTATTCCAAGTCATTTTGGTTATTCTAGCTAATTTCTATTGGTCCAGTCATCATGAAATTCTGACACAATGTAAAGAACAACTGCCATATTTATGTCGAAAAAAAGGTTGAAATGAAGGTGCAACATATTTGTAGGATGTTTGTGAGAGAGGCTTTCCTGAAAAAGAGCAGCTTTTTGACCATATGAGTTCCATATTTCTGTCATTTTGCCATCTGTTTGATTAATTCACAATTTGTTAGGCTTTGTTTGTCTTCAAATACAAGATGTGATCAAGGTTGTACCTCGTGAAATACAAATTGCATTCTCCAGTAATCCAGCTTCATTACACAACACAACAAGACAGTAATCATGTTCTCGGTCTTTAGCTGAGCCCCCCCCCCCTCCCCTTCACTAGCTTTTCATTATTATCTGTAAACCCTTTTCCATATTAAGACATGGTCCATCTGTACATATCCCTTTCTAGAACTCTGGTTTTAAGGAGACAATGCTGGATGTCGATTAGGGTTCATTCAAAAAAAAAAAAAAAAAAAGGGATTGTAGTGTACACTTGGCCTTGAGAAAATTCTGCCTGGTGGTGTGCAAACTCCACAATGCACACATCTGTCTCTCATGTAATGTTTCATGGGCCTTCGCTGAAATAGATCTTAACTCCTTTTTCTGTCCTGTTTCCAGCAGGATCTACCACACACACACCAGAGCAGCCAAACGAAGAGCCCGGTGTTGCCACTGCTGGATTATGTGCTTTGGAAGAAGCTGTCCCACTACCCAAGGAACAGAAACCTACAAAAAAGAGCAGTTCCTCTGGCTCAACACCTCATAGAGCAGGGCAAGAATCGGACAGTGACTTTGAGTCGGACCCTCCTTCGCCCAAGAGCAGTGAAGATGAGGAGGTGGAGGACGACGAAGGCCTCAACAGTGAGCCTGAAGACACTGAGCCAGAGAACCTGGGCCAGAGACCTCTGCTCATGGACTCTGAGGAAGAGGTTGAAGAAGAGGAGGACAAACATAGCTCAGATTCTGACTGTGACCAGAGGAAAGCCAAAGCCTGCGCAGAGAGAATGCTGGGCGACAAAGTTTCAGCGTTCGTAAAGGAAAGTGCCAGAGGTGAGTCTGGAACAAGTCTGATCACCCCTCCCGATTCACCCGGCACAGCCATGCCAAGTGCAAGTGAAGTAGACGCATTTGGCGCTGTGCCCTTTGTTGGCAGTGGTCAGCCCAGAGCTTCACCACCAGAGAGTGTTGACGTTTTTGCCAAGGCTCCTTTCAGGCAGGCGAGCCAGGAAAACACCATGGAGGAGTTTGATGTTTTCACCAAAGCTCCCTTTAGCAGGAACCTCTCCAAGTCCAGCAGGAGTGGCGACGCTCCCAGTGGCCAGACGCCACCCATCTCCCCAGCCAGTGTAGACGTGTTTGGCTTCTCGCCCTTTCAGCCCGGCCACACGGAACCGACCTCCAGAAGCCAGGAAGACATCTTTGGCCAAGTGCCTTTTGAAGAGGAACAAAGCCCCCAGCAGCAGAAACTGAAGCAACGCAGCCTCCAGAAGCTCTCCTCGCGGCAGAGGCGCACAAAGCAAGAGGCCACCGGTGGGAATGGAAAGCGCCACCACAGTACCCCAACTAGTGGTAGGAAGAGCAACAAGCCCAGCTTCCGCACCCCTGAGCGTGTGCGGCGGCACAAGAAGGTGGGCAGAAGAGATTCACAGAGTAGCAATGAGTTTCTCAGTGCGTCCAAGGAGAACATCAGCATCTCAATGGGAGAAGTTAAAGAGAAGGGAACTGCTTTGCCTTCCGAAGAGACCATTTTGGATCCCTTCGGCGCCAAGCCTTTCCATCCGCAAGACGGCGTACGGCACGGTCAGCACCCAGGCCTCGGGGACAACAAAAGCGACATCAACACATCCAACGGCAGATCCCGGACTGGCTCCGTGCACGCCGCGTTTGATGGGAACAAAATGGATGACTTTGGGGCTGTGCCCTTCACAGAAATGGTCGTCCACGGTGGGTCTCAGCAGCCCCCTCAAATGGATCCCCTTGACCCCTTTGGAGCTGCACCTTTTCCCTCAAAGCAGTGACTGTCTCGTCTTCCTGCGCACACGGAGCGCACTTGCGCAAATGCTGCTACTTTATGCAAATACGACCTTTGTTTTAGTAAAAAAAACAAAAAAAAAACAACTTTTGCAGCTTTTAAACTATTTTAATACCTAACTTGACTTTGGAGTAACTAGTTTTCCCTTGAACTTGACTTGAACCTGTTTATGGATGTTGTTGTTTTTTTATGCCTTTTTAAGCATTACCTTTAGTCTGTACCTGATCGCTGAGAAGCCTTTTATGCTGCATCACAAATGTGCTCTGAGACAACATTAGCGAAAAGCTGACAATATGCTATCGTTTTTTTTTTTTTTTTTTTTATTAGATTCCAGATTTAGTGGAGTACTAAATCTTAAGTGTGTGCTCAATCATGGACCACCGAATTGCCAGTGGTCCTTGTGTAGGTTGTTGCTTCCTGCATGATCTACTAGTTAGGTCAGTTTCACACCACATTGCCTTATATGGGTATGCTCCACCCTGCTTTACTGTACCTCAGACACACAAATGCCTGTTGCCGTGCATTTGTGTGTCAACAGAATCATTTCAGCGTAGGCCTTCTCCATTCTTATGTGATGTACTGTTTTCTATGCATAATTCAATATTAGAAGTTAGAAGTTTCATTTGGTTAACACTTTACAGTTGATGTCTTTGTCATCTTAAATACTAAACTGAAAAGGGATTTACTTTCCAGGGAAATTACCGAGACTAAGTGGAGTTGATAAATCACATGGAGTCTGATGCACCTTTTGTCTGCAGTCTCATAAAGTCCATAAGTATACTTTTAAGCCCCTTTATTCAAAGTGTGTGATGCATGCACACTTTTAACCTACAATAATTAGGGGGAATAAATTCATCTACTTCATTTTAGTTACAAGAAATATAATTCAACTGGAAATCAGGACAAAAGGGTGATTTAGAGTCTATTTTATGTTTTGGTGTATAGTAAAGTTATAGTAAGACTAGTAAACAAGAATTATTTGCAACACCATATTTCTCCCAATTTCCCAGCCCATATGTATCACATGTAACGTAACTGGAGCAGTGGAGAGGGAGGGGCAGCATGATGGACTGGGATTAGTCATGAGTGGTCAGTTGCACCACTTGGGGTCGCTTGGTCATACTTTTAACGCTGCAGGTCTTCTTTTACGATTTGATATGTTGTGCAACGCTGCTCTCTAACAATGCAATAAAATAAAGAATGTCCTGGTAGAACTTTAATCATGCTAAAAAAAAAGTAAACAATAAAAAAGAGGCGGAGGGGGAAGGGTTGGGTTTTGGGAGGTAGAGGCTGAGGTGCTGTCATTATGACCAGAGGATTGCTAGTTCGGAACTGCAGCCGGGGTCCGAAGAGCGTGCGCTTGACCTTGGTGTCTCTCTCTTTATTGCATTGTTAAAAAGTATTACCGTAAAAAATATATATATAACTTAGGGACCACAAATGGTCCAGCGGGTTAAGGCGCTGTCACTCTGACCAGAGGTTGCCGGTTCGAATCCTGGAGCGAGCACACTTGGCCTTGCTTTCCTTCTCTTCTGCTCTTTATGGCATTGTTAAAGAATATTACCGCAAAAAAAAAAGGTACAATTTAGGGACCACAAGTGGTCCAGCGGGTTAAGGCGCTGTCTCTCTGACCGGAGGTTGCCGGTTCGAATCCTGGAGCGAGCACACTTGGCCTTGCTTTCCTTCTCTTCTGCTCTTTATAGCATTGTTAAAGAATATTACCGCAAAAAAAAAAGGTGCAATCGAGGCCGACCCAAATGGTCCAGTGGGCTAAGGCGCTGTCGCTGCGACCAGAGGATTGCCGGTTCGAGCACCAGTTCGAATCGGCAGACAGGGGGCCCAGAGAGAGCATAATTCGGCTTTCTTTCTCTCTCTTCACACTTCCCCTCCCCAACCTTCCCCACTCCTCTCCCTTCCCTCCCTCCCCTCCCCCCCCTCTCTCTCTCCCTTCCCCCCTCCCCCTCCTCTCCCTCCCCTCTCTCTCTCTCTCCCTTCCCCCCCTCCCCCCCCTCCCCCCTCTCTCTTCCCACTTCCCCCCTCCTCTCCCTCCCCCTCTCTCTCTCTTCACACTTCCCCTCCCCAACCTTCCTCCTCTCCCCCCCTCCCCAAAAAACATTGCACTGCCAGAGTTGGACCTCGACCAACATGATGTGTTCTCCCCTGTGTTAGTCCAACTATACGATGACGTAGTATGATAGTATGTAAATAGTAGTGTTAAGCTGTAACCTACAGTACTATACTATTGTACACACAGCAACTTTACTATCTTGTGTTCTTTAAAGCTGTACTATAACTTGTACTAGTTATACTATATTGAAACAGTTTAACATATAGTACATTGTTGACATACGTTATATTATAGTATAGCATTATAGTACAATGTACTATAATGTTATATTATAGTATAGCATTATAGTACAATGTACTATAATATAGTATTATAGTGCATTATAGTACAATGTACTATAATGTACTATAATATAGTATTATAGTGCATTATAGTACATTGTACTATAATATAGTATTATAGTACATCGTACTATAATGCTATACTCTAATACAGTATAACATTATAGTACATTGTACTATAATATAGTACATCATACTATAATGTTATACTATACTAAACATATTATAGTACAGCATTATAGTATGTTATAGCAGTGTACTATAATATACTATTACAGTACATCATTATAGTCTGTTATAGTACACTGTACTATATAGTATATTATAAAACAACATTATAGTACCATGTACTATATTATAGTATCATCTGTTATATTATACTACAGCATTATAGTACCATGTGCTGTATTGTGGTACATTATAGTACACTGTACTATGGCTATAGTATAGTATGGCAATTGTACGTTGTACTATAATATACTATAGTATAGTACATTGTACTACATTATAGTATGGCTATATTATATTATAGTACGGTGTACTATAATACATTATAGTATGGCTATATTATATTATAGTACGGTGTACTATAATGTTATACTATAATATAGTACGTTATAGTATAATGTTATACGGTGCTGTTGAACTGTACTATTATGTTATTCAATAGAAACGTTGCCATACTATATATGTACAACTAAGTTAGTATATTATAGTACAGTTCAACAGCACTGTAACTATGTACAACTTTATAGTACATCCTAGTACCTTAATGTTGAACAGCACTATAATATAACCATCAATGCTGTACTATATATGCTATAATGTAGTATGACAACAGCCATACTATAGTACAACAATGTTATTATAGTAGTGTTGTGTGGTAGTATATTATAGTATATCCAATAGAAACATTGCACTGTACTATATTGTTGAACATTAAGGGGAGAACACATGTTGGCAATGCAATGGAGGAGGGGGAGAGAGAGAGGGGGAAGGTTGGGGAGGGAAGTGGGAAGAGAGGGGGGGGAGGGGGGAAGGGAGAGAGAGTGGGGGGGAGGGGAGGGAGGGGAGGGAGAGGAGGCGGGAAGGTTGGGGAGGGGAAGTGTGAAGAGAGAGAAAGAAAGCCGAATTATGCTCTCTCTGGGCCCCCTGTCTGCCGATTCGAACTGGTGCTCGAACCGGCAATCCTCTGGTCGCAGTGACAGCGCCTTAGCCCACTGGACCATTTGGGTCGGCCTCGATTACACCTTTTTTTTTTGCGGTAATATTCTTTAACAATGCCATAAAGAGCAGAAGAGAAAGAAATGCCAATTGCACGCTTCCAGGGATTCGAACCGGCAACCCTCTCGTCATAGTGACAGCGCCTTAGTCCGGCGCACCACTCGGGGTCCCTCGGTCACCTTTTTTTTTTGCGGTAATATTCTTTAACAATGCCATAAAGAGCAGAAGAGAAAGAAATGCCAATTGCACGCCTTCAGGGATTCGAACCGGCAACCCTCTCGTCATAGTGACAGCGCCTTAGTCCGGCGCACCACTCGGGGTCCCTCGGTTACCTTTTTTTTTTTGCGGTAATATTCTTTAACAATGCCATAAAGAACAGAAGAGAAAGAAATACCAATTGCACGCTTCCAGGGATTCGAACCGGCAACCCTCTGGTTATAGTGACCGCGCCTTAGTCCGGCGCACCACTCGGGATCCCCCTATGTTTTGTTTTGTTTTTTTGCAGTTATACATTCTAACAATGCAATAAAAAAAAATCTTTTTAGAATAAAAAAAAAAAAAACTACCTGAAGAGCCATGTTATGATCTATATCTATACAGGGCAAAAAGGGTTGTGTTGTGTGTGGCATAACAGCTAACACACTACCTGCCAGTGAACTGTTACACCGTGTGCAAGACCAGCGTTTGATTCCCGGTTTGGGTGACTATGTTGTGCTCCACCAACAAGAGACCAATAAGTAAAAATCCTTGGGCAAGATCGACAACACCACTGGGCCGCCTTAGCAATACAAGTGACCATGAGTTTAGTATTACAGGCTCAGTGTCTTTCATAGTCAATCATTAGTACCACCTAGTTTAGTGCTACGAAAAGGTGTCTGCGCTAAATTGTTCTAGGACATGTATTAAGTGTCCACTATAATAAAAGCATGACTTACAACCTATTTATAAATGAACACTAATAACATTAAAAAGTTATCATAGAAAATCCACATGCAGTTTGTTTTGGTCACTTCCTTTGGAGTGGCCTTAACATATTTGTATTCAAATTCCTGTTGCAATATCAAAAAATCTTTGGTACATTCAATTGCGCAGTGGATGGAATAAAAAAAAAAAAACTATACTAAGTATACTGGGACACCTATCAAAACAGCAAAAATATTAGTAATTAACACATCATGGAGTCAGAACACTGATTTCAGTTAAATATGAGCACCATTTCACCATTAGAAATCTACAGACTGGCTCACTGCTAATTACTGAGCAATGACAGGTTAGATTCTTAACTTTCTTAAACACTGGCCAATACTGACACAAACTGGAGGTGCCAACAGCTGCAAATGGATGCCCAAGTTTTAGAACCCAGGTATTAGACTGAAAAGACCTCCAACTTCCTCCAACCTGGTGGGAAGAAGCGCTTGCCATCCCAGCAACGTCCAGTACAGTCAGTCGGACACCTTAATACTAAAGCATTTCAAATGAAACGACTAGGCACTATAATATTACAACTTAGTCCAAGAACAGCTGGGGAAAAAAAACGAGCGGATCAGGGGTCTGAGGCGATCAAATGATGCCCCAGGGATCGTGCGTTCAAATCCTGAGCCATTGCACGCTTTCTCCTCAACACTCTTGGCCGGCACAGGCATCTATTAGCTGGTGCTTTCCTCCAAACGTGTCGGCTGCCTGGCAACGCTGCATCTGTGGCAGTCTGAAAAGATGTTACGTCCTTAGTTTCGGGAGCACTGATAGCCGAGGGTGTGTGTGTGTGTGTGTGTGTGTGTGTGTGTTGGGCAACAAAATTGGAAGAAAAAGGAAAAAAAGCTTTCACTTCGGATTTACAGAAGAATCATTAAAAAGCTCCACAACAAAACCAGTCCTTCACACCCATCCATCAAGCCCTAAGCATGTTGAGAAAAGTCAGGGCAGGGGTGCGCGTGTCTGTGGCTTGTGATGTATAGTGCAGACTGATGCCACCAGTAGAACAGAAGCACCACCAGAATGTGCCAGAGCTGGTGGCTGGAGCCCACGTAGTTCAATTGACCTTGAGGGTGAAAGAGCAGTACAGCATTAATTAAACTGCCTTGAATTGTAAAGAGAATAAAACTTGTGCCTTGTCTAATTTTACCTGGGAAGTAGCGCTCTGGAACCTTAGAGACATAGAAGACAAAGGCAGCTGCGGCGAGGAAGTACATTATCAGCACTCTGGGAACAAAGTCCTAAAAACACACATGATATTGTGGGAAAGACGGTCTCAAAAATCCATTACGGATGACTAACTGCTTCCCTGTTCTAATTACATCTGATTGGAAAAAAGCAAACGTTTTTAGGTAAGAATGACCCAAAACACCATGCTTGAGTTTCTAAATCAAATCACATATTATCCAGGACGAAATATGCTCTCTTCATAATGTGACATGTAGTTGGTCAGCGTTCTAAAGGTACTGATGCTCTTCAGAAAACCATACTGTGTGAGATGTTTTCGTGCAGTGCAAGTAAACTACAACAACAAAAAACGACATCACAGAAATGCTCCACTTTTCTGGCCATGCTCACCAGTATCTCCTTGCATTCCTTCTTAATCCCCTTGTTGTTGGGTTATGCTTAAACGGCCGTGTAAAAGTGCATGTATGAACTGGGCTAATGTCTGTATCTGCAGAACGCTGCTGGCAGCTATAGTAGGTAGCTAAAATGCACAAATTTAATTGAAGGACAGGTGTGAATAACATGCAAGTCACTTTTTATTGTCAGAGACTAAAGTATTTACAGTAATTTGAACAATAATGCTCTACACTGCTTCATTATTGAAAAACAGCAAATGTAGGCACAAAGATAAATTGTACACTATACAGCTCCTAGACCTGTACCTTTACAATACTGCCATCACAGACACATGCCATTAATCAATCAACAAACGTTCAATATGACTATCGTGACGGATGAGGTGTTTGTCTACCTGTACAATGGCAGAACTGAAACCTCCGCTGAGCCAAATCCAGTGGAAGGTAGGAATGAGGCCGTATCCCGCCACGGAGCAGAAGATGATCGACCGCAACTTCTGCCAGTTCTTGGTCAAGTAATGGGGGTGTATCTGGGCAAAGAACACCCCCAACGTCATGGCCAGTACTGTGACTAGGTACACCTGCCGCCAGTACTGTGGTGGGGTGGGGGACAGACAGAAAATCATAAATATAGAGGTTACTAAAATAATAGCAAATAACAATAAATTATTGGGAACCAGAGTAAAATGATGGTCCCACTTTATAGTACTCCTTGTAGCTGTATTTTTAGTCCTACATTTTAATTTGTTGTCTGTACTGTCCATTTGTGTATGCACTATTTTCATCAAATTCAGAGTCCATAAAAGGCCAGTAAGGTGATGGGGATTCTGAATCCAATCTGAAAGACTACTACACCAATGCCTAAATAAACTTCCTTGTGTGCTGAATAGAGAAGGTGAGAGAGAGAGAGAGAGAGAGAGAGAGAGAGAGAGAGAGAGAGAGAGAGAGAAAAAAGAGAGAAAGAAAACAGTCTCTCTTTCTCTTGGGGGACTTGGCTGATTGAGTAGTCACCCAAAAAGCAAAGCTAAACACTTGGCAGGAGGAGAGTGGAGATGGCTCACCCACGTGTGAATGTCATATGGTGGGGAACAGGAGTGACGGAGTGGGTCCACGAACACGGCCATCTGCTTTGGGCTGGAGCAGATTTCCGCCGCATTCTGGGGCACAATAAGCCAGCACTTCCAATATGTGTGGGGGGGGGGGTAGTGGGGTGGGGACGGAGTGCGCAAAACGACATGGCCAATCGCTGTGGCGCACTGCAAAGAGCAAGTGGGAGTTGAGGGACAAGAGCTAGCTGCCTGCATCGGATGTTCCAGATCCAAGTTTCTCTGAAAGCTTTGCTCGTCGTTTGCTTGAGACAAAGAAGGCACTGTTCTCAGCCAAATATGTTTAGTCAAGTAATCAGGAGTGAAATTCTAAAGAGGATGCTATGCAGCTAGCTTTCCACCAATATTCTACTATTGTACCAAAAGCTGAAAGCACATTAACTTATTGTTGTGTGCAGTCTGAAAGCCCGGGGTTTGAGAAACAGTAACACAGTAAGATAACCTCACAACACGCACCCACGGCATCTCGCACAAGTGTTTTCTCCTGCAGAGGGTGAACTCTTGCTCTGTAGCTGTTGCACAGGTAGCATATGCCCACAACAAAAGCGGGCCTACCATCTGCTGCTAGGCCGCCGTGGGACGACGCTCCTCAGGCCAACTAATTAATCTACCCCTGTCTGAATCTCACCCCGCACACACGCGAACCCATGAACACACACATACCACAGGCATGCTGTAAACACACATCTTTTCACTTCAATCACATGGGACGATTTACTTCCACCTGAATGGTAATTAGCTGAAATGCTGAATGGGCTAGCCCTCACGCTTACCCTTGCTAAGAAAGCAGCATCAGCCCCTTCAGAGGCATGTGAAAGTGAAATGATGTAAACTAGATCTAAACTAGATCTCGCTAGTGTCAGACCACGCTCACACCTGGCTTTTTCACACAACTAAGATAATTATCCTGGTAGGATTTTAACCATATTCTGATCCCGATAATACCTGGTCACTTCATGTGACTAGTACCTGGATTGTATCCTGCTAAGATTGTAGCCACATGCGTTTACACTGGGTTGTCAAATGCGCTCCGGTTAATCAGACTGAAATCTGATCGCTGTGAGGGACAGAACGCGCAAAGTTGTGTATTGCGCGGCAATTATTCCTGCTGTTCTGGTTGTACAGGGAGTTTTAGTTGTCGACTGTGTCTTGGGGAGACGGACATGAGGCTTCTGAAGTGGTCCGAGTGATGGGGTTTGTATCCGAGTCTTGGGTGTGTTTACACTTGCATTGTTATGTGGTGTGACCTTATTCAGATATAATACTGATACTCAAGATACATAATAAAGTGACGTGGTGTAAACAGGGTTATGGTAGTGAAATGTGTCTCCCGTTAAGTGAGCCAGAACTAGTTACATACTAGTTAATATTAACTATTTATCAGTAGTACCCACCTACGGGGTTCCACATGGGACAATTAATCAAAATCAAAGTAACTGGAGGAAACCCAGTCGGACGCAAGGAGAACACACCCAAGTTCTCAGTAATATGCAATAAAGGCTGGTGACGACTGTAGAATGAGAGTACAATTGTACAAATGTAGTTTAGGAGATCTGAAACACATCTAGAGAAGCTGATGCATACGTTATTGCAGTAGAAGGCATAGAACACGCCCAGGACATAGCAGCCCAAGGTCCCAATGGAGATCCCCGCGTAGTCCAGAGCCATCCATCGCCGGCTGGTCTTTTCAGAGCGGTGACAACAGAACAGGTGATAGCCCACTGAACACAGCATGCACACCTAGGAGGATTAGGAAAGGTGAGGCACGGGACTTTAAGTTGCATTTACACCTCAGAGTCATGTTGACATATTAATGAAAAAGAGGCAGATAGCAGAAACAGACTGACTCCATGTTGGCAAACAAGCGCCCACCCGAATTTCACTGGAAGTCAGTAGAGATCCCCCACAGTTCTATGATTACATTTCAAGCATGAAGTCTCTGAGTTGCGTAAAGTTCAGTCTTAAGACTACTTATCTTACCCACAGTTCCATAGTCACTGCAATGCTTTTTTTTCTCCTTCTGAATGTTTTGGCATTATGCTCAAAGTGTAGGCTCTGGGAATTAGAAGAGTATCTGCGCTACATCCGTATGCCTGAGAGAGAAGCTGCCAAAGTAGGGGGCTGCTATTTTCCCTCTCTCTACAATTACTAAAAATGGCACGGTATCATTAGAAATCACAGTTAGCTGACTTCAACAGTTGATATACTGAATACAACTGCGTATGCTCTGATTCTGACCACGAGCCAGATAAGCTTACACATTCTGAATGCCTGAACTACATGTTATTGCAGTGCAAAGACACTCTGATGATCAGAATCAAAGCTCGGTCAAGATAAACACTTCCTTACTCACTTCTTTGCATGGTTTGTGGTCCACCTCAAGACATTCACAGCCAAAGCTTCATTGTTACTGTCCCACCCCTGAATGTTTTGGCATGCTGTTCAAAGTGTAGCTTTAATAAACCTCTCTCAAATCTAACTACTCCATACTGTGGCTTTCAGTTAAGTACAAACCTGGAAGCAGAAGAGGCCTATGGAGTAGATGACATAGTCTTCTCTGGAGGCTCCAACCAAAGGTAGCACGGACACCATGTCGTACACCGCCAGCGAGAAGAACAGGAAGAAGCCTAGCAGATGACTCCAGATGTTCACAGTCTCATTGGAAAGCATAAACAGACTATAAAAAGGTGGGAAAAAAACAAAACACGAGCATCAATATCAAATAGCATTGGGTGACAATCTGTCAACTAAGAAACGAAAGAAAAAAAAAACAGACTGCGACATTCACCTTCTAATGCACAGCCTAGACGTCAGATATGCTCTGTATCCATCTGTAATGTAAGGGTTCTCTCTCAGAAAGCCTGGCACCTGCTCATAGGTGTAGAGGCGTATTCCTCTGGGCACAAGAACGGGCCAGTACTGGTAACTACCCAGTTCTATGTACTGAGTACTCTTCAGCACCTTGGCTGAAGGCATGGTGGCTTCAGGCAGTCTCAAGCATAAAGTGAAGCAGCTGCTAGAAAACACAAAAGACCAGGGGTTAGTCACCAAGTTAGCCAACACTGGATTTGTTAGCTAGCTGCAAGTTCACCCTTAGGAAATGCAGAGATGGCCAAATCCAAGTCCAGCAGGTGAAAATCCATACAGGATTTTCTCCCAACTGCCCGGGCAAAATTGGAAGAAAATCCGGTGTGGATTTATTACTGGACCTTCTGGACCTGGATTTGGTCATTTCTTAACTAATGTTTTAACTTCAACACCAAATGAGAACATTAGATAAATAGAGAGCTAATCAACAAGCCCCAAAGCCGGCTAACTAATGCACTATAACGCTATCTAGCTACCGGCTAGCTAGCCTAGCTAGCTACCAAACACTGCCAGCTAAACTTAGTTGGACAGCTAGCGCTAAATTTCATCAAATTGTTGGGAAAATGAGCGCAACCCTAAAAGGTTGCTTATACCAACTCAAAAAATAAACAACCCTCTTCCAATACTGGCTAGTTTTCTATAAATGAGCTAGTGCTAGCTAGCGTAATTAGCTATGGCTAGCGCTAACTGGCTAACAGAGCAAATCACCTATCTATCCGGATAGCTTAGCGAGTTTCCAGGCTTCTTCGGTCAAACTACACCGTATTTACTCACCATTTAATCAGCTGAAGGTGTCTCTTTCGAAAACTAGCCCTCTAGCAGCGCCCTGGTCCTGCTCCATGTCCCATCCTGATAGCTAATCTCGGCTAATCCAGCAGTCTGGCAGTCCGCTTCAGACAGAAGCGCCTCGACTAGACCACCTCTGTTAGTTATCAGTGCCTCCTGTGAGGCCTCAATGCCGCTCTGTAAAATGTAGCTCTATCTGAATGTAAACCCGGTTTAAATGAAAGGATTTTAATAAGGATATATACAATATATATATATAAAAAAATAATAATAATAAAAGAAAGAAAAAAAAAAAATAAAAAAAAATAAAATATATATATATATATATATATATATATATATATATATATATATATATATATATATATATATATTTATCATTTATAAGTTCTTTTTGGTGAGATTTTTCTCAGCCTGTCCCTCATTTCATTAGTTTGTCACGTTATCTTAATTTTCCTGTCTACAGGAAACTATTATATGCTATAGTAGCTATATTATTAATGAGTATTTGAGCATCATCATTTGAATTTGCCATTTTGCCATTTTGAAGTGTTTTTAGTGAGACAGCAAAGCTAAATGACAGAGAGTCAGGAATGAGGGAGATACAACTTAGGCCTTTTAATAGGAGTTCATAACAAGGAGCCTCATTCATCAAATGTCTTCTTAAAAACCTTCTTACTCAGTTTTTTATTTTTTATTTTTTACAAAGATTCTTACATTCACAATGCTTCCTTATTTGAGATTTGTTCAATTTACGAACAAATAAGGACCAGTGACTGCAGAAAACATGGGCTCCCTCTGAAACGCAATATTCGAAGGCAAGAAGGTCGAGTATTTGTATGAAAGGCTGCCCGCTAAGGGACCTTAATCGATTTGTGAAGGTGTGTCATTCACTGCCTTGTGTATCCCATGATCCTCTGGGACTCGTCTTAAGAGAAAACACAAAACGCAACACCTGTCTGTACAAATGTAACTTTGTAGTTACGTCACCAGCTGACAGTCATTCTGCATGACGTATTGCTGCCGTCAAAACGCGCCTCAAACGCTAGTCGGTTGTAGGTACTTTCTTTACAATGCTAAGGTACTGACTTATGAGACAGAACAGGCAGCCTCAAGGCCTCAAGGCAGCTGCCGTTCGTTTTGGACATAGCCATGGACAACACTACATCTCCCAGAAGTGACGCCACCACAGGTCTAATGTTTCTCCTCTGAACTGGCTTTCAGCACCAGTTTCCCCTGTGATAGTACTGGCCCATTATTTATTCTCCCCCAGAGATGTTACACTTGTGATTGACAGCCTTGGCTGTAAGAGAGACCGTCTGCAGGACCTGCATCGCAACCTTTCTGTTCATTACACGAAGGAGCTGAGCTGTAGTGGAACTTACATGAGCTGCACTTTTACTGCTGAATTTTTACACTTACTGGACAAACTGGGAATCCAGGAAAAAGCTTCTGCGCTGTAAGCAGGCGTAATCTATCAAATGAGTAGATGAGTCTGGCTTTACCTCTGGCCTCTACTGCACTCACTCTGGTTGCAAATTTGACAACATGGCGGACAGTTTTAGCTTCATTTCTATAGAACAGACGAGAGTGGAACGACGACGTCCATGTTTTCTACAGTCATTGGCGAGGACGATGAGGTTCATCGTTTTAAGAGCACAGCTGTGAACAATTCTGTGAACTATGGGACTATGAACGTGACAGATTTTTTGTTACAACTTTGCAATTGAGGCCCAACAGTATTAATATTATTGACATGAACAATAATATTGCAATTCTATTGGCAAACAAATGTATGTAAAAAAGAGACATTTTTAAGTATTTTAAATCCCTGGTGATGCCACAGCCCTCATGGCCGGCAGTCTGAGAGAGTAGACCTGTAATGTAAGGGTTCTCCCACTTAGCGCAATGCCCGTCAGTGTGGGCGTCTATTTGCTAATGTATTACTGCCAGTTTGTGTTCTCCTCCAAGCGTGATCAGCTGTCTAATGGCGATAGCAGCATTTGAAAAATGTGGCGATGCTTCATGTGACTTGTAGGAAGCACGTGCAGGTCTTTATCCTCCTAGCACTGGTAGCATCTTGTGATAAGGCCATTCTGGGGGTTCCAGTAATGTGATCAAGGTGGATTTGGTCAATCTTCTACACTTTATATAAATGTTTATGACATGGTAAAGCATTGGCATACATCAAAATCAAGTTAGCAGTAGTTCATCATTTCTGTTTCTGGTGAGTGAGTGAGTGTGTGGATGAGAGAAAGAGAGAGAGAGAGATCCGTCAGGCCCGGTTGCTGAAACTAAGAAACTTAATTTATCCAAAAACATGCTTTTTCCCTTCTATTCTTTTCTTCACTCCAGAGGGCAGCTTCAGTCTGTGACCTTTCAGTGTTAATGTGATATCTAGTTTTTACACAAGCCTTACTGCTTTGAAAAAAAGAGGTCTGAGAGAGTGTCAGTTAGACTCTCTGAGTCTGTGTTAGACTAGGCTCCAGTTGAGGGCACAGAGTCGAGGTTGAGCGGTCACATGTTGACATGAAAATGAAATAAATGTGGAATAAATAAAACTTAAGATGAAGAGGATATTCCCCTGAGCGGAGACATTGCGTGGCCTGAGTGGGGCGATCAACTCATTTGGATCTAATTAGCATGAGTGGCCATAGCTCTTCTATTTGAGCACTGCAGAATCAGAAGAGGAACTGAGGTGCTGGCAGGACCTTGTTTCATGTTTATTTCTTCATAAAACACAAAACTTAAGTTCATTAAACATTAAAATGAAGTACAAGGTGTCCTACAAAGTTATGTAGGAATATTAACGTGACAGACGTCTGGTGGAGAACCAGGGGCGTGTCCCTGATTCTGTGAACTAATCACAATGAAGCGGTCGTGCTGGAACAAGAGCTACTATAACTGGTTGGTGATTTTCACTAAAGGATTGTATCCAATTTACTTTGACCTCCTGTTATTAGCTTCTTTTTTTTTTTTTTACAATGTTTAACTGTGCTGTTCCTATAGATTGAGTAATGCTGCAATCTTGATGCATTGGTTTATTATATTGGTTTAAACATCACTGTTCATAATTTGGTATGGTGTTATCAATCCAATCACATTTATTTGTATAGCGCTCTTTGTGGCATGGTTACGAAGCGGCTTTACAGGAATCAGGAAGAGACCTAAACCCCCCTGGTGAGAAAGCCAAAGTTGACAGTGGCAAGGAAAAACTCCGTCAGAGCTGGAGGAAGAAACCTTGGAACCAAGACTCACAAGGGAGACCCATCCTCCTCTGATCAGGACTATTTATAAATTATTGATAAAAGTCACTGAACCACCACATAAGACTGTTCTACTGTTCATTTTACAATTCCTTGTTGTTCCCAAAATACCAAATGTTTGCAGACACCCCTATTAAGGAATTCATTGAGCTACTTAAAGTTGCACCCATTGCTGACCGTCAGGGTGTGACCAAAGGCAAGTCAATCTGAGTCAAGCTAGAAGTTTACTGACCCTTGCAGACTTAGAATTTCAGCCAGGAAAAAAACCCACGCACATAAATTCACAGCAACCTGACCTCTGAGTGGGTCCTCTTAACCACCACCCACTGACCCACACTGCCGACTGTCGGCTCCTGGGGAATAGACAAAGAGGGCAGCGACTCTTGTGGACTCTTGTCCACTCCTAGTTTAAAGATGTCTTTTGCATAAAATATAGGCTATAGATAAATTAACCTTTATAAGTTTATTATTCACACAGAATTTTTGTGAACCATTGTTGAGCCTAAAATAAGCAAATATAACATTACTTCTGTGACAATCTATTACTGCAATATACCTAACAGTTAACAATGCAAAAGTAATCAGACCAACAAAATAAACAATGCTTAAATCCACCCTAAATGCCAAGACATGTTTATATTACATGTGGGGACCTTAGTGGGCACATGCACACACACAGCTATGTAGAGAATAGGACTGTCCCAACCTGAATAATACCTGGTAGACAAGTAGATGAATGAACGAATGGATGGACAGAGAGGAAGGAAAGAGAGAGGGGCCGGATCTGGAGGTTCCTTCCTCCCACTAAGGTGTCCCATCAATTGCCTCTCCCTCCCGTTCCATCTGAGCAAACTGGTATGCTTTAAAGCATAAGCTCGCCTGTACTAACCAATCCAAAGTGACCACATATTATAACATCTCCTGAAAGACCCCCTGACCATGCTGTAAACTCAGGGTCCATTTGAGATGTTGGTAGAGCAGCTTCTCTGTGTTCTTTGTACTCTGAAAATACCTACTATAATGTGTAATGCATGCAGTTCATCAGTCCCTGTGGGTACTACCAAAAAAGTTAGGTAAGTGATTTTTACCTAAACACCAAACGCTTAACACATGTCGAACATGTTTTTCCAAATGTACCTTACCTTGATCTTAATCAACCACCATTTCCCACTACTGGAGCTTGGACCTTGCTCCTCTTCAGTTAACTCTCTATGGCATTGATGGTAGTTGTCTTTCTCTTAAAAAATACAGCCCTCAGAATAAAGCACAAATATATATATATATATATATATATATATATATATATATATATATATATATAAAACACATACAGCATATACAGCAAATATAGCAATACAGTGTTTATTTACAGTAGAGTAGTAAGAGATAGTAGCAGTGTCACACATGCGCAGCATCACTGCTGGTTTGTGTGATCATAAACCCTCTGAATTAAGAGACCACTGTCAACACAGGTTTCCACTGAAGCATTTTCATTCCAGAAACATCTCAGGTGTAAGCTCCCATGATCCTCCTCAGGGGCAGAATCACACTTTGTCTTCCCTCAGCTTTTACACCCGAGATAATTGCCTTCTCAAGTGGGAGTGTGTTCTTCATTAACACTCCTAATTCACCTTTCAGCACATTGGTCTTCAACAGGCTGTCAAGCGCTCTGCCAAGACAATTTGCCCAACTCAGGCAGCTAAGCAGTGTTATCACAATTTTCCTTCCAGTGTCTTTGGCCTCAGGAACAGTCTAGGAACTAGATCTGGCAGTTTTCAGGCACGAAAAGTCTTGGCTGATTACTCCTTGTGAGCACGGGGAGAACAGGTCTCAGACTACAGGTATCAAGTCATTTGCTGCAGGATCCAAGAGTTTCTTTCTTTATCTGCAGATGCATCAGCAGGTTCAATCGGTTTGAATCCCGACAGACCTTTCATAGACACTGGGTTAGTAAAAGAAGATTGCAGGGTCCTTTGCTTATTAGAAATGGTCTTTTGAAAAGGGGGTAAGGATGGTCCATGGCTTCATGATGGTCCAGAGCCATTTCCCAGGGAAGTGTTTCACAGAAAATCCAAGTTTGGGACCCTAGTGAGTAAGAAAATGGTGGAAGTAGCAGGAAAGCTTTAAAGGAGAACCCGTCCTTCACAACAAAGCAATAAGTAATGAATTATGAAATGACTAACAGATATACAGAAGACAAGGAACTGGCCTGAATGGCCAGAAGTGAGATTGAATTCAGGTTGCAGGAGGCAGATATACTATGTCTATGTGAGTGGTCAAACTGCTCTGGATGGCAGGCATGTAGAAACAGCCAATCAAGGTTGATCTTACATCAGCATCCAACTGGTCAGCAAGAGCAGTTGTTTAGCCCAGCAAAGTCAGTCATCATTTTAGGTTATTAATAAATTAGAAGCCAGCTTAGTCAATGCTTTCATGGTAAATTTATCACCATCAGGGAAAATGGAAGCCGTAGGGTACAGCTCTTCAATGCTTGTATCTCCAGATCATAACTGGTTGTCTATATTAACATTACCATAAAAAACATAATGTACCCTTTGAGTAGCAAAGCCACCAATGGGTTGAGCTCAATATCTTCCACAAACTCAATGTCACCTCCCTCCACTGTGTCATGCACCCTGCTAACACTGTTCACTGACATCTGCCCTTTCAACCAAGCCACTTCCTTAACATCTCGGCCTCTCATCTTGAGCTCAGCCTCCCCTCCCTTCCCCACACACACTCCCAGCCCCACAATGTTACACTTGATCTGGAACACCATCACGATAAGCCACTGAAAACTCACAACCACAAGGCCTCCGCCTGCACTGAGCAGACACAGCGGAGACCGGCCTGGTGTCATGCTGAGAAACGCCACCGTGTGAGAAAGGCATGGCCGGCCTGACAGTGGCCTCGCTGCTGCACCCACGCCCCCCACCCACCCCAGCTCTCGTCGGCTTTATTTATAATCTCCGCCACAAGACATCTGCTGCCGACGAGCCTCAGTCCCCGGCGCACATGCAGAGGGTGTGCGTCAACTGTTGGGCTGCTTGTCCCGAAGTCCATCGGTGTGAGACAGCGTGTTTCCCTTCAATAGAGTGGCTGTCGTGTCCGATACCTCTGCCCGCCACCTGAGCGGCGGAGGCCGGAGAAGGTGTTCAGGCTGCTGTTTACTCGAGGTGACCGTCTTTGTTTGTTTAGTGTCTAGAGTCTGGTCGCAGGTCTATTTTTAGTGGGCGAGAGTGGGGTGTGTGTGTGGGTGTGTGGAGGGGGGGGGGGGGGTTCTGACACACTGGGGCATCTCAGGATGGGGCTGATGTGGCCTGCTCTGCTGCTGCTGCTTTCTTGGCCCTCGCTAAGCAGCAGGAGGTCATACAGTAGCCTGTGCTGGCCTTGACGCAAAATAGCAGAGGCACTTTCTTGTTTTCAAGAAAGAGGAGACCGCATGCAGAGTGCAGGCGTAATATGGGAGGAAAATGCCACTTGCACTGCCTTGTTCTTGAAAAGAAGCCAAGATGTAGAAGGAAAAGCTCAGTGTAGTAAACCATCTCGAATTCTTTTCCTTTCGGAACAATGGACTTGCCACCACAGAGTCCAGACCTTAGCATTGAACAGACCTAGCTGTTAAGTCTTCTTTGTAGGGTTCTGTTAGTGTATACAGCAATCACTCATTATATTAAGACATAAAAACATTTAGTGGCCCCAAAACAGATCTGACCATTCAGGGCATGGGTCTCTAACAGTGTCCTGTGGATTCTGTCTCTGCAACCACAACGTTAGCTGCAGATTCTTTAAGTCTGTTGTGCGTTTAGAGGTGGGTCCTCCATCGATCACATCTTCTTTGGGCCTCTTATGGTAGATACTGACCACTGCATACTGGAAACACTCCACAAGACCTGCCTTATGTTTTGGAGATGCTCTGACCCAGTTTGTCTAGCCATTCCCATTTTTTCTGCCAATCTTGTCAAAGGGGCTTGGATTCTTACGTTTGCCCGTTTTTCCTGATTCCCTGATTTTCCTGAACTCCAAGAACTGACTGTTCACTTGCTGAGTAATCTGTAGATCCCAGCACTGGACGGGTGCCATTGCTACCAGATATGCAGTGTTATTCACTTGTCAGTGGATTTAAAGTTATGGCTGATCAGTGTATGATTATAAATGTTCTTCTGACAGTGATTATTTATTAGTTTTCCTGTATTACAATAACGTCCACAGAACATCAAGGTGTACCGAACTGTCTTCTCCCACTCCCTGCGAGAAGTTCAATACAGGCCATCACTAGGGATTTGAAAAGCTTAGTCCTTTAGCACTTATGGCAAGTTTTATCTTCATAACAATATTGAGAAGAGCTGGGCCTTTAATCTCAAGGCCTCCTTTTACTTTTATTCCACATACAATTATCTCCTCAATAAGATGTACATCTGGCTCCAAGACTATAATTCTCTAGAGAGCAAAAAGAAAGGGAAAACAATTTCCACAATAAGCAAGAGATTAGGAGCGTCCAATGCGATTGTTCTGCTGCATTTAGCGCTCGTCGGAACGAGATTAATATCGAGCGATATTAACGATTGTTTGGCGTGTGTCACTTTTGCTGTCAGAACGGCCTTCAGTAAATCCTCGTTTATGGATAAAGTCATAAGCCTCTCCATGTAGCACATCCAGACATATTAAGCTTTCTGGCAAGTAGGAGTTCTGGGTACTTACGGCCCCTCCCCAAACTCCAACTGGCCAACAATGCCAAATACGCACTTTATTATAAAACTGATTGTAGATTATTCATGCATATTGCCCTTTCAACTTATCCTCTTTTCGTCTCCTTCGCATGGGAAGTAAATTGAATATGCAGAGATTTGTGGGGATCTTCATATGCCGAAGGAGGTTTTTTTTTTCTATTTTAGAGAAGTGCTTTTTGATTGTCATGTGGGCCACAATCATGTATTGTTTAGACATAAGAACCTCAAAGATGAAGCTCAATCTGGAAAAGACGTAACATCATGTGATCATCTGTCATTTTCTGTAGTGTGCATTTTCTTGCCCCTCCTTTAGTAGGATTAGTATGTCGCATAATGTCGTGAAACTGGTCATTTTCCAATAAGGGACATATCTTTCAGCTGTATATACACCTCTACAAACATTCAATATGTTTGTGGACACCACTAATAAATGCATTCAGCTACTTCAAGTTGCACGCATTGCTCCATGTCTAGTCTCTGTCTAGAAGTACTGTCAATAGAATAGTACTCTCTGCACTGTTAAAGGTATACGTTCCTTGAGGAGGTTCTTCGCTTTGAAACTGTGGAGGAACGTCTTAAGGTGCTTTGAGGAACTTTTTTATAGAAGAAAAAGATCCCTGGAAGGTTCCTCAAACCACCTCCACAGGTTCAAAACGAAGAACCCCTAAACGTTCCTTAACAGCATGGAGCAGATAAACATGGACGTAATGCCACCATGCCTAATGCCAGGCTGTGGGGCAGGGAACTGTGTTCTCTGAAAGGATGTTGATCCTTTTACTACCTCTGGGATGAGTTGGGGATGAGGTGGGGCAGTGAACATCCCAACATCCTGACCTCAGTGACCCTCTTGCCACTAAATGCAATCAAGTCCTCACAGCAATGCTCCAAAATCTATTAAAAAGCCTTTCCTGAACAGTAGAGACAGTTACTCCAACAAAAGCAGGATAAACATGTTATGAATATTCTTGATTTTGGGAAGAAACAATGAATGAGCAGGTGTCCTGATACTTTTGTCCATATAGTGTATATTTCTGCTTTCTATCAAAAAACGATCTTTTCCACGGTTTGAACCTTGTAGCTGCTCTGTAAACTGTGCACATAATTCTGTATGAATGGACCAATAGAAATACTCTAAATTACTCTGGATAAACTCTTATTCCCCATTTCTTTTAAGTTTTATTCAAAGTTAAGATCATTTTTGTCTTCTCCTGTAAAGTCCCCATTTTGGAGATGCATGTTTTTCACTGTACAGTGTCGATTTGTGTAACACTAACTTTTTTTACTTAGCATTTTTACTTGGTCAATTCATCATGAATTATTGCAGCAACAATAAGTATCATATATGTGTTCAATGCATGTGCACATGTTCAATAATTAATATTTACTTATGTTTATAAGCAAACAACATAAATACAACATAAATGTCCATAAATACCTGACAATCAAAAATATACTATGCATGTCAATATCAACATATTATGTGCATGTGTCTAATTAACACGTACACGTACATACTTTAAATATGTACCCAATACTTTATGAAATACATACAAATTGAGTTTACATATAGGGGCATATATCTGAATGATGTTACATGAGTAATGTAAAGAGTCTTGCCCAAGGACTTTCTGTTTAATGTGGTGCAGCTTGCCCGGTGGGGGGAATACACCCTATTTACCCTGGCAAAGATCAATGTACACTTTTAAAGGGTTATTTGAGTAAATATAATCATTTCTTTTTCATTTTTTTCCCTTTTTAAACGTACATATGGTCATTCTTTGATTTTGGTCACTGTTGGCTACATTTTTTTGGGTGGTTCTCTCATTCTAGCAGTGATGTCTGGCATGGGTCAGTACTTCTTGGCCTGGGACAGACTCACTTCTTTTGTGTACCTAAGTACGTTACATCTTTTTTTTTAACACTACTGTACAAGAATGGCCCACAACAATGGTAAGAAAGGTCCACCACCTGAATAAGCATCTGGTCAACAGCAGCCAAGTGATGTGAACAGATGGACTACAATCTGCAATTGTATACCTGTACCTGTGGATCTGAAAGAAGGCCGGCTTCTCTTCTGAGCCCATATAAAGTAAAGGTAGGTAATTAAAATGGAATGAAGTATTATATTACAGTAACCTGCACTACAGCGGAGTGCATGTCCCTATTTATCCTGTAGATGTCACTCTGCAGCCATTATCAACCTGTGCTCTCGCATTTGGGGGAGGCCACTCTGTAGTGGAAATACAAAGACTGTTAAAAGTCTTACCGTTATTTAATAAACAGAATTATGTCATCAATTTTTTTAAAAATGTGAAGTATTTCTGATAAGGAAATTGATAAAGATTTTATTTATTTATGTATTGAATTAATCGAATGTATCTATAATTTATTTAGAGCATGATGCATTTGTCCTTTGAAACATCTATATTATATTTTAACCTACAGGAAATATTGTAATAAATAATTTACATATTTGATATTTTTATATTATTATCTATTATTTAACATTTAGAAAACATTTTAATTCTGGTTAAAGAAAAATATTGAAAAATCTTATTTTTACTTTTTAACATCTTGCAAAACAATAGGACTTTGTTTATAATTCTTACATAATACGAAAATACACATTGTGAAAGTGTGGAGCTGTCTGCATTTAAATGTAATAAAATCTTTTTTCTTGTTGATCTAATTCCAGAAATCCAAGAATACAAATGCCTGTCCAAACGTGCTGTCCGTGGCTTTGTGAAGAGGTTGAATGTGGTTCCTGCAACCACTAGATGGTACTATGGCAGCTCTTTCTGCGTTGCCCCACCACGACCTTCTATCGCCACTCATCTCCACGCACAGCACATTTGCACAAACCACTTTCTTTTATAGTCTTCTAACTCTTAAATGGCAGGCCGTTTTTCAGACTAATAAATATTGTAAAGACATTATCAAGCGCAAACGAACATGGGGATTCCGGAGGAAAATGTATTAATTATGATAGGAAAAGACAAATGTGGGCCTGTGGAATCGTCTGCTGGGTTTTACTGTGATGAAAAGACCAATATTCAAGGAGACAGCCTGCCAGTTTAATGCCTCCATCTTGACGTCTTTGTCACTTTTTTGAAGCCTCACCAGGTTAAGAGCTTTTGCGAGAACCTTTTGAAAGTTATGCACTGTGTCATTTTCCACCACCTGAGTAGAGCAGCCTTCGGTACGGCCGGGTGAACTGAAGCCCATGTTCAATGTGTAACATACAAACATATTAACGTATAAATGCTAAAAATAAGGGTTCTACTGGGGTTCTGTAGGGTGATGGAACACAGGAACCTTTTATTTTTGCTCCTTAAAGAAGCTTTTAATAGGAAAACTTTAAAGGGAACCCTGACTGTTAAGACTGGCATCTCTTAAAAAATGGAAAAGTGGTTCTCAAAGGGTTCTCTGAGTGATGCCACAGAGGAACCACTTTTGGATCCATAAAAAACATTTTGTTATTCACACACATCTTATTTACAAAGGTTCTTCTATAGCATCCCTTAAAGAACCCTTTATTTTGTGATTGTAGGGTTGCACAAGAAAAAAGGCTGAATGATATATTTGAGTTGAAGGCCTTAACCTTCAACAGAACCATCCACTCAAATGGCGCAAAGAACCCGTTTTAACATTTTTAAATGAAATAAACTTTATAAAAAATACAATTCTTTCTTTTTTCCCCTAAAACTATCACAATAACAGAGGTCTGCCATAATTGGCCAGACCTCCCTGCTGTTTCCTTCATAGTGTCAAAGTTCTGCACACTTCCTGTCTACCCAGTGATTGAGGGAGGTTACCCGGGAGCCACTGCCTTTCTTTCCTGTCAGAGGAGGGGTGGTAGGGTGCCAGGGGCGAAGAGGGGTGTCCGCTGTACACAGATCCGGCCTCGGCCCTGAACCCTGTCCCGCCTCGGGAGCGGCCCACCCCCAGTCTGTCTGCGGGGCCTGGCGCTAATTCAACAGTGCTGCCGAACCTTCCACAGCTGCAGAAGATCCAGAGCTGCGCGAGGGACTTACCTTATGCCAGAGAAAGGGAGTGAAAGAGGGAGGGAGGGCTGTCCGGATATGGCGGTGGTGGTGGGGAGGGGTGTGTCTCAAGGTCAGTGATGGGGAGGGGGGGGTGGCAGTGATGGTGCTGGTGGTGGTCTGTGAACTGGGCTGGAAGGCGAGAACTAATGAGATTTTCCCTCTCTGCCTTCTCTCTCCGGCACTGGTGGCATCACCTTGCAGCCCATGTCAATCCACAACCTTTCATCGGCAGAGATGAGGGGGGGAGGGAGAGAAAGAGAGAGAGAAGGGAGGAGGGAGGGAGGGGTAGAAAAAAAGTGTTTATTTTTTAACAGGACAGTTAATCTATTTGGACTGGGTGTAATAGGACATTTGCATGGCGGGCCCAGAGACGCGTCAGCGATAACCGCAGGGTTGCGACATCCCTTCTAAATATGCTGAGCTTTCTCTAACCTCTCATCAAACACTGTGATCTTTATGGACTGTATCATATTGTGCCGTAATGTGCTTTATTGTCCACAGAATAAGCTTTTCTTAAAAGTAATTGGAAAGCTGGAAATGGCTGCTATCGGCCCGATTTTTTAAATACATTATTTCTGAAATGTGGCCCGGGTAATGACCCTGTCGGTGTAAAACGTAAGATTTATCTTGGCAGAGAAAATTGATCCATTTCACCTTTGTCTAATGGAAATTTTTATCAGGGATTATCTGTTTATGTAAATGAGCGTTGCCCCGGAACAGGGAAATAAAAGGAACTTGAGGGGGCAGTTAATCTAACACTTGACACGTCAATGTGGACATAATGCATACAGAGCACTCTCTCTCTCTCTCTCTCTCTCTCTCTCTCTCCCTCTCCCTCTCTCTCTTTCTCTATCTGCTGGGATGGGGGGGTGCTGGGATGACTATTGAAACCCTATTATAATCTGGCTCTTCATTACCATATAAAGAAAAGGCAAAAATGGCCACCGGCAATAATAAAGCTGTTACAAAGATAGACAAACGGCACAGGAAAAAAAATATATTATTCTTTCATTAATATTATTTTTATTATTAAAAATATAAGTAACATCATGTAGCAATTGTACCTTAAAATAAACACTCCAAAATCATGTTAATGCTCCACTGACAGTAATAGGGACTGTAATTGCTACTCCAGGTCAGAGTCATATCTGTGTAAAATCCTGTAATATGACTCTTCCGCCTCAGTTCACATACTTCTTTACTTTCAGACCATGCTTCTTTATCTCTCAGCATGTGTACAGTTGCAAATGAGTGAGAGCATACAGTGATATTTGTGCATATAAGTGTAATTACACTTGTAGAGGGAGCCTACTAGCTAAGGAATCCAGTGCCGTGAAAAGGTATTTCTTTGAATTTCTTCTATTTGTATATTTACAATATATATATATAAATAATAATATATAATAATAATATATATAATATATGTACTTCTATATTTGTCAGATGTTAAAGTCACAGATCACTCAACTAATTTTAATACAAGATAAAAACAACATGATGAGACACACAATGCATGTACATTCCACAACAAGAAAGGCACTGATGAGACACTGACACTGAAGTCAAAGGTCCCATTACATCTGACATAAAAACACTGTATTTCACCTTAGGAAAATCATTCCAGTAGTCAAACATGGTGGAGGTAGTGTGATGGTGGGGCTGCTTTGCTTCTGCAGGACCAGGAGGACTTTTCATCATTGTTCCCTATCAGAAAATTCTGAGAAAGAATATCCTTCCATCAGTTCCTGAACTAAACCTCAAGCGGAGTTGGGTTATGCAGAAGGACACTGATCCTAAGCACACAATCAAGTCCACCTCTGAATGGCGCTGTCACTATGACCAGAGGATCACTGGTTCGAATCCAGGTCATACTGTTAGCCATCGGCAGCCAGAGGCCAGAGAGTGGTCAATTGGTCTTGCTTTCTCAAGGGTGGGTAGATGGTACTTTCTCCTCACATCACTCCAGTGCATAGCTGGTCGGCACTGCCGATGCATCAGAGCCTCCTAGTGCACTGTTTAACTGGTGAGGTTGCATTGGCTGCAGTTCGGAAAAGGAGGAAGGTGTGTTGGTCTTCACCCTCCCAGTATTAGGAGCATTACATGTGATAGGGTTGGGTAATTGGCGATCCAAATTGGGGAGAAAATGGAGATAACTTACAACTAAATCTAAACTAAAAAAAAAATAACCTAGATGACCAAGTCAAAGTCCTGACTGAAATCCCATTGACTTCCATGCTCAAAAACCCTCCACTGTAGCAGAACTGAAACAACTCTGCAAGAGTTGGGTGAAATTCCCTATATAGCGAGTTAGCACAGACGTTTGATTGCAATTATAAAGGAGTATTTATTTAAAAGCTGTGTTTACTTGCATTGATCTTTATCATATGTTAAAAACACTGAATGTGACAAATATGGAAAAATAGAAGCAATACTTTTTTTCCAGTACTGTACCAATTCTATGTTAATACTGCTTTAACTGGAAAACCTTACTATATACATTCCACCTCTAGTAACTGCAGTCTATCAGTCCAACCTAATGTGTCCACCTTGAGAATACTCTTGTTATCCTTTGGTTGTAAATGTGCATCGAACCTCAAATATCTTTAAACACACTTCAGACCTCTTCGGGCCTCTTCAAAACTGGCGTAATGTCATCTAGCGTAATGTTCATAGATCTACGGCCCACTCCACAGCATCATAGCCCATGTTGTGAGCAATCTATCCTTTCTTTTGAAATGCTTTTATGCGGTACCTGTCCAGTTTTTGACAGAGTAGTCACTCAAAGGGAGGCGGTGAAGATTGACAAGGCCCCCCTCCAATGCTTGTATTTGTGGTGCTGGCTATGGTTTTAATGGCAGTCGTGGTGGTGTTGTATGTGAGCGTGTCAGTGTGTGTGTGTGTGTGGGGAGTGTGGCGGGGAGTCTTCCTTGTTGGCGTGACAGCGCTGTGATGTTTTGAAATACAGCCCAGCATCTCCACGGAGAGGGGCAAATGGAGATATAAGCGCACGAGGGGCTGCTCCCGTGGCAGCCGGGCTGTCAGCCTCACTGAGCGAGACGAGCTCAGGCCAGGTCGACTGACAGTCAAGTCAGTGTAGTCTGTTTACTGAGATGGGGTCTGTATCCTGGAGAAGCGTATGTTCATGAGATAGATAAATTCCTTGCCAACAGCTGTTGAGCCTGCGTTAAAATTGTAAAGGGCCCAAAATCGAACCCAAAGAAAGGTGTGTCGGTTCCCTGCTGGTTTTGGATAGTAAATAAAAAGGCTGACCCGGGTTCCCATTACCACCACTGAAGAGAAATCTCAACCATTAAACTAGGCATAATATAGTACAATAACAGTGGGATTTCCTGTAAAAGTATAAACAAAGTGAATTACCCTAATGTGGGACACTGCCTAACGTGGGACACCTAAGCTCTACTGGGTCTAGGTCTTCAAATAAGTCTCAAACAAACAAAAGTCTGACAACAAAAACAAAAAACTATTAAAATCACATGACATCTCCAATGTCCAATCTCAAATTAGGACAGAAAGCACCCCAATCCAACAATGTCTCCAATGTCCAATCTCAAATTAGGACAGAAAGCACCCCAATTCAACAATGTCTCCAATGTCCAATCTCAAATTAGGACAGAAAGCACCCCCAATTCAACAATGTCTCTTATGTCCAATCTCAAATTAGGACAAAAAGCACCCCCAATCCAACAATGTCCCACTTTAGGGACATTCTAATTTACCTTAGCGTTACAAAGGATATTCTAAAGAAATAGCTGTTGACAGCCGAATGAGGTGCAATACAAGCCAGCCAATCAGAACCACAGTCATTTACATTTATCAGCCTTGACAAAAACAGTCTGGGATAAAGAAAGGCTGGAAGACGGCCTTTTAAAAAAAGTCTTTGATATACGAATCCACACACACTGTAAGTGGAAAAATCTAGAATATGGGCCAGCTGCTCCAAGAGGGGGGCTCTAGAAAGACCACATTCCTTAGCATCTTTCAGCCTCTCTACCCAGGGCTAGCTGTGATCAAACAGGCCTGTGATGAAGACCAGCATGCGAGGGGGGCTGGCATGGCTGAATCGCTATGGGGCTGGAAGTGATCTGAGACGCCTCCTGTGGCAAGCTATGATGCTGCTGTCACTACTCATGGATGTGGTGAATGAGTGTGGTGTATCTTGGCAGTCAGAAGGTGAACTAAGGACAGCGCAGTCCACTGGGGCTAGTTTCGTAGGTAATATGTTCATTTTGTAATATTATATGAATGTATCATACAAAAAATAATTAAAATAAATAGAAATATACAAGATACAAAGTTGAGGCAGTGGTGGCTCAGCAGTTAGAGCACTTGGCTATTGATGACAGGGTTGTGGGGTCACAGTGATAGCTGCCCACCGCTCCTGGCATGTACTCTCACTAATATCACTGTGTGTGTTCGATCAGTGTGTATGTGTGTGTTTACTTCATGAAGGGGTTAAAGGCCAAAATTCTATCCATCACTAATGGTGAATGTGGTTGTCTTTTCTTACTCTGACCACCAATTGTCATTTCTTTCACCCAGCCCAGAACCACCACGTATTAAATGCGGCAAAATTGGGGCATTTAGGCAAAGGCACACTCTCACTGATCCTGAGGTGTTCAGTATTTCTAGGACCACGCAGTCGGGTTCATATTAAACTGCATATTTACTTGAGGATCAAAAGGTGCCAAAATGTCAGTGGTGAAAAACACCCCATCAGTCACCTGTCTTACGTGTGTGAATTGAAAGACATGAATGTGAATGATTAATTGTATTGTCTGTATATGTAGGCCATAGAATCCTTTGTGGGCCTCGTGCCTAAAAGCACTTTTTGAAAACTGTTAGAGATCTCAAGCCTAGGGAATTTGCTTTGAAGACTTGGCACCAACTAAACTCTACATGCACAGTATTACTCCTGTTAAATGGATGAGCTGAAGTGTTGTGTGTGTGTAGGGGTGTGATTTTGGTTTTGAAGGCAGTGCACAACAAGGCCTGGTGGTGCAGATGACCCTTATGCCCTGTAAATCTGAGCCTATGTATACATACATACATACATGCACATGTCTAAACTTCAGTAAGAAGTGCAAAATAGAAGCTCTTAAATCAATCAAATAACCAGTAAAACTGTATGTACACTACATGGACAAAAGTATTGAGACACTTGCTCATTCATTTCTCTCTACTGTCCAGGGAAGGCTTTCTACTGGATTGTGGAGCATTGCTGTAAGGATTTGATAGCCTTTTCGCAGTTGAGTTGAGGTCAGGTGACTGACTCGGCCATTAAAGGACATTCAATTTCTTTGCCTTAAGGAGCTCCACCCGTACAGTGTAGCACCATCCTGTCACTTTGACCCTTTTTTTGCACAATTTGCCAAAATCTAAGCAGAACATACAGCTCTGTTCAGATCAGAATCCGTCCTGCTACTTCTATCAGCTTTATCTATTATTATCAACATTATTAATAAACACCAGTGACCTAGTTCGATTGGCAGCCATGTGCCTATGCTTTAACAGTGCCTCCACCATGTTTGACATATGATGCAGTATTGCTTCGGATCATGACCCCTTCCTTTTCTTTGCCATACACGAATCTTACTTGCATCTTTCCATAGAATCTTTATCCTTAACTGGGCAGGCCCAACTGGGCAGATTATATTGTAAATTGTTTGGTAGCTGTTTGGTTTAGCATATCTTGTCCCACAAGATTCTATATTAGAGCCTATAAAACTGATGCTAATTATAACAGAAATGGCTCTAGGGGTTAATCTGGCTTTTCTGTTTTCAACTCCAAACTTTAATTTTCCTTAATTTATCAAAAATAACAAGGGAAACAGCCACACCAATGGTCTGTTTACCAGTCGACAAACTTTTGAGTCCAATTACTTTTGAGTGTGTGAAAAGGGAAGAACTATGTAAAATGGCTGTAATTTCTAAATACTTTGTGCAATATTTTGGTTAAACTCCTTGAATTGAAGTTGAGTTCACCATTTCTAACACGCTGAGGTGGTTCCCAGAGATAAATCTATGTTCAGATTGGCTGTCTTTTATTGCGTCTCACTGAAAAACGAGTCCAGGCCTAAAATACTGCTTAATAACTTCAGTGTTAAACAAGGACACAAAGTGCCAGTGCAGATTAACAGAAAACCTGTGGTTATCTATTTAAATCACATCGGTCTACTTTTATAATGCTACTGAGATCCTATTGCCACAGATCTAAACAAGTTAAAGGTCTCTCGATGAACTTGAATTGAGCCTTTAAATTGGACAGGGTAAATTAGCTGCTATGTCCTCGTTGTTTATCTCTAAATACACAGTCCCATTTTGAAGATCTTCAGACCCGAGAACCCCAAGCAGCAGAACACAAACTAGTGGACTTCTTAATGGACCTTGCCTTATGCTGACAGCCTACTGCCATCATGCCACTCTCATCTCCTCTACTCAAACTGATAAGAGAGAGAGATGAAACGACAGTAGCCACTCTGCCCCACTCCTGGTGTACGGGGAGTTTAGTGCAATTAAAAGAGTTTCAACTCACCAGAAGCATTAAAAATAAATTCCACGCAGCAAATGGAGTAGCTTCCCGCACCAGGGATCATACAGTATGTGTCCTAGAGGAAGCCTGTGACAGATGTTATGAAGAGACCTCAGTCCAACACATACACACACACACAAACTTGCACACAGAGCACACCGAACAGTCTGATGTCAGTGTTAATCCCCATTGAACGCACCCTCTGTCAATTACAGAAGACCAAAGCACACTAAATGAACAGTGATTTTAGTATCCCCATGCCACCCATGTGCACGAATAACCTCTCAAAACTGCAAAACCCAGAGCTGACATAGCCTGCAAGAGGCTCGTAGTACTGAGGCCAAGCTAAACTTTCACATAGTTTGCATGTGAATAGACTTACAATGGAGTATAGGCAGTTGCCTGGCATGTAGGCATGTCCCGATCCAATTCAGTGACACAGGATTGGATCGGGGTCCTATCCAGGCATTTTTAATGGATCAGGAATTGACTTTTAAGATGTCTTTAGACATGATACTCAGCTGCTGCAGATATACTTTTCATTAGTTTGAAAACGACCCTAGATATTATTTTGGTGAAAAAACAAAACGAAAAAAGCTTTTTTTGAACTGAGAAGCGCAGTGATGATACCAGTTAGCAGCCAAAACAGAGGCTAAAGTTGGCTTCTAATGCTAACTCTCTATTCCACCTTAAATAGTGCCACATTTACACTGTGTACATTTCAACAGCAGAATGTCACAGCTGCAATATTTAAGGTGGAATGGAAAGTTTGGGGAAGAGGAAAACTGATTAACAGCCTCTTATTGTAAAAGTTGGTGAGTCTTTGTTACATTAAGCACTCTATGATAGACTCTATGATAACGTAGTACCCTTCCACTATCCCCCATAACTTTATGTGCTTGATCCCTTAAAAGGCCTTAAAAAGGACCGCCGGTGGGCCGAAAGTGTTATCTGCTGGCTGAACTATTTAGTTTTTCCAAACCCACACTGTGGAGCTTTATAGTTTCATTGTTTTTAAAACCAAAAATATGCTAAAAAAAAGTGAGAAAAACAGAGTCTAAGAGTTCAGTTTCTACAACGACGGACTTTGGATCTACTAAGGAGACCCGCTGCGGGTTTTTTCTACTTGATACATTTCCTCAAGCTACTTTCACTTGTACCTGAGTGAATACATCATTGAAGCCACAATACTTCCACTAAGACAAGGTTTAATGCTACCGTGCCCACCCCTGCTACTACTGCTGCAGCCCCAGACGCGGGCTATTACTTTGCCTTCCTCAGCTCTTCTCCCCCCTCCTGGATGTCAAAGCCCTGTCCTGTCGGTAATTTGTTGCTAATCAGCTGTCAGCTCGCGAGCGATGATGAGGCGATCACGGCGCGGCGGCGGGAAGGTAATGGCCTTAAAAGTCACAGAGTCAATGTCAATGGGATCACTCGGATTCAATCAGGGAGCGGCCATGACGGATGGCGCCCGCCGCCATAACCACTCATTTTGAGCCCGAGCATCTGGGCCCTAGTAAATAACCATCAGAGGGTGGGTCCAAGGGACAGGTCATTAGCCCTGAGAAAAATAAATATCTCTCCTCGCGCGAAGGCTGCAAGTCATTTAGCACAGACTAGGAAATTTCACCCTAGATTAAGTATGATGAGGCAGTAGCGGTCGGCGGAGGCCACATCTCTGTGACATGGACGGGGAAATTTATACACAGGGACTGGCCAAGGAGGAGGGGGGGGTACGATTTTAAATAGTTGACGTGCTCCGTCAGTGGGATGGGGAGAGTGAGAGTTACATGGCCTCCTTGTCCCTGCTCCCCGATGTCGAGGCTTGACCTTAACACAGAGGGCATAATGGGATAAGATGGGGTCACCAGAGTGCCCTGTCCTGCAGAATGGCCTGCATTCACAGTTCCTGTGCGCTGCGGAGAAGGAGGGGGAGTCAGTGGTGGTTAATAAGGTCGGTGGACATCTGTGTAACAATGAACACACTCTCTTTCCTATTCCCCTTCTCTCTTTAATGAAGGAGAGAGCTTTAATTAGCGAAATACGCTAATTATGCTGGATCAGGAATTCCCACCAAGTAAGTGACTCACTCAGTCACAACTCCATTTTAAAGGACAGTAGTATTACCTTTCTGATACTTGTTAAACTATAGAACTGAACTATTCAGTTGTAAAACATAAGGCTCATTACCCAGTAGGCCTAACTATGATGAACCTAATGCAGTCGTCAGTTTTGTTCACATAGACGATATACTAAAATATTTCAATAAATTTAATACACTCACTCTTCCACTCATTCAGAATCACACTACTGTCACATTTCCATCAGTTTCATAGGCCCTAAAACTGAACCCTGTGGGACTCTAAATGTTCTAAGCTAAATGCTGACATTTTAAGGTTAATAACTGAAGAATTAATTTAGTGTGTCACTCTGTTGCTGATCCAGTTAAGTTAAACATAAGTTTAAATAATACATATATTTATACAGTGCTCTTCAAAGACTCAAAGACCCTATCAACTATTATAGTAACCATAAGACCAAAAAATTAAACAAAATAAATTATATGTAAGAACGTGGCTCAGTTTATAGTAAAGAAAAAGATGTCAAACAAGACGTGTGAACTTTATATGTGAGCAGATGACTTTTAAAGGTTTGCATACTTCACATGAAGACCATGAGGATTTTAGAGAATAGGTGCATTGTGATGGTGTGATGGTGAATGAGCGAAAAGTGGTTCTGGACCATCTGAAGCTTACAAAGAGAAAGAAAAGTTAATGGCAGCAAGAACAGAGCTGCATTAGTCCAAGATTAGTCATTAGAGATGAAAGCATTTGGATCGGTGATGTCTCATTTTGGAAACGGTGCACGGAAACAACAGAGGACTTCAAATGAGAGTCGACCAGATAGCATTACTAAGATAACTTTGATGCTAATGATGGGCAAAACCATTGAGACAATGTAGATCTCTGATGTTAAAGGGAGAGGGTGAGCTTAATGGAGGTAAGCATAGGGTGACCACCTGTTCCGCTTTACACTGTACTGTACACGTCCATGGGAAGGCTTACTCCTGACTTTTGTCCAAAGTTCAGAGGAGAGCAATAAAAGTGGACAGGCTCAGTCGTATGTCAATCAAGCTGTTGACACGCTCACAAACGCCTCTTCAACATTTCAACAATCTCAAATTTCAGAGCGCGCTGTGCGGTCAGGTTAGGCAGCCATGACCAGTGTGGCCAAGAAGAAAGAGAAGATGCAAGTTTAGTAGCGAATTGACCGCAACATACTCTTGGTTAGGACTGGTGGATGGGGAAGCAAAGAGTTTTTTTCTGTTGGGCATGGTGGAGAATATGATGTGAAGTGACATGGTGCATGTAAGTCTCAGGAAAAGAGCACAAACACAAGAAACATGCAAATGGATGCAATCGTTTTTTAATTAAAAGATTAAAATATGGTTTTGGTTTGGTTTACCTTATTTGCACTGAAACTGTTACACCTTAGTCCTCAGTTTATTACACTAGTAATAATTGTGTTATTTTGTCTTTTTTGTGCCTTGAATTAGATCAAAACTGAGAGCATACTTTTAGTTGCATAATGCCTGGTCCTTTGGACAGTTGGCTAATTTAATAGTCCTAATAAGACAAGATGTTGCAAAATTAGTGTTTGTCTTGTATAGGACTAATCCTTAAACTGTTGCAACTTTGGGCCATCTTTTGGATAAAGTAGTGTCATAATCTTTTGGTTGGTGGGGTTGAAAAGCAAGAACAAATGTTAACTGGTAAATTACATTTATATCTTAAGCTTAAAGCGATGACGTCTGTCCCGCTACCTGTCCCACATTTTGTGGTCAGTCTAGGTAAGCAGAATGTTGTAAAAAGTCTCTTTGCACTGAACTCTTATGAGTTCAATACCAGTGTCTGCTAAGCTGCCACTGTTGGGCCCTTGAGCAAGGCCCTTAACCCTCTCTTCTCCAGGGGTGCTGTAACACCCTGTAATATTAATCGCTTCCTTAGATTCCTGGTATCAAATATGACTCACCATCACATGTTCAACATAAAAGTATAAATATCAACACAAGAATCAAGGTCATTTCATGTGTTCTTTTAGAGATGTCCTGATCCAGTTATTTTGCCCCGATACTTACCGATAAGTTTTTTAATGTTGATACCAATCTGATCTTTTCTATAAACAACCAAGCCAGATGGCTTAGGAACAATGTGCTGCTTATTATAACTTTTAATAATTTAATTTAAGAATGAATGAAAATGATTAGATAAACATCCATGCTTCCACCATTCCATCGTCTTCTCCACTTCTTCGTGGTCAGGGACGCAATGGGTCTGGACGCAGCCTACCCAGAATCATTGGGTGCAAGGCAGGCATACCCACTAGACAGGGAGCCAGTCTGTTGCAGGGTATCATCCACATACATCCACTTACACCTACGTATTCACACCTAAGGGCAATTTAGCTTAGCCAATTTGCCTACTGTGTGTTTTTGGGAGGCAGGAGAACATACCAGACCCCTCACAGACAGTGACCAGAGACCATATAAACATTGAGAAACAGACACTAAGCAAGTTGTTGTCACGGCTGTCCCGAAGAAACCACAGCCAGCCTGCCTCAACGACTACCGCCCAGTCGCCCTCACATCAGTCGTGATGAAGTGCTTCGAGAAGCTGGTGAGAGACTTCATCACATCCACGCTGCCCGACACCCTGGACCCGTTTCAGTTTGCATACCGTCCAAACGGCTCACCTTCTCCACACATCGATGACACATCTGGATGCTGGGAGGGGTAATTATGTTAAAATGCTGTTTGTGGACTACAGTTCAGCATTTAACACTATTATTCCCTCAAGACTCACCACAAAGCTGGAAGATCTAGGTCTCCACCCATCCATCTGTGACTGGATCTCCAACTTCCTGACTAACAGACCACAAGCTGTTCGGGTAGGCAAGCATGTCTCACCCACCCTCACCCTCAGTACCGAAGCCCCTCAGGGCTGTGTCCTTAGCCCGCTGCTGTACTCGCTGTACACCTCAGACTGCAAAGCCACTTCCAGCTCCACCAACATCATTAAGTTTGCTGACGACACAGTTGTGGTGGGCCTGATCTCAGGAAATAACGAGAAGGCCTACCTGGAAGAGATTAGAACCCTGGAGAACTGGTGCCAGGATAATAATCTCCAGCTAAATGCCAGCAAAACGAAGGAGCTGATTGTGGACTTTAGCAGGAAACAGCAGAGGAGCTACCAACCTGTCCACATCAGTGGAACGGCGGTGGATAGGGTAGGAAGCTTCAAATACCTTGGAGTGACCATCTCTCAGGACCTGTCATGGAGTTGCCACATCAACACCATAACGAAGAAGGCTCGTCAGCGCCTATACCACCTGAGACGACTGAGGGACTTCAGACTGCCCTCCAAGGTACTACGATCCTTCTACTCCTGCACCATCGAGAGCATCCTCACGGGGAACATCACAGTCTGGTTTGGGAACAGCACCAAGCAGGACAGGCAAGCGCTACGACGAGTGAGACGTTCAGCAGAGCGAATCACTAGGATGGAGTTTCCTGACCTGCAGTCCATCTACAAGAAGCGGTGTTGGACCAAGGCCAAGAAGATTGTGAAGGACCCCAGTCATCCCAACAATGGACTGTTCTCTCTGTTGCCCTCGGGGAAACGCTTAAGAACCCTGAAGGCTAACACAGAGAGAATGAGGAGGAGCTTCTTTCCACAAGCCATCCGTGCCTTGAATGGGGACAGGGACTTAGGACACTAAATCAAAGTATCTACATACACAAACTGGACCCTCACTCACTACAATACACAACCATGGCTCACGGAAAACTACGGACAATAATGAAAATATTTCTTTTTAACTCACACATACACTCACATACAGATAAATATGTACATATGTCTATATATACACACACACACACACACACACACACACACAGACACGCACTATTTCATCTCTGTATATATATTTGTATATTTGTATTCTGTATTTTTTTTTTGCTTATATTTCTATATTTTCATATTTTTATATTTTATTCTTTAACTTAAATGTAACTTATTCTATTTTTATTTTCTTCATTTTTATTTTATTTTTCTTTTGCACTTTTGCACTTTACTTCATTAAGTTGAGGTTTAGTTAAGTTTAAATGTAGATTTTTATTGTATAGCTTGATGTGGGCAGACTGTCAAAAAAGCATTTCACTGCAAGTTATACTGTGTATGACTATGTATGTGACAAATAAAATTTGATTTGATTTGATTTTTGATTTGATTTTGGCTGTGCTGATACCAGGCTGTCTTGCTAAACTGGCATATACGAAAAGAAGAATTTCACTGTATTGTACCAGTAGATAAGTATACTGACAAAAATGGTACTAACTTTACTAAACAGCTCTTTAACCAATCAAGTCTTCTGACTGAGACAGACATTTTCTTTGTGATGTTTACGCCATAAATCATAAATAAATGACTGTTCAGTTGCAGAAACTAATTGTACATCATTAATTAAGCATTTGTTCTTCCAATATGCAGCTACATGGCGACAGTTGGTGACAGCGCTGTTTACACCTTTGCAACACTGTCAACAATGAATCTGCTAACGTATTATTAATGCTGAGTCCACCTAAGCTTTTCAATATTTCTGAAATATTCACATTTTATACAAAAGCAGTCTAAACATCACCTTGACTCTTACTTTTCAATGATTTTTACCATTTTCTGGTCAGCATGTGATGGAACCTTGCAGTATGTCATTAGCAGTTAGACTGGTTAGCTATAATTAGACTAGCATGCTAATTACAAATACAAAGATGTATTTTTTATATTAGACAAATTAAACATTAAAAAACAAGATGGCAAAACTGCTGTGCTGAGAGAGGTCCACCATCCCCAATAATAGATGGTCAGGTGATGGTCCTGTTGTGGTACCTTACACTACTGGATGGCTAATAATGAATGTAGTGCAGTGAGTGTAGACAGATAGTGTCTCATTAACTAGCAATTTGGAATATGGAACGGATGTGGCTATGAGAGGGAGGATAGGACCCAGTCAACCTATTTGAAGTCACAGTTGTTGTAACTGTTCATGCATACTGTCAGGAGCAACAGCAAAAGACAATGTATGTCAAGTATAGTGACAAAAAGACAATGTATAAATGACCCTGGCGGCTTTCAACTGTCATTAATCCAATTAATAGTAATGACTTGGATCCATCACGCCCAAACTTAATATAAACATTATCATATTAACCTCCAAAGTCAATTCTTAGTCTATCAACATAATTAATTTAATCAATTTGAGAGCGAGGGTTATCTGAATAATTGATATGAACTCACAGATATGAAATATTCATATTCCCTCGCTGCCACCTCCAAAGCTGGGCTAGAATAGCAAGTGTCTCCATCCAATCTGCTTTTCTGAAGGGGCCAGAGAGATACATAGATAAATAGAGAGAGCGAGACGGAGAGAGAGAGAGCTAGAGCGATGTGTCCGCAGAGCTGAGGACCTCGGAGGTGGAGGACTGACCTTCATGCAATGGACCGCCTTCACAGCTCAGTTCCTACACTGTCTCAGCCGTATATCTGCACGCTTCACGCCAGCTCCCCCACTCAGCAACTCTGAGCGAGGCTTCATTAGGTCTAATGTTCTCTCAGCATTTTGGCGGGGCCTCTCTTTAGTGGCTATTCAAAGGGTCCAAGGGAAAGCACTGACCTGGAAGTATAGGGGGAAGGAGCTGGAAGTGTTCCTGCTGGTTAGTGCACACCTAGAGTAGGGGTTTCTCTGGATTAACCCTTGAAACCGTGTGCAGGGCCATTCTTTAGCTTTTCATTTTTTAACTAGTCGCTGATCTTTCTTTACAACTGTGGTATTTTGCTCAAAAGTCAGTAAAGGTTAAAGTGTAAAACTGTGTCAGGTAAAGCTCAGGGTCAGTTTGGGTTCCAAACCACCCTTACCAACCAACTACCTTACATCAAGACAAACCAAAACCATAGAAAAAAAGAATTAAAAAAACATCAACAATCAAGAAGTATGTGTAACCTTTATCATTTTATGTTTTTCTGCATTAATTTGTCATAAAATGTGAACTGATCCTCATCCAAGTCAAGCGTATTGACCAAAAAATCTGATCATTCATTGTTTTCATTGAGAACCCTGTTGTAAACCCCTGAGTTAATGATCTCAAACAAAGCTAACTGCTGTCAGTTGTTAGCCTACCTGGAGTCTTCTTAAGTAAAAGAGTTTGGAGGTGTGGACTAGAGCTACTTTGACTGATAAAACTGATTTAAACTGTTTTTTTGAACAAGCAGGGGGTCTAAGGCAGGACACCATGAAGGAAGCTGCTGCTTACTAAAAAAAACCTGCCTGAAGTTTGCGAAAGAGCACATTGACAACGGTGCTGGCAAAATGTTTTGACTGAACTATCTGGAAAGAACACGCAGTGCTACCTGAGGCGTAAAAAGGCACTGCACATCATCATGAACATATCATCCCAACCGTATAGTATGATAGAGGGAACATCATGATTTGGGCCTGCTTTGCTGCATCAGGGCCTGGCCAGCTTATAATCATTGATCACTTACTTTTCTTTCTGATTTTTGTTTAAAGTTACTGTAAAATACATAAAATCAATAAGAAATTCTGTATAATTACGCATCCATCTTAAGCATGTCAGGTGCAGCTACAATGTTGATATGCTACTAAATCCAAACAAATCATGCCACCTGCCTTATCCATCAAATCAGTAAAAGTACACCCTCACTCCAGTGTCTGCTAAATCTTCCTGAGGGTCTTCTGGAGTTTTGATTGGAATTTCTAGCAATTCTACAAGTCTACAAGTCCAGTCCTTGTGAGATTTGTTTTTGGTCTTCCAGATTCAACTTGACCTCCGTTGTCCCTGTTCTGACATTTCTTACTCACATTATGAAATGTAGCTAACTGCTGTCTGAAAACACCTAGCTATCATGTGCCCACTGCACTTAGACGCCCACTTTGCGCCACTGCAATAGCAATCTGTCAAAGTCAGACCTCACCTGGCTCTTAAAGGAAACGGCAAGCGACAAACTGATTGGTTTACTGCACGTTACGCCCAAAATACACCCATGAATATTAAAGAGACATAGTACATGACTTTTGTGCGTTTCGAGCCGCGCAAGGCGTACTTTTCCCATGATTTCTGTTATTAGTATTTATTCTAATTTCACTGTTTTACTGAGGAAATAAACACTCACTGTCCCGATGAGGAGCTCATTTCCACAGTACTGCATTATATTTTTAAGAAAATCAGTAAACAGACACGCATGTTTGGAAACATAAGAGAACAAGGACTCTTACTTTGGCATTCTAGATTTCAGTAGCTTCAATTACTAGTGTACCAAATTATCAGTGTTAATTACGAGCTATAATCTCAATATCAGATCAATAATAATAATAATAATAATAATAATAAAATCGTTCCTGCACCCTCAAACAACGCAAAGGACGAGCACACTTCCAGTCATGCACACTACGAGGGATCATACATGCACACACTTCCTCTCCACAAAGACTGGAGAACAGCCACCACACACTCTGGTGTACATCAGCAAGTACCAATTAGGGAGAAGTCTGCAGCCTTCCATTCTGCCCTATTTTTGGAAACCACATCAGTATAAACAGAGACACAAAGACAAGCAAACAGCAAAGCACACACACACATACACACACTCGAGCAAGGACACACAGAGAGACACTCTGCGGCCAGAAGCAGGTGCTGTGCCCAGGTGGAGATTCCAGTGATGGGTCTGGCATGGACAGACAGGTCAGACAAGGCCACGAGTCCACATGCAAGGCCTCACTCTGCCTCTCTCTCTCTCTCTCTCTCTCTCTCTCTCTCTCACAAACACACACACACAAAGACATGCACGCACACAATGCCTACTTGTTGCCAACTCATTAAACAGGCCATTAAGAAATCCTCCAAAATCCACACGCCAAAATAAAACTTATCTGCTCATTCTGCGAAGGATGGATATCATTAGAGAGTAATTAATTTGTATTTTGTTCCTCCGTTCCCCGCAGGGCCTCGAGCTTTCCCCACCTCTGAGCGCCAGATAGACTTGCTGGAGGTAATGGCGGATATTTGTCTGAGTTTCAGCCACGGCCAGTTCCCCATTACAACCTGTCAGCTGCAGAAATAAATAAATAAGTAGAAATATGTCAGGCAGTGAAAGCCGCTTTCACCTGTTTTGACCATCAAAAATATGTTGGTTTGCAAATAAGAAGAACTACCAGCAGTGCAGGTAGGCCTATCACAACTGACCCCTCATATCAATACTTTTGCAATTTGACATCCAGAACTGACAGCAGTAATATGTGTACGTAAATTTACTATTACCAATAATAATAATAATAAGAAGAAGAAGAAGAAAAACAACAGGCTACCTTACCCTTACCCTTATCGTAACCTTGACCATAGTAGAATGTGAAATTCCCACCTCTTCTGAAGGAGTTTCCATCCATTAACCCCCTTTAAAGTAGAATGCTGTGGTGCCCATCACTACCAGATTTGAACCTAAAACCTGATTAGGACTATGTAGGCCCAAAAATGTATGTAATTTACGCTGTTCAGCATGTGGTTATTACACTGTAAATGGCTGCACCAGCGAGGCTGGAGTTATCCCCAAGCTTCTTATTGGAATTTTCTGTTCCACCTTAAATGGTGCAGAATTTACAGGAGGTGAAATGTAACTGCAGTGCTATCGCATGGGAGCTCCTTGTATATTGTAAACTATGGACAAAATATCGGACAGGAGCACCTTGTGAATTGTAAACTATGTACGAAATATCGGACGGTAGCTCCTTTTGAATTGTAAACTATGTACGAAATATTGGACTGGAGCTCCATGTGAACTGTAAACTATGGACAAAATATCAGACGTAGCTTCTTTAGAATTGTAAACTATGTACGAAATATCGGACAAGAGCTCCATGTGAATTGTAAACTATGTACGAAATATCGGATGGGAGCTTCATGTGAATTATAAACTACGGACAAAATATTGGACAAAATATCGGACAGGAGCTTCTTTTGAACTGTAAACTATGGACAAAATATCAGACGGGAGCTACATGTGAATTGTAAACTATGTACGAAATATCGGACAGGAGCACCTTGTGAATTGTAAACTATGGACAAAATATCGGACAGAAGCTTCTTTTGAATTGTAAACTATGCACAAAATATCGGACAGGAGATCCTTGTGAATTGTATACTATGTACGAAATATCAGATGGGAGCTTCTTTTGAATTGTAAACAATGTACGAAATATCGGACAGGAGCACCTTGTGAATTGTAAACTATGGACAAAATATCGGACAGAAGCTTCTTTTGAATTGTAAACTATGCACAAAATATCGGACAGGAGCTCCTTGTGAATTGTAAACTATGTATGAAATATCAAACGGGAGCTCCTTTTGAATTGTAAACTACGGACAAAATATCAGATGGGAGCTCCATGTGAATTATAAACTATGTACGAAATATCGGACGGGAGCTCCATGTGAATTATAAACTACGGACAAAATAGCTAGAATAACTTCAACAGTATACTTTAAATGTAAGCACAGACAAAGCTATAGGTAGTAAACTTTACAAAAAAATTCAAAGTACATTAAAGTCCATTTTTATTCCCTGAAGAGAATTTCCGTTAAGGGCCCATTTACGTTTTTCTACTGGGCATCATAATGTCTGCGCTTCCCCACTGGCAGAACTTCTCTCTGATTTATCGTAATACCCTGCACACCACCAAGTCAAAGAAAGATATATATTTTTGCTTCCGTTTCGGCCCGGCCACTTCTGATTGGCCGAAAGTGTGAAGAGTCTGTGTGCTAGGTAACACATTCCGGATCTTCACACTCCTCCGTCCACCATCAATCAGCGCGATACAGTGTTGATGCCTCTCCATCTGCTAGCCCTAGCGCCGGCCATATAACAAACGCTTGTCAATTTAAGCTGTTTTATTGACTCATCTGCTGAGTTAGGCTTCGATCACAATCATACACAACCCCCCCCCCCACCACCACCACCACCACTCGTCCCTTTCTCTCTCTCGCATGCTCTTCCTTTTTCTTTTTTTCTTTTTTTTTTGAATACATTTTCATGAATACATTACCAGCTCCTCTCACCCATGTGCTGGGGTGTTGTTTCTCGCAGTTAATCACTGGGCAGATAAATCATGCACATATTTGGTGTCCATCTGCTGGGAAGGTGCTGCATGCGTGCTCCCCCCAGTCTCTCTTGCTTGCTCTCTCTCTCTCTCTCTCTCTCTTCGCAATGATGGACAATAACAGCAATGAAAGGCACAGGGACTGGCTGCCAACAGGCTACACCTCTGCACTGGAACACTACGCCGTCAGGCCAGATTTTGGTGTTGGGGCGGTGGAGGAGGAGGGGGTGGTGGGGGTGGTTGTGGTGTGACGGAACAGAATGTTCTCTATTTTCCTTCAAATTCAGGGACAAGTGTGAAATGGTAGCTTTTGAAGGAGAACCCTGTGAAAAAAGGCTCCAAACATAATTATTGCCTGGACTAGAATTGTGCTTTTTTAATATCTAAAAGTGCATAAGATCTCGCACAGCTTAAGATAATATTTACGTCAACCATAAGTATGGGGGGGGGGGGGGGGGGGGGGCATTGGTGTCAGCCAAGAACAGAAAGCTGAGGCTGCAGTCAGCACAGGCTCATTGAAGAGCTCAGATCATTGAAGACTGGACAAATGTTTCCTGGTCTGATGAATCTCCATTTCTGCTGTAGCACCAAAGAATGGTCTTGAATAGCTTGAATCTATGGACCCAACATGTATTGTGTTAACGGCCCAGGGGGCTGGAGGAGGTGGTGGAATGGTGTGGTGATTGTGTTTTTTAGCACACTTTGAGACGGTTCGTACTATTCAACCAATTGCTGCTGACCGTGTTCATCCTTTCATGGCCACAATTTACCTTTATCTTACAACGTCTACTGCCAGCATGATGATGCACCATGTCACAAAGAACGTCATCTTAAACTAGTTTCATGAACGTGACAATGACAATACAAAAGACCCTATTGGGACAGTGCTCCATGTGAACATGGACCTGAATCTCATCTTTTGGAATGCATTCCATGAAGAACTGAGGTTTTTTAAAGGAAAAAGGAGGGAGGCCCTACACAGTATTAGTAACAGTGCTCCTAAAAAGTGCTGAGTGAGTGTATGTGAATGTATAATAACAGAATAATAAGTATAATAATGAACAATTAGTTGAATGATTAAACATTAAACATTGTGTGACATAATATTCAGTCAACAGTCCAAGAAAACATTACCAGACGTTCTATAGACCAATATTTAATGATTTAAAAAGGTGGAGCCTGTAGTGGTGGTACTACAGAGAGCATGATTTTCGAACATGTTGAGAGTCATACCAGCATATCTAAAAACGCATCCCTGGGGCAAACCTCTCTGCATCTTGCACCATGTATTTACGTCTTTACCACCCTTTTTAGGCCTATGCACCTGAGGAAACATCAAAACTCTTAGGGATTTATGAACCAAACAGACATGGCACTAAAAGCACTTCTCTGCTGGACGTTTAACTGCTCCTCTCTTTAAAACTCCCCACCATCCCCATCAATTATGTCCTAAGCAGACATACTGAAGATATCAGTCTGAAGCAGCATGAGGGGACAGTGATGATGGATGCACTGGAGGCAGAGGTGCTCCCCACTGCCTGCACTCTTGGGCCATCCGAGTCATGGCACTTTGTGTGGGATGTCTGGTAGTATAAAAAAAAAAAAGCAGACCAAACTAGAGGGAAGCATCTACCACTGACGAGTGGTAGCAACGCTCGGCAATGTTACTTTAAACACATTTGAAGAGGCAAAGTACTAGCATGTTCATCCCGGTCACAGTAAAATGCCTCAGCATGCAGAATTAGAGCTTCTGAATATATTCATCTGCCTTTATTGTTGGATTGGTTAGGGTCCAGCTTCCCCAAAGGACCTTCATGTAGGGAACACTCAACCTCACTCAACTAAATCATCTTTGAGCTAAGTTGCCTCCAGAACCCAACCCATATTATTTTGTGTTTTTCATGTTGAGAAAAGCAAATACATCAATATATCACATTTAATGTAAGTCTGATGAAACAAATCAATAATAATAGTCAGTGATCTGTACTCGGTTTTGAATGTATGTGTGTGTGTCCAGTGCATCCAACAATAAAGACAGCATTGTGCTCCTTTAATATAGTGAAAGGATGAAACTACGGTAATCTACAAAAAGTTCCGGTTCCACACTATGATCCATTTTACTCTGGTAAGGTAGACATGCACACATCACAACTACCCTTTAAGGAAAATTGTCCTTATACAGTACAATCCGTGCAGGCGCTCCCCACTGCCGTTCTCATTGTACACAAATGTGTGCACCTCCAGGGACCCCTCTGTCAAAATCCTGACATTTGCAGAAGACACAAGAATCACCAGTCTTATCCAAAGCAGTTATGAGTCTTTTTACAGACAGGTGGCTGAACAGCTGGTCCCCTGGATCAGTCACAACAAGCTAAGGCTAACCACACTCAAAACAGAGGAGATGACTGTGGACTTCAGTAGAAGGCCCCCAACCAATGCCAGCCCTCACCATCCTTGACAAGACCACGGTGGCTGTGGAGTCCTTCAAGTTCCTGGGAACTACAATCACCAGGGAGGAGCTGAAGTGGGATATCAACATCAAATCAATCACAAAAAGAAAAAAGACCGGCAGAGGATGTTCTTGCGAGGCCAGCTGAAGAACTTCAACTCGCCTCAGCAGGTGCTGCTACAGCTCTACACAGATATTACAGAGTGGGTCATCACCATCTCCAGCACAGTGTGGTTCAGCTGTACCACCAAACAGGACATTAACAAACTGCAGAGAGCGGCTCAGCGGCCTATTGTGTTGCCACTATGACCTGGGGGGTCGCGGGTTTGAATCCTCAGCTATGCCACTTCACCATCAAGTGTCTGTAAGCTTGTTCTGCGGAGCTGGGGCCCTGGCACTCTCCTCCTAATGTGTCGGCTACCCGCCCATGCTGCATTGGTGGCAGTTTGAAAAGCCCAAAAGAACACTAATCTCCAGAGAAGACCAGAGAACATCACTGACCTATCACACTCTGGCCATCACCTGCCTTAGCTCCAATATCAGGGCATGCCTATTCAATATAACTCAGTAAAGCTTACTGGAGCAGGTGAGATAATGAGCTAACTGCAGAGGAAATTAAAACCAATAAAAGAAGAAAATAATCTATATACAGAAGCAGAACTCCCTCCCTCTGGACAGAAGGTACTTGGTGCAGAAGTGAATTAGAATCTGCCTTAAAGAAAGATCTTTCCTTTTCTTTGCGAATTATGCACGCTTAGCTCAGCTGAAGACGGAGCCCCATTTCGCTAATTATACAATTGGTGCTTTGATGTCCAATAGTCATTAAAGATTCAATTGAGTCTGGAGAAAATTAATAGAGCATTAATCAACATGCGTTAATTAGCTAATAACATGTTAATTAAATTGGGTATTTAAAGTTCAGAGACATGTAATGCTTAGCCTAGCGTGGAGCCTCAATGGGAGAACTGTCACGTGGTCTGCGGCAGCAAACGGGAATGAAGGGGAGGCCTTTGCTCGAGCTCAAGTTCATTATTTTATCCGTGCTTTCAGGCGCCTCTTGTGCCGCCTCGTCCTCACAGGCTCGCAGTTCACTTCCTTCCCTCTCTGATCAATCACAGTGCATTAACGAAAACAGAGTGGCGACAAACGACCATTTGATCGCCATTGCAGCTGGCCATTTAAGCCACCGTATGCTTGCTGCTCCTTTTGACACGGGAATGTAAATACAAAGCGCCAAGCAGGATGGAGAATGGCAGAAAGCCAATACGAAGGCATGTTTTTCCAGCTCCAGATCGGTGAGTTATCTCGCGAGGGTGTGCGCCATCACTAGGCCTTAATGTGAAATCAATAGGCCCCAGCGGAATAAAACGCTTGACCTGAAGTTCCACTTTCTTCCGCCACTCTCTCTAGCTCAGCTTGGGAGGTGGCCGGGCTTTATTTTAGCCTTAAAGGGCCAAGGAAGGAGTTAATCATCTTCATGATCTTCTCGGTGCAACAGGAGCGTATCCAACAGCAGTCCAACAATGCTGTCCTAAAAACACGGCAACGTGCAGAAAGCCTCAGCTCATCTATTTGACAGCATACATATAGCTGGATAAGTTTGACTGAGTTAAGCTAACATACTGATACATTTAAACACCCATATTATGATTATTACAGAACTAGTATATATACTAATATAGTACACTATATTTCTTGTAAGACTTGGACCTTTTTGTTATAGTATGCAAATTGCAACCCTTTAACATGTTAGGTGCATGTTTTAGTGTTTGTCTGTCTGCTCTGTCTGTCCTCTCATGCCAGTGTGTGTCTTTGTCTAGGTCTGTCTGTCTTGCCTGTGTCTGACATAGTAGGGTACTCATTTTGGGAATGTAGGTGGTGGAAGAGACGCTTTAGGGATCTATGGGTGAAACTTCACCACTACTTTATCAATATGGTATCCATACTGCAATAGACTATGAACTGAAAGGTTTATATATATAAATGTATATATAAAGTATGCAACACTAAGAAAGGACAACCAGTGAACCGGTGATAGGGTCATAGGAGCCCAATACTCATTGGTGCGGTCCATGGAGGCCCCACCTCTAACAACTAACAGGACATAAAGGATCTGCTGCTAACGTCTTGGTGCCAGATACTACAGGACAGCTTTAGAGGTCTTGTAGAGTCCATGCCTTGATGAGTCAGAGGTTTTTTGGTGGCTTTTTTGGGGCCTACGCAATATCAGGCAGTGGGCTTAAGTTCTTAGTTGAACTGAGAGGAGCTGATTTGGTCATATAGGCTATTATTATACATTGCTAGGCTATGTGTGTTTATTAATGTACATTAACATACTGTAGCTGCATGGTATGAGAGGTATTTCCACCCTCACTTCTACACACTCCTACAACTTAGCCCTACTGGAACCCCCCCTGTCATAACACCCTAACCATGGTGGCTACCCATGTGTCCCCAGTGTCCTCTTTTTAAAACTAAAAACAAACAATATGATCACCCTAATATTTGCATCAAAAGTTTTTATCAAATGATCTTACTGCCAAGATAACCAGCTTTAAATATTAAATGCCATTTTCGCAGGTGGGCTATGATTTATTCACAGTGCTCTATACTGTATAATGACCATTGTTTTACGTCTGTCTACTTCCTGCAGGCCATCTCGCTCTTCATCACAGTAGGAAGGCCGAGACAATCCCACTTCTGTGCGTCTCTTGAAGATGACGCTGACGATGGCAACAGTGTCCCCATTCTCACTTCTTCCCCTGCAATAGCTTTACGCCACATGACACACTTGAATCAGCCAAGAGCTTTTTTTTCCCTCTCTCTCTCTCTCTCTCTCTCTCTCTCTCTCTCTCTCTTTGCCCGCTTGCACCGGCCGCCTTCGTGCCGCGGTCGCGGTGGCCTTTAAAGAGGGCTGCGGCCACAGATCAATACTTTTGATGGAAGGCAATAATCGGCCCTATTAAGTGACAAAGGTTTACTCTGTAACAGCTGGGCTGGCGAGAGACTGGAGCTTGTCTGACTAATGAATCGTGAAACAATCAGGCAGTAGCCATTTGTGTTTAGATCTGTAAATATGGCGCGGTACAAGTGCCAGACCATTCGCCGGAGCTCCAGCTGGGGCCACAGATGGTCTGGATTGAGAGCAGCGCAGGAGCCGTTAGCTCCTCCGGCCCACGCCGCACCTCTGCTGTCGCTGAGTGACAACTTCACTTTCACACTAACTTAGCCGCTTTGCCCTGCGCCGGGCGCCAAGGCATTCTTAAAAGCAGCCTGACAGGTTCCTCCGAGCGGGGGCTCCCCCGAGCTCTGGCGTTGGCCAGAAGGATGGAGAGAGAGAGAGAGAGAGAGAGAGAGAGAGGGAGAGGGAGAGAGAAAGGGTGAGGGAGAGAGAGAGGAGAAAAAAACAGCCGTGATGAAGAGCAATGTGATCTTGCTATTTAAAGACATGATCACCTAATTAACCTTGTAGGGCAATGACTAATTCTGACACGTCGCCCACTAGAACCATGGCAAGGTCTGCAATAAATCTCATTAAGTAGCTCTTTCTCAAATACGAATACCAGGGCCGGACATAGCTTGACTTGCATTTTTGTGGGTGTGTGTGTGAAAGAGAGAGAGAGAGAGAGCGCATTTGGTCTTAAGAATTGGAAATATGCATCCTGCTTATCAGCCCAATTGTAAAAGCGCACTCATACTGTGACAGATATGCGGCTCATGCTTGACAGCCAAATAAATACAGCCACATCCGACTAGACAAATAACCGCTTTTGTCGCTCGGCCGCGCCGCTGCGGAGACGGAGCGCGGTTCAGCTTGGAGACGTCCTTGAAGATAGAGTCGTGGAAAGAGATGAAAGGTTTATTTAATCTATTTTCAAGGTAAATGATCCCGCCACCCCTGCTCTCCTCTGTACGCTGATGATTCTGACTGAAAGCTGTGCAGTGCCATTGTAGCTCCTCTCCCACAATGATTATGATAATGACAAAATGACTACGAGCCCTTTTGAAAAAGGCACCACTATGCTGCATAATGGCTATTGGGTTGGCTATGATGTTTTTCCAATAACAGGCTTGTATCCCTACACAAGCTAAACTCTGACTTGGCTTTGGGAACAGCAACAGAAGCAAGCTGGAACTTTTGCTGAAGTGTCCATAAGTATTTGGACTGTGACTTTTTGGTCATTTTGCCTTTTTTGCATCACCACCGATGGATTTGAAATGAAGCAGTCATAATGAGATTGAACTGTAGACCTTCAGCTAGGGTTGGGTGATCTGGTAATAAAAATATTATATGACAATATTTAAATACACACAATTTTACAATGCATTATATTTTTTGTGATATTTTGACATGGAGCCAAATTGCATCAGTATTGACAGACACTACTCTCCTATTATGAGTACAGTACAGTGATTTATATTCAACATTGTCTAATTAAACAGCACTAATTACACTCTCTGTGATTAAGTATGCAGTTGGTCAGTGTTCTTTAAGCACTGATGATATCCACGATACGCTCGCTTTTAGCACAATATCAAAATGTATCACGATTTCGATCAAATATCATCATATTGTCCACCCCAGCCAATTTTGTATTATTTACAAAATAATCAAAAATATTGCATTAACCATTTTAACAATTTTTTACAGTTCCTCCATTTTCACAGGCTTATAAGTAATTGTAGAAAACTAACAATTACAAATATAAGGATTATTTTAATACTTGATACAATTACAATTGCAATTCAATTACTGCCTGAAGTCTGGAAACAATGGGCATTCCCAAAAACTGGGTTTCCTTCCTTGCGATGCTCTATCTGGCCTTTACTGCAGCCACCTAATGATGGCTTCAAATCCAAATACCTCTTTTGACCACTTATTGAGAGTTCCCATGAACAGCTAGCAAATGCAAAGTCAAAACTTCAAATGAATGTCAGACCTTTTATCTTATTTGATCTTATCCTAATTAAATTATAAAACTGCTTAGCAATTAATTGTCCAATTACTTTTCAGTCTATGTACAAATGGTCGTAATTCTCAAACGGTTAATGCAGTAATTCTGTTAAAACCCCTTGAAGCTGGACGTGTACACCCTAACCACATTTACATAGCTTCATTTCAAATGCATTGCAACAGGAGAGCAGTCGCAAGGTTGCAAGAACTGATGTGATGCCATGTGTGAGATTTTTTTCCAAAATGGATGTCTGTAAGAGACGAGCGATATAAGTTGTGCACTGATTTGCAGTGAGAAACAGAAGAAAGAGCAGAATATGGAAAACTCCACCGGCGTCTTTCTCCTCATCCCGTTTTTTTGCGCTCTAATTGGCTGTAGCTAGTTGCTGCACTTCCAACTTCCAGTCACAACTTTTCACACTACCGGATTTACAGTATCCGACAGGTCCAGATATTAAACCAGCTAGATATAGTCGGGGGCTTGTGACACATCTGCGATCATACGGCCATATTAGCTCTCGGATTTCATCCTTCAGCAGTTCACACATGTGCTGAGCGCAAGCCGACTTGAGGCTTTCGTCAACGATCTCCAAAAACAGTCGGCAACTTGAAAAGTGGGGCTGAAATTGTGCAATGTGACCCCGGCATTAGCTCATTTAGCTGGCACTACCTCTCCAAATAACCCTGAAAGGGTCAAGCAGCTCAAATAACTCAACCTGTGTAGCTGTTTATTAACTGCCTGTTAATAAAACACATCATTTATTCACTTAAAGGGCTGTTAAAGGAAATAATAAATATGTAAAGATAACAGTAGCTGTCCTAAAAGCCTCCTGAAAGCTCCTCTGCTTGGCCCGCACCAGTGGCTAAGCGGTTAGATGAAGTAATATTTATGGGCACCCAAATGAATATGACCAGGTCAGTTGTTACCTTCAGCCAACATCAGTCACAATGCCAGCAAGGGACCTGCTGGCCTTGCCTTGCCTTGCCTCTCTTGCCTCTGTCTCTCTCTCTCTTGCTCTCTCTCTCTCTGTCTCTCTCTCTCTTTCAAACCTCAATGAATACAAAACCTGGCCAATGGAACTTTTCGCAACGTTAACTGTCATGACCCCGCACTGCCGGGCGGAATGGCTTAACTAAGCTGTCAGCTCTAATCAAGCCAATAAAAGGATCAGATAAATGTTTATTACATTGTGGGAAAAGATAATTTCTATACTGAAATTGAGGATGACCTTTCCGGATCATTCTTGACCACCTTTTTTTTTTTTTTTTGTTAAGGCTGATAAATCAGTGGTCCTTTGTTTGAAGCCGATGTGGTGGAACCGTGGAACCGTGGAACCTTGCCGATGGACGTAAAACGTTCTGACCTTTGCTTCCCATTCCCGTCTGAGATCCAATGTGCTCGAGTCAGTCACCTATTTACAACACCAGCTCAACATTCAGGTATTATAGAAAGCAGAACAGCGTTGTTCAGCGGGTGGGTTGCTGCTCGAATGCCGTAGCTTCAAGGCAGTCAATTCAATTCAAATGTATTTGTGTAATGATTTTTAAAAGGCAAAGCAGATTTAGAGAGATCCAGGTCCAGGCCCTTAGTGGACAACAAGTGAAAAAGAGAAAGAGACAGATTATACCAAGAGTCAGAACGTGAGTTAATGTTGCATAATAGCTATGAGGGTTTTTTTTATGAGCAGGTACACTGTAACAGTAATTGCTTCTATCCAACAGTTTCTGACTTAATAATGAATATGTTCCTTGCATTAGTTATACATCCCTAGAACAAGATTAATGTGTATTGTAATCAATTACATACATAAATTCCCTCTATATAATCCATATATATATTTAAATATTAGGGATGCAGCGATCCATTTTCGCCTATCGGCCGGTGACTGATACCAATCCGATACCATTGTCGATTGAATAAACCATATACCATGTGGGAGAGACTTAGGGCATTAGGACTAATGTAAATATTAAATATTACTCATATTACTAACATTTAAATCAAAAACTACAACAAATGAATGCAGATAGAAATTAAGTGAATTTCTATTTATTTCTCACTAAAATGAATAACCGTGCCGGACCTTGGCACAGTGTTGTCTGGGCTCAGGACTTTTATTCTGAAATAGCTGAAAAAATGCAGAAACGACTCGTTTCTGTCGATTTTGGACTGTTCTGGGACTCAAAACAGTGTTCAGCCGTGTCTGCCTGCATGTTGTTCTGATCCTGGGTTCTGATGTGTAAAATACTGGCAGTGTGGGAATCGAGTTCAGTGAATGGATCAGTCTGTGGATCTGCCTAATTATCCACAGTCCACAGCATGGTTCTCCCGCTGGTTAAACAGAGCATTTTAGTTTACAAGGTTCAGATATTATGGTCTGTTTCACGTTCCATTGTGAAATAGCTCCACACTGCAGACTCTCAACTCTTTTAAAAATCAAATCAAATTTTGTTGTATGGTGCTTTGTCACAGAGCAGCTTTGCCTGGAGGTAAAAGAATTGCATGTACTAGTTTTTCTGCATCACGTAGGGATATGGCATTTCTTAGCTTGGCAACGTTCTGAAGCAGTAGAAAACCTGTCCTTGTAATATTGGCTATATGTTGGTCAAATGATAGATCTGAATCAAGTATGACACCAAGATCTTTAGCTGCTGGACCAGGAATAACAGAGAAATCAACCACATTTAACATTAAGTCTGATTAGACAGTTTATTTCTTGCAGCTTTTGCACTATAAAGGAGAATAAAACATTGCTGGTTAAAATAGCTGGAATCTGATGTTCAGTATCTGCCGGATTTTTAGTACGTTTAGAAATCGCACTACAAAGAATTCAAGTTTTTTATTCTCAATCAGCGAGGCCGAATATGCTGAGCAAGCTTTAGCGAGTGCCCTGCTATACCTGATAACGCCATCCTTCCAGGCATTTTCGCTCTAATTTCCGCACCGTTTGTTTTAAGGTACTGGTTAGATCACTGTACCACAGTGCAAGCTTTTTTTGCCTTGTCATTTTACATTTAACTGGTGCCACATTGTCTATTTACTTTCTGAGAATGCTCCTCAGTGCTGCCGGCTGGACAATAATGTCCGTTAATGGTACCTTGAGGACACCAGATGGAGTGCTGAAGACTGTGATTAAAAACAAAGACTCTGAAATAGATTGGGATTAAAATAGCTGATACCCGATCCATTCGGATATGTCTGTAGCCCGGATCCCTAATCTAATAACCTAATGTTGATGTTTTATTAAATAAAACCTAACTAGCGGCAGCAGGGTAATGTATCCCCAGTGCTGGATAAACAGGAATAGCAGCTGGTTTTACACTATTAAAATAAATTCTGAGTAAAGGACAGACACAAACTACCCAACTATCTTAGCCCAGCGTTATTTGGAGCATACTATAGTGTGCTATATTATAGTGGAGCAAATGTAGCCTGGTACGAGCGTCTAAAAACAAATCTACTAAGGGCTTTAAAGGTCAAAGTCCGGGTCAGACCACAGTTTGGGCCTCACGGTTCAGCACAAGCTCAGTTAAAGTGGAGAAAATGACAAGATCCACCTGTATCCAGTTTTACTCAGTGTGATGTTCTTTTCTAAGCATTGCATGAAACACTCTCTACCCTTCATGATGATCTCACCACTATGAAGCTGCTGTATCTGATCACCTTTACTAACAGTATTCATTACACTGGTGGGCTACTCAAGGGACTATCACTTATTTCCATGGTTCGGTACGAATACACCTACCCTTACACCCTCTCTCCTTGTGCAGTGGTCAGTCTACTGACTGTCTTCTGGCATCTGGTCTGTTGCTAGAGTCAGAAAATGGAGTACTGTTGACTAAAAATAAATAAATAAATAAAATTCCTCAACTTAAATGTTAAACTAATCGACACAAATATCGGAAATTAATTAACTGAATGTACTAATTAACAGCTAATCATTAGCATCCCTTATTCTTTCTCGACAAAGTCAAATCCTCATCCACTTCACCACTGAAAGAAGACATAGAGAAGGACAGAGAGAGTGGAAAAGAGTGAACAGAGGAGTGTCTATTTCCCTGGCACACGGAGGCCATTAGATATGTGCAGCAGCCTGTGAGATGTTGTATCACTTTAATTAGCGGGGGGCTGAAGGGCATGATGTGGGGAGATAGGGGAGAGGCTGATGGGGTCTAGTCATACCTCTCACACAGCAGGGTGTCTCCTCCAATGAGGCCTTTGTCAAGCTTGGCTTGCTCCCCGACTACAAGGTGGAGTGCTATGACATGCGGAGGGTTCGAGTGAGCGTGTGTCAAAAGTGTCGTACTCCACCTCAGTTCTGATAGCGTCGAGAGTGGCCTTGAGGATATTTAAAGATGCCGGTAGTGAACTTACAAGAATGTTCTTTTACAGCGGTCGGCAGTGCAAAGATTAATTGCAAAGCAAAATCAGACAAAAGACTATTAATTTAACATGGTGGGGGTTAGACGCAATGTTTAAACAATAAAATTATTTCTGGATCAATGTCAAAAATATTATTATTAATAAAGAACACATGCAAAACACATTCCCCTGTGGAATCGGCATGCAGAGTGTGGCCCACGGGAAATTGGAAAGTGACCATTTTTGGCCTTTCTCCAGAACATTAGATTTGAAGTAAGAGTGAGTATGAAGTTAAAATGCAGACTGTCAGCATTAATTCAAGGGTCTTTGCATCTACATTAGGTGAGACCACGTATAGACAGAAGTATTGGGACACCTGCTCATTCGCCTGCTCTGTTTCTTCCAAAATCAATGGTATAAGCTTGGCTGTGTAGATTTCACTGAATTCAGCAACAAGAGCGTTAGTGAGGTCAGGATGTTGGATGATCACCACCTCAACTCATCCCAAACATATTGGACGGAGTACCAACCATCATTCCAAAGAACACATTTCCACTGCTCCACTCCACTGCTAGAGTCCAATTCTATTGGCAATATGTTTCTACAAAAGACTGCTAATTGGTCAGCTATGTCTCACTGGACCATTAATTATACAGGGTTTTAAATTCCATAGTCTTACCGGAGTGTGTTGCTGTCCTCTCACTGTCCTCTCTGTGCAGCATTCGGTTAGCTAGTGGAGGAGATTATAGCAAGGTTAGCTTTTAGCCTAGCGCTCACCCTAAATTTCTAATTGCTACCATATTATCTTTAGCTGCGTTTGTCCTCGTTCAAAGAATAAAGTCTTCTTTATATAATTCTATACTTTATATAATTAGTATAAATATAGGTCATTTATTCATTAGTGATGTATAAGCTTGTTGGGTTAATAATTGCCAGTGTTCTGTTGACTACTTAGTGACATGAGTGGACCCACAATTTTAATAAAGTTTTAATTGTTTTTTACATAATAATTAGTTTTTCCTTGGGCACATTAAACATGTTTAGCTTGATGTTATTCTTTGCTTGAGTGTTATAAATACACTCATACTCATACAATGATATGCTATCCAAGGCTATCCAAATATCCTACCTTCATCTTTCCACCCGAACATTTTCTGATGTCCTATCTACTGTTGTATTTAGGCAGCTTTACCGACAGAGACATACTGCTGTAGCACACTTTCACAAGGTAGCACAACTCGTCCGAACACTGGTTACTGGCCTAAAACTTGATTTCTGTTTTGGAGTTCCAAACATTAAAACTTTCACTTTATTTTTTACAACATTAAAGGAACATATTTTAGTGTAAATATTTATGACTTACTTGGCCTCTGAAAATATCCTGTGATATCTGGCATCAATATGTCAGCAGCAGGTTCTTAGGCTCCTGTAAGTCGTGAGCTGGGGCCTCCATGGTTCACCAATGGTTTCTTGGACCACTTTCTGGTAGGTTTTGACCACTGCACACCGGGAACACTCCACAAAGCCTCCCGTTCTGGAGATGCTCTTACCCAGTCATCTAAACACCACAATACGTCACTGTTTACATGCACTGTAAAAATGTATAGTAACTTGCTGCTAGCAATTAGCTAGTAAGAGGCTGCAGTACATTCACAGTATGCATGGTACCTATACAACACTGTAAATGGTATTGCTGTAATGATTACAGTACTGTAACCATTACTACATCAATAATTAGAGCACTGTAATTGCTATTACATGTTTACCACAGCAACTATTAGACTACTTTAAAAAGCATTGCTGCATTTATTTTAACACTGTAAATTAAGAACGGTAAAATAATTACATAAAATCATGTATTGTATCATTTTAAGCATTTAAAGCGCTGTTTTTAATTACACAGGTACTAAAAAATGTTATAGCTAGCAAGAGAAAATGACGAGTGACGAGCTTCACCAAATGGAGCTAGTGCTAGCTCACACACACACACACACACACACAAGTTTATCCAGTAATGTTACTCTTATGATGTCACCAACTAAATGTCACTAGATCATATTAATAACAAATAGTTTATTTTGGTAATGCTGTGGACACTTGCTTACTAGCTAAGGAAGGTCACTCCTATAGCTTTTCTCTTGCTCAGTGCAGAGTAGCTAGCATTGCTTAGCTAGCATTGCAGTACCAAAGAATGGCGACAGAGAATTCAGAGTTCAAGGAAATGTATGCGAGTATATAAATTTATATAATATAAACATTTTTCATGCTTGGTATCAGATTGCTACATCTGTACGACTATTCGCCCACTGGAAGGTAAGCACTGAAAAAGGCCAGCTAAAAGACTGGCTGCCTTTCTGTGTGTGCATTCCAGCTATACGTGACTGTAGCTTTCTGTGTTTATACACAGTTATGAAGGATATAAAGTCGTCTTTCTGTCTGTGAGATATTAGAAACTAGTATCGGAGTGGGAAATAATGGTAAATGTACTGTTAGAAGAGATGGATCATTGTTCAAACTGCTGAAAGGAAATCCTGCTGAAAATGACGGTACTGTGATTTACAGGAGAAATAGGAGGAATACTGTCACTGAATTCTGACCATGATGCTCTACAGATCTACAGTAACCTGCTGTGTCCAGGTTCATTATACAGTACCAATGCTGTGAAACTACAGAAATATGTTAGTGTATGTTAATTAGTCCAATAACTCTTCGTGTGTGAAATGGCTGCGTGGTACAGCATCTTCTTGTACGGTATTTCTCATACTGTATAGTCTCATATTGTACAAGAACACACTATTCCACTCTCAGAACAGCATAGAAACATATTATACACCCTCGATTTAGTACTAAGCAATATTAAAATTAGTGTCATAAATCTAAAGACATGCATATGCAGTTTTGGACAGCTATTCTCATGGCTGGCCCCAATAAATATTGCTCAAGAGAAATCTTTATTAGGAGGCGATAACTATCTAATGGTTAATGTCATCTTTTTCAGGACCCACGTTTCTGACTAAAACAGTTATTATTACTATATATTTGCATTACAGCTCACATATGCAATAGATTCTGTATGAGAAGAAAGAAGCAGATTATCTATGTGCCTAAGGTATGGAGATATCTCACTAATAGTGGAGGGAAATAAAGACTTATGGAAAACCAAATGAGGTATGAACCGCCATAAGCACTAAGAAAATGATTCCCTTCAGGAAAAATCGTATATTTGCCGGAGATCATTTCTCTGGAACGCGCGCCGTCTCCGCGTACTTGACCCTTCGCCATTATCTCCTCTATGGTTGAACTCTCCTTGAACTTAGAATAACCACTTCACAAGTGGGAGGTGGCCATCTCTTTTGCATCTGGTTATTCTAGCTCCAATTTGCTGCCTAATACGGCAATTACCTTGATCTACGACTCGAGTCACCCTTTCGTATATTAGTATTGGAATCAGCACATTTGCCCAAAGAAGCACCTGACTGTGACCCCTGCGTTTGCTTTTTAATGTCCTGATTAATTTGTGGGGTAATTAAGTGACGTTCCAGGGTGAGCATTCCAAGTGGACACCCGCTGACACCCGCAGCGTGGAATGAAATCAGGCACGGCAGGTACAGAATATTGTCAGGTTAAACAACAGGATAATACTTTTTACAATTACACATCCTTATGTACTCACACACTGATCATCCATAACATTAAAACCACCTTACTAATAATGCATAGGTCACCCTTTGTGCTGCCAGAACAGGTCAGACCTGTCAATCTCTGAATGTGTCCTGTGATATCTGCCATTAACAGCAGATGCTTGAGATCCTGTAGGTTGTGAGGTGGGGCCTCCATGGATCAATGGATGACCCCATTGAAACTTGGGCATCCATTACCCTGTTGCAGGTTCAGTGGTCGTCCTTCTTTGGAGCACTTTTGGTAGGTCCTGGCATGTTTTGGAGATGCTCTGACCCAGTCATCTAGCCATCACTCATTTTTTCTTGCTTCTAACACATCACCTTCAAGATCTGACTGTTCACTTCCTGCCCTATATATATTTACACACACACATGGTAATCAAAATTATTTACTTCACCTGTCAGTGGTTTTAATGTTGTGCATGATCAATTTAAAAGCACAGAGAGAGCATATGGACATCAGTGGGTGTCGGTACATTGGAACAAATACCTGATCTGAATGAAATTCACACCCGTTTCCAGGAAATCCAAAGAAAGTGGTGTTCTTTTATCCAACAAACTGTCGCTGTCATGCAACGTTCACTATGTTCTCTCCAAAATTGCAACTTTACAGGAGAAATGGGAGTCATTGGGAACATTAATTTGCGACGATATCAAAAACAAATCCCACTTTCTGCTCAGATTAACAGTTAGAAACAATAAAGATGGCCTAAACATCAGAATCATAAGAGTCAGAGGTTAGTCACTGTACTTTATGCACTGTAAAGGAATAAATGCGACATACTGATCATGTAAAGATCAAGAATTCTACTAAACAACATTAAGGACTGTGATGGTTGAACTGATCTTCCACTCATACGAAATGAATTTCTATGACAGGGTCAGATGTGTCATAATGATAGAAATCTGCTGGTCCATATGCTGCCTCTACAGTAGTATCCTCAGGCAGCGTTTACTACTGAGAGAGACACTTTAATACTGCATAATAAAACCACACTTCAACTTTATGCAGGAATAGCATGGGTTCTGACACCCCAGCACTGACACGTTTTCAGGAAATTTTAATAAGGGCAAAAAACCTCCCCCCCCAAAAAACTAAACAAAACAAAAACACTTAGACAATCAGTGCTGTGCAAAGTGTCCATGCAGTCCTTCAATGGGGAGAGCAAGAGCGAGTGAGAGACCGAGAGATATAGAGAGAGAGAGAGAGAGCAGACAGAGCTCCACCAGGAGATGAAAAAACAGATGGCCACCCTCAGCAAGACATGAGTAGAGGAGATTTGAAAACATCTTGGGCCCCAGCAGCTAGTAGGTTTCGAGTCTGCACAGCTTCTGCAAGGGCAAGTAGAACAACAATGCCACGCTAATGAAGAAAGACTTTGCTTCTGTCACAGGGGCATTAATGCATGGTAGGATGTAATGGGTGCAGCGCCAGACGTCCAAATGCACAATTAAGACAACGATTGGGTGGCCATGATATTGCCTTGCTTATCTAAAGGTTTAGCGACAAGCTAATATGTCCCCCCTCTACCTTAACACACTAGTCACTGTGATCTGCTGGGATCTAAATACACAGATCACAACTACAAGATCTAATCAAATCTGATCACAGCACCCTACGTAGCCTATAGGTCGAATGAAAACAAGAACTCAGCATGTTACTGTCATAGGATGCCAACTTTCACAAAAATCTGCCCTGCTAAAGCTGCCCCAGTCAGTGGTAAGTATCCTTATGGTGAAGTGAACTCGTCTAGGGTGAGGACAGATTGGACGGGCTGTTTAGGCTGCTATGGGAGTAGTTTGGGAATTAGATGTTCATCATCAAATCAAGACATACAGAAGTGAGGGTGAGGTGGCCACATACTTTTGACCATGTAAGAAAAGGTAAGGAGGAAAGGATTCAGGGTCTCTCAATTATATGTAATGGCAAGTAACGGTCACTTCATGGATTTTCCTAAGTGTCCACTACCGAAAGGAAATGCCCATTGGCTTATGGGTGAATGATGTAACAGGCTCAAGTCCTGAAGTTTTAAAGGAGGTGCAACATCCTATCGTTAGGGAATCTAAGTGAAGTCTGTGCAGTCAGTGCAAGTCCATTCTTTTGTGCACACATCTTGTATGACGCCCTCTAACCTCACGTCAGAAAGGTTGTTTTGACAGACGGTAAAGCCTGCGTCCGCGGGGGGGTAACGGAGGTCACCAGAGCACATGCTGCACGGAGCGGTGTCATTATTTACACAAATGAGGATGACCCACAACTTGGGGTGAAAAACATAGCAGGCACAGGTGGCCTACAGTGATAAATAGGCTTTTACTTTAAACAAAACAACAACAAACATGAAACACAGGTGCACCTTTGTATCAGAGCCACATTTTATGAGGCTACTACATCACTGTGCCCACACTGAATCATATCCCTAACAAAAAAAGGGTGAAAAATACTGCACCGTACTTCATTACTACACTTCATACTGTACTGCAGTATTTAGCAAATGGAACACTTATCAGGCCCGTCCTGATCCACTATCCGCTATGTTAACCTCAATGGTTTATGGTAAATGTTTTCTATGAAAATGAAAACTACAAATATCTACAGTCCTGGCTTTTGGACTGTGTTTGAACTGACAGCCTTTCATCTAGACAGGTGGGTGAGATGTTCACGCGGTGCTAACTGGCTTATTGCGAGCATTGTAGCACCAAAACAGTAGTAGCAGTCTATATACACTCCTGTGGATTTAGACTCACAAGCCACAACACAGGTGAAACCATTAGAGGGACCTTCTGCTGTTCTGCTGTTAACCTGCCTGCTCCTTGAGTAGGGCACTATATCATGAGTAACTTCAACACTAAAATAGAACATTACACAGTACTGTGTAAAAGCTGTAGGCACCTGTATAAAAACTCAAGTATTACTCAGTTAAACACTAATATTAGTTTAAATCTGGATATTATTAATATAAAAGGTAGTGGTGTTACAAATCATCTCCAAAGCTCTTCTAATGGCGTCTAGTATTAACGCCTGGTTTGGTAAATCAGTGCTTGATGATGGTAAATCAGGTGGGCTGCTGATGGGCCTGAACACATCCACACTCTGGCTGGAGGTGTCCAGGAGAAACCTGGAACTGAGCTTTGCTCTTCAAACTAGCTTAAAGGTTTCGTAAAACTACTTTCTTTAAAATGAGACATTTTTGACTGACCTTTTCTTATGATTTAGAAATGACAAGTATAAGATTCTGCAGTGAAATCACTTTATATTTGTACTCTACATGGAATCCACTGGGAATGAATGTTTTTTTGAGCTATATATGTTAATTCAACAGTAAAACTGTATATGTATATATTGTGAAATATATATAATTTTACGCCATGTGACAGCTTTGCTTAACCTTTTAAAGTTTAAAATGAATATTCTATCTTTATATGATATGCTATTTTCTTTACTATTCTAGCAGTTATCCAAGCATTTCACTGCTAGTTGTACTGTGTATGACTATGTGACAATCTTTGATATGTTGTGGATATGCTATGATAAACAAATCAGTTGCATTATCTCGACTGACCTCTGAAATGACCTCTGCAATGAAGCAAACACTATACATTTTTTAAATGCAGAATGTTCTAATTTAAGGGCATATACTATGTCAATACCAGGTGAAGCATATACTAGATGTATCTTACTGTGCAATGTCGTTAAATTTTAGGGGACTGAAATCAATCAATCAATCAGTCTATTTATCCACATGGATGTATGTAGTTATTCAGTACAGAGTTTTTTGACCTGGGAATTTTCTAGTTCTTTTTGTATAGACATTAAGAAGTCTTAGAAGTTTTAGTTGTAAACATTAAGACGTTTTAGGCTGCTCTACCCAGGCTGCTAACTATTAGCTATTATCCAAGCTATAAAATCAACATAATGTGGCCTAATAAGTGTCTATTGCATCTAATTTCATTATTAATATTATGTTCCATTATTAATTATTATAGTATTCTAGTGTATTTTAAACGGCAAATACATGTACAGTTGATGCAGTAAGGAATTACAACAAAAAATAAAAAATTCAACTTCAGTTAAGTTTGGTGTCCAAAGTCTGAACCTTTAGTTTTGCACTAATGAGGCCATGAGGCTAATATTGCTAACAAGGAATGGACACTACATGCCTTAATTATCACACACCTGTTTGACCAGTGTCAAGTTAATGAATCCCAAAAATTCATACTGTTAAATCATCTATACAAATTACCCGTTTAGAAATCAATAGATCATGAGACTACTTGTTTGCGGAAAGTGTGTGATAACGCAGCCATGCAGTTTGCTAATTGTGGGTGTGTAAGCTTCTATTACTTATTAGCTACACTCATCTCTGGTAGAAATCTTTCCTGCGACAAAAGACCTGATCAGTATTTACCCTCTAACATAATTTCACTCATTACAGCTTTGTGTAATTTTGGAAATTATAGGACCTGGAGTCATTAGCATTAGAGCCTTCTAATTTCATTAGGATTTATTTAGTGGTGCAGTCACTCCTAAAACTACAGCTGCAAAATACAAAAGTGAATCTTTGGAATTACCCAGATTTCTGCATCGATTACTAATAAAATGTGACTGTTATTCAAGTCACAATCATAGAGAGGCTCAATCTAACTAAACGAACACACAAGCAAATGTGCTGGCCATATCTTTTATTAATGCACACTGAGTAAACATCCACAGTAATGGCTAGAAAAAGTAAGTGAACCTCTGTGTTGATGACTTCTCCGCAAGATAACTGGAAAAAGCTGTTTAAGTTAAGTAGATAAGATTGGATGTGTGGGTTTTACAGGTGCTTTGCCCATTAAATAAAGGACATTACTTTTTTGAGGCAAAAATATATAAAAAATATTTATTGTAAACCAGGCCATGTATTACGGTATTAAGATAAAAAGGCTGGAATAAAGAAAACAAGTATGATCCACCAGTTATTATTTCAGGTTAAATGCATATTGATGACATATTGAAGATATTATAAATATTCAAATATTAGAAAAAAAGTATTAATTTTGCAGTAGAGATTTTACACTGTTTCTAAAAAAAAAATGAAAAATTGAAAAAACTGCACATATCTGTAGGTGATAATTTTATCACAAATATCAATCTTGTAAGAATGATTCATTAGCAGGGTCAAGTGGTATCCGCTTTATCCTTACATCGGGGGCTTTAGCACTAAGTTGTAGAGCAGATAGTTCTACATTTCGTGGCTTCTGGCATGCTAAACACCACAGCACAGCCTGTGTTCTAGCTAACTGAGGCTCAAATCTCACCCGTTCAGGGGAAAAAGCAGAGGAGCTGAGAGCACAGAGTTGAGAAAATGGTCTTAGGAGTGTTTTCAACTGTTTTCACCCACATTTAATTTCCAGATTTTCTTGATTCTCTCTTTTAAACAAACTCAGCATGTCATTACACTCACTACAAACTACAGTGGGCTTGTTTTTTCCACACCTGTTTTCAGAGCTTGACACCACCAATCAGTGAGCTCCCACAGCGCCCCCACCATGTGGCTGTCTTTAATGCACATGGGGGAATGAGCTATACTGTCCAACCCTACTAGGAATGTTTGCGACTTTTTTCAGGCCCATTTAGTAGACAGGCTCCTCCAGGTTTGCTTTTTTCTGAGAGCGACACCACCAATCAGTGAGCTCCCACAGCGCCCCCACCCTGTGGCCCTCTTGAATGCACAAGGGGGAATAAGCTTATTCGGCTGTAAACTAAATAAACCCAGAACAGAAATCTGGCACATCAGACATTTCGTAAATGTGATATACCATCGAAATACCAACCCATACCACTGTATCCTTCACCCATCAACCATGAGTTTAGTGATTTTGGGAGGAATTCTGCTGAAGGGTTTGCTGAAGAATGTCCACCTGAGGTTCAGGACTTCAGGATTTAGGTCCAGGTATGCTGGAGAGGGAGGAATCTAGGAACTGTGCATTGGAAATATGAATACATAAGTATGTGACCTTAAGGACTGAAATTTTAGTGCTCACATACAGAAATAAGAAGGGTGGTGAAGTGAGTGCCGGCGGTTTGCTTATCAAGTTCTATATCAAATTAATGAGGCTGTCTCAAAGCTCAGAATGGAGAAAAACAGATGGAGCACATACAGGAGGTCTACATATTGCAAGTGAGTTCGGAGCATGTTTAACCAATCAGAGCTTTAGTCTCCAGGGGGACGCTGAAGCTCAGTGTCAGCAATAACACAAAGGACCTTGCTTTAACATTTCGCTCCAGTCACATCCCCGCTCACAGCCCAAAGCTTGCACTTGCTATCCTGGCAAGCTGCTCCCGTCCACACACACTGACAGTCTCTCCTCAGGCAGTGCTTGACCATGGAAGACACACACACCCAGACACACATACGTTTGCACACACACACACACACATACTAGTCCTGGCACATATTCAACCACGATTTTATTAACGTTCGTTATAGCTTAAGTTAAGGAGACGTCTTTGGCTTTACTGATGCCTTTATGAAGACATTGATCAGCCAAACCTGAGTCAGTTAGATGCTCATGCATTACGACCATTTGACGGTGTTATTTTTTATGTGGCGTAGCTGTGCTAAACTGAACAGCAAATATTGTGCAGAACACAAATGACCACTGATGTTTTTATAGACGTTCTAATCCGATTCACTGGATCTGGACTGGGGGCAGAGTCAGGCATTTTTAATGGGTCAGGTATGCAATGTGCTGCTGGCGTAGAGGATACCTAAACAGGCATTGTCCACAACCTGCAGCAGTGGGGGTGTTTATTTTATTTAAACATATATACATATTTATATATCTGAATTACTGTATAGCTTATTGCACTGTTATAGGCTTACACATTTTTAACATACCTTAAAAACTGCTGATATAGGACACTGTAGGACGTTTTGCCATTGACAATGTGAGCCTGCGGGTACTTCCAGTCATTTTTCTGCCGTCAACCCTGAGCGACAAGTACAAAATCCAGTAGCGTCATAATTTAGCTGTCGAGTCACGACTGACTGAAGACAAAAGTATTATGGGTCATCAAGTATCATATAAAACTACATAAATTTTTTTTTCAAAATAAAAGTTCATGTAGCCACCAATAACATTTCCAACATACCAATCACTTCCCAATCCATACACGGATACCGAGCTTCAAAAACAGCCCGTTTTGGAATACTTCACATCTGCGATGTCCTGAAAACCAACAAACCTGCATGTATCTGCTACTGAGTTAAGCCCAGTCCATTTACTCTGTAGCTATGAGGGGTGATTTGGCCTGGACTGCTTTTCAAATGAGGCGCAATACAGGGCAGCCAGTAAGAACAGAGGTATCTTTTTGTTTAATGCTAAGGGATAAGGATAGCTTGGATAATCATCATGTGTTATTATTATTATTATTGACTGTATTTGATACACAACCCAGAAAAAAGGTCAAGAGAAAATCAAATACAAAAAAGGTCCAAGAATAGAACCAATGGATTGAACTTGGAATGGTTGAATAACCATACCATAAGAAGCTTGGTACATAAAAGTGACAAACCATTAACCACAAACACTCAATAATTGTGTCTTCATTCAAAAAAACATCACCATCAGACCGCTATCAGACCATGGCTTTGCTTGTGCCAGTGTCCGCAGAGAAGAAGCCCCATTTGGCGAGCCCGGAAACTAAAGCTGGGGGATGCTTAGCTAAAAGCTAACCTTGGCTCGCAGAGGATCAGTCTGGATAAAAACAAGCCACGAAATGTGCCTGGCTCATCATTTTCTTCAAGTCCACCATTAACGGAATATCAGTGTTTCATTCTGAGGCCAAATAACAGGTTTGTAAATAGACTCGGAAAACTACATTTGGGCATTTTTTCCCCATTTAAAGTCACATACTTTATATTTATAACCAAACTCTGAATAAATGCAATCAGTGGCCCTGCTAAACCAGTGCTAAAATCATGGAGTACTTATTCCCAGAGTTCTGAGTGTGTAGGCTGCCACTACACATACAGAAAAACAGTTATGAGTTTATGAGCCATATTTTTTCTAAATTCTGTGGCTGTTCTGTGTATAAAAACCCAAGATCAGATGGGAATGTGATTGGCTGTCAGTCAGTGTCAGTATACAAAGTACACGGACTGGCTGGGGGGGCAAAAGACCAGACTGGGACAAAATTAAAACCCAAACTGCTTGGGTTTTAGTTTTGAAAGACACAGTATTTTCTACAGTGCAGAAAAAAAATCAATTACTAGCAGCATTTGCATACGGACACTTACAATGCTGCATTTAAATTCACTGTATCATCCACAGGCCCAAAACACACACTCGCCAACATTTGTCTCCTCGGTTTCTCGGTCCGACAGATCTCCACGTATAAACACCCACTCGTTTTCACCCTCATTTTTTTTCTCTCTCTCTCGCTCTCCCTCCCCTCTTCTCACAACCAAACTGTTCGAGCCTCTTGCCTGCCAGCCAGTCAAGATGGCCCCCCAGCCCCTGCAGCCAATCGCGCGGTCTGGCGCACAGCGGAGCACGGCAGGCCAGCTGATCCACTCCCCGACTCCCTTCATCTGCTCCTCTGGAAACTTTTGGACGCGCGCAAATTTCCGAGAGCTTCACGGTCTACTGGGCTGGAGTGTTTCGAGAGGGGAGGGAGAATGTGTGTATGTGTGTGTGTGTTGGAGGGGGGGGGGGGGGGGGAATAAAACCCCTCTGGTCATCTAAAGGCCTGAGAAATCTGTTAGCTGATAACCCTGCTAGAGTGGATCAGGCTTTTTTTTATGCTGTGCAAAAAAATAGCGAGAAACTACAGCCAGGGATAGAGCCAGTCGTGGATGAAGGCTTGGCAGACAGGGCCTGCTTTACAGCCTGGACTGGACACCGTAAAAGTGCAATCACATGCGCGTCAGTGTCCAGTCAGGGTGAGGAATGGGTCTCAATTAGCCACGTAAAAATGCAAAGAAAAAACTCAAATTACTGAAGATGGTGATTCAGTTGATTATTATTATTATATTATTATAATTAATTATATGATCTCTCATGTTTGTTCTCACACTGTTAAAAATAAAGGTTCTACAATGGGTTTTTTTAATACAAAATTGAGTGGGAGTCATTGTGTAAAATTGCCAGTTCCCTCTTACTTTTGCCGTCCCACCTAAAGATGCCATAGAATGCATTAATCAGATGTTCTCAGATGTATGAATGGTCAGAATGTGACCATTTATGGTCTGGATGGGGTGAAAAATGCTAAGCTGCGGTTTTACAATGAAGGTATAATAAGGTTCATTCAATAAGATATCCAATCCAAATTCCCACTGATATTGCCAGGTCACTGATATCCATTAATACCCATCTCTAACTAAAGGCCTGTGATGCTACGTTTTTGCCATATCTTTACACTAGTCTCAACCGTCTCTTAACTGATTTACACTACATAAATAAAAGTATTGGGACACCTGCTCATTCACCTGCTCATAGACTATTCCTTCAAAATCAGGGGTATTAAAAAGAATTCCTGGAAAGAATTCTGGATTGTGAAGCATTGCTGTGAGGACTTGACAAGAGTGTTAGTGTGGTTGGCATGTTAGATGATCAGCACCCCACCTCATCCCAAAAGTATTAAATGGATCACCAACCATCATTCCAGAGAACACAGTTCAACTGCTCCACAGCTCAATGCTGGGGGGCTTTATACCCCTTGACTTTAGGCTGTACATAGGCTGTATATAGGCTGTACCGCATCTGCACATCTGCACATCCTTCCGATGCATATAGTGTACGTTCACTGAAAGCGTAGTGATGGCTGTTCAGATGGTAACATGGATGGATTTCAGTGTGACGAGGACAAGGACAACCATGTATTGAGATCCCAGGCCCTGGACGTTTTAAGGACACACCCCTGCTTAACTCAAAACTGGGACTTTTAATCACAAGCTTGTTAGCAAATGCTTCTACAAACTAGCGGCCTGGACCTCCGAATACGGGCCATGTGGGGAGGGTACAAAATAGATGATGATGAACTGCTTGAACTGCAGAAGAAAGAAAGAGAGCAGACAGCAGTTTAGGCAACACATTTGGGTGGCTGCAGCTGCAGCTGCTGCTCGGTTTAATGCAGTAATTGATAGACTCTGCCAGTCACTAGAGGGATCAGAACAACATCTTAAATTACCGTCATTAGGGCCTCCTAATTGCTGCGTCCCGTGCAGTGTTTTTGTTTGTTATTATAAAATTACACTTCGGTTATCTAATTTGTTTTGGCAAGTTGGCCTATTTAGGCAGATTTAAAGCCCTTTTAGTTTAACGGTATAATTTAAGGTGCCGTCAAGGTGCTATTTGCAGGAAAAACTACCATCACAATCCTGTTGACTGTGAATTCATCTGTATTTCAGATCACGTTAAAGCACAGCAATTACAGCTACTTATAAAATTAGGCCATCCCATGACATCCCACCTTTTTAAAATCCCTTCTCAGACTGATATGCATCTCCAGCCTCATTCCTGAAGGCTTCAGTGAGCTTTTTTGGATCTCGCCATGGTGATACCATTCGCTTCAACAACCGAGAGCCAACTGAAATAAGGCTACTAGGGCTGAAATGAATGTAATCGATACATAATGTAAACAATTAATCGATACAAAAAACGTTGGAGGCAAATTCTTTGCCTCGAGGCTTCGCTTAACTCGTGTACAGTATTTGTAATTATTTTAGCCTGTGTTATGATTTGTATTTGGCATGTTAAGTAGCAAGACAGCAAACACACCAAGATCTCACTCATGTAATTTATCCCTCCTCATCTCTCCTTGACACACTTGTGCACACACACACACACTGATCTCAAAACATGACTACATGAATGGCTACTTAACTCATGAATGGGACTTGCTTGGGACTTTTGGAGATGACTGGGAAAAGAAGTCCCTTTTATACCTTTTATACTTATTTATTCTTTATTGATTAAATGGGCTTAGCCTGGAGCCAATAAGCCAATAAAAGTGTTATGTTTGAATAAAAAACCTTTTGTGAGGAATAACAGCCAATTGCTTGCTCATTTTAAGAGAACTGTCATGTTATATAACTACTGATATAGCTGTTTAAAAACACAAAAGTATGAGATAACTGGTTACTCGATGAAAAAATCATCAGAATACTTGATTCCAAAAATATTCACACTTACAAAAGTGCTTTGCATTTACCCAAGAAAAACCTCAGCTAGTTTAAATAGACTAATAATTCAAAGATACCTCTTAGTTTAGACATTACTAAACACAAGTCAATAAGGTGACTACTCTACTATTCGGAAGAGGCGGGTCTTCATTTACATTTACATTTATGGCATTTAGCAGACGCTCTTATCCAGAGCGACTTACAAAGTGCTTTGCTATTTACCCAAGAAAGAAACCTTAGCTAGTTAGAATAGACTAATAATTCAAAGATACCTCTAAGCTTAGACATTACTAAACACAATACAATAAGGCGACCATAGTACTCTAGTCTTCAGTCTGCGCTTGAAGACAGCGAGCAACTCTGCTGTTCAGACACCCAGGGGAAGCTTGTTCCACCACTTGTGGTCCTGTCCCAGGACAGAAAAAAGCCTGGGCGCTTTGGTGATTTTTGAGGGATGGTGTGTCGAGCCGAGCCGTACTTGAAGCTCAGTTTAGACAGTGATAATTGCATCAATAGCTCACACAGCAGGTAAAAGTGGCCCAAGTCCCACGTTTTTCGTCATATATGACACAAGTGGGTTATCTGTGTAGCAGTGGGAATGGCTTGAATTCTGGTTCTGATTTGGTCCACTTTCATATGTGGTCCAGAAATACGATACATGTCCAATACACTGCAGTGCGACTCATTCTGAACAGCCAGATCAGAATTAATGCAATTTTTTTGTTAATCCAACTCGACATTTGCTGAGGAGAAGACAAACTGGGCACCGCAGTGACGGGAAAGTGAGGTAACAGCCCTCATAAATATTTGGGGTGATGTCTCTGATTAAACTAATTGGAAGGCACAGATCACAACCACCCTGTGCTTGAAGAAATTCCTAAACAAATGATCAAACTCAGCCACTAGAGGGCGCTGCTACAGCTAAAGCTTAAAAATAACGTTTATATATAAACTTTGAATAACATGCCCTTTTTTTCATCGATTACAAACGCATTTTTCCGGTGATGAGCCCAGCACTCAGCCACTTGAACAGTAACTTCACGTGAAAAATTGCTCTTTTGCGTATCAGCACCAATTTATGAGCATGAACTGTTGAGACAAATATAAGATATAGGTGACACTTAAGAGACGGTGAACAGCCTTAAAAACATAGGATTTGGGCCACTTTTACCTACTGTGTGACCGTAGCTTTAATGTCTTAAGGTTTAAATAAGACATGCTTTTCCAAAATCCTCTCTAACCATGTTCTAATCATCTGCATTTGACTGCATCTGACTTTCTGACTTTTTATTATATACATTTTACATTTCTACAGTTGTATGCATTAAGTAATTTTTTCCTCCATCTCTCAATTTAAACATGTGTAAAAAGACAAAGGTCTTCTTGGGGGGTCCTTATTTTTTCACATGACTGTATTTCACAATATTATACATAATGCTGCAATATTAACAGATATTCAGGCGTTCGTTCAAGGTCAAATGTCAGTTATGCTCATGTGTGAGCGAATGTGTGTGTGTGTGTGTGTGTGTGTGTGTATGGTCAGTGCTATAGAGTGAGTGAAAGCAGTGTATCTCCTTGCCCCGAGCGCTGTCTCAGTAAGAGGTCATTTAGGGAAAGGAGTATAGGTAGAAGAAAGATGCTGACAAGACACAATGGCGTATGCTCCTGCTAATGTTCCCACTAAGACTGACAAGGTCTAAGACTGTCTGCTGGGGCAGTCCTTGCCCTTGCGCTAACCCAGCACTCCATGAGCACTGCACATCCGCACACGTTCACGTTGCACACTGACCAACAATGTAGTTTAAAAAATAGCTGCACAGTGACAATAAACAGTTTGTTCATTATACTGCATTTGTAACTCTACAGACATACAGTTGTGGTCAGATGTTTACATAAACTCATGCCAATATTGGACCTTTGGTAAAAACGGTTCTTGTTCTGGAAGAAAATCATTTAAAAAGGTGCAAGAATTTGGTGCAAGTTATAATTTTGGGGAAATTTTAAAAAATAAATATTAAACAGGGTCAAATCTATACATAAACCCACTCCCCGGTTAGTGATCATGATTGACTACAGGTGGGAGCTTTTCTGTGCTCATATCAAAATAGCATTCATTGGATTAACCGTCTTGCAGTACAATGGGAAAAATTCAAGGAGCCATAGATTGGATCTGAGAATTATGACTATAGACTGTACACAAGCCAGGAATGTCTGTGGGAGTCATTTCTAAACAACTGTAGATTCCAGAGTTGAAAAAAAACTGTACATATGTGCAAGTTATTGGGATGCGTAGACATTTTCCAAGGTCTGGTCATTTTGACAAGACCCAAATTGTAACCCTTAGAAAAAGATGGTGTATCTAAACTTCCGACCACAGCTCTGAATGTTACATTTCTCTGCAATGCCAATCCAGATAGATGTAGTATCAGATTGTACATTTATTGTACTTATGTTTTTATGTTTATGTATTATCTGTGGCATCAGCAGATACAGCAGGTGCCTAAAAATGTTGAAAATTGATATCAGGCCACAGTTCCCATACAGATGCAAATGCAGGTTCATTGTTAATAATCCTGACTTATTCTTTAGTAAAGTAGCTACTGTGAACTATTGGCCAACTACTACAGAACTAATGTGTACATTAAGTTAGATAACATTGTAAGATTGGGATATTTAGTTCACATACAAGTCCCTGAGGTTTAGGGGTTCATTTGAGGGTACTGTGAGTACACTTCAATAAGCCACTAGGTGAATAAAGAATTACACTTATGTCCAGAAGATGTCCAGAGTAAATGAGGGTACTTACAGCTGGAAACTGCTGCTGTTCTTTCAGCATAAGGGCCTGAAGGTATGTTAGTGGCAGGAAAACAGGCCATCGTGAGTCTGAAAAATCTGAATGAACCATTGAGAGACAAATATTAAATGGTTAGAGATATGGAAGAGACAAATAATTATTACTTGCTACAAATATGGACAGAGGAGAGCTCTGAAACACAGACCCCGTTTACACCTAGTCATTTACATTACATTTAAGGTAACAAGCAGATGCTCTTCTCCAGAGCGAATCATAGGCTGTTTAAGGGCTTATTGTTAGATAGACTACTACAAAAGGGGCTATAAGTCCTGGGCAGTTGGTAGATCTTAGCTCTTGCTAGTTCTACAGTACAAAGGCATCACTCTGCAGTTGCTGAAACTATGTTTACTGTATATTCCTGATCCACCAACCTCCGTCACCTCTCTATACAGCACCCACCATCCCCAAAAGCTGATACCTGCTCCAGTTATCAAGCATTAATGATTATTAACCATGCATATGCCTGCATTGGGCAATCAGAAGGTTAATCGACGGGCGACGGCGGCGGAGTCCCATTTATCAGTTTCTATTTATCTCTCCTTGGGAGGTGGCAGGTTTACTGTAAATACCTTCTGTCCCTCTAATTTCCTAATGATGGGGATAATGATGGAGAATGGCGCAGTCATTAGTCGGGACGGGCTCTGTGCATCACTCTGTCAGCTCTGTCTCTCCCAAGCCCACAATGAGAAGTGATGGAGCCCAGCTGTTCTGAGCGTTCACCCTACCCTACCCTACCCCCCACCACACACCCCCACCCAAACTGCAGCGTGCCCACCAAAACCGAGCCACTATAGTGTGCAGGCTGGCCAGGGAGGCCAACAAAGGAGTCCTAGGATGGCGTGATGATGGTGGTCCAGAGTCTTCCTCTTACTGACCTGTTTTTATTTTGCATGTTGAGTGCTAGCTAAATTCTACTACATATATTCAGAAACGGGTCTTTTAAGGTCTTTAACTTCTCATTGAGAAGCTATGGAGAAGCTGCAGTGACCCCTGAGGGTAACAATGCTAATCTGGGATCAGTTTATGCACTTTTATGCAGTGAGACTTGATCTTAGGCCATTTTCACACCTGAAAGTTTGGACCAAGGTCTGAACCAAAGTTCATGCTTTTGTTACACTGTAAACATCAGATCTGGTGAGGTTGTTTGATTCAGACCGTGGTCTGACGCACCTTTCTCACCTGCTATTGTGGTTCAGATCAAACCAAGCAAAGTAGGAGTGAAAGCACCCTTAGATCATGTCCATGTACAGTGTTAGTACAGTGGATCATCAAGTGGAACTGGCGGAAGCCTCTAGCTGCTTTTTGCTAGTTCGTACCATGCGTTTAGCTTACAATGATTTGGGAGAACTCTTAGGCGGCATCCGCTTTAGAAGCTCCCCTCTGATATGTGGAACCAGGAATGATGGACGACAGGGTTAAAAGGGAGGTGACGAGGTGGTGGAGGGTTGTGCTGACTTGTCATAGACACGTGAACTAGGTAGAGATGGAATTTAAAGGACGTTAGATTAGGGAGGAGGGGCTTCAGGTCTGTTCCTCCTTCACAGACTGAGTTTTTTTAAAACCCCACTTACTGTTGGACAGACTCTGATGTCATGATTTTGAATATGCACGAAAAATGAATTTTACATGATTAAATAAAGTAAAGGCTAAAGACTTTTATTTTGAAGTACCTTGCTTATCATGTGTTTGCTTACTTAAAAAACTTGTACATTTATTTTGCTTCTATAAATGGGTCGGAGTCAAGTAAGGCTTTCGAAATGATTTATATCTTTTATAATGTTATTAAATCATTTTTAAACATGATTATTAGTCAGCCTATCATCTAACTCCTAAATCCCTATTTAAACCTCTGTCTCAACTTAAGTTCACACACAGAATTATTATAATACATAAATATTATTAAAATAATTGTACAGGAAAACACTTATGGGCTGTAGGTCTGCCCACAGTGGCTTATAGCGCAATGCCAAGGGCCTTAAAACTGCAGCATGAGGGTCACCGGGTTCTCCTTAACAATGCAATGTCTGCTGTTCTTAACAGCACATAGAATAAAAGCCCTCTGTTGTCGACAGTGCCGCACTTAAACAATGAAGGAGCTTCAAATGGTTCTTTGAGTGATGTTAAGAGGAACTACTTTTACAAGTGAGGTGTGAGTGTACAGAACCTTTTAAAGATTCTAAAGAACCATCGCTTGATCTTTAATATAACTTTTCTGATCTCACACAAAAATGGTTACTTATAGAACCAAAACTTCTGTGGCATCAGTCAAAGAACCCTTTGATGGACCTTTACTTTTAAAGTTGGCCTTGTTTGCCAAAAACAATCATGGCAAAAAAATGTGTCTAAATGCTTAGACCAAATGATTAAGCTGTATATACGGTTAGACAGTCGCACCACCTGACATTTTTTTACCCTGACTTTTATTGGAATTGTTTTCAAAAGTAAAGATTGAAAAACTACAATAATGTGATTTAATATGCATTATTAAATAAATGCCCTTGGAAAATAAAATACTAGGACACAAAAACTACATGTCAGATTACTAAATTTGAATTCGGCTTTGTAAATGATATACTTTAGCTACCAAACACACACGCAAAAGCAATGAGAAATCAGCATCACTGCTGTTCATCTTCATCCTCCAACACATTCAACCATGCCCACATTCCCATCATCCTCATCACTGTTCCTCTTAATGCCAGACAAACTTGAATCCAGGATGTGAATCTCTCCTGGACTCCTCTTCCACTTTGTCTCTATAGCCCTCCCCCATTCCAGCCTCTCTCCCCTCTACGAGAGACAGGCTTTTGTCTGGCACCAGCTTTAATTGGTAGTCAGCACCACGTGTGCTGGCCTCAGCCTTGCAGAACATGTTACAATTAGAGCTGATAGTGAATTAGCCCTTTTTTTCCAAAGACTAATTTGAGAAAGTGTCAAATCAAGTGGGGGGGCTCCCGTGTCTTGTTTTATTGCATAGACTGAAAGAAGTCTTAAAAAATGAAGATTTAATAAATATAAAAAATTTAAAAAGGGAAACAATGCAGCAAACTACTAATATAAACTATTAGAGTAGCACCGTTTTCTATTTTTTCCCCTAATCTTATTCAAATTTGCACATTTTGTATTTACATAAAAGTACAATATTTACATTTACACTTAAGGAATTTTGGTCTTTCACTTTCACTAGTGTGAATAGACTCCAATGATACTTTGAGCTTAAATATTGCAGTCATAAATATATATATACACCTCATATATACAGATATATACAGATGTATGTCTAATTAAGACACAGGTGCAATCACTGGCCTTTAATAAGTTAAGCAAGATTAGTGATGAACTAAGAGCTGAAGACAACTGTGCCGTACGGACGCCAACAGAACAGAAAAGGTCCGGATGCTTGTCTTCCTTGTGTCTTAAAGGATGGCGGATCGAGCCCAAGCTGTACTTGAAGCTTGAAGGGCTCTTGGTACTGATGGGGTCTTGACCACTGTCAATAGGTACAGTGGAGCTGGTCCATTTTTGGTTTTGTAGGCCAGCGACAGGGCTTTGAATCTGATGCGGGAAGCAGAGGAGTTACGGCCTGATGGTGCTGCAGTACTCAAGTCTTGAGGTGACGAATGACTGAACAAGCACTTGGGTTGCCTCTGTAGACATCTAATGCTGAGGTGAAAATCTAATGCTCTGGCCTCAAGTTAATGTGCCAGGCTACACATAAGCGAACATGTGGACCATAAGTTACCGCTCTAGTCATTATATGACGATACATTGTGATGCGTTGCAACCAAGTTTGAGACAGTAAGATACGCTGCAGCATTACATCTCTATCTGTTAAGTAGATTTCACGTCAGCATTTGCTCTTCATCCTGTGTGCGGATGTTTACCGCCTCTAACACGTCTCTTTTTAATCCCACCTTCTAGATGCCACAGGTGGTCTACATGCCTACAATGCCTAATTGTCAATAAATAAATAAATTAATTAATTAATTAATGATTGTGGAATAAGTGGATCAAATACTCTGAAAGATCCAAAGGCATTTCAGTTTCAAATCAATAATTACATTTATTTTACACACACATTTATAGCCTGTCAGATTCACCAAGAGTACTGACAAATATATGGTGAAATAATCTTTATGGTGATTTTTTTTATTGTATAATAATAATAATAATAATAATAATAATAATAATAATAATAATTTTTATTTAATCATTTTAATTAAATAATAATTTGCTAATAATAAAAATAAAATTATTATTTATTTATTTATACTGACATAAAAATGTGATGACTTCGGGAGAAACAATGAATGAGCAGGTGTCCCAATACTTTTGTCCATTTTGCCTACTTTGTTTTTGACATTGCCTCAATGTGACCGCTGACACTGTGAAGCTGTCACAGCAATGTTCTTCCTCTCCATCAAGCAGCGCGTCATCCAACCTTCCGAGGGCCTCACACCTGGCCGCCGCTGGCTACGGAGCCTGGACCGACTGTCTGAATCTTCACTCCGTCTCCTGGAAACACCTTAAGATCTCAGCACCTCCAGCCATGAAGATCGGTAGCTGGCGTGAAAGAGTAGCCTCGGTCCTCGGGCCTTGGCTCGGCCAATGAGACTCTGGAGCCGTCACGGCGGTAACAAGATCCTGAGTGACTGAGTATCTCCGGAGATGTTTGGCCTGGAGGTAACAGAAAATGTGTGGCCTACTGCTTCAACTGGACAACTGAGGCAGATCTGCCTTAGCTTTACTTGTGAGAAGCCGAGAAAGGACCAAGAAGAACGAGAAGAGTAGACGAAGATAAGTGGAGAACTACCATCAGGGCAGTAAGGCTTTAGCACAGGGGGGCTTTACTAAATGCCTTATCTTTAACTTTAATTAGTGACTTAATGAATCATTCGATTTCAGATTGGATTTGATTATTTTGTAAAATTCATGATTCAGAGTTATTTACATAAATACACAGAATACATAAATAGATTCAACAAAAAAAAGGGATGAACCAGAGCACTGAAAAACTGATTAGGAGTTCATTTGTGGTCTATCAGAGGAATTTATGCAGAACTGAACCTCCACAATTCATACACGATTCTAAAAAGTTCTTATATATAATTATATTTAGTGTATACACATTTTATTTACTTAACAATTTACTAAAAATCACCATTCACAGTTTATTATGCTGGACAATGCACAACAAAAACAATGTCTGTGAAAATTCTACAAGATTTGTTATGCAATTATGCAAATGATCTAAAAAGAAGACTTTCAATGTATCCAATATATCGTCGCTGTCCAATGAAAAACATGCATCTCCCAAATGGGGACTTTACAGCAGAAGGCAAAAACATCCTTAACTTTGAATGGAAGTCAAGGCAAAATAATAGTTTTTTCCAAATAAATTAGAGCATTTCTATTGGTCTGTTGGTCCTCCAGAACTACTGACACAGTGTACAGAGAGGCTGCAGGTTCAAACCATGGAGAAAACTAAAAACAGACAAAAACGGAGAAACATGTTGGACAGCAGCCATATAATGATCAAATATCAGCCTATTAGCCTGTGTAGGATCCCTTCACCCCAATAACAGTGAGTTTTTACTGATACTGTTTACAGCATCACTGATTGCCACCCAGGGATGTGGGAGGGACTGGTACTGACGTCCACCTGTGTAAACTTGCTGCTACAGAATTGCTGAATATTTTCCTTTACATGTCTTCTAATTCTCTATGTTCTCTATAAATCAGCTGTTCATGGCTAACATGAGAATGGAGAAGACTGGACATGTGAAAAGGCCGTGCAGCTCCATCAGCTGTTCAAAAAGATCAGAACTGCCTTCTGATTTGTAATGGAGCATATTTACCGATGCACGATGTGACGACCCTGCAAAGGCGAACCGCTACTGTATCACTGTATTCCTGCTCTGGCGAAGCGCCTTAGCTGAAGAATGTGCTTCGGAACACTATACGCTTTATGAGACGTAGTGACAGCTAATGGCCTGTTTACTCCTTCCTTACAGATGTCTGGGATGCCACACTGAGTTGTGATTGAATGCACATTTTCAGACTCACAGAGGCGTATGTATCTTACTTCAATCAAGAACGTCTACTCTGTTCCCCAGTCAATCTCATCCACTATGCCTCTGTTTTTCCATACAATGCACATCAGCTGCGAAAACATAATCAGTTTTCTGACAGAGGATATACTTTATGGGTGATGGGTGGAGAACACATTTAAAAAATTGAGCACTGCGGCGCCCAGTAGACCATGTAAAGGCTCTTAATGTTCAAGAGGGAAACGCAGAACCCTTTTTTCCACCCACAACGCCCAGACACTGTGACAAAAAAGGCAACGCGTGGTGAGCCACCTCAGTCGTGGAAGGGTCTAATCAGAGGTTTTCTGCATTCTGAACCTGACTACAGCTCATATGTCTTTACGAGACAAGGGGTGTTGCGTGCAAATCAAGTAACATCATCATATTATTCGCAGCAGAGCGGCCCAGGCTGGCAAGAACGTGGTTGACTACACTGGGCTCCAAATGAACATGGCTCACAGATTGTACGAGATGCCTGAAATGTGGAACACATGATAATGCTCCCTTAATATGGAGCTTAAATCCAGGTCACTAGCCTGCCTACTTTCAGGGCTGGTAAACTGGGGAGAGTTGCCAAGGGCTGGATTTTACTGGCAAAGATCCACGAAGGATTGGTGGGATGGAGTGGTCAGGACTTATGCCAAGCTTCTTCCAGCTCACTTGTTTCATCGCTCCTTTAGTCGCAAATGATCCTCCACACCTCATACACACCTCAATAGGGTACAATAATGGAAGTTTATACCCAACGATATCAGTTTCTTATGCTATTTGACATGCCGTTATCCTAGTCCAGAACACAGGGCCTTCTTCCTGTACTTACGTTCCTGCTCCCGCCCCAGACAGGTCTGACCGATAAGCAGAGTAGCTCAGCTAGCTCAGGATCAGAGTAACATACAGACATGATACACATATCAATGGGGGACAGCCGAGAGCAAGGGGGAGGGGTAATGACATCACTGCTGCAGCTGGTCTTCCATATAAGGAGAACCAAGATCCTTTTTGGTCTTGCAGACTTTGAATTTCAGAATAAAAGCCCTGATCCTGTCAATACTTTTGAATGTAATAATTTAAAGTTATGTAACCTAATAAAATTTGTATCAACTGTAAGACAACACCCTCAGAACCTTTTACAGAATGTAAACTGAATGCTAACAGCCTTACTTCAAACTCCAAACACGTTCCAGTCAATGTTGCGTGTCTACCTTGGCATAGTTGATTAACAGGAGTTCAGAACAAGTGAAATGCCGTGAACCTGAAACACAGTTGCCTCTTCATTGAAAAAAAAAGAAACGGAACCAGAGCTGTAAAACAAGACAAAACTCCAAAACTGTTACAGAACAGTCTGGACTTGTTATACTTACACCCCCCAAACTTACATACATACACCCAACCCACTAGAGAAAGTCTCTTGCGGACAAACACTACGGCTGCTCCATAGAAACGTGGTCAAAAAAGGCTAAAAGCTAAGGCCAACCAAAGTAGAGGGAAAGGCTGACTGGAGGAAGCACCACTGTGGGTATCCACACTAGGAAGCGTTGCATGTCGCAGGGAAGCCAGGGAAGCACCACTTGCCAGGGGAAGGCCAATGAAATTAACCACGCACTGCGCAGAGAGGACACAGAGAGGACAGCAACACTGGAATCGGGAAAAGTAGAAGAATAAGTACATTGTTTTGTGGCCGTGCTAGGCTGTGCTAGGCTATGTGGCTCTGTCGAGCAATTTTAGATCCTATTTACACATGAAGGAACAACATAGCTTAAAATACTCAATAACTGCATTCTATGGCATCTTTCATTGGCAAATCATTAAATAATAAATGAACTGTATTCACAGTGCAACCAGTAGGCCTGTGTACCATCCACAGGACTTACTGTGATATCGGAGACGGCAAAAAGATGATGTGCTGTATGTAACTTGCTGTGCCATGTGTCTGTGTGTCTGTTTGTTCCTCGCTAGACAGAGGGGGCTAGAAGGCACAGGTTCCACAGATTAAGGCGAGGGAGTTCTCTTGACCTTTCGGTGAAATGCCATGGTGTTTGAAGTGCACAAGCATAATTAGACATGATCGTCATGTTGCCAGCTCAGACAGCCAAGCTGATCGCTCAACCTATTGCCGACGTTCATTAGCCGATTTTAAGATATCGGGGGGGGGGGGGGTGCATCATAAGCTAATGATGGCAGGCAGAGAGGTCTGAGTAATATTGTGTGTTTTTGTTCTCCGTCGCGTTTCTCCCCCACATTACGTCCACAAACTGTTGCTGTTGCTCGCGACAACATCGTTAATGAGGTGATGTTGACACTGGGTCTAGTTAGTCGTCGTCGGGAAAATGAAGCTCTCTCCAGGCTAACGTAGCTCACGATCCACGCTGACATTTAGCCATTAGCTCCGCGCTGAATTGGACAAACGAACAAAAGCAGCACACACACGCGCGGAAAACGCAAATCATTCCCAATTAAGCGAGGCATCAAACGGTGAAAATCCTAGCAGGAGATTTTACGGGCAGTGCACGGGGAAAGGTCAAGCTTCAGCAGTACAGGGCGCAGTCAAAGGACTGATTATGACTAATGAGCTCTTTCCTTTAGACAGAATTAGCTGTGTTACACAAAGGCCCCACCTCCCAAGTCTAGGCAAAGTTTACAGCATTTACAGCCAGATATAAAAGAACAAGCAACAAAGTTTTGCTTAAACTTCGCTTTGGGGTTTCGGGGGTTTAAATTGATCTGACAGCCCCGGGGACAACTATATACACTATATGGACAAAAGTATTGGGACAACTGCTTATTTATTGTTTCTTCGCTAATCAAGGGTTTAAAAAAAGGCCGTTATCTTGCTTTTGTTGGAGTTGGACTGTCTCTACTGTCCAGATAAGGCTTCCTACTAGATTCTGGAGCATTGCTGTGAGGATCTGATTGCATTCAGCAACAAGAGAGTTAGTAAGTTAGTGGATCACCACACCCACTCCACCTCATCCCCAACTTTTCACGTTGCGGACAGCTTCAATGGAGGTCAATGATATTTAAAAATATTTTGCATTCATTTATTTTGGATCATTTCTATTGGTCCATCATTCATCATGACATTTTCAACTTATATAAAGAACAGCTGCCAGATTTAAAAAAATACAAAAAATAAAAAGTGAAAAAAGATGATCCCCCAGTGTGAATTCATCTGAATTTCGGAATATTAAATGAAGTGTCACTTTAACCAGAGTGGAGTTTTTTTTTCCGGGAGGGAGGACTGAAGCAGCTGCAGCCTCTCTCCCCAGATGCACACATGTGGTCCTGTATTTGTATGTGTTTATGGAGGGGAGCAGGCGAGATTGCCTGTGACAGCGGCGAAATGAGGCTAACAAACAGCCTAATGGGAACGAGACAGGCACGCGGCCGACTTCCCACCGAGAGACACTATATGTGCCCTTCCTCCTGCAATAATCCACTTAATGGGACTCTGTATACTCAGCTGTTCATTGCCACTGAGGCTGGCTCAGTGCAGAACGCCACAGACAGCGCAAGTCAGAAAGCATCGGCTTGGTACCAACAGGGCAAAAAGGCTGCGGTGTAGAAATCCAGTGGAGGTCCTGACAGATATGAGAATTCTGTGAGCAATAAAGGATTAAGAAAAAGCTAAAATTAGTCCAGTCCAGTAGTTTTAGCTAAACAGTGAGTGTCAGTTCTCCATTCCATGAGAACTATATACATATCAGATTCTTCCCCCTTGACAATTTTCTCCACAATTAAGTAAAAATAGGGGTTTGGAAGCTTTCACATTTATATTCATAGTGCCTTGACGCTCTTATCCCTTACGAGTCCCTTACGTTCTGAATGTATATGGATTTAGCATTAGGAGTCTTGTCTGCCAAAAGTAAATGTAAAAGCTTGGTGTAATGTGTAGATCTAGTCTACCACAGGGGAAGACAATGTTTTTACCCACTACGCCACACCAACCACAATGTTTTTGTCCCCATTTTGTGGTGTTCAGATCTACCAGTCTACCAGGTCAGGGTTCTTCAGTCATTCAAACACACCTAATTTTAACCCATCCCAGCTGGCCACCGACATCGATAGTCGTTGTAATGATTATATAGGGATATAAATGTTAAAGCTTCCAAAACGTAGCACAGCTTTCGAGAGCATTGGCCCTATCATTGGGTGATTCTTAGTTTGATCCCCGGTGATGCCACAGCCATCTGTAGCCGGGAATCTGTGGGTGAAACTGAGGAAAATCACCCTCAAAATTAAAAGGGTTCAAATCAATAGGCACGAATCCTTATATAAATGACGGGAAGATACTGATAACTGATATACCAAAGACTTAAAAAAAGATTCATCTGCTTGGATTTAAACCCATCCCAGCAGGCCACCACCGTGGATAGCTGCTGTTATCTAGATTAATATCCTGGCATTGGCTGACAATTCAAAACCAGAACCTCGAATGAAGCCGACACCGACACAGCAACCTGGGAACCTAAACCTAAGTTACTCTGCTCCTCAGGGACCCCACTGTGAATGTACAAAGTGTGTGTAATGTATATATAAGTCTAATACATGTCTGCACAACCGCAGACAAGAAGTAAGAAGCCAAAAAACACAACTTCTCTGTCTCAAGGCTGTGTGTGTTACCATGGTAACATAAATTTTGTTTCCCAGTCATTGAAGGCTGTCAGTCAAATATGCTCATTAGAATATTAAGACCACGCCCAGGTCTGATAAGTGCATTTTGGCCATTTTTTTCACTTAAATCTATTTGTTTTTAAATCATATTTCTTCTTGTTTTCTATTTAACCTTTGTTTAAGGCTTCATTTAACACCCAAGTTTAGTATTTTAGAAAATAAATTCTATATATCAAAATGTGTTTCCAGGGGCTTTAATCTTCCAAATGTCACAAGCCAATGTCATACCTACATTAAAAACCAACATTTAGTTGTGAGGTACAGTCAAAACACAATGTCTGCTTAATGTTAATGTCCACACAATGTAAAACATGGTCAGATGGTGATATGTTGTTGGTTTTAAGTCATGGTGTTGGCTAAACAAAATTCAAGGTCTGTGTAACTCTGGAGCTTAATGTCAACTTAGTGTTTGTTTAAGCAAATATGTGATTGATTCTCAACCAAAATTCAACCTCTTTCTGCAGTTGGAACTTAATGTCAACTCAGTGTTAGTTTTTAGCAGATATGTGATTGATTCTTAACCAAAAGTCAATGTCTGTCTGATGTTGGAGCTTAATGTCAAGTCAGTGTTGTTCTTGGCGGATATGTGGCTTTAATTTCCAACCAAAATTCACTGTCTGTACAACGCTGGAGCTTAATGTCAAGTCAGTGTTGTTCTTGGCGGATATGTGGCTTTAATTTCCAACCAAAATTCACTGTCTGTACAACGCTGGAGCTTAATGTCAAGTCAGTATTTGTTTTTGTGGATATGTGATTGATTCCCACAATCAACGTCTGTACAACGTTGAAGTTTAATGTCGACTTGTTTAATGTCAGTTTAATGTCAACTCACAAATAAGTGATTGATTCCCAATCAAAATTCAATGTTTTTCTGACGTTGTGGCTTAAAGTGAAGTCAGTGGATGTTTTAAACGGATAAGTGATTGATTTCCAATCAAAATTCAATGTTTTTCTGACGTTGGGGCTTAAAGTGAAGTCAGTGGATGTTTTAAACGGATATGTGATTGATTTCCAATCAAAATTCAACGTCTGTACAACGTTGGAGCTTAAAGTGAAGTCAGTGTTAGTTTTTAGCAGATATATGAATGATTCCCAATCAAAATTCGACGTCTGTCTGATGTTGGAGCTTAATGTCAACTCAGTGTTTGTTCCTGGCGGATATGTGGCTTTAATTTCCAACCAAAATTCAACGTCTGAACAACGCTGGAGTTTAATGTCAACTTGCTTAATGTCAGCTTAATGTCAACTCACAAAAAAGTGATTGATTCCCAATCACAATTCAACGTCTGTACAATGTTGGAGCTTAAAGTCAAGTGTTTGTTTTTGGCAGATATGTGATTGATTCCCAAACAAAAAAACGTCTGTACAATGTTTGGTTTTGACATCAACAACCAGATTTTTTTATTTTCAACTTAAATTCAACATCTGTTCAATGTCAGACTCCAGCATCTCTCTGCTGTAAGAACTGGTATATGATGGTACACATGGTACACAAGCAAACCACTGACTGTCTTCTAGGCAACATTCTTCACTTCTGTGCTTTCTGCATTCATTATATCACAGAGCAAAGAACTATCAGTGCTGTATTGGCAGGACCAAAATTCCGTCCATCATATATGACCTACTTGAAAATAAAAATAAGCAAAGAAAGCATAATTAGTATGGCTTTAGTTTAGCACTTGGATGGTGAAACAAAGAGCATTTGCAGATTCTGCCTCCTGCTCTTATGACTACGCCATGAGCTTCCTGCAAATAAACTCCAAAGCAATTTAAGACCCAGCTCTGCAGCCATGTCTTACAGTTTGATCCTCCAGTTCTGACTCGTGTCCAGTTTTGAGCTTTTTCATTACGCTGCAGGAGCCCTCCGCACGAGGCCAGAAACGCGCACGAGCCCACACAAGGAGCCAAAATGGCAGCCTCTCCAGCAACCGTGCTAATACTTGCTCATAAAAGGAGCTTCAATTACTTCCCATTTTAGACTGGCAAATGCCAGGCCAACTCTGAGGATTAAGACACAGTGAGAGGGCGATATTACTGGCAGGGACTTCAGGTGCTGAGGTGACACTACTTATTTTTCCACCCCCTCAGAACTTAAGCATGACATCACCTGACCACGCCACACATAATGGCTCTACCAAAACGGCTCCACCATGATGAAACGTGATGATGTACTGTGTGGACGGTCTGATGGACCTTTTGATTTTGGAAGGACCCCCTATCTTGCTACCCCCCCCCACCCCCTTCCCTCTTTCCTCCCTCTTTCCTCCCTCTTTTCTTGCTTGCTTGCTTGCTTCTCTCTCTCACTTACTCTCCCTCTCTCTCTCTCTCTCTCTCTCTCTCACTCCTGGCAGGCTGGCCAGCCATAAGGTGGGGTGGTGCCTGAGGATAATGGCAGCAGAAGGCGAAGGAAGCGGACAGCTGGCGAATGCTGCCCCAATATGTTTCCATGAAAGAGGCGAGGAAATTTCAGAAGACACGACGCGTACCCGGACGACATGCTCGGCGGCAAAAAGAGGAAGATTAAAAATAAAATTAGTTAACATCTTGCCCATTTCACCCCGCGATGCACATTTCGGCGCGCGAGTACTGATTGCAGCACCCATTTACATTACAAAAAAGAGGAGGGAGAAGATGGGGGGAGAAAAAAAAACTGTACAGTTAATTAGGAGAAATCATGTATCGCCCACTGAAGCTAATTCGGCTAACACAGATGTGGTGTAGAATTATTTAACCCGCTCTCTAGAATTCTCCTTTCCGCCTGTACACGTGGCGGCCGCTCCTTTTTTCAGAAGCATATTGAGAATCTGAAATGCAAATGTCTTGCCTTTTTTTTTTTTTTTTAGACTCCAATCACGGTAGTTCTAATGAGGTGTAAAATATGTACATTAATGACAAAGAGTTATTTAGTTCTAGGGGCGCACTAATTGCTCCTAATCATTGCCTACATCCATCTGGTTACACGAGACAACAAACCACTTCATCCTGTAGGCTCATTAGGCTCCTAGTAAATGGCTGCAAGGAAAAAGGCAGCCCACATATTGATCTCGAATTATCCATCCACCATTGTCTTGTTACGCGGCAGACTACGAAAACTCAAAGACGATTTCTGGACTGAAGCAGCGGCTCTGTCTGAACTACTGGGTATGCCGTGACTCTATCCAGTCCACCCTTCCATACACTAATTATACCAACAATAATCAGGGTTGCTGTTCTTTCCAGGAAATAATTTTCCAGGAGAGACTTTTCCAAGATGATTTTCACTAATCACGCTCATGACAGGTCATCTTAAAATGCTGTTCAACCGTGAACATCCACCACTACCTTTTTTCGGACTTATCTGTTAAGACACCTTACTGTGGTCCAATGCTGCATTTTTAAGTTAGCTGTGGAAGTTATAATGATTTCAGGGTCTGTACAGTCATAGGTTGGTAGCTGTTTATTATTATTATTATTATTATTATTATTACTACTACTACTACTACTAATAATAATAAAGTTCAGCTTCTCTTGAATGTGTGTGAGGTTTTAGAGACAGATGTGTGGTTGAAGCTTCTGTGTGTCCAGGTCAAGCTAAGATTTTGCAGCGACGTGCCGAACCCAGCAAATGCTTCTCAGAGAACCTGACCATCACAAAATGGGTGGTGGCACTGTCAACAAGCCTCACTTACTTGTTACATATAAATGTCCCTTTATTACTGTAAAATCACTAAGCAAATTCTCACCGCAAATTCTCACAGCACACGGACTAAAATATTGGGACACCTGCTCATTCATTGTTCCTTGCTGAAATCAAGGGCATTAAAAGGCTAAAAGGTTTTGTTGGAGTAACTGTCTCTAGTGTCCAGGGAAGAAGGCTTTCTACTAGATTTTGGAGCGTAGCTGTAAGAATTTGATTGCGTTTAGCGACAAGAGCATTAGCTAGTTTAGTATGGTGGATGATCACCACCCTACCCTTATCCCCAGCTCCCCAACTGTGGAGCACAGCCATCATTCCAGAGAACACAGTTCCACTGCTCCACAGCTCAATGCTAAAGTTTTCTAGATTTAACGTTAGCGGTTAAACACCGGGGAAGGGTCAGATCAAGCCTAAAGGACAGATCCAAAGCCGTTTAAGATCATGAAGAGCAACAAAGCATTGTAGCAGACATGGGCTCAATCTCCATCGTTCATATCACTTCACTGTGAGCTTTGTCTGAGCTTGTCCTCATAGTTTCTTTTTGTTTGTAAAAAAAACACTTAGAATAGAGGGTATGCACGTGACCGGACAGGTGGTGGGAGTCACTTTGGCCACACCCACTGACTGGCAGCGGTAGCGTTCAGTGTGAATGCAGCTAACACAAAAATGAGAAATGAGAGCTTTTGTGCAACTGACTGTACTACCAGATCCAGCAGGAATGCAGAGCTGCTGTAATTCATAGGAACTACTTCAATCCAGGCAGCGAAACATGTGGAGCTCGCTGCATGCTGAAGTCAACCACTGAAAACAGGTGGGGAGCAACATGCTAAATTCAATAAAAAAAAGGCAACAAACCTGCATGAGCCAATCTACTAAACGTGCCTGAAAACATTCCTAAGACCTAACCGTTGCTTCAAACTTAAGATATTGAGATCAGATTGACCGGAAGTGCAGCTGTTTCACACATAAAATGCTACTGTAAGACTGTTTAAGTCATAAATGTCAATATGAAACTCTACATGACAATAATCACACACCCCACCTCCCCATGAATACACACTAACCCCATCAGCAGTCTCTTGCGTTGGGGGATGTAAATAGAAAGAGAACACCCTCAGATCGTTGGCACTTTAGCTCCAGTCCTACTCAAAACACACAACAAATCAAACAAAACGTGTAGCATTTCTACAGGTAGGGTGACCAGACATCCTCTTTTAAGTATTTCTGTCTAAAATATCACAGATTTCACGTCACGTCAGTCTTTTTAAGCCCCTCCTTCTCACCGCCACTATTGGTCTACATGTACCAGCATCTACATCAACCATTGGCCTAAGAGCTTAGATCCTGCCTTCTCACCACCACTATTAGTGTACATGTACCTGCATCTACGTGCAGCCATTGGTCAAACTGCTTCCCACCACAACCTTCCCATTGGCCACAGTCTAAAAATATATGAACACAAATGTAAATAGACACAAATCAGTTTGAGTTTGTCAGATTTTTGTTTTATTCATGTACTTGTTGATCATTTTTCATTTTCAATTAAAACATAATGGCAATGTGATAAAAAACATGCCTTTTTTAATTAAAATAAACACTTAAAATGAAAGAAGATGATTTAGCCAATATAAGTGATTAAGGTTACTAATTAGTTTCTGTAAATGAGTAAATGTTTATGTATTAATGTTTATATTAATGTGCATGATTTAAGTTTAACTCCTTCCTACCCCCTTTCTCTCTCACACACACACATTGCCACAGTCCTACAAATTAGGCCTATCTGAAGCCCCCCAGACACAACAACTTAACGCCTATGTTCCACAGTGTCCTCTTTTTTTGAAATCCTAAATGAGTCACCATAATATAGGAGTATTTCATGTAAGCATTAAGTCAACATGGCATGGATTATCTGAAGCTTGTAAAATACATTTTCATTAATATTTTTACCTCATCGCTTCAAGTTTAACAGTGTCTATTCACTAAAAAGCCTTGACACAGAGACACCGCCTCTGTTTCCTCTTCTATCTGACTGAAGTGACCAGGACAAAATCCAGCATGAACTAGTTTCTATCTACAGAAAATCAACACAAGGTTGATTTCTCTGCCTTTTACTAATTATTATGGTTACTATGGAGGCAGCTCCTGATGACCTAACCAATGGTGGAATGCACCCAGACACCAGGAGCGAAAGGTATTGATTAGACAGTGTTCTGTTTACCATTTCTTTACCCCTGTGTTTCCAACCAAACAACATGAAATAAGAGGTGTGCTACAACACAGAGCAATTTGAGTTTTTCATTTTCTCAAGGCACCCGTAAAAGAGCAGAGCCCAGGATCCCATTTATATTATATTAGGTCGGAAAATGGCCGTAAAAATAAAAGATCAAGATTTGCCAGTTAGAATTTATTCATTGTTAGCAATGGTATCCTTATTAACTTAGTAATCCTCTGAAATGAGACATTTCTTTTTGTGGCCAAAACTGAGAGTTTACAACACGGAAAGAAGCATTTTAAATCCGTTTTTTGATACTGCTTTTTTAGGGGTGGGAAATATCTTAAATGTCATATAAGAAATATATGACAATGTTTATCGTGATACATGTGATCACAGACAAAATGCATCGGTTGTGACAGATTCTTAAAAACTGCTATTATATAGTCTCCCACACTGGCTCAAGTGATTTCTATTGGAAATCTGCTGCACTTTACCAAAGTAAACATCACTAATTACACTGTTTGTGTTCTTTAAGCACTGACGATATCCTCAATATGCTTAGAAAAGCACATTGGTGTCACAATGGCACAATTTATCACCATACAATAAAATATTGTCATATTGCCCAATCCTATGTTGGTTGTGTACATCTTTCTTATTATAAAAATGACCATAAAAATAAATGAACAATAATAAATAACTCACAAAAAAGCAATATTAGTAATTAGTAAAATGAAAGGAGTCATGAGAAGCAGGTAGTAATATATGTCTATGTAATATATGTGATATATATGTAATATATATATATATAGTAATATATGTATATGTAGTATATATTGTTTATGACAGCAGAAATAATCTAAATCCACATTCTCAAAGGCTCAGTTGTTTTGCAATGTAAATGCTAGAAGGAACCGTCATTACATATTTCAAGGGGCATTTTTGCTTAAATAGCTAATCATAAGAACAGCAGAACTTAGTTTCAGGCTATCATAATCTCTATGCGCTGCAGTTTAATTAACAACATCAGCAATAACAAAAGGTTGACACCACGATACTGGTGAGCATTAAAATACAATGAAGAAGGCTACCCAAATAATCCAGCCTGTCTCCACTTCTCGGTTGCGTCCGTCATGTGTTTCAGCAATTTCTGGTGTCATGTTTAATAATATCTGTTGTTATCCAGCCAACAAGGGAACTTAACTCTGCTTTTGCCTAAAGCAATTACACTCTCACTGTCCCTTATAAAACATGTGCCACCATAAATCAAAAACAGAGGCTTTAGGCAAGGCCCAGTAGCTTCGATGACAACCTATTTTAATTTCCTTTTCCCAGGTCGGGGGGAAAACTCAGCAAAGACCACAAACATGTCTACCAGCCAAGTTTTTTGTGTGCTGACTTCTAATGATGATGCTCAGAAGTTGGCCTTAACACACCATGAGCAGTAAGGGGAACCTCTCAGGCTACTTCAAGGTTCGGTGTCGAACTAAGTGTCGAGGCTCCTTAAGTACATGTACAACATGAAACGAGACACTGAATCCACACAATGAACCAAACATGAACACAAACAAGGAGGAAGTACTTTTTTGGGCCTGTGGGCGGCGGCTCGCCCCGGGGGAGTGCGCGATACCAAGGGGCTGAAAGTGTCAATCTATTAAAAGGTTTAATCGTGTCAACAATATTCTGTGATTAATTATGATTAAACACAAGTCATAATGCTAGCACGTCAGATATGTAGGCCAGAGAATGCGAGTTAGTTATGAGATGGAATCCATATTTCAGCATAAATAAAGTGTAATCTACCCTCTGAGCTCAACAGTAGCGACACTCTGTTTACATCACTATATAAAGCCACTAATATGTCACTAGGCTCTGTAAAGAGAGAGACCTATGGGAGGAAGTTGGGGAGGAAGTTTTCTATGGGCAAAAGCACAAAATAGATGCTGACAGCCACAACACAAGCACATAGCATATTCATCTGTGAACCAGTTGAGATGTATTCATTATTTTCAACACAATGCCTGAGGCTTTCTTTGGGAATATTGTACCAGTATGACGACTGTATGTGTTGAAAAGTCATATTAAGTGCTGAACGTTCATCAACTCATGTACAGACACAGAAGTAGAGATTTGATGGACTTTCTTAGGGTAACCACGGCTACTCTTTTTCTATCCACAACGAGAGCATCATACTATTGCGGTATTTGTAATACTATGAAGTGTGGTGACAAAGCACAGAGGGAAAGTAATTCCCTGGTGGCGTCCTCTCAAATCACATATGGTCTCGGGTGTTTTTAGAGAAAATGGTGAAACAACCGCGCTGCATTTGCATTTTCCTCCCCGTAACAGTGCAAACAGCATATATTTTCTGACAAATGCTATGAGCAAGTCAGTGACCACCACACTCTGGAGCTCTACATCTGTTTAGTCCCATTATTATGCACAATGCCCTGAGCTACACGTTCCCCAGTTACCCCGAGACAGGGAGGGATGCTAGGCTAGCCGGCATTGACAGCCTCCACCGCCCTCCAACCCAACCCCGGCGCTGTTTAGCTGGAGCCGGTGGGCTGATTCCCTTTAGCAACAGCTGTCCTTTACTATTGGATGTGCTAACTTCTTTGTTGACAAAGACAAAATAGGAACATTAGTGTCAGCAGCTATTCGCCAAGAGTCATAGCTCACATCAGATAACATCTTACAACTTTTTTTTTCGCATCCACCGACCACTTCAGGCCGATACTTTAGATCAACAAAAGCTAAAGTGTGCTAATAAGTATGCTAATAGATTCGCCTCTTTTTGTTTGGGGGTTATCTCTGAAGCACGTCCGTGTCAACGTTGCTCTCGAACCCGGCACAGAGTAGAGAGGGGGCGAGGGCAGGAAGTGATGCAAATGAGCGAGGAGGGGAGAAAAGAAAACAAATCTGTTAATTAATACATACTGGCTGAAAAGGGCTTGGAGGATTACCTGGAGGGGGTGGGTGAAGTGCCATTGACGCTCGCCGGTACGCCAACCGGGAGCGAGAGTGCTTTAAACGGCCCATGTGAAGTCTTCTTCAGGCGGCTAATGCATCTCCCTCAAAGCGCTAGAGAGCTGCCCGAGTAGTAGAGGGGCTAGAACTCGGAGTGACCTACAACAACCCTGACACGAGTGCTCGCCTGAGTTCAACAGCCACTCGGAGAAGGGCCGGCCGGCGGAAAAGGGACGCTAATTAGGGTGGGGAACATGGATGACGGAGTCCCGCAAGAGCTAGCACACAGTTGGAGTGTATACTGAACCTTGTCATGTAGGTCAGTTTGAAGCTTTTAGCAAAGCCATGCATATTAATGGAGCCCCCTCTCACCCCCTCTCCAACCCCCCACCCCTCTGTAATACACACACACACATACACACAGGAGCTAGGCACTGCCGTATGGCTCTGGAGGCTTTGGGTGAATTAACTGTGGGCTTTTTCCAGAAACATATGCATTGCAAATTGAAATTACGGCCGGCTACTGCAAAGGTCCCTCTAGCATTCTGCGCCTAGCCACAAATAAAGGTGCGTGATGGAGAATGAGTGATGAGCTCGCCATGGATAAATTAATTAGGGAGGCAGAGAGAGGTAAACATATGTTTTGTACAGTAGCCTAGAAGAAAAGACATGCATACTTGCAAGGTGGTTTCCATAAAAAAAAGTCCATGTTATCACCACATGATAAAATGTCCAGAGAATTTAGCCAGAATCTGGAAGAGTATGCTAGAATAGCAAAACAGGAAATTAGCAAGTAGGTTTGTGGGCCCATATGTCATTCTTTCCATGAGTTCTAGTCTTCTACTCACATAGAGCTCATGTATGTCCAAAGCAGTTTTTATATCAAATCTGGTTTTAATGGATACAAAAATGTTTGATAAAACCACCTGTCTAATATTGTGTCTAATATGTTCCCCTCAGGCCACCAGAACAGCTCTGACCCGTCAAGGTATGGACTCCACTAGACCTCTAAAGGGGTCCTGTACCCATCCAGACATTAGCAGTAAGTTCTTTAAGCAAGTCCTGTAGGTTGTGAGGTGAGGCCCCCATGAATCACATTAATTAGTCTGTCGCCAATTCACCAGTTACTGACTGATACCTGGAACACCCTGCATGACCTGCCGTTTTGGAGATGTTCTGACCCAGTCGTCTAGCCATCACAATGTGGCTCTTGGTCCTTTCCTGCCTCCATCAACATCAAGAACTGACTGTTCACTGCTCACATATGTATATTCTACTCCTTTGACTGTCTGGTCCCTGTAGAGGCATATCGCCAATAGAATTGGACTCTCAGGAGCAGATAAACCTGAACCTATTGGCTCCATGTCTGGAGGGGTATAAAGCCCCCCCAGTCTTGAGCTGTGGAGCAGTGGAGCTGTGTTCTCTAGAATGATGGATGCTGCTCCATCCAATACTTTTGCGATGAGTTGGGGAGTTAAGAGGGTGGTGTGTTGATAATCATCCAACGTGCTGTCGCTGAATGCAATCAGATCCTCACAGCAATGCTCCAAAATCCAGTAAAAAAGCCTTCTTCCCTAGACCGCTGAGACAGTTACTCCAATGAAAGCTGGATAAACCTTTTTTTAAAATTCCCCTGATTTTAAAAGAACAATCAGTGAATTAGCAGGTGTCCCAATACTTTTGTTCATACACTGTATACATATGTGTACTTAGAAAAGACTGTTGTAGAGGGGGCTGTAGTTCTGCAGGCCTGTGCTGTGGCTGACAGAGAGAGTCTTGCGCGAGTGCTGCTTGTCCGAGCGGCTTTGCTGTTACCCACATTCTTCCTGTTCTCCTTCTGGATGGCTGGCATGTATCTTCAGCTAGGCCTCATGCGCTGTACGGCCTTGTGTCACTCAGCCCTCTGCCTTGTTTAACGCCGGAACTGTCAATCCTACACCCCCCACCCCATCCCCAATTCGATTCGGCTGACTAGTGCCTGCTCCAGAGTTGCACTCCAGGACGCATGATGTACATCAGTGGTAATCAGATAAGTTGGATAGCATCCTCCTGCTATCGCTCCCGAACAACATCTTCACTGAACTGAGCGCCAGAGTGCAACTGTCACATTACGAGCCAAGGCGAGGCGCGTTCCACCGCTCTGAGCAGTAAACAAAAGAAGGGGGGGGGAACGGGAGAGGAGAAATAAAAGCCCTAAGATGTTTAGCCTGAAATAAAAATAAAAAAAACACACTTTCAGGCACAGCCAGGAGGGAGGCGGGGCCAGAGACGCAGTTCTGTTGCCTGGTTGAACTCTTTAACCAATTAAAAAGGCAGAGCAGAGTGCATATTTTAATATGCATGACAGAATGGCAGATTAGGAAGCGTGTATATGTGTGTGTGAGGGGAGGTGGGGGGCTAACCGCGGCTAATTATGTGGTCAACAGTCTGCTGTGATGCCATTGTACCTTCCGTTTAATTTGCACATAAAACAGCGCCTTCATGACGGCAACATGCGTTTTTGAACTCACGGCCCAAAAAGCCAAAGCTTTCAAGTGCATTGTTTTAATGAGCCACTGAACATTTGGAGCTGTTTTTTTTTTTTTTTTTTTTTTTTTTCCGCGCCTGAAAGGAGTGTGTGGGGAGAATTTGCGGCACTGTTACTTTCGGTGCTGTTTGTCATTATTTCATAATGAGCAAATAGCCTTATTATGCCTCTGTTGCTCTGGGTCATAATTGAGTAAGTCATTGTTATTTACCTCCCCTTAGCTATGTTTGCTAGCGCACCGTGCCAAGCAGTTCGCTTTTATTGTACTAAGATATGGCTTCCAGCACTCTGGCAAAAAAATAAAAAATAAATAAAAAAGTTTGCCAATTATTTGTGGATTTTCAAGCTCCAGTGAACAAACACATAAAAAACCCCACAACTAATTATAGGAGGGAGTTTATTTGAGTGTGAAATAACGAAAATAGTTCCATCCAATATGTGCTGGAGCTTCTGTGAAGTGAGAAAATTTGCCATATATTATAAGCCAGGGGTTCTCAGTCCCAGTCCTGGAGATCTACCAACCTGGACAGTTCAGATCTGAAACATGTGGCCATGATATTTGGATGCCCCCAAAGGCCTTCGTTATCTGGACCAATGGTGTGTTAGATTAGGGTTGGAGCTAAGCATCAAACATTAATCTACACCTTAATACTTTTTCAAGTACTTTAATAGAGACTCTTCATTGGGAACATCTGTACACCTATTCATTCGTGCAATTATCTAAATCAGCCAATTGTGTGGCAGCAGTGCAATAAAGAGCTTTAGGTAATGCTCAAGTCAACCATCAGAACAAACAGTGATTTTGAGTGTGGCTTGATTGTTCAAGTAGAAATATGCATTGAAATGACATCAAAAGAGTAAGTCAACCACAAAACAGTACAGTATACTCAAAATAGTACCATAATACTGGTAAAAAAGCAGAACTAGCCTTATTTAATAAACCTTTTAGGATTGTTCGGAATATTTTGGTGAGTTTGTGCGAGTCTTAGGGTGTCAGTTCAGCATGCAGTACAGTTTGTAATGTGGCTCAAGATGGTCCTGGCATCCTGGATAGGGTTGCAACCTTTCAGAAATGAAAACAAGGGACGGCACACCATGGCTCCTCTGGGCCATGGCCGCCACAGGCCCGACTACAAACATTTGTAATCTAGGAAATGTGTGTGTATGTATATATATATATATATATATATATATATATATATATATATATATTAAAGAATTAACGTTTTCTCTTAACTAATGTATTTATTTATTAACTATTTATTCCATTAGCATGATTTGTTCTTTACATGGCCATATATAATATTTATATTGGCTAATACTTCTAAATATTAAATTAATGATCATTTATTCGACTCATTTTACAATTTTCCACTGACACTGTCCAGCCAAGCCTCTCACGTGTGTGTTGGACATTTATGAAAATACAGAAAACATGGAAATAGACCCATAGTTCCCTGGACATAAGTCTAATCAGAATTAACCTTCGACCTATAGTGCTAGTTCCTGGACATAGATTAAGTCTAATCTGAATTAAGTTTGCTAGACACTGATTAAGCCTAATCAGAATTAATGACAATTTTAATATGGGACGCAACATTTAAGTGCCAAATAAAGGATGATTCTGTATTTTATGGGATGGGCGGTAACTTTAATCCTAGAGGATCCAGTAGCATTACAGAGAAAAATAAACTGAATAAATTCCCTGAGCTCATCGGGTCTAGCTTGAGTAGTTATAATATGAATATGACAGCAATTACAGAATGACATCACTTTAGTGACCTATGTGCTGAATACAGTACAGTATTGTACAGTACAGTGGTTGGTGTGGCGCAACAAATAACGCCACTACCTGCCTTTGAGCTACCACACCATGTAGGAGACTGGAGTTCGATTCCCGGTCTGGGTGGCTATGCTGCACTACACCACTAAGAGTCCTTGGGCAAGACTCCTAACACTCCATTGGCCGTCCTCTGTAACACGAGTCACATTGTAAGTCGCTCTGTATAAGAGCGTCAGCTAAATGCCGTAAATGTAAATGTACAGTAGAGAATTACACTAATACATGAATGTATATCTATTTTTACACCACCTGCTTAATATTGATGAGGTCCCCCTTGTGCCACCACAACAGATCTGACCATTCAAGACCTCTGAAGGCATCCTGTGGCATCTGGCACCAGGAGGTTCGCCACAGACCCTTTAAGTGTTGTAAATTGTGAGGTGGAGCCTCCATGGATTGCATTAGTGAGCCTTAGGCGGCCATGACCCTGTCGCCGGTTCACCGGTTGTCCTCCCTTGGAGCACTTTTGGTAGGTATCGACTCCACTGCATACCAGGTAAACCCCAAAAGACCTGCCTGGTGTTACTGGAGATGCTCTGGCCCACATTCTTCCTGCTTTTAACACAGACATGACTGATCACTTGCTGCCTAATATATCCCACCCCTTGACAGATACCTTCACCACCTTCACATTAGTGGTGCTAATGTTGTGGCTGATTTGTGTATGCTGTATAGACTGAGAGATACAGCAGGACTGTAACAGAAAGTGGAACTTGGGTGTGACAACTTCGTCATAGGTCACAGAAGGCCGAGATGGAAATGTATGGAATGCTAGACTGGAAGCGGGAAGAGCTCCTCGCAAACTTGTAATGGAATTTTCCATAGAACATCTATTCTGAAGAGCCCTTCTGTAATCAACAGTGAATTCAGCCCATTCCTTATGTACCTTAAAATAAGATAAGAGGAACTAGAAGGTGCTAACAGGTCGTTTGACTTTTGACAATTAGTTCATTATAAAATCCCTCATCACTAGAACACCTAATGGAACTTTCTAGAGGTATGACTGTATGACTGCCCTCCCCTCCCCGTCCGAGAACCTGAAAACGATTCCTCTTTGGGCCAGCCCAAAAAAAAAAATAAGCCCCTCCGTCCATGCTTTTTTTATCCATAAATACTGCTGCGGATTTCTGCAGCGCTTGCCAAAAGCGCAGCTCATCCAAACTCATTTGCAGCAAAGTCCATTATGATCATCACTTGTGGTGATGAATTCCCGGCGACGGCGGCGGCGCTCGCCGCACCCTCCACACACATAATGACATTCTGCTCTCTCTGGCAAGGCTCCCGCACAGATAGCTCACTCTAAACCGCCTGCGTGACAGACAACGCGCGCCTGCGAGCGCAGCGAAGAGGGTATCTGTCAGCCTTAAAGGGGCCAGGAGTGAGTTATTCACAAAACATTATTGCTCCTGCCTCGAGGTTCTGGAGACAAAGCAACTGACCTGTCCATGATCCATTCGTACATGTGTGGTGTCACAGCAACTGTTGCTAGGTTGGACAAGCTTCATAGAACGTCTGACAAAAATCTCTACGGCCACAATCAGACCGTCAATATTATTTTAAGATGCTATGCTAAGAAATCATCCCTCTAGCTCTCGAAGCTAGCTATCGAGCTGCTGATCTTGCTGCTAAAGTGAAAAGTCACAAATCTGGCCAGCTTGCAAAGCAACTGTGAGCACAATGTTAGAAGCAGATGCTGAAAAAGAAATTGCTAAATTGCCAGATGTATCGATGATAAGTCTGACAACATAGAAAACGTTGTATTTCGTAAGCTTTAGCCTAAGGAAATAAAAGGATAGGAAATATTTTGGGTGACATTGGCTCACATTGAGCGAGGTGGATTGTACTGGGAAAACTGCACTGATTGAGCGGCATTGACGATGGGTATGTGTCAGCCCCTCGGTACCGTGCCCTCCCCAGGAGCGATTCCGAGCCGCTGCCCACAGGCTCATGGTTTATGGTCTAGGAACCTTGAGGTTGTCCGAGAGGTTCCGGTCCGTTTTCCCCGTAGTGTTTAGGCCAGATTCGGCTCATCTCTGTCGTCGACTACCGATCTGCTCGGAGGTTCGAGCTTCCAGTGAGGTTCGCTCACTTTTCACGGAGAGATTCCCTCTACATTTGTTCTAGGCGACCCTCTGCCTCGGCCTAGCAGCTCTTGCCAGGTAGCTGGTTCCTCAGCTAATCCCCCGGTCTCAGGTCTGTTTGTTTTCACCCTCTTGTTTGCCATGTTCTGGTTATGTTGATCACTGTGTTCACATTTATGAGAGTCCATCTCTGAGAGTGTTCATCCCTCTGTGTCTGGCCTAACCCGCTATGACAGTATGAAAGGATTGTTAAGTAGGGTGAAAGGAAGAATATCCTATAGAACTCTACTGTATACTTCAAAAATGCACCATAATTAATAACCAACATTTTTACAGCGATTTTTAGCTACTTTAACAGGTAACAGGTGTCATTGTTTTACACTTGGAAAAGGATACGAGGAACGTTTTTCTAAACGGAAAATGTCAGATGGTCCTGATACCAATACTGCACCCTTTTGCAGCAAAGAAAAGAAGGCTAAATCAGTGAGCATTTACAACAAAACGTCATTTTAGCGAGTCTAAGAACTTAGAAGCAGGGAAATTTGGCAAAAAACAGTGCCAAGGTGTCTGTACGAGCTCTCGAAGCTAGCTGTCGAACTGCTGAACTTGCTGCTAAAGTGCTGCTAAAGGCCACACACAGTGGCGGAGTCACAAATCTTGCCAGCATGCGAAGCAATGTTAGAAGCAGATGCTGAAAAAGAAATCGCAAAAGAGCCTCCCTCGGAAAATACAACTGCCAGTCTGACGACATTGTTCTGGAAAACAGGGAAACCGGAAGAAAATTTGAGCTGAAGCAACCAAATCAGCAGGCATGCTCAGCTCCTAGCTAACATGCATTTTGTGGATGGTGGCAAAAGAGTCTTCCCACAACATACAGTGCATCCCTAAAACGCAGGAATTTCCACCTTCAATGGTGCAGAAATTACAGAATGTTGTAGAACTGCAGCAGCCCTCATCCTAAGCAGTACCAGACCAGTACAGGTAGCTAGAACTTAGCTAGAACATTCTCCCCAATTTACTGCCTACTAGTTCGGCATCTCCCATGTTACCAGCACATGCCACCTTTGCTCTGCCTTGGTTTTAATCGTTTGCTAATGCAATGTCATTGGGAAGCTGAACTCACTTGGAGGAATCTGCACTGGCTAGCATCAAGCTGAGAGGGCAACACCAATTAGGGGACTTTCTGGGACTCCCAGAAGCAGATGTCTGTGCATTGCTTGGGATCGAACTAGCAATATCCCAAAGATAAGGCCAACACTTAGGTGGCTTCACCAATTCTTTGCCACATAATAACAGCGGAACCACTTTTTGTTCTAGCATCTACATTTTGAGAACGATTTAAGTATGGAACATTGCCTTTACTAAAAAAAAACATTTGCTAGAGCTGTTAATTTGGTAGAGTCAAACAGCTGCTGCCAAACGAGTCATTTGTGGACAGAGCATGGACAGGTTGTTGTGAGGGCTTCGCTTCATTTTTCGCAGAAGGTTTCATGTCAGACGTGAGGTTAGAGATGTGTCAAGGTCAGCACCGGGGTTGTGAGTTTATTTTTTCCCTCTGAGCAATGTTCAGTCCATGTACCACCAATGTGCTACCACCCACCGCTACCATTCAAGCTCAAACTTTGATTGTGTAGGAGACTCAGCTCTTTAAGCCTTAGGCCTTGGCTGGCCTGTGACAGTAATGGAAGAAGACATCTTGCTGCAGTATCACATACCCAAAGTGAGAGAACTGACTCTTTTTTCCCCCCTCGTCAAGGGAAGTAGGGGGAGAAAAAAGAGACAGAGAGAGAGAGAGAGAGAGAGAGAGGAAGGCAAAACAGCTTCATAAGCATCAGGCTGTCAGCGATGGAAGAAATTAAGGTTGATGCCCCATGAAACGAAATGTATGAGGAGGAGCCAGGCCAATAACGTTCAAAAAGACTGCAGGACGGAGTCATTCCACGTGAAATAAAACAGTCTGTGGACACAGTAAGTCTGTCCTGTCCAGTACTGCACATCTCAGCATAACAGAGTCCTCACTGAGGGCAAGGAACTGGACCAGCTGCCTGCTATCATGGCTCCAGCTCCTCGGCCAGCGCGTCCTTATGAAAAAGCTGAGATCGTTCTCATGAGTTAGCAGTATTATGTTGGCCAGTTCATAATGAAGAAATAAGGTCTGGTAGGTCAAGCAAAAAAGGTCAGCTGAATTCTGCCTCCACACAAGCAGCTTGGTTTTGCATTGTTGAAATGTAGAATGGCCACTGACCTTGTATGACCCTTCTAAATGTTACAGGAATCAGTAAGTGAAACGAGAATAAGCCAACTACAGCTAGGGCAGACTATTATATTAGCAAATAGGTAATTTAAGGCACACTGTGGGGGTGTAGTGGTAGTCCAGCTGAAGGCTGCAATGCTTACTCAGGAAGAGCTAGACTTCCCACCTCTCCTAAAAGTTCCGGGATACTCCCGCATAATGCTATCGGCTGCCAGAGTGAGTGGGCAACAGAATATCCTGATTCTCTATTGCTACTCTATTAATGTCTATTAAAGGACAACTCCAGATGCTACCACCACCTGGTACTCCTTTTGGAGATCCGTTAAATCATGTCCTTTGCTTAGGACAATCGCTTGCCACTCTGCTACAGCTGACTAGTGTGCCTGCTTATTTATACATGCAAACCCTGATGTCAAGTGGCATCTGTGACTTCCCGGTCCGAGTTTATTCCAAACCAGGGGTGGTCATAATCTTCTGATATGACTGTGACAGTGGGTAAAGGGTGGGAGCTTCTCGGAAGGTGCTAATCTTCTGTATTTTTGGAGATATATATATTCTGGGGTTGCAAGGGCAGGAATGGTGGTGCTACTTTTTGGCTGGGTGGGATTTTCTTTTTTGATGTCAGGCTTTTCCATATATTTATTCTAGCCAATAGGCTTTACATAGACTTTGTAGCAATGGTATAGTCAGTGGGTTGGCTGACCACTCTAGTACAGAATTTTACCTCAAGTCCGCCCTGATTTAGCAGGTGGCGCAGTCTTTTTCATGCTTTCATTTCTATGAATCCTAATGTGATAGAGCAAATGAGAGTGGTTTGTGGTGAGCAGAGGGCCAGAATATAATATACAAACTAAAGGTAGAGAGAGTGAAACAGTGAAAGGTAGTTATCATCTCATCCTTTCATTCTCTCTCTGCCATGTTCTTCCAGAAAGGGAGGGGCTCTGTTCTTGTTCTTCACACATCAGTACCAGTCTTGGAGGCCCCGGCAGTGTCCTGATGATGTAATTATTTCCCAGCGGCACCTGGGAAGCGGGCAGCTCAGGATAGGCATCGCTCACCGCCAAGTGTGCAGATGTTTCTAATTGCTTTCCATTACCAAGAATAACAGCTGTTTATATCTATCTGCAAATAATTCACAAGAGTTCCAGACTGTTAGGATAACATATCCCACCTGGTGACCATCATCAGTTGTCAGCTAAAGGAGAAGGACGCTTCTGCCAGGCTGCAGTTTGGAAGGCTCCCTTGGTGAGAGGAAGTGTCACCTTCAGCCATCTTTTTTTCTTTGGAGCTTTTGGAGGCTTCAGAGCCACAAGAAAATCAGGCCTGAGTAATACTGCTCCCTGACAATGCAGGGGTGTCAGTAATTACTAATTGTAAATACCCCTTTGTGGGCAATGAGTGCCTGAAGTCTGGAACCCATGACCATCACCAAAAGCTACGAGTCCTCCCTAGAGATGCTTTGCCAGGCCTTTACTGCAGCCATCTTTAATTACTTGTTGTTTGTGGGTCTTTCTGCTTTTAGTGTGGTCAACTGGACCTGGACACACATGGGCTCTGAGTGGTTCAGTGGTCTAATGTGCTACCACTTCGATTCCTGAGTCATGTTGCTTTGCTATCAGTGGCCGGAGTCCGGTAGAGCACAATCGTCCGTGCTCTCTCTGGATGGGTAGATGGTGCTCTCTCTCTCCCCACATCACGGCAATGTTTAAGGCGTCTGCTAGCTGGTGGACCTTCCTCTGAGCGTGTCGATTGTCCGGGAATGCTGCATTGGCAGAGGTTTGAAAAGAGGAAATGGCTGACTTTACATTTATTGGAGGAGACATGTTAAGTCCTTACCCTCCTATTGTCGGAAGCATTGCTAGTGCTAGGAGGAATATGAATGTGTGGGTTAATTGGCAGACCCAATTTGGGAGAAAAAAGGGGAATATTTTGAGAAATAAGAAATATGCAAAAAACACACAACCTTCAACAACTCTACAACCTTCTTTCTGAAGGCCTCAGAAAGCTCTTTGGATCTGGCCATGGTGATCCCACTCACTTCAACAATCCTCACAAGAAAACTGCAAACATTTCTTCAGAAAAAATTGCAATTTTTACCAATTATTTTAAAAAGACATTTATCAGTTAACAACTAACACCACCACCAGTTTGGCCCACCCAGTTGCCCAGGGGTGCCACCTATCAGTGTGAGGATCTGCAAGGGTCTAGATAATACCTAAGCTGGGCTGACGACGGGGCCTGCGCCAAAGACCACAAAATCTTGGCACAGGTCAACTTGTTAAATTTTAGTACTTATAAAACTTAGAAGTACTTACAAGACTTATAAAAATTGCTCTGGACTTTAGCTGAAGTACTGAAGTACTAAAAGTTCTCAGTTTTACAAAAGTGCTTCACTGTTTGCTCAGAAAATATCCTTAGCTAGTTTGTATCGGCTACGATCCAATAGGTAGCTGTACGCTTAGATACTACTAAACACAAAAGTCAATAGGGAGAACACAATACTTTGCACTACACTTCGCCTAAGTACTCAGTAAGTACTTGGAAGAGGAGGGTCTTCAGTCTGTGTTTGAAGACACCCAGGGGAAGCTCGTTCCACCACTTCGGTGCAGGACAGAAAAAAGCCTGGACGCTTGTCTTCCGTGGATCTTAAGGGATGGAGGGTCGAGCCGAGCCGTATTTGAAGCTCGAAGGGTTCTTGGTACTGACTGGCTTTTGACCATTGCCATCAAGTATGGAGGGACTGGTCCATTCTTGGCTTTGTAGGTCAGCATCAGGGTTTTGAGTCAGTAAAGCCAGTGAAGAGAATGCAGCAGAATGCAGGAGTGACATGGCTGAACTTAGGAACATTAAAGCCGCATAAAAGGATGAAAAGGGTTAGTTGAGTCACGCTTGATGATGTAGTTATAGTGAAAGTTACGGTTAACGTCCCAACACCGGTTTCAGATGCTTCTGTATTGTATGATCGCTGTAGTCGCCAAAAACAAACATGGGCACATTGATATGGAAATTTCCTCCACCTCATGTGGCCTGTACCCCCCAACAACCCCCCCACCCCACCCTGCTAAATACCATTTCCCTCAATTAGTTCCCAAAGCCCACCTAATCAGGAACTGACCACTCATACGCAACATAGAGAACCCCACTGCGCCAAGCCTGTGGAATTTCTCTTGCTTGAGAAAGCATGACCGCGGCTCCAGCGGAATAGATCACCAGACCCCTACGGAGAGTCCTCCTCAGCTGTAAATACCACCAGTCTCTGCCACCCTGGAGATAGAAGGAAGACAGTGGTCTGGAGGGTCACAGCTCAGCGGATGCCGACACGGCTGTTTCAGCGGCGGAGAAACGTCTGCTCTGTCTCAGACAATCTGGGTGCATGGCAGAGGGGATGGGGACGAACTCTGTTAACATTGTCAGGCTTGTCAGGGATGACATCATATATGGTGAGACATTATAGGGGGATCCTAAGGTTTTATCCCTTCTCAATTCTCAATGTAGTCAATCAGCTGAGGCATGTTTGCTATGGGACGCTTGCTTGTTTAGATCTGTGCTGGAGCCACAAAACTAGCGTAGCTAGAACGTGGTAGAGGCTCATACCTGCAAACTGCATGTGTAAATCATCAAAAACGCACTACTGCGCTAAACTGCTCAGTAGTCTCGAAGTTATACTTGCTTAGATGGTTTCTGATTCTGTGCACCATATTGTTATATATAACAGAGCATGCATACATTGTAAAAAGCACCTAAGCAGGTGAATGGATCTCTGAACAACTCGACAGTCAGGCGACTCACCAGCTATCAGTGACCTAGGCTAAAAGCTAACCCTACCAGACCCTACAATCCTTCTAAACTAGCTAACCGCTGGAACTAGGGTTGGAACATCATGCCTCAGGTTCTATTAATCTCGTGCAAATCAAAACGTGGGTAAATGTTCCATCAAACCCTGTGGAAAATTATTTGCGTTTTTTCTCAAGTATGGATTTACTAATTTCCTCGGGTTGTTAAAATCTGTGGCAAACCTCAAGTCAAATCCAGAGGAGAAGCCAAAGGACTTCACAGTGCGTAAATCAAGTACCCACTCCCATGTCAGTTATACATGCCGAGAATTCTTATCTTATGTGAATCGGTCATAAGTTTTACAGACGTCCTGTAGTAAGATGACATTATTTCACCTGCCCAGGTAACACTAATCCCATCCAAATATATCCTATAGCCATCTAGTCACAGCCCTATGATTTAGCAAATGCTAAGGGTGTTTGCATGCCTGACCTTCTTACTTGCGTTGGCCACCATCATGATTACCAGAGTCACCACAGCCATCCTGATCAAATGTAATTTGTCATTTGAAGTTTCACACAGGTTCAAAGTGTCCCAGAAAGCAAAAGCCAGACTGGAAAAAAGCCTGCAGCAGTAAGGGAGTTGGTTGAGTAGCTACACCACTGTTTGGTAGCTTTTCACTTTGCAATAATGATCAAATTGCAAATCTTTACACTTTAGAAATCTTCGCTCGGCCTCACTGGTGTTCAGCCATGTTTTATTATTTGGGATTTGTTCAATTCATGAAAACAATGGGATCCATCATTATAAGAGCAGAGCTGCCAACAATAGTCTAAAACACACCAATCCGACTTCTTGTTAGGACTTTCCTTAACATATCGGGGACCATATCGGGCAATAAGGCCCGTTAACTCTTAAGTTACAATATTTTAAATTAATTTTACAGTCTCTTCCAAAAGGTGTCCCAAATAGAAACTAAAAGGGGTGAGCTGGGCGATTATAACGTTATAATCAAACTGCTGCATAAAGCAAAGATTCTATAGCTATTAAATAAACCCCTGTCCAAGCCAAGAACCAATCAGCAGCCAGGGATGTATGAAATATATGAACAATCAACCTCTACTGTACACGAGGCAGTGTATGCTAACATTGTGTACGTTTTCTGAACGTGTCCTAAAGCCCCTTTGTAGTCAGACGTTCCCACAGTGACATCAAAAACCAGCCTGAACACAGAAATCCTGACATCACCATGTTCTGGCCCTCTCTTTGCTTTGCTTTTTGGACAGGAGATTCAAACAGCTGTAGCACCGAACATTATGTTTGTGCCTTTGTTCCATCCACCTCGTAATCCCCCAGGCAACGAGCAGAAAATGTCCGTCAGGACGGATGAGGCCAGAGGCAGGCTGACGAGGCTGCTGGGGCTGGATATGTTGATGCTGGCTGGCGTACCTGTCACGGGAAGCTGCTAGCACAGTTGGGAAAAAGCGAGGTGGCTGGTGCCACATGAGGCCGCGTGGAGACACAGTGACGAGCGTTAGCACACACACACGCACACACACAGTCACAAATACACATGTTTGGCCGGAGAGAATGTTTGGACTGGTGTCTGGGTCAGCACTTTCTTTTCTGAAATAGAACAGAGAAGAAAGGCTGGTTTAAGGTACTGACTATAAGGCGAGGAGCAGAACCTATACATTCAAAATGAGCTGGAGCTGGAAACCCCCTAAACCTCAGACTTGAATTCATTGCACAAATGTCAGCAACTGACAATTCATAATGCACTATATGGACAAAAGTATTGGGACACTTGCTCATTTCAATAGGTTCATGTTTATCTGCTCCAAGGAGTCCTATTCTATTGGCAGTGCTACAAAGAGCAGACAAGCTGTGTGTATGTGTGCATTTACACATCTGTGTCAGCAATGGGTGGAACTTAAAGTAGCTAAATGCGCATAAACATAGAGTGGATGAACTCTTGCTTGACCTGTCTAAAGCCTCGGCCCCTTTGTGCACCATCAGACCCCTGCAATTGATCCACAATGCAGCGGCATGGGTCGTCTTCAGTGTTCCTCCTCAGCTGCATTCTCTCCACTAGCTGCCCACATCAAGATTTAAGAATGGACCAGCCCCTCCGTACTCTATGGCAATGGTCAAAAGCTGATCTGCACCAAGAGCCCTTCAAGCTTCAAGTACTGCTCGGCTCAACCTGCCATCCCTTAAGATCCATGGAAGACAAGTGTCCAGGCTTTTTTCTGTCCTGGCACCAAAGTGGTGGGATGAGCTTCCCCTGGGTGTCTGAACGGCAGAGTCGCTGTCTGTCTTCAAATGCAGACTGAAGCCCCTTTTCTTCCAAGAGTACTTGGGTGAAGAGTAGTGTATGTTGAGTATTCTAGTCTCCATATGGACCTTTGTGTTTAGTAGTATCTAAGCTTAGAGCTATCTTTAGGATCCTAGCCGATACAAACTAGCACTTTTGTAAGTCACTCTGGAGAAGAGCGTCTGCTAAATGCCTTAAATGTCAATGTAAATGTACTGCCACACATCATTCGATACTACTGCGGAACGGAGAAGTCAGTTATGAGAGTGCTGAAGAGATTTTATGGTCTACAACTTGGAGCCCTCACAGTCAAAGGGGTCAAAGCAGGACCAAATAAAGTAAAACACAGGCAGAAAAGAAGTGCGCAATTAATTCACTTGTCTTCCACAGAATTACACCAAAATGGGTTTTACTTTAATTCGTCTGTCCTGATGTAACTCCTTTAACCTCCCGTCAATCTATTTATACACATGTTCTCAATGTATCAGACATAATTCAGGGGAGCGATTCACAATTCCCTGGTAGTCCGACATCTGACATGATGAAAAGCAGTATTACGAATTATTGTAATATGGGGAGGGGGGGTGTAATACAATGCAAAAAAAAAAAAAAAAAAAAGTATTCCCGCACAGATGGTAGGTTCAGGCTTTTAATAATGAAATCTGCTTTTGTGTTATTTAAAAAATTACAATAACCTTTTCCGCTAATCCCTTGACTTTCGGCCTAGTACACCTGAACTACTATGTCACAATCCCTAGTCTTTCTGATAACATATTAGGATTATATCTGAGATATGACCCCCCCCCCACTCCTCCCGCCCTTCCCTCTCCTAAATACGTTAGATAAGCATATCTGTTTAATTTCATTCTCTCCGAATGTGGGATTACACAGTAACAGTTGATTGTCAAGTAATTGCATTGCTGAGCATGGAGGATTCATGCAAACATCTGCAGGACAATTTATCAGGCAGAAATTATGTCTGGCAGCCTGTATTTAGGAGCCAAATGCATTATTTCATGTAGCATAAGCAAAGCGGGACATATGTAATGCCTGCATATGGAATATTACAAAGTTGTTTTTGAGGCCAGAGACAAGCTGTGTCTGTGTTCCGTCTGAATGAAGTCTTGTTTAGCATACACCCAGCCCATGCCTTGGTTTTCTGCAGCTGGACGGCAGGTTGTTTACTTGATTTCATACGGAACAGGATTTTGCGTCATTACAAAATAAGCCCCTTTGACTACTAGATTTTGGTAGGAAAAGCTAGGAAAAGCCATACAATAACTCCCAGGCCTGTATTTGGCACCAAACTGTCTCTGTTTAAATCTGTTTCTGCTGGGCCACCCTTCCCTCCCCCCTATAGCCCTTACCTTGCGTGCTGGGCAGAATATTGCAGCACCTGCATGTTGTAGTGATTTCCCTCAAATCTGGCAGATGGTCCACTCAAACTGCACCCCCCTCCTCCTCACCACCACCACCACCACCACCACCACGGCAACCCCCCTCCTCCTCCTCCTCACCACCACCACTGCCACCACAACCCCCCTCCTCAAACTCAGTCTCTGGCACCTGAGTCTATGGGGAATACTGCCATGCAATGCTACGCTACAGTGGCTTACAAACAGATTGTCAGGAAAACACACACTCACAGCTTGAACAACGTGAATCATTCTTTCATGACTTTTTTTTTTTTTAAATCGAGCGTTTGACGAAAAATCCCATTTCTACCAGAAGATTCAGGAGACATGAGGGCACTAAATTGTATATTTCATCTTGACAAATAATGAAATGGAAACATTAACTCTTTATGATCGGCAAGGATTTCATTGTCTGCTACTTTAGCCACCAAGGGTGTCTTGCTTAATGGATAGGTGAGATGACGCCAGGAGATAAACAAACAAAGAGTGAAGTAGCCCAATGGTAGAGCGATAAGCTAAGTGATGCCTCTGCAAACAGTGTGTTCTTAGCTTGAATAAAAGAGGAAGCTAAGACAACATTGACTCATCGCACATCATTACACTGTACAAATAATCAGGTAAAACTGAGTCAGATTTGGGTACAGTCATTTTGATATTAATCTGCCGCATCAGCCCACATGCTTCTTACGCTTTCAGTGACAGGTCTGTATCTCTTAGCTTGCCCAGAAATGCATGTAAGCATGTCCTTTTTGAGAGGTGGCTCAAAGCATTAATTACACTTCCCGACTGCAGGGTGAGCCCAGGAGCAAGAAGTACTGACCGTAACACACCTCTAGTCATACAAGGTTCCCAATGATACACTTCTCGGCGTTGAACCATGGAGTTGAGACTCCTTAAGTACCCCCAGTCCCAGGTGAAACACATGAACATGAATCAATACACTGAACCAAACACGTGAACACAAAGAGGGGGAAGTCCTTATTTGGGCCTGTGGGCGGTGGTTCGGAATCGCCCCGGGGGAGGGCTGACAACTGAGGGTTTGACAACTTTAACCATGTCACCATAGGCGAAGCTGGGGGGAGGGAGGGGGTTGGCTTATGGGACCATAAGATGTTTTTTTGTTTTTTTTTGTCCAAAATCCCGAATCTTTTTCAAATAACAAAAATTTTTAAATAACTGCAATTTCCTCAAACTATCTCTGACTGGACTGGCCAAACAGTTGCCCCAAACGTCCTGATGAAATATTGCTACCTATGGGTCTGTATTGTAGTACACTTCAATTTGAGGCTGTGGAGGAACCTTTAAAGGTGTTTCGAGGAACCTGTCGAGGAACAGTTTGTTTAAAGGTTCCTCCACAGTTTTAAACTGAAGAACCTCCTAAAGTTCCACCACAGCAGTCAGCCATAGAGCGTGATTCAGCTTCGGCAGCATCAGCGTCGACTGGTGAACGGTGGAAAGACGATGTTTTGGGCGAGTCCACAGTGTGTGGGTGACATGGTTAGCATACCTAAACATTAGCTGCGGTTAGTTTGCTGGAGTACCCAGAAGGCACACACACCAAGCTCCTCACAGACAGGGATCGGAGTGGGGACTGATCCCACAACTCCAGACCCCTGGAGCTGTGTGAGAAGTGCACTACCTTACCACTGTGCAACCCCCTTATTTAACTACACCAACGTAAAGAGACGTCTACATAATGAAGAAACATAGCAATTAAGCAAAGTCTATATCTACAATGTTATTATCTGCAAAAATAAACAAGCAACCTCTAGATACCAAACATGTCTTGGCTGACGGACTGCATTTGGGACAAGGGGAAGATTGCGTAAATGTGTTTTTTTTTTTTGCTGAACTATTCCTTTAAGAGACGGTCCTCTTCCTTCAGGCCTAATGTGAAAATATGCCCCACAACTGAGAGCCTAAACGGGCAGCCTGGGCATGACTGGGAGCAACATGTACAGCCCGAAATAAACTCCTTATGGCAACTGTAGCCTCACTCCGTTCTGATTTAATTATGTAGCGCCAGCTCCACAAGCACCACGAGGGATGTTAACGGAGAAAAAAATCACTAATGTACGATACGTTCCGTATCGCTGACATCTCCCGTATCCCTGAGCGGAATGGCAGGGTGAAGATGAAGTAGTGCATCTAGACGTCCACTTCGCTGCTTGTATCCGGCCTGTCAAAGTGAGCCGGCGAAAGTGCCTTTAGTTTTTACTGCTAATTAACTTAGCGCAATGCTAATGTGACGTACCGCAGCTGACAAAGTGAAATATCAGGGTGCCGAAGTGCATTTGTTGGGAATAACCGAAATGGGAGTGGAAACATGTGATAAGAGCAGGCTGGTCTCCAGGGACGAGGCTTGCCCTGCAGTTATGGCTACCACAAAAATAGAACATAAAGAAAGGGGTGGAGGGGTGACCAACAGATGGACATTTCCTGAAATAGGAAAGAGTCTTAGCCAAGAGTCATAAAGTACCTGTTCATTGTGCTCGGTTTTGGTGCTTTATGAACGCTAGGGTGTCTCCAGTATGTACAGTAGAGCCAACATAGTGTTTATTAAAACTCTGAAATGTACAACTGTTCCTTCTCTGGACTTTTCCAGCACATAAAGCAACACTTCAGGCTTTATGCCTGCTGCACACTTTTGCATTGCGGTGGACATCTATTCAAAACCTAAAATATGTGCAATGTAAGGAGGAAATGACAACCTTGTGTACGGCAGGCCAAGTCAAGGGAAGGGAGTCACAAATCATTCAGAGAAAAGATAATGGCCTTCCATTCCAAGCCAACGGTGCCATTCAGTGCAGCAGTATCACTCTCGCAGTGTAATGACAGGATCAGAGGCCTAGACCTTCACTGTCATCTACCATAAATCATGGTGATATTTTGATTTCCTGACTGGACTCTTTAGATACAGAGGTTATATGGCATGCCTTGAGTTTGCCACATAAAGCACAGTGCAACTATTTGTTTGCTGTTGTCCCTCACCTTACAGGAGTACAGAAACACTGGTTGGTATGTGAATGGAAGTCAATTGGGAGTAGCTAGCATGATTCGTTTATGCTAACCAGCCTACTATGACATTCAAATGTTGGGTAATGCCATGCCTCACCTTAAAAGAGTACAAATGCTCCAGGAGATTGGAGTAACCATCTCTACTGTCCAGGACGGCTTTCTACTAGCGACAATGGCATTACTGAGGTCAGGATGCTGAAGAGCATAACCCCGCCTCATCCCAAACTCCCCAACTCACTGGATAGAGCTCCATCATTCTAGAGAACACAGTTCCACTGCTCCACAGCTCACTGCTGGAGGGGCGTTATACCCCTCTAGCCTACACCTGGCATTAGCATGGTGCCAATGTTTTTATGTTTATCTGCTCCAGAGAGACCTATTCTATTGGCAGTACTTAGAAATCCTGGATAGGTATTAAAATCAGCAAATAACAGTTCACATGATTATTATTATTTTTTTTTGTATATGCTAACAACCCACCATTAGCCTTCATTCCTTACTACATTATAATAGTGGGTAATGGTTCTGCTGCCATTCCTCATCTTCAAGGAATTTAAAAACCTCAGTTGGACAAGAATTAAAGTCAACAGAGACAAATTAGCATGGTTATATTTATACATGCTAACTGGTCTTCATTAGCCTTCAGCAATTACTACAAAAACAACAACCTTCGTTGGATGTGAATGAAAATTAGCAGGCAGTAGCTGGCTTTGACATTCCTTCATTAATATTTATTAATGTATTACCTGCCTTTAATTACTTTTATGGAATACAAAACCCTCAGTCGAATGAAACTGGAAGTTAACAAAGACAAGTTGGCATATATATGCTAACTGGTCTTCATTAGCTTTCATTAATTACTACATTAAAATAGTGAGTAATGGTTCTGCTCCCATTCCCAAACATTAAAAACAAGAACCTTGTTTGGATAGGAATGAAAACGATCATGCTAGCTAGCCCTGAGCTTTATTCATTACTTTATTGCTAAGAACGTTTACTAAAGTACTTGCTGCTATTTCTCAATTTAAGAAATACAGAACCATCAGCTGGATGAGAATTAATGTCAACTGAGACAAGTTTTATATACACAACATGCTAACTGGTCTTCATAAGCTTTTATTAATTACTACATTAAAACAGTGAGTAACGGTAATGAGTAATTCTACTCCCATTTCTTAACTTTAAGAAATATAACAAAAACCCTGGTTGGATCTGAATGAAAATTAGCAGGCATTAGTTAGCTTGCAGAAATGCTTATATGTCAGCCCATTTCCTGGTTCATTACTTTATTAAAATGTGTAGTAATGTATTTACTGCCATTTCTCAACCTTAAAGGAATACAAAAGCCTTGGTTGGATTAAATTGAAAGTCAGTAGAGCGAAGTTAGCATTATATTTGTACATGACTGGTCTTCATTAGCTTTCATCAAATACTGCTTTTAAATGTTAAAAGAGAAACGGAATAGGGTGCAGCTAAAGCGGTTCACCTGGAAATCGAATTAGAAACTGGCGTCTATATCCTTGCACTGTCTAACGTTTCATTTCCGGGTCTGTCATTAATGATTAGCTTAGCGCAGAGTTCAATATCAGAACTGGCATTCTGGCCTCCCCCTCTTCGGTGATAAACCTTGAACTTTCAGACACCACTGATGGTGAGAAAAGGCCAAGTAAAACACCTCGGAGCAATACCTGGCCTCCCACAACCAGCCAAAGAGAGGACCCCCGGAGCTGTGGCATGTGCGCTGGCCATGATCCATGCCTCTATAAGAACCGGCGGCGATGGGCCGAGGCTGAAAATAGCCTGGCATGAGCTGCAGTCCCAAATGGAGAGAGAGGGAGAAAGAGAGAGTGAGCCTGCTAAGTCATTGCTATGAGCAAAGTGAAAAGGACAGTGCTGACAGTGCTGATGGAAAACAACTACCTTTCGAGTCTGCTTCACACCTGTACAAATTGCCAAGCCTTAAAACAGCTGCGGACTGGCTGAGGTCAGCTCTGAAACGGACGCAATCGATACAGTGATTAACAATTACTATGGAAACCTCAGATGGTTCATTAACAAACACTGTGTAATATCAAACGGCGTGAATGAGTAGTAGGCTTAAGTGGCCCAGCAGCCTAATGCAGTACCACTATGGCCGGGGTGTTGCGACCTCAACTCTTGAGCCATGCCACTTTGCCATCAGCGGCCGGAGTCCAAGAGAGCACAACTGGCAGTGCTCTCTCTGGGTGGGTAGATGGCGCTCCCTGCCTTCATTAGTCTTAAGCGATGTTGGCTGGCACAGGCATCTGTTAGCTGGTGTGTCGGAGCTGAGGACCTGGCGATTTCCTCTGAGCACGTTGGCTGCCTGGCTATACTGTTTGAAAAAAGTGGGAGTGGCTGGCTTCGTATGTATTGGAGGACACGTATTACGTCCTTACCTTCTTAGAGATGGGTGCATTGATAGAGCTAGGAGGAATTATAAACAGGGTGGGTTAATTGGGAGAAAAATTTTCGGAACCGGTAAAGGGAGTTCCCCCACTTATACCATTTCACTGGCTGTTCAAGTGCAATCTACAAGTGATCCCAATTGTGTTTTTTCAGTTTCCACTCGAACCACTCGATCACAGCTTTAATCCTCTTACACGTCTTGCTAGGTTGGGTTAAATCTATATGATAAAGAGTTTAAGATGAAGAAGCCACGCCTCAAACTTATCTGCACCAAATTACGCTCTCTTCGCTTTGTAATCCCCATCACGCTGATCAAAAACATGTAGCACGGCTCTGTTTCAGTATGATTGCCATCACCCTCCCAGCCTTCCTCAATCTTCTCCAAATTCAAACAATTTTGTTTCACTCTAATCCGCAGCCAAAGTGACGTTTAGATTGGATTACGGGATGCGTCGAGCATCCAATCATGTCAATTTGCCGTACTTCTGCTGAATCTGTTTTTGGTCCGCTGCTTCACAATGTGACATTGTCGCCATGTTTCTAATTCAGGAGGAGATGTTTTCGGAAGTGCTTGACATGGAAGACAGGCTGAGATTGATTGAAAGTCTTGCAAAAAATAAAAACAAAACAGTTTAGTCTTAAAAAAACGTAGCGATTCGAGCTAACCACATGTCAGGAGGGAGTTCTTTGGCTATGCTGTTTTACACATGAACAGAGGAAACAACTGTACGATACATCAGGCTCTCAGAAGATCCCACACGGAGTGCACACGTTTTCATTTAAGGCCTTTGGACAGTGAATGTAGAGGAAATTGTGATTTCGTGGTAAAGCTGTGTCGCAAGTGTGTGCTGTACTGGTGCTGAGATTAAGTCCAAACCAGTTCTCCCAGCACTAATGGGATATTGGCTCACATAATCTCATCATTCCACAGTTTCTGAGATTTGTTTTAGTAGATATGAGCTGTGGAAATATGAATACTAAGATCCATATTTCCAAAACAAGATAGATTCATGTTAGCCCTACATTGCGGCTGTGCACCGTTCTATTCAGCATGATGTCATTTTTGGTACTGAAGTACTACACTGAGCAAAAAGGGTCCTACATAATACTGAAAAGGGGGGTTGACTCAATAGTGGGATCCTCTTTTGTAATTATAAAAAACATGTTCTTTAAAGAAACATCTACAAGAGGTCCTTAATTATATAGAAGAACCAATTAACCAGTAGATCTAGGTATTTTATTAATACTTAGCACACAGTATTTGTGTAATCAGATCTGTAATCCAGAGTACTATTTGAATGGCACAACCAATGCAATGTGTCTATGTAAATATTTGGGTAGATGCTTTTTCCCCTAGGTTGACGAATATAAGAACCACCTTTATCTATACAAACCTAACATGGAGGAGTGTGAGATTTTATGTTTCAGATGTCAGATTCAGCACAACCTCAGGACATGAGCTATTAGTCCATAAACAACCTACTGGTGTCAGAAGATTAAAAAATGTGCATAAGCTGTAACCATACACAGTGGGTGAGGTGGGGGCTTTTTAAGCTATTCATTTAAACTAAGCTCAATCATTCTAAATATTCAATAATTGAATTAAATATTTAAACAAACAAATATTAAACATACTGTAGTGTTTCTTGATAAATATTCAAATTAAAGCAAATGTGTGAGACTGACCATAATTATGCCATTGTACAAAAAGGCCAGATTTAAAAAAAAAAAACCTCCTGCATTGAAGCTCGTGTTCAAACTCATCAGAAGAGTCCTCATCGAGCCAGGGGCGCTGCATGGGGTGGACGACTCTAATAGAGTCTTGGGCTGAAAAAGGCCCAATATTATTTTTCCTTACTGCAGTTTTAACCCATAATCATCAATATAATATTTTATTCACAGTGTTGTAGATTTTTTTCTTTTTCTTTTCTTGTTTCTGGCAAAAAAGTAAACATCTGAAACTGTTATGCTGATATGGTTCATAATGAAACATTGGATTGGATTATTAAAAAATGCAAAATAGAAGCATATATATATATATATACACTTATATACACTCCTTCCATTGTCTTCCATTCAAAGTTAAGATTGTTTTGCCTTCTCCTGTAAAGGTACAATTTTGAGGCTATGTGTGTTTCATTGGACTGTGACAATTATATATATATATATATATTTATTATCAAATGTATGTGGTGTTTTAATGACAGGAGAAAGCTGGAGAAATCTGCATCTCTCTAAAACATCACTTTCTACACTCATCTTACAAACCCACAGGTCCATAATTATCTGTTTGCTTGGGTCATCCGTTTGTTGACAATTATCCTAATCATACTAAAGATGTGCATCTTGAAGCTTTTTAACCATGATTAAGTTTCGTTAGATTTAAGTTAGATAAAATAAAAAAACTCTGCTCTGGCTGATCAGGACTGAGGGGGTGTTTGAAAGCACACAGGGACTGACAGTGGTGTAGCCATGGCAACGTAAACAACCCCGCGGCAGAAGATGTCAGTATGTGCCGACATCCAACAATGAACACACACACACACACACACACACACTCTCTCACACACACCCAGAGTGGTGGGCAGCCACCTCATTGCCAGGACGCCTCAGCAATCAGGATGTCAGTCCTGGGGATCGAACCTGCAATCATCCTGTTTTAAGTCTGCTTCTCTAACCTTTCAGCCATGGCTGTCTCCGACATCCTCACAAACATCCACGGTGAGCTCTGTCAGAGATCTTTTTAAAAGTGCTTGTTGAGAAATAGTTTGAATGTTAGAGCGCCCCCTAGGATGGGAGTTGTGCCAACATTCGAACATCATGTAGAATTTTGTTTGGGTACATACCTGTGAAGTTTTGCAAAAATCGGTCATGAACTTCAAATAGCGCCCCCAGTGGTCATAGATTTATTAAATATTGGTTGGTGGAAAAATATGATGGAGGTATCAAACCACACCCAATAACCAGGGAGAATAACCAGATCAGGACACAGATCCCTAGAAATGCTTAAGTATTGTGAACCAAGGACAATATCAAGTCTAAGACACTCTGCACTGCACTGTGTTCAGATGGCCAATGCTGTGACTTCAGTATCACAAACCAAGCACCCAGCCCTGCAGGCTTCCCTCAAAGTTCTATTTGTCCCATCCTCGTGTTTCTTCCCAGCTTACAGCACCTCATCCTCGGCGAAGCATATTGCAACGCTTTAACCCATGTAATAGTAAATGTTTATCCTTTGGCTATGCGACCAAGTTGTCCTCTGCTACATGGTGACCGTGATGAGGATAACGGGCGAAACCGAGCGTGGCCGGCCCGGTGCGTGGGCGTCCGCCCTTCCTTCTTACCGGCCTTAAGCCGCTAACAGCAGGGCCATATTGAAAAAGAGCTCAAGAAAACATGAACATTTTCATCAGAGAGATTATACGCCGGGTACACAGATGTTTGCTGGGCCTCGTAATATTTCCAAAAATATAAATAAACAGACAAACACATGGTGCATACTAATGTGTGTTGGGGGGGGGGTGAATTTTCCTGAAGGGGCTGGAGGCTATCGTTGGAAAGGAGAGTGCTTCGCATCGGCGAGCCGAGGCCTCCCAGGCAAGTTTGCGTCTATATTAATCAACAGGGGAAAAAGGAAAAAAGCAACTCGTCATCCATTCAACTTTTGTATAATCAGATAAAGTGTATCTTGGGACTGCATTATGCGTGCAGCAGCATATGCTGCAGAAAGCTTTTAGATATACTCAGACGTGGATGTACTGTACGTGCAAGGGCCCATATTATGCCAAAATGAAAAAAAAGAAAGTGAGCTTACAAAATTACTTGTAAAGTTAAAAATGTAGCCATAAATACAAGTCTATGTATAGAAACGTAAATAAAAATATTTATGGCTATTTTTTACAGCCAGTCATTCTTTACAGTATGTCAAAACAATGAAATTATCATCAGAAATGATTTACAATGATTGGCATAAAATCTTTTGACTTCCGTTAAAAGTTCAACGTTTTGTGCAGCAGCAACTATATTAACAAGGCTACAACAGTTTAACTCTGTTCACACATGAAGAAGTTATAAAGAGTGCCAAAAAGTGTTTTGAAGGAAGTAAAATACAGGGCAGCCGATCATAACTTATAACATTTACTTTATTTTCTTTTTTTAAGGCAGAGTAACAAAAACAGCCTAAGGGCAGAGTAACAAAAACAGCCCCTCCCAACTTAACCTTAGGGACATTGGTGATGTTAACTTTGGATTTACTTTCATTTGTTCACAGAAAAGCCACTTAAATCCAGGAGAGATAATACCACTCACATTTCCCAAATCTGAGCAGAAGTTTCAATTCAATGTAATTCAGTTTCTTTCTTAGAGCTTTTTACAGCTGACAATGTCCACTGTATGATGACGAAACATCGAGAGAAACTAAGATTCAAAGCCAGGCATGCACAGTACAGGGAACGTGTACTTAGGTGAAGACGTGGGCACTGTTTCAAACGCTCACTTAAGGAAGTATGGAGCCGTAAATATACATTTACACATTCTTATATATTTACATATGTTTAAAAAATTACATATACAATTATGCACAATTAAGAGTGTTATATACTCCTTATATCCACAATAAAATTGGTTTGACTGCCAATTAGGATTCTCATTACTGTTTAAAGTGTATATCATACATTGTTACATATTTTTTGGCAATGTGAGCTTATTGCAGGGAGGCTGTAAAGGCTATAGTGATGAAAATGTCAAATTTGAAGTGTGAGCAATACCCTGCCCTTCGTTTATTAAATGATGGTGAAGCCCTTACAGTAAATCAACAGAGAGCACTACTCTCAGGGTTCAATTTCAATATTATATGTGTAGGATGTAAGATTTCAGTGTGAATGTGTGTATGATTTTATGATTGTCCTTTCTTAAATTGTCACCTATCATCAGTTGTTTGTTTGAATATGTATAATTATGTAAATAACAGTTTTAATAAATACAATTGTGACTAATGGTGGCTAATAGGTGGTACTAGTCTCACATAAAGAAAAATGACCATAGTTTTAGGCAATTTAATTGAACACTAAAATGAAATTGTTTGGATTATGGTTGGATTGGATGGCTAGTTAAGTATGTAATTTCCACTCCTGTTAAAAACCCATCCTTCTCTACCTCTGGAGTGTATATAAATGCATAACGTATAAAATAACCATTTTGTGATATTTTATTAGCAAATCATTTTTAATATATGGGCAAATTTTAATTATATGAGCACAATGCATCGAATCATGTAGTCAAGATCCAAACTTGTAGCTACAAAGTAAAATAAATAAATAAATATACTGTATATATATATATATATATATATATATATATATATATATATATATATATATATTAATACTTCATTATTTCATTAAATTACTTTAGTTTTTTATTTCACATTATATATATATTATTTATTATTAAATATTATTTTATATATCTGTATAGGTAGGTATGGATTTCTCGTACTGTTTCCACTGTAACCATATGTTACAACTAACCCCCTCGTATGGAGGCTGTACTTTATCCTGGTTAGCTCCAGACTTAAGTTGTACACATGACTGTACACATCCAACAGGAAGGTGATTAAAATAACATTGGAGTAAATTCTGTATTCTGCAAAATGACCACAAGCATGTTGTACTACAGCCTCTTGAACAACATGTCCATCTTACTTATTTTTTCTGGACGTTAGTGTGCGCCTTGCTCTCTCACACTACATTTAGTACCATGTAGCTTAACCACACTCATGACGAACGTCTCACCTGCCACATTGTCCTTGTCTAGCATCCAAGACATTGGATAGTTTCATGGTGCAGGAAAACGGAGCATCATCTCGACAGGCTTTTAAGGCCTGCTAAATCTGTAAACAAAAGGAAACACACAGGAAAACAGTAAGTTCATCAGTCGCGTTAATGATCGATGAAGCTCGTTTCTGCTTTATGTGGGGGCCAGCGAGTCAGGCACATTTCATTTGTAACCGTAAGGACATAAACATCAATCTGTCGCAACTGCTGCTTAAATGACTGTGAAACCTTTACAGCTCTGTTAAGAAAAGATATATAACTTCAATATAAAAGGACCTTCTATAATAACGTCCAGATGACACGTTTTCCCTTTAGTGGATTTGCTGCCTATTTTAATGCCCAGTGAAAAGGTGGAGGCTCGCGGCATCCGTAAGCGGAATCTGGACACGTCTGCCCACCTCAACCCCCCCCCCCCCAAACCCCAAGAAGGGACGCATTAAAATAATCCTCAAATTTTTTAACACATTCCAAAATCGCCTGGAACAACAACAGATTGAGACTCATAAAAAGCGGTGTAAAGCCTTTTATTGCCTAGTGACATTCTGGGCATAATGGAAATATTTTACAATGCCTCCTCATTTATGGACCTCAGTCTGCTGTAAATTATATTATGCAAAAAACATCATCATCAGTGATGGCATTAACAGCCGTGGATTAAACAGGTCCCATGCACAGAAGATAGAGGAGAAAAAAAAAAAGAAAAGGGAGAGAGAGAGAGGGATGGTTCCGCTGTATGTACCCCGGAACGAAATTCAATCTGCCACCATATTTAATGCTACATTTTTTATTATCTCTCAAGCATATGCTGGAATGGCTACAAATGATGGAGCTAGCTGCTGGGCAGAGTGATCAGCACCGCTTTCCATCTTTATTTTAATAACAGGATTGGGCAAATAGTTTGTGACCTTTGTCAAGGGCTTTGCCGGAGATGAGGGGGCTAGCAGCAGCCATGCTAGCCTCCAGCTATGGCCGTGAATATGCAAAGCTCTCATATTTTCTCCCTCTCTCTCAGTTTCTCTCTCTCTCTCTCTCTCTCTCTCTCTCTCTCTCTCTCTCTCTCTCTCTCTCTCTCTCTCTCTCTCTCTCTGGGCTTTCAAAGCTAAAACAGAAAATTGTTTGGAAACGTTCTGCCTCACAGGGTCGACGCTGGGCAGAGCTGTGTGGAGCTGAGCTCCGCAACAATGTTTGATGGCGCTAGCTTGGTTTAGCATATGTCAGAATGCGTTTGTGGAAGGGCAATGTCTGCTTGGTGCACTGTTCATAGCCGTGTCACTGAGGCCACCGAAGAATGTAGGAGTGAAACTCGGCTCTCGGCTCCTTCGACTCTTCAGGCTAGTTCAATAAGCCTGCTTTTGGGGGGAAGAAATGGACAAGAGCACAAAGCACAACACAACTTTTTTTTATTCAACTTTATATATACATATATATATATATATTTATTATTATTATTATTATTATTATTATTATTATTTTATTTTTTTTTTTTTACAGTAAATCCAACTTTTCTAAAAGATTGACCCAAGCTCTGATGTTGCAGAGTCAAAATGTCAGAGGTGAAGAAGCTGTGCATGGTTTCAGTAGCAGACAACAAAACTGCAAAACACTGTTTGCAACAAATAAACTAGAGCGAGGTGGAAACGCAGCAAAGATTTGCAGAACTACGCATCTAAAATTCCAAATCCGTCATAACATCTAAAATCCATCATTTGTAGCCATTCCAGTGATCTTCCAAATTTAGCCTAAAGAGAGAATACAAGGCAGCTAGCCAAGGTTGGGCAGCACCCACTTTCTTGTTTCATTCCATTACACTGTCTCAAAATTATACCATAGTGTACAGTATCATGGGGGGGTCTGGTGGACAGAAAGCCCACCTATAAATTCTTGATAATGACTGATCGATCGAGTCATGGATTTATATCCGTAGCCCACTCGCCAAGCTAGTCTTAGCTTAGCTACAGCTCCAGCAAGTATCAGGTAGCCCAGTTCAGCTGAGTGACCGACACCAGTGTTGACAATAAAAACTTGTGTCTGAGAGAGCGAAGTCGAGAGACTGGTGTTGAGGCCTACATGGTACTGAGGCCTTTTAAACTTTAGTCGTCTGGAGGCAAATGCACACAAAGTGTAGTGGCCTGAGAGTTCGCCCATACACTTTTGACGTCTCCACAGTTTAGTACAGAGGAAGGTCTTAGAGTTCATCCCTTAAAGGTGACATATTATGCCTCTTTTCCACAAGTTACCACAGTTTCAGGGGTCTGTGACATATCTGTGACATGCTGCGATCCAAAAACCTCAGGATCCAGCACCAACAGCAGTCTTCTCACCCGTCTAACACAGCCCTGATCACAGCGACTGGTTTCTTTAGATGATAATAAGCCACTGATCATTCCACCTTCTTCTCATTACTCTCACATCTCTATTTACACTAACTAGCTAACGTTTACTTCACCTTGAGTTCACACCCCTGTCTCTTATTACATGGTAGGCAACCCAGATACCCAAATGTTTGTGCACGAACATTTAAAAAAGTTCGTTTTTATTGTTATTATTCATTTCCAAACTAGCATGGTAATATGGCCCATATATGGCCCGGGCCACATCTGACCCAGATAAAAACAGCAGTAACTGATGTATTCAAACAGTACCATCAAACATGATAACACTGAAACAACAATATAGAATATTATTTTTGTAATTTATTGTAATTAATAGCATAATTAATCACAAAAATAATAATTATCATTATTTAAAAATTAAGAATACTTTTTTCTTACAGCTGTGAACAGCATCTTAGCCACTTAGCCTAAACTTTACATCTAGTTAAAAGTACTGGCACCCGTATGTGGATCACTTCTGGGCATTCATTTATTACACACTGTGGGCCTGGATGTGAACTGGGCCAAATCAGCACTGCTAGCTGGGTTATATGTCTCAAGGCCTATCATCAAAACTGTGGATTATTCAGTAACTACTAATATAAAAGTATTACATAAGTTACGCATTATGTGGGAGAGTATTTGTAGAACGAAAAAATTGTAGAGCCAGGGGCATTCCAGGACCAGGACTGAGAAGTAGGGGGAGGAAGGAGGAGGAGGGGGAAAGGGTAGGGCTTGGGCCGAGGGTGTCTTGACGGACATATTTCCCCCCTTCGTGTCACGGCAGGATCATCGCACATGATTACGCGAGGATCAGCATGATCGGCTGTCGCTGATTTGGCTGACATCTGTCCACAGATATGAATCACTCGGCAGATTTACCGTCACAATAGCGAAGAAGCGCCACACTTTTGACTCATCTTATTTCCAAAGGTACATATTGGCCATCTGTTGCGAGAGCAGCTCAGACATTGTTCTTAAGGGATGAGTCCTACGCTCATATGTTCCAAGCTTGTCTCAGAGGAGCAGAGTGGTTGTAAGGTCAGCTCCTCACAACACGTGCATGCTTTCTTCTACATCTGAAGGGACAAATGCTTCACAAGAACAGTTTATGTACTAGAAAAACTCTCAGCAAGTTCACTGGCGAAAGACACGAGCACTTACAGATACAGGAATGACAGCGTGATAGGAAGCATTAGAATTTGTGGTAACAGGCTACTGAAAAGCTGCGTTCGTAAGGCTACATAACACCTACATAAGCCTTTAATGACAACTGACATAAACCTACATACATATTTCTCAGATAGCAAGTGTATGTCGGACCACTGGCTCAAAAGGGTTGTCATTCCACTGTATGCCACTGTGCTGACCACCCAGATTATCACCTTACTTGCAAGGCCTACCTTTTTTTTTCTCGGATAGTTTTTAAATGCTCACAGCTTTTAAATACTTTTTATATTAAAATAATAAATGAAGATAACCGAGTGAAAAATATAAGACGTTGCAACTGTTCAAAATGTTGTTCTGCTCTACAGCTGTCTTGTTTGTATAGTGAAGTGGCCAGAGGTGTCAAGGTGTCAACCTTGCTTAAGTAGAAATTTTGGTTATCCAGAGTTTACTGGAGTAATTATTTTTCAACTTTTTATTTATACTACATACATTTTCACTTTCTACTCCTTATGTAAAATAGCCTCGTTACTCTTATTTCATTTCCGTTTGTTTTTATTCCCATTTGTTGTCATAAAAAAACAAAAAAATATATATATATATAATAAATCACATCATTCGGAAAGTGTGAATTTGATTGTGGTTGGATGAAAAGTATAAACAGATACATTTCTGACACCCTATTGGTTTGTAAGCAATCCATCGCACCTGCACACGTCACGTCCCACTCCAGCAAGCACACAGCAGATGTATGTAACCTAGTATGAAGATGTCTGGGTCAGAGACTCAAGAGAACTGTCCCAACTAAGCCCCACATTTACATTCCCATAAAGCTTATTGATAACATGCCTCTGAAGTTTGACTTTTTGCACCATTACTTTACTTATAGGCAACTACTCATCATATTTTCCCTCCATGAAACACATGTTAATGTTCTGTAGTGCACATAGATGCTCCTTTAATATATCAGATATTACTAAAATTCCCTTATTTTCAATGGGCAGACATGCAGCTGAAACAGGCAGCCTAGTGCAGCCCAACATAATATTGTCATCCTGGCTTTTAGAATTTTTTTTTTTTTTTTTGAGGAGGTGGGGTAGTGCACTATACTTTTTTTGACCTGTTTTCCTTAAATTACTTTTTCTTTTCTACTTTAAATAGTTTTAAAACCAGTACTGTTACACTTTTACTTAAGGAAAAAGCTTGAGTTGATACTTAAACTTCTATAGAAGTCTTTTTAAACCCTAGTATCTACACTACTGAATGTGAATACTTTTGACACCTTTGAAAGTGGCTGCTCTGAGGATAGCGCTGTGCCACTAATAGTTCTGAGACAAAAAAGAAGAAATGTCTTCTGTATTTGAGATTTTCCATTATTTTCACAGTTATAGTATGTGCATTCATTTTAGCCTCTTTTCAGACAGGATTAGCTATTTGACATAATACTGAAGAATAAACTGACAGAAATGATTTACTTAAACCAATTAAGACATGAAAAATAAAGACAGAAATAAAAGGTGGGACAGATGAATGCATGAAGGAGGGACTGAATAAATAAATAAATAAATAAATAAAGACTATTTACATAAGTAAACTGTATATCTAAAATAGCAGCCTTTTGTCTAAAATTCTTAAAACTCTGCTTTATTGCTAGTGGGCCGCCCGGAAAACAATAAGCCAAAAGCTTGTATTATGTTGGTGGAAGCATCCAGTGAGTTTATGAGGGTCTTTTGTAAACAACCCTAGTTGTCGTTGAAGTAGCTTTTGTCAATTTGGATTTTAATTAATGTCTGTAGATTTATCTTAGTTGTTATGCAAGGCTTATGTAGGGGTCATGTAGTGTTATGAAAACTGCACTGTTATGTTAAGTGTTAAGTGTTATCAGATTTGCAACTTATGTGACTTATTTTCAAAAAGCTGCATTTTAATAAACCGGTTTTCCATTTGATAATTTACATTTAGATGTTGAGAACTATTCCATTTCTTGAACTATTCTGAATGTAAATTATAACCATTTCCATTCAGCTTCTGTTCTGTAGCGACATGTTTAAATCCGTGTTTCCGACTTTTCGTTTCAAGGTTAAAAACAATTGGCTGAGGATCTTTAAAGGCTCTTTTTTCCTACAAAATAAACACACTGAACACAGCAACATTGATTTTCCATCAAATTCAAATCCTAGGTCCTCTTCCACTAACAAATATATAAGTTTATACATTTGAAAGCTTATAATCTTCACTTTCAACAGAATATTCCTGCTTGCTTATGTATGAACTGATTTGTGAACTGATATGGGAATTCGAGGACAAATCAGATGTTTGTCAGGTATATCTGCAGAGGCTGATACTTAAAAAATCGAAAAATATAGAAACGTTAATATGCATTATGAAGAAATATGATATTTATACATTCATTTTACTGCAATTAGTTCTAAGCAATTTGTATTAAAAAACAAAAGAGTTACTACATACTATATATTGGCTTAAGCCCAACTGTTATTACTTCAGTTTATAAGTAAATAAGTATAAGGTATATAAAATAAAACATGCAGAAATTACACTGATCAGCCATAACATTAAAATCACCGATGGTGGCACCTGTCAGGGGTGGGATATACATATTAGGCAGCAATAAGGGCCAAACTGTGATGGCTAGACGACTGGTCAATACCTACCAAAAGTGGTTCAACGAAGGACTACTAGTGAACCGGTGACAGGATCATGAGCGCCCAAGGCTCATTGACGTGATCCATGGAGGCCCCACTTCACAACCTCAACTTACAAGGCTCTGATGCTAACATGCTGGTGCCAGAACCCACATAAAGCCTTCAGAGGTGCTTTAATGGGTCAGGTGCTTTAATGCTATTGTAATATTCAGTTGCAACTAAAAGTTGCACGGCCTGGTGAGAAACTGCTTGATGATTTCCTGGATAAGGAAGACTCCAGACTTCTCCTCACTGGAGTCTAGTAAGTACCCAGTACAGCTCTCTTCTCACCAAACACTAAAAATAGATCTTGTTAATGCCATAACCATAACAAAATGCTGGCCTCCCTACACCACCACAGAGGCTAATGAAATATGTTTGCTTTTACTAGGTGGTGCAAGCAGTGCTCTCTAATAGCTGTTTTGTGCATCAAAACCCTGCCATAACAAAATTACACACTGCAGTGTACTGGGCTGACCCCTGTTTATGTCATCTATAAAACTCTATAGTACAGTAATGGAAGATGTGTGTTTATTGCGCAAGGTAAAATCTTTTGTCAGCCGCTGAGTTTCAGGGCCGCTGCAGGACTCTTCAGAATTTAGCACACAACCCAATTCTCTGTTCTTCTCCCAAAAAACAACGCTGCCCAGTTCTCTCAAGATGGATTACACGTTCGAGGATGTAATTGCATAGTTCATAACAGGCAGATTGGGATTAGAGAAATTCATTACAGTTTGCAGAGGCGGACAGCTTGTATACAATTACCGCTAAGTCCGGCTAAGAAGTTTAAAAAAAATAAAAATACGTAAGAAATCATCTCCTCAATATGGAGCGGTGGAATACATTGATTCGACCTTCATCTTAGAGGCTCAGAAAATGATCTCTAAGCCAAATCCTTTCTTCATTTCATCTCGGAGATGGGACGAAAACCCATAAACATATGGCCTTAAATTACCAGCAATAACCCTGTAACATAAGTCATTCAGGACATCAGCTTTTTTTTTTACCCCCCTTTCTATTTTATCCATGATTAAATGTCATACTTTCACTCTTTCGTGTTCGAGGAAAATCCCTGGCCTCAGAGATTTCCTTTAACAAGGCTCAACGGCCAGAAAACAATCTCCCTATGCTGAGATGCATTATTAAATGAGCAACTTGTTAATATACCACGCCTGTTAGAGGCTGTAAGGAAAGCGTTACTGTGAATTACACCTATAAGACAATTACACCAAACCTAACTGTGAGTGCGAGTGAGCTCCTGGAACTGAATCCCCAGGAGTGACTTGACTGAAAGCCTATCCAAAGATAAAGATTGCACCGTAGTATCGCAGGCAGATTAATGTTATATTTATCATGCCTGTGCCCTATAAACCCCATAACCCACACCTATAAAGTGAGGAGAAGTTATTAGGTCAGGTTTGAGGAACGCTTCATTAAAACTGCCAACGCTAATGACGCGATATCAAGAATGTCAAGAAGCTAGAAGCAGAATCAGAGCCCCGCGCTCCGAGAGGCTCATTTGCTAATAAACAGCAAATGAGAAGTTAATGGTGAAATCGCAGGCTTGTTTTCCTGTCGTTTACTGTGTGTCCCAACCACTATTAGCATGAATGATACCCGCTTTCAGTTCACCACCACCAGCGTTTATGACAGATTAGAAGCCGGCTTCCAACTGCATTTCTGTTGAGTTATTTTTGTTCTAATGTATGTGTGAATCAATTAATTGTGTCGTAAAAGGCCACCGTAAACTGTGTGCCGAAGTTAATGAGTCCGACATTATCGCATCATCACACCAGCTGGCATAATGGAGCATGTGTTGTTTGTCATAATATATGCTGCCACGCTTAGCACCCATTAATTGTTTGCGCTAGCAACTTTCCAGAAAACTTCAGAATGTGCTCTGGGTTGGAGCTCGCTGGCAATGTTCGTGACTCACCATCCTGTACGTAGCTGTACGTAGCTGTATGTGAGAAGGCCGGGATCCTGGGAAGATAGGAAGTGAACCACTGGTTTAAATCGAGGAGGTTGGTTGGGGGAAGGTCTTGGTAATAACAGACACTGCATGTCAAAAAGTTGGTGGACTGCAGCCGCATTGAGGTGCTACCACTACTCACACAAGGTGTGTTATATGACCTAGTATAATCATGTAAGATGTGATGTTGAGGAGCTCTACATAAGTTTGAGGAGTTCAATCCAAGACCTCCTCACAATGAGCTGGTGTACCTCAGTCTCATGGCTGAATGGGGTTCCATCCAGCACCTTCAACACTGCAGTTTAGGCCAAACTGCCACTAACGCAAACTATGGGGTAGCTCTACACGCTTGGAGGAGAACGCTAATCAGTTCTGCCGATTCTGTAGACAGTACAGTAGATATAAAGACAGATCTGATAGTCTCGCGTTGAGTGATGGGAGGAGAGGAATGACAGCTTACCCATCCAAAGATAGCGAAGCCAGTTATGCTGTCTCACGCTACTGGCCATGGATGGCTGTGGCATCACTGGTGACAGGTAACGTTTTTGAGAATGACTTTCCCAGGCCGCTGATTTCACAAAGTCACTGCTAGCTAAAACAACATGGCTGCTGGAGTGAAGCATGGATGTGCTTTCGCTAAAAAATGTCAACAGGCAAAGCTTAGGCTCTCCATTTTTGAAGAGGTTGCTCCTTTCAATACTTTCCAAAGCATACCATTCAGCGTACCCATATGAGAACTGCCACTTAACCTTATTTAGTTTATATTATAAGCGTACTGCCTAAAATAGGCAATTTATTTTTGCTGTCCTACGGAGAGGAGATGTAATCTTAAGTAAGCCGAAGGTTGTGTCTCCTTGTCTGAAATACTATCGTAAAGTGAACTGTGTAGGTTAAAGTCCATACCGATAGCATATTGACTTATTAACGCTGTCGTGGCATAAGCAACTACCACGATGTTACAATTGCTATCGCAGCATTAGCATCACAACCACGGTGTTGTACTAATATGATACAATATTATCATATGATAATGAAGCAGACAGATAGCGGCGTTAATGTGCCCGCTGCCGGCCTTGTCCAGCATTGCAAATACCAAGGTGTAAACATTGGTATCACAGCGTTAGCCTCGCTACCATGCCGGCTGCCAGCCTTACCCTGCAACACTACAAACCCATGCTAACACATAGTGACAGGAGCGAGGATCAAACCCACAACCCCAGACCCCAGGAGCTGTGCAGCACACTACCTAACACACTAACACACTACCTGCATATATATTTTTTCATTTGACCTAAAACTTTAAAGGTTATATAGCGATACATACACTTATCAGACCAAATTTTTTTTTCAGACCAAATTTTCACAAACAGGTTTCCTTTTACACCTGGCATGAATTTGTCAAGCCCCACATTCAGAATCGCTGCTAAATTCACCGCTAGTTTCTTCTTTCTCCCACAAAGGAAAACCCACCCAGCACCGGCCTCCGAAGACAAAGTGAAGCCTTTCTGCACTCGCTGAACCCCCGGCCCAATCAGTCCTGGAGGAGAGACACCGCCGTGCTCAGCGTGCTGCGCTACCCCACATCTCAAGGTCACCTCCTCCTTCAGCTCTGAGGGATGATGGGTAAACGCGGTGCCCCGCCTGCCAGCCGGCCGGGTTCCCGCCTTTCAGCCTGGCCCCCTTTTTTCCTCCTGAAAGATGAAAAAGGGAAGGGCATGGCGGACTCCCCGCCGCTCAATAACTGGTACCAAATGTTGCCTCCCCTCGAAGGTGCTGACCCTTGAGCGGGCAGAGTCCCGGGGCACCTCACTGCCGAGCCAGAGGACAGGCAGGCAGCTGTCTTCTGTCAGCCAGCTCCAGCTGAAGATCCCCCCGCCATCTTGCTCGCGCAAAACAAAAAGGAACTCGCCGGTAAAAAAGAAGAGAGGGGGGAAAAAAAACAAATGCCCGGGAAAAAATGAGGGTCCTTGACTTCGCCCGAGACCTAGAAAAAAGTTTCACGGACAAGGCAAAGGTTCCGGAAACTCTCCGCCCTTTGCTCATCCGTAAGTGATCCCGCTTCTTCCGTGGGTTTTTGATGACTTTGACTCTTGCGGGAGGCGAGGACTCATTATAGTTTCAGAAGCGCGTGGTTTCGGCACACGTATAATAAAATTATAATGGCAGCGATAATAGCCCAGACGTCAGAACAAAGACGTCTGAGAATTCCATTTGAAAGGGCTCTTTTGACTAGTTCGGAAAGGGGTGATGCTAAATGGAGATGACTGTAATTGGGATCTTAGCCGGCCTTTCTCTCATCTGCCTCTGATTTTTGTTTCAAAACAGAATTAGAAAAGAGAGAAGTGTTACAGACCCTCTCAGGCCATCTCTTTCTCCCCGGTTCCCCTTCTGCGAGCCAGGGCCTCAGGAAGCGTGCTCTATCGTTCCTGATGGGAAGAAGCTGCATAATTAATTTGTATATTCTGCGGTGACAGATGTTTGATTTTGGCCATAAAAGTAATTAATAAGGGGAGCGGAGTGAGGCAGATTGTTTAAAGATTATTTATGAATACCTCCCTCTCCTTGAACAGGGGCTGCTAGCTGGGGGGGGGGCGGGGGGGGGGGGGGGGTGTCGGCTCTCCTTCATGCTCTCCCTCTATCTTCACCTGCTCCCTGAGACACAGATGTTTGTCTGTGGCAGACGACCCCAAACACTCGTTTAGCGGGTGTCCCTTAAGGGACCGGCCAGCCGGCCGCACTGAGAGAGATGGAGACAGATAGAGCGGGAGAGAAATGCAAACTCATCTGGGCAGAGGAAATTGTACGTGTGCTTAACCTGTGACACTACATGAGGCTTAAAGGGCTTTAATCCATGCTACACTTGCACTACCTTTGGTTTGGGTTGACCTGGATTAGGCTACAACCAACCTTACGTGGCAGTGCTGGTTGACCAAAGGAGCCTGACATCACTTGTGCACTTGCAACCTCACTACGCCATGTTGTTGATTTCAGTGCAGAGCTCTGACGAACACATGCAGCGTAGGCCGGGCAGTGGGGAGAAGTCTGTCGTACTGTTTAGGCCTTTTCTAGTTTGGGAAGTCATTTCTGGACTACTGAGGTGAAGACTTGGGAGACGGGGACCTTTAATTTAGGAGAACGACAATTTAGGAGGATGTACTTTACAAGAGAAGGCTACTTGCTAAGTAACTCCTCCCTCATCACATGTTAGTAAGCTGGGAGGGTAAAGGCTAGCATGAGCTACTGTATGTTTTCAGTGATTGGACAGCTCAATACTACCTCACAGTTCTGCTACTACAGCTACATCTACGTTGGCTGGTTTTGCAGGATTTCTGTTTTGCACTGTAATACAAAATGTCTTGGACATGTTGTCCTTGATTGACGTTAATGGAATATACTGTACTTCAAAAGAAAGCTTTTTTTGTCCCTCATTGCTCACTAGCAGCTCAACGCGAGCCACACAATTGCACACAGAGAGAAGTAACATGTCTTAGAGAATGGCCCCTAATCAGGAACATCAGGAACATCAGGAATCACTTCTTAATGAGATGTTGAACGTTGGCAGATTTGAACTGATAGCTGTTTTCTCTATCACTTGCTTCCTTTTCATGATTCAACTATTGATTAAACGGACCGTTTCCACGGCATTGTTAAGCATTAGGCTAATTGCTGTGCCAGTGCATCTGGACTGAATAGAGTGAGATATTACACACATGCAGAGAGAGGGAAGCACAGCAGAAGCGTAATCAAATTCCAGCCACTGTTTCACAACAGCAGGGTTGCCACAATTTATGCCTAAACTTCTGCTTTTCCTTCTCCTCTCCCTCCCCTCCTTATCCTGCTACCTCATGTTGTGTATGTGTGGGGGACTGTGTGCATGGCTGTTTGAGTGTGTGTGGAGAAGATAATAATGAACTGTAATGGATGCCAAACAGTGAGGACAAGGAGTGAATGCAATTTCCTCAATGTGGGGATAAATCAGCAGCCTGAGGGCTTTACTGGAAAGTTCTCGTGGCTGTTCGATTCCGCCGCGGCGATTGAAGCAATCAGAGTGGATCGTCGGGGCCATAATTCGACAGAAGGTTAGCGCAGGTGACCCGCCGCGATATGATCCTGTTTATGGGCGGAAATTGCGGCAAGATTACTCTCCAGGGTCTTATTAGACGGGGTGTGATTAAAAACAAAGCTTTGATATCTGCACAGCGAGAAGCACCGTCTGGAATCTGGATGCTTGTTTTATTCGCATTAGGCCAGCGTATGACTTCCTTACCAACGGCGACCTAGGTGGGCCTGGGTTAATGTTCAGCCTCGTAGTAAGAGGGTGCGAGGCGCTTATATTAATTCAGAGCAGAGCTTCTTCCCAGGATTACAGGCATTAGACAGTATCAAAACGATAATGATGGCAGCGGAGCACATGCGGAGACAGATCGTCTGGGATTAAGACCCTACTGATCCCTCTAAATTCAAACTCTTCAGATGAGGGGGACACTCCCTGGCTAAACAGCTTGTTGTCCCACCAGATTTCCTAAGGTATCTGAATATTTAGTACTGGAGTTGTACCAGAAGAGCAGGATGCAAGCAACCAGACGTGTTCTCGTGTCCAAGCTAATCATGAAATTACAGTACCGCAGACAGTAGGGCTTTGCTTTTACTAGTTCTAAGCACTGCAATTTGCAGATGTAAGATGTTTTTGCATATTTTATAACAACTCAGGCCTTAGTAGAGCTCAGTAACACTGAGATCAATAACTGATCAGCACAGTGATTTATCAGTCTACTCAGGCTTTAGTAGAGCTCAATTACACTGAGATTAATAACTGATCAGCACAGTGATTTATCTGTCTACTCATGCTTTAGTAGAGCTCAGTAAGACTGAGATAAATAACTGATCAGTACAGTGATTTATCAGTCTACTTAGGCTTTACCAGGTTTGTTGTGTTCCCCTTTAGAATTTAATGTGTATGTTTAAATTATGCACTGGTTTTAAATGATTTCATAAATAAGCACTGGTGCTTTTTATATATTTTTTAATTGGTTTAGTGGTTGGGTATTCTAAAATTATTGTCCTAAAAATATAACATTAATTGTATTCTGAATGTAACTGAATACAATAAACAGATTGAACTTCATATTCTGGGGCAGTGGGGGCTCAGCGATTAGAACTCCGAGCTATATATAACAGGGTTGAGGCCCTTAACCGTCTCTGCTTCCCAGGTGCTGCAGCAATGGCTGCCCACTGCTCTGCACATGTGTATTCACAGTCACTGTGTCCCTGTGTGTGTCTGCACATCATCAAATAGTGAATATTGTTGTCTTGTCTTGTCTTGAATACTTACCAGCATTCTCATACACCTTGACCCCAGCAGTGCATAAGCATTTATGTTCATGGGACCCAACCTAATCTTATCTACAGCATCATCACATCACACAACTGGAGTTCATGCTTACTCCAGATGTTATTATATCCAGTCATTCCTCAATTCCGCAATTGATGTTCCCTCTAGCTGTTGGCGTAACTGAAAATGCTTCCACATTTCAAGTAAACACAGCTTTGACACATTTTAAGCTCTGACAATCTGTACTCATGAGGAACTTGCAACCTGCAGTAGGTCTGTGCTTATAACAGCACAAATGTATGTGGTTAATAGGCAATGCATTTGAAATTAATACAGAGCCATAAATTACTGCATATTTTTACACGGCAGACATGGATTCAATCTAACTGTTCCCTGGCAGATAAATAGAGAGATTAAATATAATGAAGATGATGATCGTAAAAGGATACATTTGCATACTAATTAACACTATGTAATACACTTGCCAATATTCTTGCCAAACAAGTATTAAAGAGAGACATCATTGTAATTTATTGATGAAACGTTCCTAGTAGGAAGTGGGAATTTAGGATTAAGTGAATATGAGCGCTACCTGTTCCTAGCTGATCGCTTTTGGATGAAATTCAACAACAGTGAATTCCGTCAGTGCCATCCAAAACTTCAGGCCCGAACTGGGGCGAATTGTGATTCATAACTGACTTTAATATCCAGCTGAGGTATTTAATTTGGTATAATTTGAATGAACAATGATTTATTTTTTTAATCACAACTTCATTAAAATGGTGAGGATCCACTTTTTTCCCTCCACAGCATGATATATAGAAAAAAGTTCAGAACAACTGCTCTGTACTTGTTTTGAACTTGGAAAAGTTCTGATATGCAGAACTAACCTTGAGTGGGGGAAAGAAACAGCGAATTAAAACTTTAGATGATAGTCCTCAAGTATTCTACATCATGCCATAATATCATATACAGAGTTACATACAACATACAGCAACCACATTCACTATTTATGATTGACGCAGAAGGAATTTGGCCTCTACCTTTAACTCATCTGTGCAGTAAACACACACACATACACAAAAAACACACAGTGACAGTGAGCATACACGCCCGGAGCGGTGGGCAGCCATTGTTGTGGCGCCTAGGGAGAAGATAAGGCCCAACAGGGGCAGTTTGCTTAGCCCAGGTATTGAACCCACAACCCTTTTAATTCTTTAATCATGAGGTTAAACTGTACTGTAAAAATATTGCACCAACCATTTAGCATTTTCACAGGCTCAAAAGTAATTAGACAAACTAACATAATTATGAATATAAGGAGTATTTTTAATACTTGGACACAAGAACCTTGCATCAGTCTATGATGGAAAACCCACAGACTTTACCAAACCCTGATGTTCTACTTGAGTTGATTTGTCTGCTTTTTTACTGCAGCTCAATCAGGTTGAGGCGAGGTGACTGACTCAGTCATTTAAAAACATTACATTGCTCTGCCTTAAAATGGTAGGTTTTGTGTCGTTATCCACCTGCACTGGGAAGAGCCATACTATCAATTTACAGCAGACTTCTGCTGCCCAAATCTGAGCAGAAGGTATAGCCCAGTACACTTCAGAATGTATCCTGTTACTTCTATCAGTGGTCATAATGACCCCGGCCTCCACCATGTTTGACAGATGATGTGGTATTGCTTTGGCTCATGACCCTTTCATTTCTTCTTGAACTGATTAGGCTTGTTAACCCCTCTGTATTCACATTTATGAAGGTGATGACAATGATATGCCCACCTCCTTGGGCGTGTCCTCGACTAGATTTTGTTGGTTTTTTTCTTTGATATCATCTACTATAGTTGTCTTCCGTGGTCTTCCAGACCTGAACATCAGTTTGGACTGAATACTAAATTACTAAATTTCCCATAAACAGCTACCAATGAAATGAAGTCCAGACTTTTTATTTCAACATTGACAACATATGATGTGACCAACACTGGTGATGACTAGCATGTGCTGGGCATCTTCTAAATGCGGCCTAACAGTCTTCTCTTATGATGAAGAATACATCTGTTTGTGGCTCTGGCGCCCTAATATGCCAGCAGTAGCACACTCCTAGCACCACAAGCTTAAACCTCTCCACAGCAATATGTAATTAAACGCAAGAACCATATTTTTAATCCTAAAAGCTATTACAGATTCAGCAGGAACGGCGAGCCGGGGCATTGTCTGAGTCTACAATAGGCTTTTTATGTTTAAACCCCCCCACCCTCCCTTCACTCTTCTGTGAGGACTGTAACCCATATATGTTCTTAAATGGGCAGATAAAGGATCTTAAAATACAGGAGTGCTCGGGCCCCCGCCTGCTTTCTCCTGCTAATCCAGGGGTTTTTGTATTTTGGCCTAAAGCAGACATAACTGACATATTTCTGAACCCATTTTCAGCCACATTATGAGAAGTAGAAAGAGAGTGGGAGGAGGGATGTGTGTGTATGAAACTGTAATTAAAGCGTATTCATTCTGTACCTCTGGAGGATTAAAGTATTGAGTATGTGTAATTATAAGTGGTCTACATTTGTGAAGGGCTGTATCTGTGATTAAAACTGACCTATCCCTTGGACATAATGCTTTGAAATTCGCTGAATACTTAACTTAATTGGTACTTGTGGTCTGGGCCCTCGTTGTTCAGGCCTCTGTGTGTGTGTGTATGTGTGTGTGTGTGTGTAGAAACAGAGGGCTGACGTAACACTCGAGCTTCTGACAGAAGGACCTTTTTTCTGCCGTATTCTTCTCTGCTGTCGCGCGTGGCGCTAAGCAGTTGGGCTCTTTGTCCTTTTCTGTCACGCGGCGCGCTGGAGAATCGTGCGGTTCTAGACTCAATGTTAATGTATTCTCTCTTATTTGACTTTTTAATAGGCTTTCACCTAATTATCATCGCGTGGACCCATAGATGAGAACAGGGGCTGAGAGGGAGAGCGAGCGCACACGGCAGAGAGAAAGAGAGAGAAAGAGAGAGAGAGAGAGTGAGAGAGAGAGAGAGCGAGAGGAGACACAAAAGGAGGTCATCTTGCGAGGTGCTGGCAAGCGGCCTGCTCTCGAGCGCGACTCGCGCCGGCCCGTGATAAATTCTTCCCCTTGAACACGGATGTCAATATGTTGATGTGCCTGCCTTTATTAAGACACCATCCAACTGATAACAAGTCCTGCTGTGTGTTACCAACATAAATAATTAGTGCGGAGACCAAGGAACGGCAGGTGGCTTTTGGCACAAAGAAATAATCATACTTGATGTGGAAAATAAAGTAAAAGGAGCCATCTGTTCCCGGCAGGGGGACGGGGCTGAAAAAAACACGTAAACATATTGTCACTAACGTTATGAAATACACAGTTAATAATTTAGTCATGGCTTCCGCCTCTGGCCACTTGTTTAAAGGACAGGAAGTGAGAGACAGCGTCCATGTCCGTGCTTGAAAATCAACCTTGCCATCTAGTGCTCTTGGCGCGTCTAGCAGGGAGTTTTGTCAAAGGTCTGCCAATATTTACTTACAAAAGGCAGGCCATTGTTGGGCAAGGTTGCACACTATAAGGGGGGTCCTCTTTTGAGATTTGGTTCCTCTCAAGCTTAATTGGTCTTAGCTTGAGTTCTTTCTTGCCGTTGTAACTGTTGGCATGTTCGCTAGGGGCTCAGACTGGAATTCTGTAAGCTACAATTGACCATGTCCAAATGTTTGTGGACACCCCTTCTAATGGATGCATTCAGCTACTTAAGTAAGTTGGCTACACGGCTAGTCCCTGTAGAGAAGTAGTGCCAATAGAATAGGAATTTGAAGATATGTGTTTTTCAGTGGACAGCAGCAATAGGTGACTACCATGTTCAGATTAGGTGAGATCTTGCTGCATCCTGCAGGAGTTGGATAGTGAGTGTAAATGAATGTAATGCATTCACCACAGGAGCTGCTTTTTATTACATGTATTTACTGCAGGTGGATATCTCTGCTACAGTATAATGATGAGGGCTTTTACAAACAGTGTGTGGAGATGCGTGTTGTATAACAATGATGTGATTAAGTCTCGGTGGTTCAGTCAGCATGCTTTTGTACTGTAACTAGGCCAGACCTCAAAGAACATCAGGAATCGTTTAATCCTTTAACACGTGTCAACGTGCCAAACTGTCCAGTTTGGTGCTCATAGACAGACATACGGTATGACTATACGCTATGTAAACCACATGACCAAATACACATGATTTAAGGGTGGGTTATTGCCCGGTAACGCAACAGTGAGTGTTAAAGGTATCAGTGATGAGAACAGAGGAACTTGCACCTTCGGACCCCTTTTGTCAAGATGTTCCATTCTTCTCCATATCTGGTTCTGCCAATAATAACCCACCTGTTTCTAACTCTAGCACTAGCGATGCTCCTGACACTAACATGTCCCCTGCAGTACATGCAAAGCCAAACACCGCCTCTTTTCAAAACGGCCAGCCATCGCCAGGCAGCCAACGCACTCAGAGGAAAGCTATCAGATGTGCTTTAAGAGAGACACGGGGAGAGAGCACCATCTACCCCCCTAGAGCATGGCCAATTGTGCTCTCTTGTACTCTGGCCACTGATGGCAAAGTGGAGGCTTGCGATTGTCTTCAATGGTGAAGGAGTGTTTTGTGTGAACATTGGTTAATTATGTTGTGTTACTGTCTTATTTTACTTCACTGTGGTGAGTCACGATAAAAGTACTACCTGCAGCATCCTTTCAGGATTGCATGACTGACACTAATTCTGGACATTACCAATAAAAAGTAATACAGAATGTGAAAAGGGCTTTAGGCAAGAAACCACTGTGAAAGTACTGATGCTAAGCCAGCAAATCAAATGCTGCCCTGCATATGACATGAAATAGCCTTGCACCTTGCACCTAACAACTCCATAGCAACCAACCAGCAATCACTTAGCAACACCATAGCAACCACCTGAAATACCATTGCATCCACCAAGCAAAAACAGTTTACCTTAGTGACCATGTAGCAACAGTCTAGAAACTGGAAAGCCTGGAAACCACTCAGGTGATTTATTTAGGAAAACTTTCTAGTTATCGTCCGGTAACACACCAGTGATTGCTTAGAGATTCGGGCCCAGTTTCCTAAAAGATTTGTAGTATTTCTTTTTGTGCTTCACACATGTAAAGTATTACCTTCTAATGTGTGTCCCAGCATGAAAACCAGAGGAAACCACAGGACTGTATTCTGTACATAAGCAAAATGATTCTGTTTACCAGGACTTTGGCAGGACTATGGCAAGTAGAAACATATGCAACAACCTTTAAGGATTGCATGTCTGCCACACATCCTGGACATTACCAGTAAAAGTAAACCCGGTAATATCCCGGGGTTTGAATGTGGAAAGTTGCTTTAGCGAAGAAATCACTGTGAAGCTAGCAAATTAAGTGCTGCCCTTCAATAACATGAAATAGCCTTGAGAAGGAAAGTCGGCGAAAGGTTACAAATCACCCTTAAGCTCTATAATCCAATTGCACATTCCATCCCGTTTCTTGTTTCAATTAAAAAGAACATGCTCGAATTTAAGGTGGAGGTAGAACAGAAAAACGGTGAGACTTCCGTCGCTACAGCCATGTAGCCCTTGCAGGGGACATCGTTCCTCATAAAACGGTTACAAATACCGTAGGTCCTTGGAGGCTTCCTTGAACCCGAAAGGAAACACTCCTTTGCCCAGGAGCAAAGAAGCCATTACAGCTTGTAGTGGAAGATTTAATAGGTGTCATAATTTATCATGTAAACCCGAAAAGTGTTTCTTAATTAAGTGCGTGCGTTAATGAATTTTTTAATTTGATCCCTGTAAGTACTTTGCTATGCTAATTGCAATATTCCACACATTAGTTATCAGCTATTGCCCTTGGCTATTTGCTGCAGTTGGAGAGGGACCTTTTTTTCCCCCTTCCACTAATCTAAAGTTCATTAACTCATCAAACCCCGACCATTCAAATCTGAGGACAAGGGTGTCTTCCAGAATTCTTCTGCTTGAGTTCCGGGCATTTAAATTACTACGAAGTCTTGAATACTGGACGAAAAGTGACAGGGCATTATGTGTATCTCTCTTTTAGCTTCATTAATGACTTATTTCAATTACTTTTTCTATGATTTTCTAACCTCTTAGGACTGTCATTAACTCCTTTATACAGCCTACGGGCCATTGGTGGGCCAAAAGTGCTATTAGAAACTTCTATTACTAAAGAATAGCCCCATCAGTTTGTACAGAAGTTCCTGTAGTTACTGAGTAATATGTGTTTAAGGGGTTAATATTGTTAATTACAGAGTTGATTGACAGCTTGGGAGTAACCCATTGTTAAGTGTTTCCTAAACTCTAATATTTGGGTTAGGGTGCACAGAACCATTTAGAACATTGATGGTTCTCTATAAAACATACTGGCCTCCCACATTGGTGAGATTTTCTGACTTAAAGAGTAGGAAACTCCCATCCCGATAATGTAGCTTGACGGTGGGAGGAACTGTGGGAAAACGAAAGCTATTTTTGCTGGCTAGCTGGCTAATGCAGAAGGAAGCCAGGTAGGTACTGGTAGTGTCAGAAAGCCAAACATCACCTTTTTAATTTTTTTATCCTCCATTTATATATAGTTACAGTAGCTTTTGGGATTTCTTTATCAGAGGAGGAGGTGGTTCCCAATGACTGTTTTTGTTCTGTAATGCATGCTGGGTATTGTAGTGAGAGATCTTTGATGCATGAAAACACAAAAAGGTCCCAAATCTGGGCAGCATGACATGGAAAACTGAATTTCACTACTAAGTCCATATTTATTGAAACTAAGCTTTGGATGTTGCAAGAATCAACTCATTTGCATATGTCCACCTATCTGGCCTGCCACCCCTTAAGCCCCGCCTATTCACACAGGAGTCCTTTAGGAGTTTTTCAGCTCTGAGTACTTTTTGAGTGAGGCGCAATACAGGGCAGGTAATCAGAACATACAAACATACAGTAACTACAACACTTTAATTCTGAGGGTGTTGGGAATTTGATTATCATCCTTTTTGTGACATGAAACTGCAGAAAAGTTTAAAAGGGTAAAATGGATATGGATAAATGGATATGGGTATGGGTAAATGAATATGGGTCCTTTAAAGTTATAGTCTGCAAGTTTTGGGAATTTGGGGGAAGTCCCCAGGTTGCTCAGGTGACCAGTAAATGGTGCGGGATCCTCTTTTAGAGGCTGTGCATGTGGTGTAAGTACGTAAAGACATGACGTGACCTGGAAAACACCTGGGAAAACCTACCAGACCATGTCTGTTTTTAGAATGAATATATTAGGCTTTTGAAGGAATGGTTATGCAGCACACAGACACCATTTATTAGAATAGTTCCATGCCTACCCACTCAGATAGACTATTGCTTTCAGTTGAAAGGGAAAAAACTTAGGGACTGCTGCTTTAATTTACTAAAAGAATCACCCCTTAATGTTCGAATTCAGGATACAATCAGGTGATAGCTGAAAAATGTACCACTCTGCATTCATGCCCATGCAACAGCAATCCCCCTTCAACTAATTCAACAGTTCTAAGATCATCAGAAAATAACCCTGTCCTCATTTTTATCCAAACTAAATGCGCAGCCTTGACACACTGCGCTACGTTAATGGCCACAGCTTGTGTTCGAAAGCCCTGTATGGTTTGTGTCATAGCTCTTCACACTAGTGCACTACTTAGTGAGAAAACCTGCCTGGCTAATGCCAATCCCAAGATGTTCTGACCACATGGTGGTGTTACGAAAAAAAAAAATCTGTGGACATCACTACATAATGCAGGAGCATCTGCAGACAAATGTATTTAATGTTCACTGAGGGATCAGACCCCCTGGACATTAGGGAGAGTCATAATCCCCTGCAGATTAAATTAAATGTATGCCCTGTGTATTCAGGCCTGGCTATTGTTGTCATTAGTGCCTTAGACATGCTATCTCCAGCAATAGCCCCTCACTGAAGCATCATTTTAGTGCTGGGTATAATCTCCCAACAGCAGGTTAGCATTACAGTTTTTAACTACTCTTTGTTTAATGGTACTGTAATATGCATTTTTGGTATTAAACTAAATCTTCTATTAAGCTAAAAGCAGAAGGTGCATTACACTTTAGTGCTCGGAGGCATTTGTCTAGTTTCACTAAGAGCAGGAATCCCGGAAAACTGTCACAGCAGCATAAGCTGTATTCATTTATTAAGTTGCATTTTTATACACTTTTGGAGGATTCTGCCTTTTGGAGGTCAAGAGGATCTCTTGCAACTTTGCAAGCAACATTTGTAGAACCGGTGTACATCAGCTGCAGTAAAAGCAACTCACAGCTACTCACTTATCGGGTCAACATTTCTTTTCATTCCAAACTGGTTGTCTTTAGTCTTAAAGGACACCAAGAACACAGGGGTTTTAGGAAAAAGAGACTACAACAAGACTTTAAGACTCTATTATGCAGATCTTCAGTGTAGTCTTGTTGTCCTAGATCCCAGTTATCTCATTCACAGCATGTGAAATGACAATGAAAAAAAAGTTTCTGAATAAATTTAGGAATAAATTAGGGCTCCAAGTTTGAAATGTGGATTCATAAATGATTCACCAATATTCCCAGAATACCTTTTTCTGTAGCTATAATCATGTTCAAATCCTGAGTAACAGCCAATACTGAGCTTCAACCAATTCGAGCTTCAAGTACGGCTCGGCTCAAGTAGGCTTTTTTCTGTCCTGGCACCAAAGTGGTGGAACGAGCTTCCCCTGGGTGTCCGAACGGCCGAGTCGCTCGCTGTCTTCAAACGCAGACTGAAGACCCACCTCTTCAGAGAATACTTGGACGAATAGCAGAGTACTATGGTCACCTTACTGACTTGTGTTTAGTAATGTCTAAAGCTTAGAGGTATCTTTGAATTATTAGCCTATTCTAACTAGCTGAGGTTTTTCTTGGGTAAATAGCAAAGCACTTTGTAAGTCGCTCTGGATAAGACCGTCTGCTATGTAAATGTAAATGTAATACTGACACTGATCTAGTATTTTTATTTCTTTAAAACCTAGAATCTTGGCAATGTGGTTCTTCAAAGTGGAACCTTCTGGTAATTTATAGAACCATTTTAGGAACATCTACTAGAGGTTTTTCTGGTACTGCCAAACAATTTAACAAACTCCAGTCTTGGGGTCCAGATTTCAGCACACTTTGGAGATTTTTCTGCTCAAACACAGCTCAGTTCATCAGGTAAGGACCAGGTTTAGTTGATGCTAGAGCAGGGAAAACACCATGCTGTGCTGAACTCTGGTGGCATTTCCTCACTCATCCTTTGGTATGTTCTTGCATGTTCTTAATGGTGAAAGATGCTATTCATCATTCTAAGTTTCTGACCTTCCTATATATCAGCAAATCATGGAAGGTCCATTGCAATTACTTTCCAGTATACACTTTATCTAAGAGTGTATTACGGTATAGCCAAGATATATCCATTTAGACCTCCTATGTATAGAATAGCCAAACTATATTTAATTAGACATTGTATATACACTATTGTACAGCCAATATTAAATAAATCATATCTAATTACATCTTCTATATGTAGTATATCCAAACTAGATCCATGTAAACATCCCATATGTAGCATAGCCAAGCTACACATTTAATTAGACCTTAGACCTCATGTATATAGCACAGCCAAACTACATCTACTTAGACCTCATGTGTATAGCATTGCTAAGCTACACATTTAATTAGACCTCATGTGTATAGCATAGCCAAACTACATCAAATTAGACCTATGTATAACAAAGCCAAGCTACACATTTAATTAGACCTCGTGTGTATAGCATAGCCAAACTACATCTACTTAGACCTCATGTGTATAGCATTGCTAAGCTACACATTTAATTAGACCTCATGTGTATAGCATAGCCAAACTACATCTAATTAGACCTCATGTGTATAGCATAGCCAAGCTACATTTTTACTATGTGAGCTACAGAGTTGCTATATACACTATTGTGTAGTCAAACCATGTCTAATTAGACTATTTATAGTATAGCTATATGTAATTAGACTTTCTATGTGTAGCACAGCCAAACTATATCTAGACATTATGTATACACTTTTGTACAGCCAGACTATACTCAGATCTCCTATGTATAGTATAGCCAAAATATATCTAATTAGACCTCCTATGAGTAACAAAGTCAAGCGATATCTGATTAGATTTTCTATATACACTATTGTATAGCCAAACTACATCTAATTAGACCTTCTATGTGTAGCAGAGCCAAACTATACTCAATTACACTTCCTATGTAATGCAAAAATAAACTATATCTAAAAATCCAAACTTGCATACTGTTTAGCAGCTATGGAGCTCATTACAACTATAATAATAAGGTAGGATTAAATTTTACAGTGGCACCTTTCAGTCTTCACGTTACTTGTCCTGCATACCAAAATCTGTGGCAACATAATAGTGTGCTTTGGGATACAGTTACACAATAAAAACATACTGTATTTTAATTTATTATTTCCAAATGTAAATAGTTAAACATCCTATGCAACTTATATTTAATTAGACAAAAGTAAATCTATTTAAATGTACTTAACAACTCCTTGTACAATGAAGGAAACTGTAACGGTGTGCTTTAACGTATATTAAACCATTAAAGTGGCAGATTTTGCTTTAGACAGTTACCATCAGTTCATCCCCTGGTGTTTCAGCCAGGGTCCACTGGTTTCCCTTGTTCCATGTTTTTTAGCACAAACCAGCACTCAGCAAGCCTGGTGTGCCTGATCAAGCTGTTCAAACAACTGGAAGACATCACAAGTTAAACACTCATTATTTTAATTTGATGCTAATCATGTGTTAATGAGACTAATCCTTGCAATGATTCAGGTAATTTGCTTAATGGCTGCCCAGAGTACAGATTACGGCAATCAGTCACGTTTGATAAGACGTCTGTTGCAGCAGTGGGGAAGGGAGGGAGGGGGGGGGTCTCAGGTAGTACAGCAGCCAGGGAACAGAAGCACAACACAGGGGGAAAAAGAACGCCCTCACCTCTTCTCGAGATGCACCTTTTGTTAGACACATATCTGAGCAATATGACAGTTTTACTATTCAGTCAAACTATTTAGTGGCAATGAAGCTCCTTACAATAGAGCTACACGGGAGCAAGGTCAAGTTTTACAGTCTGTAGTGCCAGTCATGTAATTACGCATGCCCAATATCATGGCACTGAGTTAATGTGCCGTAGAATGCCACTTACTACCAGTGAAAACAAAAACATGCTGGTAAAGCAACATTATGTAGCATTATGTAGCAGTCTGTAATACGAAGAATGGTGCTATGTGACTTTGGTGAAGCTGCCGATGTCGCTTCTGTAACATTATATAACCAGAGTCAACCAGACAAATCCTGTACTATTACTTTCCCGCCTAATCCACATGCCTCTTTCACGTCACATGCTGATTCTGTATCTCCCAGCTTGTCCAGAAATGCATGTGTAAAGCTGCCTAATGCTAAACATACACTAGAAGATTTGGAGGGTGTATTTATACTCAACAGACTTGGATTTAAATGAAAACTGGTGCAGTTTGTCAGAGTAAGAGTGAATGCTATATTTCGAACTCTGGTGCACACCAACCAAGGTTAAAAACCTTTAAAGTGTTAAAAACTAACTAAACCTTTACAACTGCAGTCATTCGTGTATTTGCCCCAGTAAAGACGTGTGCAAGCTGGGATGCAGCCACAGTAATGCTACATTTTACAGCTTTAACATACATCGCACTGTGGAAATATTTAGCATGTGTACATTATCAAAACTGTAGGTTTATACTGATATCAAGACCACATAATTTAATAAGCCAGGCCTGAGGAACAGACCTCTACTTGCAGCTTTCGGTCAAACGTGCTTCATGCATAACCTTTATTCCCCTAATTTTGGTTCACTTGCACATACGTCAGTACATACGCGAAGCAAACCAGGACTAAAATCTAACAGCATATAATTTTCTGGCCCGGGCTAAGGGAACTAAAGTATAAACACACCTCGAAAATACTTTTAAAACACTAAGGTCCGACTCTCTTTCAAATCTACAGACAATCTGTCATTACTCACAGACACTTTTGCAAAGTCTGAGAATCGTGCAGGGTCACTATTTGCAAGACTGCAGCTAGATTCCTTTTAAGATTATTTCCCATCATGCTCCTGGCTCAGATTTAAAACCTTGACGCTGGCCTACAAAGCCAAGAACGGACTAGCCCTCCCTTACTTGATGGCAATGGTCAAAAGCCGATCCGCACCAAGAGCCCTTACGACTCGGCTCGACCCGCCATCCCTCAAAATCCACGGAAGACAAGCGTCCAGGCTGTTTTCTGTCCTGGAACTGAAGTGGTGGAATGAACTTCCCCTGGGTGTCCGAACGGCAGAGTCGCTCTCTGTCTTCAAACCCAGACTGAAGACCCACCTCTTCAGAGAATACTTGGACAAATAGCAGAGTGGTCACCTTATTGACTTGTGTTTAGTAGAGTCTAAACTTAGAGGTATCTTTGAATTATTAGTCTATTCAAACTAGCTGAGGTTTTTCTTGGGTAAATAGCAAAGCACTTTTGTAAGTCGCTCTGGATAAGAGCGTCTGCTAAATGTAAATGTGGTGAAGATTTACAAAAAGAGAGGCCACGCCCACTTCCGGATGAAACCCGAATCCAAAAACAGATGGACATTTAACAGATACACATACATGTGATAATAGGATCTGGAGGGGAATCATTGTAGGGCAGGGCATAATTTCATTCACTGAGATTTGATTGGTTCATGAAAAGCAGGCAGACTGTAGTAGGGAGACGAAAGTGTGTACAGAAGTAGTACAGAAGACACAGGATTCCTGGCTATAGATGTGCTTTTCACTCAAACATTGGTGGGGGGTGGAGATCACTTAATAATCACAATCATTGAGTTAATATTTTGTATTCAAATTGTGCCTAAAATACAGCATTATTATTGTTATTCAAAACTGATTCAATAAAGATATAAACAAAGGGTTTATCTGGGAGACGTTAAAACTACTGTTCTAAAATAGCCTGTCAGCAGAAAGCGACAACTTCACTTTGAACAAGTTTGTTTTGGGGCTCTGGAGTAGGACAATACACAACCAGGCCCGGGGACAAGCCGCTAAGCATAATAGATGGCTACTTTAACATGGTGACAACTCCTGCAACCCAAAAGCTCGATGCCCTGAAAGAGAGGTAGCGTGGTGATCTTCCCCCTTTTGAGGTACTGAAGGGAAAACTCTTCCCGTGTTGACAAATGACAGCAGCATAATGACCCACAAGAGCTAACAAATATAAATGGCTTTTGCTTACATTTAACTGTCATCTAAACAAATGCCCATTAGGCTTTTATGAGGCATTGTTTGAATAATGCATACATCTTGATTAACTCATCTCAATGGCAAATTGATCACGATAAATATTTCCCAGGCTTCAACCTGGTGGTCTACCCTGTTCACTGCGCTGTTCACCGCGCTGTTCACCCTGAGGATGTTTTTATTAATTTTTTTATTCTCGTTGGATTTACAAATACAGTACAGTAATCTTAGTTTTACCTGCTAAGTGTTTATCAATTAACATCAGCTCCTGCCAAAGTTTAGCTCTTATTACAGTGCGCTCATTAAACAAGGGCATATGCAAATTCACTGACAAACAAGTAAACAAACAAACAAACAAACAAAAGAACAAAGAGAAATCCTTGTCATGGTGAAGGTATTAGTACATTAGAGAACAGCACACCTCCATTGTTAAAAGTGAGAGTGCTGGGCATTAACTACGTAAATCACTGGATAACCTAAATTTCTCTCCTTTTAATCCGGCCTGGATCATGTAAATAACCCTGCCGGGACAAACGGATATCCCTCCCGTAATTGCAGTCCATTGTGCTAGGCCGCGGCTTACGCTTGTTTAGCATACTGAGTGACAATGGACTTATGTGGCGTTTCTATCTGCCAAAGAAGCTTTGGCACCACAGATTGCCGCACAGCTCTCAGCTCGCATATCTCACCAAGTCCGATCTGCTTTGAAGCTTGACATGTGGCATCCCCACTACTACGGTCGGCACTTCGGCCTGAGCTGTATCCAAAGCCTCCCGCTTCGATAGCGGAAGCTCCCCCGCCCCACCCCCCTCCACCACCTCCCACCAATAACCTCTCGCTGAGCAGCGGAGAAGCCACTTACTCTTGCCATTACGGAGATTACAAAGGTGGTTCGACTCGACTTTAATTCACATTATTGTTAGACGGCTGGATCGCTGCTTAGTGGTGTATGAGGATTACGAAGAGGCCATATCCATTTGATGGATAACTGCAATTTGGGATATTAGATATTTTATGCTTCTATATTCGTTTGAAGTGTGATGCAACGAGGGTATTGATAGAGGCAGTGTGGAAGGACTGGGCTCATTGTAATATGAATAGGAAACTAAATTGAAGTCAAAGAAGTCAAGTTTGCAAGGTTTGCAATGTGATGTCTGTGTAAAGTTTCAGCTACAACTACTGTCTGCCTGCTTTGCTTATCTGCTAGCTGCTACGGTAAAAGAACTACAGTACTACCCCTTATCTGCAGGTACCTAGTAGTATCAGCTAGTGTGGTCGTATTCGGGTCTGGTCTAGGGGGGCTTAAGATGCTCAAGATGGGACTTAGACTAGTTGTGTTTTTAAGCATCAGTGCTGCCAAACTTAGTCTACGCTAAAGTAAGCCAACATTTGAAATGCAAACGATATGGACAAAAGTATTGGGACACCTGCTCGTTCATGTTTCTTCTAAAATCAAGGGTATTCAAAATAGTTTATCCTGCTTTTGCTGGAGTAACTGTCTCCACTGTCCAGGGAAGAAGGCTTTCCACTAGATTTGTTGGATTTGACTGCATTCAGCATTAGTGAATGATGTTGAGATCAGAATGATCAGCACCTCACTTCATCCCTCACTACCCAACTTATCCCAAAGTCACTAGATTGAGCACCATCCATCACTCTAGAGAACACTGTTCCACTGCTCCACAGCTCAATTCTTCTATTCTACTGACAGTGCTTATCTACAGGGACTACAGCTCAACAGCTACTTTAGGTTGCACCTATTGCTGACACACATGTGCAAATGCATGCACACAAAACGCAGCTTGCCTAATCCCTGTAGAAAAGTACTGCACATAGAATAGGACTCTCTGGTGCAGAGAAACATGAACCTACTGGCACAATGTCTATCGCCAGGCGTGGGCTAGAGGAGTATAAAGCCCCTCAGCACTGAGCTGTGGAGCAGTGGAAGAACAGTGTTCTCTGGAATGATGGTGCTCCATCCTATACTTTTAAGATGAGTTGGGGACCATCCAATATCCAAAAACGCCTTCTTCCCTGGACAGTAGAGACAGTTACTCCTACAAAAGCAGGATAAACTCTTTTTAATACCCTTGATTTCATATATACGAGTAGGTGTACCAATGTATTTATCCATATCACTTCCAGCTAAAATCAGTTTTGTGGTAGAGAAATTGAACTCACTGAGTTGCTCACAGTGGTGGTGATAGGAGCCGGACATTCTCTGCAGACATACAGGGGTCGAGCTTATGCACAAATGGCTAATGTGGCTGCAGGTTTTCAGCCTAATAAAGCAGAAGCACACCTGATTCCACTTGTTTAATCAATCTTCACTTAATCCTTAATTAGTTATACAAGATGTGCTACGGCTTGGTTGGTAGGACAGCCTGCAGCCGCACTTGTGATCCCTGATCACAAAGAGAATGCCTCTAAAATCTAAATCTAAAACTGGTTAGGAATTGGATGCCTGCAATTTTATCATAGAATAGTGAGTTTTTATGCGTTTAAGCTGGTACTTTTGCACTACTCAAGGCTTCTTTAAGCAGTGAAGCATTTTGGACAACGCTGATCATGAGTCCTTAAACTAAAGCTTCCACTGTAACTAGAAGCACCAGCATGGAGAAAAAACCCAGTTTCCACTGTGACGGACAAAGACTGTGTAAATGCATGTCCACCAAGACTCCTCTCCTACAACCACCAGCTGTTTCAGCCTCATAGGGTACTCAGTAGGTGATGGAGCCCTCTACTGTTTGGAGTTGGTATTGCCTCCTCCACAACCGGCCACTCTCAGGCCCTTGTGATTTCACAAGGAGCTTAGTGGCTCTATGTTCTGTGTAGTCATCTATTAAAAAAAGAGCCCTTAGAACAGCACTTATATTAATCCACCACACATGCAAGATGCAAGTTACTTTGCCTTCATAAGCTTAACGACACAAAGAGGATGAACTTGAAGCCCTTCTTTAAGCTGCTTTCATAGTGCAATGGAGAATATTGGGGTCAGGGTGTAATGACAGCGTGGCATTGCTGACCATGCAGTAGCAGTTGACATATATTGTATGCTTTAATTTTTTTTATTATTGTTGTTTATATTTGCAGAACATTTTAGGTGTACATATGTATATATGCATATATATGCCCTGTGCTGTACTGTGACACGTTCAAAAGGCTGTCTAAACAGACTATAGAGTGAATGTAGACTGATCAGGCAGATATGTAAATGTGTAAGATTTGTGTGACATCACAAAAACAAGCAATGCAAAATGGCAAAAATGCAAAAATGTTTTACACATGAACATGTATGAAATGTATCAATTATTTAAATAAATTAAGTTATTAATTTAAATTTAGCCTAAATGTTGAGTGGCTACTTACATATTGATGTCATTAAAGGACTGTTTTACATCATATTATATTTTATATATATATATATATATATATATATATATATATATATATATATATATATATATATATATACATATATCATAAAAAAAAACATATATAAGATGACTTACTCAATATTGTGTAGGCCCCCCTCGTGCCACCAAAACAGCTTAGACAGGACAGGGTATGGATTCCATAAGATCGCTGAAGGCTTGTGATATCTGGCACAAAGACCTGTAAGTTGTGTTGTAAGGTTAGGGCCTCCACAAACATCAGTTTCGCTGTTTAGGTAGGTATCGACCACTGCATGCTGGGAACACCCTACAAGACCTATCTAATGTTTTAGAGATGGTCTGACCCAGTTGTCTAACCATCGCAATCTGGCTGTTGTCAAAGTGTCTCAGATTCTTATGTTTGCCCATTTTGCCTGCTTCTAACACATCACCTTCTAAAACAGATTTCACCCCCATATTATAGTAAAATCCTGACTCATGCATATTTAAGTTGAAGAAACATTTCCCCATGAGACCCTCCTTATGCAAAGTGAATGGGCAGTCACAAAGCATGGAGACACTGACAGCACATGGAACAGCAGTTGGCAATGCGGTAATAGATGAGCCGTAATTTATTCACTACATTTGCAGAGACAGGGTCATATAGTTAACCTGAGATAGATAGGGTCTTCTAGGTGCAATAGGGAAAGGATTCTCTGATTTAATATGGGCGGTGTCATAGAAAGCAATAGAAGCTCTATTCATTATCAAAAGCAAAAGCACTGCAATATAGCCAGCTGTTGAATGATCACATCTGTATAACATTAACCAGAACTAGATTTCCTAAAAATTTCATGAGAAATTAATAAATTAATAAAAAATAACTCATACTCATACACCTAATTGTTTCTTCTACCAAAATACTGGGTTGCTGGACAGTTTCTGGGTAGTTACTTCAATCAGATTCTGTTAAGCCTTTAACTCTCTTTAATGGGTGGATATATGTAAATAGGTTGGTTTGTCTGACATCACAACAACAGTAAAGTAAAAGCTAGTTACTTGTCAGGTTAATCTTCACATATTGCTGCTATCCAGTGGAAATCGTAGTCCCATTTATTGTCCGTGTTTAGTGCTCTCCATGGTTTGAACCCTGTAGCTGTCTCTGTACAGTGGTTACATAATTCCGGATGAACAGACCAATAGAAATGCTCTAAATTACATGAACTAAGCTCTTATTTTACATTGAAAGTTTTAAATGTATGCAATAATAATTCTTCTTTGCTCTTCCCATTCTGAAACCTTAATTTTAAGTAGTAGATAACAGCAAATCCACAAAGTCGAATGACTACTCTCTTACTTTCCATCTCAACAATCCCAAGATAACCTGCACTTAACAGAACACTAGGACTCCTTCAGGTCTGCTTGGCAAATATTGCAAGCCATCAGAGGAAGGCCGGCTTATAGAGAAAAGCCCTCGGGGGGAAATTTGAGTCCGTTTGTCAGAGAAAGTACCAGAGCTTCGACCTGCGTCACTTCAGATTCCCGCACACGCCACATGATCCTTCCCATTCCCAACTAGCCTGGAGACAAAAGCCTGACCGAGGAGGCCCGCACCAACACGCAGGCACGACAAATGATTGATTCCTTCCTAATTCTCTCAAATAAGATGTGTGGGGATGAGCACGATGAAGGAGGGCAAAGAGAACAGGCTGAAGTGGAGAGTGATTAGCTGTGCCACCCTGTGTCAGGTAAACTCCCAGTTTGCAGCTAACTGGACATGTCAGTTCGGCTAAATGTTACACTGTCAGCCTGGGACAATGGGGTTAAAGATACAGTGCAGTCCATAAGTAACTGGACGGTGGCAATTTTTGTTTATCTGGTTCTGCACTTCAGCACATTCGTTTGAAATGAGACAACGGCAGTGAACGGAAAGGTTTACATTTTACTTCTATTTTGTTCTTCTTCCCTTGAGCTCAACTCAAAAGACATTTGTGTGGGTTTATAGACCAAAAACTGTCAGAATTCATTTGATGAATGACCAACCATCATATATTCCTGTTTTTGGTTGTTGGCCACACCAAAAAGCAGTCCAGTTTGAAACACTCTATAACACACTATAACTCCTTAAAGAAAAATAAGTGAACATAAATATAAAAGAAAATTCATGATATCAGATGTTTTATGGAATTCATTCTAATCTCCACCCATGCAACATTGCCAGTGTCACTGGCAGCAGCACAACCCTAAAACACTACAGATGCTTCACAGTCGGCAAGGTTTTCTTTTCATGAAGTGTAACAACCCCCAACCCCCACCCCTCAAATGTTCCTTTAGTCTTCTATTCCTGTTTTGATTAAGGTAGAGCAAGCAGCTCTGCACAGTGGAACGGTATACCGCCTACTTGAATCGTGATTCACAAGCTGTACAAAACCGGTCTAAAAAATCCTATCCTGACCTATCAAGAGGATGATAAGCATTTAAGCAGGTGTCGGCCCAAGTTGGTTATCTAGGTTTGTAGTTACCAGCACCAGTAAGCCTCTGTAAGCTAGCGTGCTGTCTCCAACTAGCCTCCAATTGACCTCCAAGTAGACCTCCATTGATACAGAGGGCGCCTCCCACTTTTGTGCCCAAACAGCAACATAGCGCAAGTGGTTTGGACAGCAGTTTGCACAGAGTGCACCGCATTCTTTTTTCTTTACCTAGCTTTACTGCAAGGGACTGTAGAAACCACATATACGGAAAAACACTTAGCATCTTTTTGCTCTCGCTCTTTTTGGCCATCAAATACTTTCAAAATCTTTAGGCATTTTCTTAAGAGGAGACCATGTTTAATGACTGTCAGCACAAGCTCAGAGGAGTCAGTTCAGTTTCAGAGTAACATTAAGTTACTAATTCCTATATATATGCTTAATTTCACCATCACATCATTCTTTTACACTGGTGAGAGGACCTTTGTGAGTGGCATCCTAGCATCTTATTGCAGTAAGCTAAGAGGGAATACCACAGAACAGAACAGTACTGCAATATGACGTATAACTGTATTTGACTATTACTGATATTTATTGATATTGATCACCATTCTTGTGAGAATAATAATAGAAGAGAATGCAATTGAATCTTTTCCTCACTAAGGGTGGAGGTCACTGAGTTTGTACAATTATTTCAACAAGTACAACCGGCAGCTCGGAATCCACGGCACATATAAGGTTTGCCTTCTCATCATTCTACCTCAATCCCCACCTGCTTATCAGCGATAATGAGTAAATTAATGTGCTAAACCAACACGAAGGGCAAAAGGGGACAAAAGCTAGCGTTGGTGCCAGTCTGCCTCGTTTTAGCTGGAAGACTGCTGCTACTGCCTCGGTTTTAACAGACATCCCACACAACACATGACTGGTACTACCCTGATTTTCACACTGCTACCAAAGTCCAAGTGCCTTAAGTGATTTTTTTTTCTTCACTGATACAGTAGGATCTTGAAGAATAAAAAAATACAAGTAGGATGTAATAGCTTGACAGCAGAAGTACTGGTCTGTTCTCATGTTAAGAAGCAGTGATAATATGAAGATGAAGATGTTAATTCTGTGTTTTAGGGAATTCAAAAATTCCAGGTTTTCTGGTATTTTATGGTATGAGCTTCTCAAAGATGCCCATCGATTTATTCGTGAACCGATGCAAATGCAGACATTCATTTAGGTATCTGCCAACATACTTTGCACATAAAGTGGAGGTGTAAACTAGGGGGTAGAGTTGTTTGGTCCCTGTATACCAGATAAACAATCAGCATTAGTTTGATGCAGCCTAAAACACTTGAAACCCTCTTTGGTTGAAGTGCTTTTTGATCCACCCTGAAAAAAAAAGGATGAACCGGTTGGTGACTTGCTCACAAGAAAAAGCGGTAATACCCAGGATCCATTATGAAGGCAGAATATGCTGGTCAGACCCAATTAGGTTTCGTATTTTAAATACATGGTGCACCGGCTTTTAACAAATGGGTGACAAATGGGTAGTAAAGTAGTCAAATCTGTTATGAGGCTCATCCACCCTCTTGTTGTGGCCTTAGCTAAGCTGGTTAGCTGAGGATAATAGCCACTTACAGCTGGGCTCATTGTATTGCACAATAACAAGTACACAGCACATCTTAAAAGGTGTCCTTCGTCCTTGTGTTGTTCCAAGGTTTATAAAACCATTTGTGTTTGTACACACTCTTAAAAATAAAGTTTCTGCAGAGGGCTCTTCAAGTTATGCCATAGAACAGCTACTTTTGGTTCCATAAAGAGCCATTTTTGTAAAAAATGTAAGTGTAAAGAACCTTCTAAAGGTTTATCGAAGTTGACGTAAAGTTTCTTTACCAATTCAAAAGGTTCTTCACAATCACATCTCCTTTACAAATATGGTTCCTCTATCGTTTTGCCCCCCCCCCCCAAAAAAAACTTTTGTAGTACCTTATTATATATATATACTAGGTGTGACGTATTGCTGGGTGATCACAAGCACTGGCGCAAGCTGAAATAATTGGCACTCAAAATTAGAACCCCACCCACACCACCGTCCCACTTTAACCTTCACCTAACAAGTGTCTCCTCTGGTAAACCACAGTCAGTGTTTACAAATTAACACAATTTAGGTAGTGCCAGGTCCAATTCGTCGTATGCCGCGGTATTTCTGAATCGGTTAAGTATCCAGTCATTCCAGTGGGATGAGGTGAAGGCGTGAACTAATAGTTCATTTCTGGAGTCTCTTAGCAGGGAAGCCAGAGCCTGGGCAAACAGCAGATGTGATGGACCAGTTTCAAATTGCAGATGATAGATGCAAATTGCCGGCTTTGATCGCGTTCCAGTGTCCAATCTGACTGTGAGAGAGGTCTTGATTTTCTCCTCTAAGTGTTGTATGGGCTCATTTCCCTGTGATGTGACACTGCCTAAGCATTTCAAATGGTTTAAGGAAACACTCGGTTTACCGTGGCTATGCCGTCATTAGTTGTAAACCGGAGTCCTTTGGGACATCTGCATAAAAGTGGCTTTGCATGAAATACTAATGATTCATTAAGGAATTACAGTCAGAGAATTATCTGATGTCTATAAAAATATCCTCTAATGTCTCCGCACAAGCACCGCACAAGTGTAAGTATTCTTCCAGATGGTTGTGCTCTGAAAAACTGTACTTCACAAGAATAACACCCAACAGTTTTGCCTAGTGAAACTTTCAATTTTCAAAGAGATAAATAAAAAAGGAAATAAATGATTCACTTTTTGTAAATGTTCGACAAAGAATTAGCTAAAACCATTATTAGGCCTCAATCTTGGCTCAGTTTCCCAAAAGTGTCTTAGTGGTACCTCAACTGGTCGAGAGTGTTCTGTGTGATGCTTCCTCCCCCATTTAGGAATCTTCACTCGTGCTAAGATGCTTCTGAGAAGCCCAGCCCTGTTTATCCACTGATGGGTCACATAGGGGTGAACCAAACACGCACTTCCTGTACTGGAGTGAAATTACTGATAACATGATCACATTCCAACCTGTGACATGCTGGCATTTCCAGGCATATTCTAGACACATCCAAACACAACCCAAGACCTTGGAATAGTTCCGTCACCTTGGACCTCTTTAGGGAACTGGCCTTTAGGGAACTGGCCTTTAGGGAAGTTCTCAGAGTTCCATCCCTCTTCCTGCTGAAGGCATGGTCTGAACTACTGGAGAATGCCTGAAGCCTAACCTCCTCCTCCTAATCTAATGCCAGAACCCACCTATCCCATCTACTTCCTCTAATTCATGCATTTCTCTCAGCTCTAGGTCCACTTTTCAAAAGGGGGTTCTGGCCTTGTAGCTCAAAGTAGAAGCAACCTGAATTCCAGACTAAAATATAGTCTCCTCCCACGTTATCATCAGAGCAGGGGTGGATGGTCAGATTCCTGCACAGAATGGTACTCTTCCTGCTTAGGCACACCAGATTCAACTCACCTGTAAACTGCCAGGTTTAGCAGGGGGGTTAGAGCAGGGAAATGAGCACAGCGTCCCGTCCTTGGATTCCCATCCCCTCAGCAGAGCTTCAGTGACTCGTTCATACTACAGCTAGGAAAGGAAGACAGGATTTAGAGGCAGGATGGGGGAAAGGTGAAAATAGTGGAGCATAAAGTAGGACTTTTCCCTTTGAAATGTAGTAGGTTGAGAGCAGAAGCATCAGAACATGGAAATACTCAAATAATGATCCACATGAACAGCATTATAGTGCTGTGAAAACTGTTGTGATACACTGATTTGATGTGTGTGTGTATTGACTCTCCTCAAGGAACCCCAGTATTTAAAGTCAGTTATCGAACCTATGGAGGCGGTGTGGTTCCTCTGACCAACATATGAACTTGAGTAACACAGAACCCAAGAACAACTTCCTCTTGGCTAACTGGGAAATTCATGGATTTGCGAGTCGATGAGGGTGCTCGAAATGCACCACAAATATACTTGCAATCTTGATTGCAAAATTAATTGGCAGGTCTGGGAGGGGGCCGTTAAGCTCCTGGTCAAGGGGGGCATTTGAGAATGACCTTCAGACAGATTAGTGAAATGCACAGACCTGTTTATAACACTGTCAGTGGCTGTGAAATGTCATCTTCAACTGGACCACAGTGATGCGTCAGTTGCTCTATACCATTCCCCTCTAGCATCAATGGCCTGTGGGGCACCACTGTTATGCTGTTATGCGAGAAGTCTATTCTCAGTACACCTTTACTAAGCTGGCTCTACAACATCCAACAAAGTTAGCAACCCTACCTTTTTCATACTGTCACAGTCATATCAGAATATCATGACCACCCCTGGTTGGAACTCGGCCCGGGATATCACAGATGCAATGTGACAGGGTTTGCATCAGGTATAAATAAGCGAGCACACCAGTCAGTTGTAGGTGAATGCAAAATTATAGTCATGAGCAAAGGATCTGATTCGTCTTATGTCCATAAGGGCATGATAATAGGGGAAAATTGTGGAATGTTCTAGAGCCACTGTCGTGAAGGTGTACCGAGAAAGAGGAACGATGACTCCGGTGAATGGTACAGTGGACCAGTTAACCTCTTTAATGAATGCCTTCCATCACCTAATACAGTCAATGCCACGACACCTCACTAGTGCTAGCCATTCGCCCTTCTCTGGCCTGCCTAGCTTTAGCTTTTAGCATTTTCAGCCTCGCTTAATGATTCATCTAATATGGCATGATCATCCAATACAAATGTCACTAATATGAAACAGCACTATTTTTAACAGTACTACTTACACTATATGTCCACTTGCTTGTGACCACCCCTTCTAATGAATGCATTCAGCTATTTGAAGTTGTACCAATTGTAAAGATATGCAAATGCACTCACAGCTTGTCTAGTCCCTGTAAAGACCCTCTGGAGCAGATAAACATGAACCTACTGCCACCATGCCTGAGTTGGGGAGTTGGTGATAAGGTGGGGTGGGGATCATCCAACATCCTAACCTCACTAACACTCTTGTGACTGAATGCAGGTTCACAGCAATGCTTTTTTTATATATATATCTTTGAATTCGGAAGAAACTATGAATGAGCAGATGTCCCAATATTTTTGTCCATAAAGTGCATATTGATATTTATATTGAGGTCAAACGCCTTCATTCTTAAAGCATTTCCATTTGGTGATGGATTTCCAAGTAAAATAGAATATTAATGAGGGTCTCTGAGCTAGCTGAGTGTTCTTCTCAATGATAGACTGGGGTAGTGGGACTAGGAGCTGACATCACTGGTTGATGTTTTTCTTTCCCATCTGGTGCAGGAGAACGAGGTTTTAGAATGAAGGAATTGAACTTAAGACATAGACTAATAAGGTTAAAAATCAAAACAAACAAAAAAAAGACTGAAGCACTGGGATACAAATTCGAAGCACAGGCAATATTTTGTGCTAAAACACAACCACACTTGTTGCGTTAACAAGATACTAGCAATGTCGCAGTAGCATCCTATTGAACTGAACTGCAATGTCTCATATTGTTTTCAGGGATTTTGTGCAGGTGTCTGAAGGCCGGCATGTGTCTTTGATATATATGATAAAAATAAGCTAAGATAAGTCTGGTCTGGCAGGCTCACCATTCTCCTCATCTAAACAGTCCATCTAGTCATGTCCAACAATCAGAGATTATCTTAATCGATGCCAAAACGTCAGAGACTATCTTAGCCCTCATCAGAGTGCTAGACACATCCAGCTGGATCTGGCTTGGACTCCTTTACGGTAACTGTATTCTGGGCACTCGCAGTTTGGGAAGCTGAATTGTATTGGTTTTGCTGATTAGAAAGAATGAGTGCTGGCCTGAAGCCATTGTTGACATAAGGCACAAAGCTAACTATCTTTCATGCAGTCTTGGATGGTGAAAATCCCCTGCTTCAGCACAGACTGTGATGCAGGCAGAAAACTCCTACTCATCTCCCAATTACGAGAGCAAGAGGACAGGAACGGAACTGTAAACAGCTCCAGTAAAAGCTCTGTAGGACCCCAACAATAGGGCCGCTATTCAGGCACTACCATTTTTGAATACAGTGAAATGGATATAGTAAATGAACACAGAGCTTAAGAAGACAAGGCTGTCGGCTTTGTTGATGGACAGTGATTTCTGGCGATTATTTCTACTGATAACTGTGAGGCACTGCTTTTTACTGATCCCACCCAAGCCAGGACTCCCCCTATCACATGAAGGGTAAAGGCTAGCATGTGTTTCCCTTGAGTCATGTGAAGCCAGCCACTCATATCTTTCCAAACTGCTGCTAACTTAGCTTTATTTGAGAAAGCTAACTGCCGATTCTGATAATTCAGCAAACTAACACTTGGCTGGCACTGGCATTGTAACATTGTGCTGAGTGATAGGGGGAAGAGGGAGGACCACTCAACCCACCCAGAGTGAGCGCTTTTTTCATCCCTTTTAGTGAAACTGGGGGATCTGATTTACTTGTACAAAAAAAAGCCTCCATACAGCAAGAATTTCAGAAATGCATGTTAAGATTGTACTTAGCCTTCAGATAGTTCTGCTGATAACAGAATATATAAAGAGTTATGCAGCAATTTTGACTTGTAATGACGAGAATGTAATGACGAGAATGTAATGACGTCTCTGTCATCGCCGCTCTAGGCCTGGAATGCTGCTACTGCACTCCTTGGAGGAGAAAGCTAACTGCCAATTCTGATACTTCAGCAAACAGACACTTGACTGGTAGCATTGTGCTGAGTGATGGGGGAAGACTGAGGACCACTCTACTAACCCTGATTGGTAGGACTGAATTGGTTGGACTTTAATAACACTTAGACTGTTGCGCCACCGGGGAGACAGGGGTCTTATACAGTGGGGTTATACAGTGAATTGCTACAACCTTAATCCACTATCTTTTTTTTAATAAAGCACTAAATAAAACTGTTTTACTATAATCCAACACTAGCACTAGCCTACTGCGAGCGTCACTTTTCCTCCAAACAGTTCGCATCTTGACGAATTGAATTCTTTTAGGTAGGATGTAGGAGATTCAGTGTTGGAAAAATCAGAGCTCCCAGTTGTAATGAACACAATATTACTTCAGGAAGAGTAATTTCCCACAAGAGAAAAGTGCCATGTGAATGAAGGAGAAGCTACCAAGCGTAACTGTCATTTGCTGAAGATTAGCTTCCCCAAATCCCATCCTTCAGCTCCATTTTATTTCCTTTAAGCGTCGAGTGTGTGGGGGCCAGCCGGGGAGTGATTTTATAAAATGGCAATAAGTGTAATTACTCCTGTTGCTAATTGTTCTTGTAAAATTGATGCGCTCCTCTTCATTAGCAAGCCCCAAGCTAGCGTGCTAGCCTGCTCCCGATCAATTATTCAGGCCCATTTGCCTTTGAATCCGTCACTGACACTTTAGATAGCGAGCGAGGAGCTTGTAGTGCCACCTGGAGACACCGTGGGGGCTGGGCCCCTGGGAGAGAGCTACTTTCAGAAAGCCTGTTTCTAGCGCGAAGCCGTGCATTCTTTTAGCACGTCACTAAGAATTAGAGGGAACCTTTTTATGCTGTGAAATCACCACCACCACCACCCCCCCTTCCACACACACACAGGCAGTCTTAAATAAATGAACGGTGTCTCGTGGGGTCCGTGCTACACCCCAAGGTCTTTTAAAGTACAGCTTGTCTTCCTTATTGCGGAGATGTAAGACGAGGAGGGGCAGTGGTCACGGTGGTGGTAAAGTTCAGAAAGACTCAGCAGCTACAGCACTGATGTTGACAGGGTGAATTGCAGGATTGTAGGCTGTGGCTGCTAGCATAAGGAGCGCAGGTAATGAATGTGCTTGTTGTGTGCAACAGATGCTTAGTTTAGTTATTCACTGTTTAAAATGTAATTTCATAAGAAAAGGTGTATGCTAGAAGTAAGCAACTGGCAGATCTGATCTACTCATCAGAGGCTTCTGTACAAAGCTGCAGTCATAACAGCAAAAAAAAATCATGTTAAGATTATACAATAGAATATGTAATATGTTATGCAACGTCGCCATAACCAATTTGATGGTATACTGACTTGTAATGGCGAGAATGGCGTCTCCGTCAGTGCCACTCTAGGCCTAGGATGCTGCTCCTACACTATGTTTCTTTAGTGGAGCTGCTCAAGACCACTGACAAGACCTGTGTTATGCTTTATGGCACAAGTCACATACCAACCACTATGGGTCTTTAGAAGAAGCTGGATTGGGATTCCCAGAATGAACATTGTGGGACATTGAGACTGCGAAGAGCCCGAAGATGATGCAAAGAAGACAAATTGTGACAAGACCGGAGCAAGTCTTGTACTGGCTTGATAAATACAGATCATGAGCAGGCCTTCCTCTATTTGGATCAGTCAGCAATAACTGATTAGCTAGCTTGCTGTTTTAGCAAAGTTGTCGACTCATTTGTTTCTGGTTAGAAGCTAAGTCGGCCCATTTCAACCTAGGTTTAGCTGCTTACTAGACAAGCTGAGGTTAGTCAAGGTTCTAGAGAATACACTCAGACATCAGCAGTGAAAAGTGCTCTTGCATCGGCCGCTCTCTAGTTGTGTGGTTGACTAACTGTGCTTTCCGAAACGTTACAGTCAGGTGTTAGCAGCGTGAAATTCAGCGTTGTGAAATTCTCAACCTTGACAGTCCACAGTCAAAAACCTAAAGAGTCACTGCTCTCTCATCTGTTTTTTTTTCTGATGCTGTGACCTAATTTTAAAGCCATAGTCTGTTTTTTATCACTGTAAATTTAAAAGACTAACAATGTTAAAAAGCTAACAGCCTATTTAACTACTGAAATGCTAATAACTCACCGTAGCTTAGTTAGCTGTCACGGTTGTGGAGCTTAAAGGCAGAGTTTGACGTAAAAGCAAGTGAAATTTCAAACAAGATACCAAAGAAACACTGAGAAAATAAAACTAAGACAAAAGGAACAAACAGGCCCAGCTAACAAACCCTGAACTCACATGAAACATGCGCATGACCAGACCACACCAGACCACTGAAACAATGGGACCAACAAGAAACACCTGAGACTAACAAGAGGGCAGGGCTACAAAGGAGGCACAGGTGGGGACACTAACGACAAGGCGGGCTAAGGCTTAGACAAGGAACAAACATAAACAAAGCCATGTGCTCTCAGTGTGCACATGACAGGGCAAATCGGAGGGGCATTTTCAATGCAAAATACGGCAAGTTGGGACTGGTGCATTTGGTAGTGCAGACTCCTCCTGAGGACGGGAGGACGCTGTCCGGTAATTTTGCAATTGGAAAAGCAGCATTGTGCGTAATGCGCTCTGAGATATTTGGCTGTGCCAAGTCCTCTCAAGGTACATCATGAAGCATACTCGATAACACAGCTGGAACAAGACCACATCTGGGCGTTCAGACTGTACTGGGCTAGATCTGAGCTTCTGAATGGAGCAGAACCTGCACTGCAACTGATGATGTTTCACAAGAACACAGGAACGCAAGTACAGACAAGATCACAGACTGAGAATCAGTCTGAGACACAGGCCAGGAAGAGAAAACCCAAGGGCAGAATCGCCCCAAAGCATACTCGAGTTATGTGGCCGCTTAGGGCCCCAACGCCACCAGGGGGCCCCCAAGAGCACCAAGTACACACACACACACACACACACAGGTTGTCCTGTAGAAAAGTACGGCCAATATAATAGGACTCTGGAGCAGATCAGCATAAACCTGATGGTTTTAAAAAGCCCCTCCTCCAGCACTGAACAGTGGAGCAGTGAAAGTCCTCTGCAATGATGCATGACACTATTGGCACTGAACACAATCAAATCCTCACAGCAATGCTCCAAAATCTAGTAATAAATTAGCAGAGACAGTTACTCCAACAAAAGTAGGATAAACTCTTTTTAATACCCTTGATTTTCGGTACAATTAAGAAGCAGGTGTCCCAATACTTTTTTATCATTATAAGGTAGCTCTGAATGATAGAAATATGAAGAGATTCATCCCTCACACCTAGTCCACTGATGGCAGTATAAGTTAGCGCAAAGCTAAGCTAAGCTAAACCCGTGTTTGGGACGCATTAACCTGTGTTTGAGACGCAATGCAACTCAACGCAACGTTAGAATATTACATCACATCCCGGCTGAAAAGGGAGCTGAATAGAAAGAGGTCAGTGTGTGTTTGGCCGTATGTATGTGTGTGTGTGTGTGTTTGTGTGTGTGTGTCGTGGCGCACAGTACGAGCTGGCAGGACGGCAGTAGATCCATGGCAGCTGTTTTGTTCAATGTTTCATGCTCTCAGCCCCAGCTGCTTCAAATGAGAGTTAATATTGCAGGGGGTGCGTACCACTCAGGACTGGCCTTGTCACATACACTGAGTATCAGGCCTTCTCCCTGTGACACTAGCGGAGAGGACACTTTTCGCCCTCTCTCACTCGCTCTCGCTCACTCTCTCTCCCTCCATGTCTGCGAGACAATCCAGGGTTCCGTCTGTCCTCTCCGATCTGCTCTCGGAGACAAGGCTGAGTGCGAACGGAACAACAACGGGGGCCCTGCGAACCTCCAGACTGCTGACATAGGCTCCTTGGCTTCCTCTGGTCAGCTCGAGCGTTGGCGCCATTGTAAAATGTGCCCTCTGGCTGACGAGGCCGTGTCACGCACACAGCTGTGGCAGAAGGCATGGGTTGGTGTGGGCGGGCAGCAGCAACCGGTGGAGGAGGGAGGCACTCTTGTTTGTTGTTAGACGAGCGATGGGTCAGCTTGAAGAGGGAAATTGAAGTAATTGTAGCATCTGAATTTCAGCTCTAATTTACGTCAGGGTGCTTGCTTCCCCGTAAACATCCAAACAGTTAGAGGGCCACAACATGCAGGCACAAATTACAGAAGCCACTAAAAACACTTTTTGAGTAGGCTTGGTGTGCAGGGTGATAAAGAATTCAGTGTAGTACAAAGCTATCAAGTTTTAAGGGGCTAATACCTTTGATAAAATGCTGATACAATGAAATACGACATAAATTCGCCAATGTTCAAGAAATGATTTCATTTACTGTTAATAATCGTTTAAAAACACAACTTATTGGCTGCTGAGCAATGCAGTACACTAACAGTAGGCAATGGCTGCCAAGCAAAGTAGTGGTCAAATGTCTATGAACAGCTTTTTTTTTTACTTGCTACAAAGTTATTATAACACCTTTATAAAGGCTTAACGAGCGCATGCATATTACCACATTATTAAGCAGCAATTGGAGTGAAGTAAGCCTTTTTAGGGCTTTTTTTAACTCTCTTATTAAGCCTTGTAGGCACAAATAATTATTCTGAGATATAAGACAGGTAAGGAAGAGTTACTGATCATTTATACAATTTATCATTTCAGTTTTAAAATCTATTTGGCTCAATATTTGAGTCTGTTATTATGATGAGTATTATAATAACAGGCTACTTAAGTAGTCTGTTATTATGATGTTGATGTTGCTGATGCACTAATAACAGTATTGAGAAAAGTATAGTATGTTTGTAATGCCTGAATAAGCCAGTAGTTACAAAATGTAGTACTGTAATTGTTATAAATAAAAGTTATACATCCTAAGACTAATGACTAATGACTACATGACTAAGAACAATAATATGTTCATTACTACACAAAATACACAAATAAAATTGCTCTGGAAAATATAATGTAATTTAACCAATTACTGCTTAATAATGTAGTAATGAACAGCCTGTTCATTACCACCTAATGGCTTAATAACCAGCTAAAGGCTTAATAACAGCACTACTAGGACACTGTCCTATATGGAAGTGTTATAAGTGTACTAACGATAACTGCAACAGCAAGTGTGTTTTTCAACTCAATAAGTTCTTAAAAATCGGGAGCTACCCTTTTTTATAAATAATCAATGAGGCTGGTTCATCTGTCTTATATCATAAAAACAACACAATTTTTTGAAGAAACATTTTTGATGAACGTAGCAAATTACTCACTAAGACCAACATTCCAGGCCTGTTTGCATGTAGCATGATGAGGGGAGGGATGGTATAATAGGCTGTTTGCCTCCCATGGGATGTAACATCACATTCGAAATCATACTGTTGAGATGCTCCACAGGGTGCACATGGCACTCACACTCACACACACACACACACACACACACACACAAGCACACACAGTGGGTGGGTACGCTTGGAAGTGCTCTGTCCATGTTGGTTCAGCTGTATAAGAAAAACAGATGCTGAACTATCCCAGGCGCCTCGCGTGTCTCCTGCTATCTATCACAGAGAAAAGAGAGTAGCCATCTCAGCCTGTAGAGTCACCATGGAGACACACTCCGACAAAGACATCTGCAAGATGGCATGGACACACAACCCCATCGCGCACACACTGTGCCACGGCCAGTACTGGCCAACAGTGGAGCGGTCTGATTCTATTTAATGTACATTCTTATTCACATCACACGAAGCACTGGGAAATGAACCCGCCTGTCAGTCAGACTGTCTATCTACTGTGTCTGTACCTACCTACATATCAATCTACAGTTATCTGTCTGTCTGTCTGTCTAGGCAGCTTTTATATACGTTATTTTTAAGGATTTCTTTTAACTGCTCTTTTCTGGAGCAGACTGAGTGACAGCATTCATCATTAATAAAAAAATATATATTATTATTTTTTTGGTGGTGGGTGTGAAATCAAGTTAACACTGGGTCAAAACTACACAAACAATGTCAAAAATATACACACAAACACTTTTAAATATACTTATACTTTAAATATACAAAGTGGATGGAATAATAAGGAGTTCTCAATCTATCACCTAGACAGCTGAAACTCATTCAAACAGGACAATGACCCCAATTGTGACCAATTTCCAACCAGGATTCAGCTACAAACCTGCTGATGGCTACCAAAAGCACCTGGTCCTGGTGCACCTTGCGAAGGGACAATTTACCAAATCATTTTCTGAATGTCTACCTGTCTGTCTGTCTGCCTGTCAAAGATGGAAGCTACACACTACAGAAAAATACACGTAGATACAATTCATTTAACCGAGGTAAACATCTTGTTACCACATTAAGTAAGAGAACCATTTTTCACAGTGTAAATATCTTCACCTATCGTGGTTTTATTGTCTTTTAAAGAAGTGCTCCAGCATTTTTCAACCTAATCTGTAGCATGTGGTCAACTACCATGGACAACAACACTTCCTTACTTAGGCAAGGACAGAAAGTTGTACACTCAAATTGAGGGTGCTTCAGAATGATCTCACTTGCATTTATTAATATGTTTCGAGTTATGGTCTGTGGAAATTCACCATGTACTACAGGAACTCAAGGGACTGCTGTAGTCCTGCCAGGGCAAGGAGACACATAACCAAGTACTAGAGAAGAAAAGATGCATGTTGGATGCACTTTCTGTCCGTGAAGTGTGTGCCTTCCATGATTTTAAAGAGTTGGCTTTAATTGGCTTTAGGCATGAGTGCAATGTTCTTGAAGGTTTTTCACACTTGCTTTACATCTCACGTCACATTAATAAGGTGCAATAAGTGAATACTAAAATATATAAAATATATAAAATATAGCTGCTGGTTATCCACTAAGCTAGCTAACATTATCCTATGGCTTCATTGTTTTTTTATTGAATTATTATATGGAACTTAAGGTTCATTTATGCTCAACGCTAAATTTGGCTACAGATACGGACAGAGCCTTCTGCCCGTACCCCATGTTCAGTTCATCCGTGTGTCAGTAAATACGGCTAACACTGGAGTACTTCTTTGAATACCCAGACTATACCTTATCTGCAATTAGCAAGGGCCATCACACCCGCACATAGACTGCGATGAGTGTATGCTGCTCAGAGCCATTTTTGCACTATTTAGGCCACAATGTGGCACAGCTAATAAGCTCCTCCAGTCTCAATCAGTCATTCTCCATTTGCAATATGCAAATTGAGACATATTCCATGGCCATCGCAGACAGTCGGAGCTGACGCCTCCATTCCTCCTGACTCAATCGCTCGCAACTAAAAGAATGCCTTTGTACGGTGTGATTTTCTTCTTCTTTTTTTTTTGCCACGGACGACAAAGTTGGGCGCTCGAGTGGGGCTCTGCATTTTCGCCACGCATAAATTAATCCCCCGCTTCTTCTCTCCTCCTCATTTTCTGCCTGAGGAAGCCAGACGGACGTTGCATTTCGGAGAACAATTTGTCTCATGTCGGAATCTCTTGCTGCTACATCCCCCATATGGCCATTCTTAAGGACAAGAAAAAAGAAAAAAGAAATCCTGTCACTGCCAGATTCCTGTCCGACAGCGTTGAGCTGACCGTTTATTCATCCTCTCCTGCTACCCCTACTGAGGAATATCAACACTGACAAAAGTATATTGAAAAATTATCCTGGGATTAATGCATTATCTCTGACTTAAATAAACGTCAGGCCATCGATATGTCTCGGGGGGAAATGGGGGGTGTAGGCGTGAAGGACAATGGCTCATAATTTGTTAAGTCTAGAGTAATGTGGGCAGATGAAGAAGCTGTTTCAGCCACTGTGTAACCACCACGATGGACATTTCAGACCACACTCCCTGTCACTTAACAGCACCTGCTCTTCTGCCAAGGCCTACAGGGTGTTCAATCCTAGTATCATCCAAGTCTAATCAAGCAACGTTGCTTAGTTTTGAGACATACAGCACCAGACAAAAAGAGTGTGGTTTGGAAGACCAGTCTCTGGAGATCCATCACATTTCAGCATGTCACATCCTGTTCCAAACTGAGGTCTGGTGATCTGATGACCTGGTGATCTGGTGAGCTGGTGATGGTCAGTTAAGGAGTCCTAACATTTCAATATTTATGCCTGTTAAAGCAATCACACACAGACTTGAACGTATACATCATACAGTCACCATACACAGTGTTATACTCTGCTTGGACATGAAGCACATAGAAGAGTGGGCTTAAATGGACAGGAACTCAAGGGACTGCTGTAGTCCTGCAAGAGTAAAGAGACATGTAACCAAGGACCAGAGAAGAAAAGATGCGTGTTGGATGCACTTTCTGTCCATGAAGTTTCCAATTTCCACCCATCAGATACCCCCAGACTACCCCCACCACACGATGTTACCAGTCCTGAGAGGATGAAGGCTTGCACAGATTTCCTCTAAGTCAAATGAAGCCAGACAACTGCATTGGACGGCTGAACACAGCTGAACGAGTTAAACACATTGGTTAGCATCACGCTGAGTGATGGAGGGGATAGTGAGGACCACCCTGGGAGTGAGAGGATAATTATGTTCTTTGGGATATCTGACCACGGATGGCTGTGGCATCACCAGGGATCAAACCTCCGATCTAATAATATTAGGACGAATGCTTAGGAGGCTGTGCCATTTTGGAGCTTGGTCTTGGTTTTTGGAGGAAAGAGGGCCACTCTTTAGGTCTTCACTATTACTACATTACTGTCATAATTAAAATTCCAGTCAGTTTTAGAGATCCTAAAATAGATCCCTGTGGGATTCAGAAAGTATGCTAAATGGTTCATTCTCTCAGCTCCCTTAAGGACCGGTTGTTTTCATGTGTGTTTCTAGTTTGCTAAGTGCATCATGCATTGTTTAGTTAATGTGTTTCACCTGAGACTGGGGGTACTTAAGGAGCTTTGACATGATGCTCCTCGCCGAGAATTGCTAGTTTAGGACCTCGAGGTAGCCCAAGAGGATCTGGACACGGATCACCGTGCGTCACGCCAGCTTTGGCTCTTTGTTCACATTCTCGATGGCCCGGCCATCTACAGTTTTAGTGAGGCGCTTTTGCTCGCTCCCAAGTTGATACCCACGACTCTCACTCCAGCTAGTTGACCCTCTTCCACGCAGCCATTTGTAGTTCTGCGGCTGGTTCCCCAATTCTCTTCTCCCCTTTTTAGTAGTCTTAGTGCGGTTCTCGCGCTCCCTTGTTTCCACAGGCACTGCCTGTAGGTTTTGTTAGTATCCCCCCTGTTTCCCTGCCCTGCTCACCCAGCTCAGCTCCCAGAGCCCCCCGGTCTCAGGTGTGCTTTTTACGTTGTTTTCCTGTTTATTCCTGTTAGTTGCTGCTTTGTTTACTTTGGGTTGCTCTTTGTATTATTTTCTATTGTGTTATTAAAGTACATGCATTGGACCCATCTCCCTCTCATCCCTCTGTGTTTGGCCTAACCCGCCATGACAAAATCAATTATAATAATTTCTGCATTTGAATTAATAACTGTATAATGAAGTTCTACGATGTGCCGTTTTTGGAAAGTGGGGACACCAAAAATGTCTATACCAGTATACCAGAAGTGTTTAAAAATAAGTAGGTTGATTATGGTCCCTACATAATTCTCTAGGTGTTGTTTTATAGTTTAGATGTCTTTATCATTACTACTGTAAAATGTGGAAAACAGTAAAAATGTTATGACGCTTCTATGAGTGCATATCTCCCATTGAAAGTGAATATGAGTGGTACTATAACGCTTCTATAGGAATATCCCAACACTGACTGCTTCAGTTGTTGCATGTTATCAAAATCTCATGCAGTTTGATTCAACTGCTGGCCGTTACGAAGCCTAGCACAGCTCGGAACTTTAAATGGCATGCATGGCACAGAATCACACATCTACATCTGGCCCTCGACTCAGAAAAGTGACTCTGCATTATTCACAAGTATGAATAAGTCACTTGAAGTCTTCTTTTGCGCAGCATATGTGGAACCTAAATTTGTTTCGTTTCGGATTCTGAGCATCTGTTTGGGAAGGCCTCAGGAGCCGCGACCCGGCGCTGATCTTGAAGACGCAGTTTGTGGCCAGCAAGGCGCAGGAATAAAATATACATGCCTCAGAGTCAAAGAAGGAGAAGCACAATCAAAATGCTGGTGAATTATGGATTGTGCAACAGCTGCCAATAAAGTCATCTTGGTCCGTGAACGGTACGTGCAGTATCACTTCCCAAAAGAGCGTCCGAGACATTCATTATTCAGGGTTATGATGTTGGTGGCATTTGCGGATGTAAAACTCCAGCAATATTCAAAAGTCATCTGGTTGTACATTTGAAGCATTTTCTAAAGTATGCACGTGAAGTTAGCCTGGATATTCTGACTGGAGACTGACGTCAGTGCCTCTCGGAACAGCCAATCCAAATAAGCCTGACACAAAAAGTAATGAAAAGTAATGGAAATTAGCTCATCTGCTCTGGAATGGAAATTAGCTCACGTTTGGGAATCAAGTGTCGACTCCAAAGCTCCAAAGACTCGATTCCATACAGACATGTAGGTTGACAGACTATCAATCTGGACAGTCCGTCTGAAAAATGGGACCCAGAAATCCATGGATTTCTGCTGTTGGTGCCAGTAGATCTCTTTTTTGTGGCAAATAAAGTGTGAAAATGTGAAATTTTTTAGCAAACAAAAGTGGCTTACAATCAAACTATGTCATTAAACTTGTTGTACCTGAGAGAATGGACTAGAGAAGACCCTGTAAGTGAGCTATAGTAAGTTCAGTTAGATGGCATTATCTCTTAGGAAGACTAGACGAACACTGGGTAAACCCTACATTTGACCTCGAATCAGCCTCAGTTCTCCTTGACATGGATTCCACACAGTTCGGGACCGTGGATTTATGCTGTTGGTGTCCATTCTGTTTAAGATTCATCAGATCAGGTTACATTTTGTCTAGCATTCAACTGTCCAGTTTTGGTGAGGATGTACCCACTGCAGCTTCAGCCTTCTGTTCATGTAGTGTGTAAATAATGATGGTGTATTTTGAACTTGACTGAACTAATATTGTACTGGATTTCCTTCTCTATGACATGATTTTTAGCTTTGAGAAAATTATTGCATGAAACAAACTTTTTAGAATCTCGGCACAAACTCCCCCAAGCAGAATCGCTTATCCATCTTCAAACATCGAATAAAGCCCCACCTCTTTTAAGAACACTTAATAAAGCACTAATATGTATTTAAAGCTTTTAATGCATTTGCACTTGTCTTGCTCTTCTCCCACAGGTTTTGCACAGTTCAGTCATTTCTATCTTAAATTGTCGCATTAGGGTTACTGGGTACTCATTTCTGGAAAAGTCCAAGCTCAAAGTACCTCAAATTATGGGTTTACCGCCACTAGTTTTGGAAATTCTGAGTGAATGATTAAGCACTTTTGTAAGTTGCTCTGGATAAGAGTGCCTGCTAATGATATAAATGGAAACGGAACTGACTCCTATCCAGGCAGTCAGGAGTTTTTTTTTACTTTTTAATAAATTACTTACATACTTACATTACTTACATACCCTAACCCTAACCCTAACCCTTTAGAAACCCTTACAAATCTGTACCAACAGTTTTCAGTAGAAACATCCACAGCAAATGCCATTTAAAAGGCCTGTCAAAATCGACAGTTATGGGCCGGTGGTGTTTGAGTGGATAGAGTGCTGGATTATTGGTCATAGGTTTTTGTGGGTTCAATACTCAGGTCTGCCATGCTGTCACTGCTGGTCCTACAGCTAGACACTTAACCAGGTGCTCTGGGTTTTCTAAGCTGGGATATGTGAAGGGAGCTGTTGTACAGTAGCAGAACAATGACAATAAAGGTATTTTACCTATACTGGAATAAAATGATGAATGCTATTTGAAACCCATCAGCAGAAACAGTTCCAGTTTGTTTTCTTTCTAAAATATAATACAAAGCTTTTAGAGCTGTTTCTGAATGAAAAGCAAATAAGCTCAGGGCTCTCCCTTCATCATGGGGGTCCTGATAAGAGCACCTCCATGTTTAACCCATCCACAGCAATAAACACAAATTAGGGCAGTAAGAACTCACACACACAGAGAGAGTGGTGGGCAGCTACCTCAGTGTCCAGGGAGTAATTAGGAGTTAGGTACCTTGCTCAAGGGCACCTCAGCTGTGGATGAAGGTCCAGGGAATCAAACCAGCAACCTTCCGGACCCTCTCTGCTCCAGGCGTGCTGTAGATGTTTCATATTAACAGGATTAGGTCAGATTGGGGCTCAACAACAACAACAACAACAACAACAACAACAACAAAGCTCAATGAGAAGAAGCTGGTTAGCATTAGCTAGCTCGGTTAGCAGAATAACAGTCTGCTCACCTCAGAACAAACAAACAAAAGTCTGGCTGACAGGAAGCTCAAATGTTTACACGAGAATGACTCAGACTGAGCAACTCGAAAAGGGCAGAAAGTTGAATGCAGTGTTTCCTGTGGTTTAGGATTTGTAGCCGACTTGCTAACCCGCCTTACTTTTTTTTTTTTTTTAACAAAATGAATCTACCTTTAATTAGACAGCTTAAATGAAAAAACAGCAATTACGAAGACAGCAATGGTATTTTAATACAACCCAGCAGCAGGACCGCTACCTCCGCCTTTGTGTATTTCAATAAAACCTCATTTTATCACATTTATTTCTAAATAATTTTATGTAAATGTTGGGTACAAACCCAAAGTATCCTTTCTAAACAATAATAATAAAAAAAAAATCTGCATTTTAGTAATATCAAATATATTAAAAAGTTAATCTGCAATTAAATAATGGTCCATTAGCAGGTGAAGACAGGTGAAGATAAGAGCGGTTCTGCGGTGTTGTGGTTGGACTCATAGCCGGCTATCTAGTCTTAGATATGTTAGCTTGCTTGTGCTAGCAGGCTAAACACCACAGCACTGACCCTGTTCCAGCTAACTGAGGCTCAAATCTCACAGGTTTAGAGGATAAAGCCGCAAACCTGGGAGTGCAGAGTCGAGGGGAAAGCCACATGTAGTAGACAGGCTCATCCAGGTATGTTTTTTGACCCCTTTGGTCAATCTTGGGCTTGTTTTTTTTTTCCCCCCACCTGTTTTCAGAGTGTGATCACTGACTGTTATCAATGAGCTCCCAAAGCGCCCCAGCCTGTGGCTCTTTTAGATGCACTGGGGGAATGAGCTTATTTGGCTGTCAAACAGAAATCTGACACATTAGACATGTCGTAATTTTGACACACTGTACCGTCCTCATTTTAAGGCCGTCAAAATCGTTAAATACCGCGGTAAGTATGCAGTACTAGCGCCCAAGTTGGTACGATGGATCCCACTGTGCTCCAAAATCAAACAACACACACACACACTCCGCACTGTCGCTCTACACTGGTCATATTCATAATCAAAGTATGATGCAAATGCATAATAATGCAAATGTCGAAGTCAGTAACTGCAAGTTGAACAAGAAAACCAGACTGTGAAGTTTTGCAGCACTTCGTCCCTAAACATGGATAAAAATTCCGGCTGCACAATCTTCTGCTCCTGTTTTTATCTTTTGAGGGGATTGATTTTTAGATAGCACTGCAAAACTTCAAAAAGACCACTTACAGCAACAAAGCTGACTTACGGCTTAATGGTGTAGCGTTAGTGAGCGGTGGGCAATTGGGTCCGCCATAGTGCATCAGTCAGAATTAATAACAGCACCTTCATTCTACATGTGGGATGCAAAGTAGACAGTTAATTATAAGGCAGCCTTTGGTTTGGGAGTTAATGAATTTCAAAGTGCATCAATTATAAGCTAATTGGGTTACATGCCTGGATCCTGAGGAGCGCCCATTGAAGGGTACAGCCATCAGCGGGCCTGTCTTTTATTCACTGGCTTCTCTCGACAAATCACAAATGTATTGCTTCATTCTTGATGGATGTAAGGTGTGTGTGTGTGTGTGGGGGGGGGGGTATTAAAAAAAAACATACTGTTTTACACTGTTTTGTGATGCTCATTTTTCTTATTAAACATTTCAATATGGTCAGCTTTTCACTTTTTGACATAATGTGAATCTGGTAGCGTTTTTTACATTGTGACAATATTTCAAGATGAATGAACCAATAGAAATACTCAAAGCTCAAAATAAAGACAAACTTTTTTCTACTAGATTTACAATATTGCTTTAATATTTGAGAATATTTTAAGAAACAATGGCACAATCAGTTTAATATTGTTAAACAAATTGTGATTTGAGCAATATTTCAAACTAATATTGATGTTGCATTTAATTTAATCTGGAACAATGAAGGCAGGTTTTTGAAGATTTTGAAAATTCTAATATTAACCTGTATTTAGTTTGCAAATACAGTATTAAAAGGATCTCCATTATATTTAAAATATTATAATTTCTGTTATCATATACTTCCCTGTACGATGATTTAGACCCAATTTTTCCTTTATAGACTGTTGCTAATTTGACTTCCCTAAAAATGAATAAGATGAAAGATTTTATTTAAAGATGCTTCAATATGGCCAATTTCTGATATCTTATGTACACACGTTACCATTCAAAAGTTTAGACACACCTAATTAAACATGCTTTTTTGTTTATGTTGGTGGAAAAAAATATCTAAAAGAATCCAAATTAGATGTTTTAATTTGCTCATTGCATAATTAAATGTATTATGTCATAACTCTGTTTTTCTTATTTCCTCAATTTCCACATAAAAAATACATCAGACATCAAAGTTATGACACTTAACACATTTAATTATGCTATAAGCAAAAATAGCACATTTTTCCCACCAAGAAAATGAAAACACTTTTCACTGTTAATGTATGTACATAATATATCAGACACTGGCCATATTGGAGCATTTTAATAAATAAAACTGATCTTATCCATTGTTTAGGGAAGTCATTTTTAGAAAGGCTAGCTTAATAAAAACACAACCATCTTCTACATCTACACACATCCTCATTACATCCACGAACAGTAGTCCTCATCTATATAATGTAATTAATCAAGCCCCACACCGTCAACATATTGTACCACCGCCGATATGCACTACCATCATTCCTGTTTTCCTCCTCTACTGCATCTCCACTCTTGTTTACCTTGTTTGACCATCAAATAGTGTCCGGCAGATCGGCCGGGACAGCCTTTAACATGTCACGGTGTTGTGCTTGTATGAAAAGGATGACCTTCAGATAATGAGAGCTGCCTGCAGGGCCCTATCGCCTGCCTATGAAGACCTCTGCAGCTGTGAGAGTCTCTCTTACTCTCTCTTTCTCTCTCTCTTTCCACTCTCTCCTCTCTATCTCTCACCTGGTGAGCCTCAGGGTTGGGGGTGAGAGCTATCGTGATTCCTGCCCACCCCCAGCCTCTAGCCCTTGTCTGTCTCTGCTGGTAAACAACACCGGAATGAAGGAAACAGAAGACCTGACTCTGCCTGGATAGGGAGCAGAGCCTTAGAGCCTGGCATAGATGTTACCTTCATGCCTTACTGCGGAACATTGCATACCAAGCTGCATTTAGGGATGTCCTGATCTGATTCAAAGAACTGGGCTTGGAAGTGATCCTAGCACAGTTCAGTATTCACCAGTCAACACTGAGCTTAGTAGCTTTAGTATTGGCCGTACAAAGGAACGGGTCCCTCTTACTCTAAATGTAGATCAGTCGAGGCATGTGTGGTCTGAATGAGCTTAGTGCTGCACAAGTAGCAATGATACCTACAATCGTAAAGGTAAAATCTGATATATCCCCTTTTCCACAAGGGTTTGAATAAAACCTTGGTGGCGTAGCGTAGTGGGTAACACCACCCTCACTGTGGCAGACTGGGATTTGATTCCCCGACCAGGCAAGAACACCACACTACACCAATAAGAATCCTTGGCCAAGGTTCTGGATAGGAAGGTCAGAGGTCAAATGCTGTCAAATACCACAAAGATCAAGCACCAATAGCAACCTTTTCACATGGTCTAAAAAGCATTGCTTTTTAACATCGAACGTTCAGTGCAAATGCCTGTTTTCATTTTAGGCACTGCTAACCTCATTCCCAACAAGCCCTATATATATATATCACAAGACATACCCTTTGTTTTTTTGTTAAATATTCCCACTACCTAAAAATTTGTAATCTTATTTATCTTAAACAGTCCTCTAGAGGACCGAGCCTATATTTCACAGCATAGATGCCCTTAGTAATGAACTTAGTTAAAATGTGCTTCATAAAAAGGAAATTCATGGCTTGACCACTTCTATCCATGCTTTAGAGTGTATGGGACTCTATAATACTGATTGATGAAGGAATCCATCAGATTGATCGCAAGCATTCTCCACAATGAAAATGATTGAATTACACAGCTCTGACCATTAATAGACCTTTAGCTCGTAAAAAGTAAGAAGTAAAGGCTGCTTTAGGCCTGCTCAATTAAAACGGGAAGGGGTGGTTGCCATCCTACTAGCTCTAAACGGATGAGTTATGGGACCTAACAGGAGTCTTAAGTGCTGAGAAGCGAAGGAGATGGTTTAACATCCTTAATGTGGAAATACAATGATGACACTGTCATTGAATGCTGACAGGTCAATTTCTAGACCTCCACGGGGCCAACATCTGAGAAAAGACGGCCCTAAAGTTAAAAGCTAGGGCAAATGAAGGCTGAAGGGAATAACAATAATGTGTCACTATCAAATATTATAAAAATGGGGAATTTATTGATTTTTATGACAATTAAAAAGTAATTATCTTATCTACTTTTTCCTGGTCAGGGTCGTGGAGGGTCTGGAGCCTACATGGGAACATTGGGTGCAAGCCCAATGAAGGATACCCCACACACCCATTCACTCACACCTCGGGGCAATTTAGCATGGCCAGTTCATCTACCATGTGTTTCTGGAGAAAACTGGAGTACCAGACGAAACCTATGTGGACAGAGGGAGAACACAACAAACTCCTCACAGACCAGAGACCAGAGCATGGATCGAACCCTCAACCCTGGAGCCACATCACCATTCTGCCTAGGCTCCAATTACTTACCTGTGATACATGCCCGATCCGTAACGCACAAAAATATAGTAAACCAGGTTTGGAGAACACCGGGGCTTGGTCTTATCCCTAGATAAACACCACAGCCAATGTGACCATGAACAGAATAATCGTATAACATGTTGCAGCTGGTCAACGTTAGGGATTATGGCGAAGGTGACGCTAGCTGGGGATTTTCTGTTTTGTTTTGTTAGGATTTAAACACATTTTAAGCCACATGAGAGTAAACAAACCAATTTGAATGAAAAACAGTTACTGTATGCTGGGGTTTAGATGTTTCTCCAGCTGGTACGTTTCACAAAAGTCCCACCACGAGTGGATACAAACCATCCTCAAATCAACCAAAGGCCCCATTCAAATGAAGTGCGAATGGTACACTCATGGTACCTTTTAAATGAAAAACTGCTCCACTTTCCATTTTTCCATTGTCCAAAACAAGGCAAATTCACTCCTTTTTATTTTTACTACAGTTTATAGAATATGCAGGGCTCTTAATGTTTTTTTATGATTAATTTTTTGCAGCAGACAACACCAGTAATCTCACGCTAACAGTCTTAGGTGTTCCTGCCTAATCTCATCTACTTTGCTTCAGACATGTCCACAGTCCAATGGATTAATTCTGACTTTGGGGAGTTTTTTTTGTTTTACTCAATAACAAAAAAATAGTAATCAGTTTTACAACATATTTACCTGGGGTCTGTTTATCAAAAACACACCAGAGGCCTCTTTGTAGAATATAGGTCATTATGTTCATGGGGCTTAAATAAGACATCATATCCCACATTGATAAGTCTTTATCCCTTTTGCTGCACTCAGTTGTTTATCTGAGAATTCTGCGTTGAACTCAGAATGTTGGCCAGTGTTAATCGAAGCCTGGAATTAGGGAAAGCTTCTTTACCTAGCTGTTTGTGTTTATTGTCCACCTTTGACAATGTCCTATGTTTTCCAAAACATGCACTGCATGTTCTACATCGTATTTGGCACCGCACTGTGTTTACAACAGTCTGTCTACATTTTGTCAGCTATAAAATGAAATGGAATGATTGGCTACATTAAATCAGCTTTAATATTTCTTCATGTAGCAATCTGCAGTACAGTTGTGGTCAAAAGTTTACATTCACTCATCATGGGGATTAAAATTGTCGTTTTCTAGGGCAGAATGAGTGACAACATACAGCTTTAATAGAAAAAAGCAAACACTCCTGAACTACCGCAGCATTCCTCTTGGTAGCCATTATTCTTTTTCTATTTGAGAGAATTGATGTTCACATTCGCAAGTCGTTAATAAAGTAAATAGGTTCAACATTTTTAGAGATTATTTTTTACATAATAAATGCCTTAAAACATTAATAAGTAGTTACAGCTGTTAACTAAAAAAGCTACATTGAGTGAGCCTACACTGATCTATACCACAGGTGTTCAGGCGTGGTTCTGCAGATCTACTGATCCAGGGAGCAAAGACCTCCAGGTTCATCTGAACATTACAGCATAGCGGTAGACCTTCAGAATCAGGATAGAGGACCTGCAGATCTTGCTTGTTACTGATCTTATGCTTTCTTCTCCATCAGTCAGCATACCTGCGAGCTTTGTCGCATATTTGTTAAATTACTATCATTTAATGACCAACATGATGCTTGATTAGTCAATCAAGATCATTTGGCCTACATTAATATATATGAAATTATCCAATTCACACATTAAGGCTTCCTTCTTTCCCACCAAGCCTATTTATGGTTACCATGGGTGCGATGTGGTATGCCTCTTCTGTCATGTATAGTATGCTGGCAGTGCCCAGTGCTGCCCTTGGCAGAGAAGCTGACTTCTGACATATACCAGCTGTGGCCCAAGTGGGTGGACACCATAGAAATCCTAACAATAGAATTTCAGACTCTATTTGTTATAAGAAGACATTATACTGCGGGACAAACAGCCTGTTTCAGTTCCTTCAAGGTTCTACACACTCTTTAAAGAAAAGCCACTAAAAAGGAGGAGTAGTGTTGTAGAAGAACCACTTTTTTTCCCACTATTATACAGTGCTGTGAAAAAATAAGGTTTAGGATCATCTGACTAATGTTAAGCTGAAGATAAGATAAAGACATCAAGAAAAAATCATCATTTAAGATTAGAAATGTATTCAAAATCTATATGCCTTTATATGGAGAAATTTAGGCCTACTCTTCCTTGCAGAATTGTTTTAAATCGGCCACATTGGAATGTTTTGTAGCAGGAACTGTAGACTTAAGGTTTTGTCACAGCATCTCAAAAACAAGGAAAACAAGTCAGGACGTTGACATGGTCACTCCAAAACCTTAATTTTGTTTCTTCCGAGCCATTTAGAGGTGGACATGCTTGTGTTCTTTATATCATTGTCCTGCTGCATAACCCAACTGTGCTTGAGCTTTAAGTCACAAACAGATGGAGGGACATTCTTCTTCAGGATTTTCAGATGAAGAGCAGAATTTTCTGGTTCCATCAATTACGAAACTTCCCTCAGAACCAAGGCAGTCCCAGATAATCACATTACCACCACCATGTTTGACTGTTGGTATGATGTTCTTATAGATGAATGCAGTGTCAGCTGTATGCCTGATGTAATAGGACCCACGTCTTCCAAAAGAAATCCAGCTTTGACTCACTTTGACAGATGCAAGATGGGACCACTGTTCTTTTCAGTGGTTTGTGCCTTAAAACTTCACAGATTTTTGCCCATTGTGGAATCATGGTGACTGAGGCAAGTGAGGCCTGCAATTTTTTAGATGTTGGTCTGGATTTCTTTGTGACCTCCTGGAAGAGTTGGTGATGGGCTCTTGGTGATATTTTGGTAGTCCGGACGCTACTAGGGAGGTTTACCACAGTTTTCTCCATTTGTGAATAATGACTTTCACTGTGGTTGACTAGAGGACCAGATTCTTAGCAATGGCTGTAATGGTGACCATTACAGGCTCTAAATGAAGACAGGCTTTTTAAATGTCCTTTAACTGAGAACCACATTTACATTGAGGGCATTAAATGCAGTGTGTGGTACATCAACAGCGTGACTCACAATATACACATCCACTCCGTTTAGGTTTGTTAGAATTTGACCCAGTGCCCATTGACTTAGCCATATAGCCATGATTTCCAGGTCTGCTGATAGTTGTAATCAAAAGTCCAAAAGTGTGGAACACTCTCAGGTTGCCAGTTGGACATGCCAGCTGTCTATCAACATCACGTACTGATAACATCTATAGTAAATTTCATTTTCTACTGTGTGCAATCAAATCTTTTGGGTCACTGTGTCAAATTTTGAAAGTATCCCAAAAAACTGCACTGTAAACAAACTCTTTGCTACAATTACTTTGTAAGTTAATCTCTGCTGTTTATTCTTCTGTGTGGAAAAAAGCCTATTGCATTACAAACATACTCCAATGCTTATAGTGTGTTAAACAACTGCAATTTGGTGAAAAATGAGCGACCCTGAAGCTTAAAATCTCAGTTTTCCAGTTTTTCAGTGCAGTTTTACTAGTGCAACTGCTTTCAGACTGTTATAGCAGTTTCATAATAATGGCTGTTCTCGCTTGGTGCTAGGGCGATGCCTCCCATCCTTAGTTTGAGGGGGGGGGGGGGGGTGAATGACTCAATGCTGCAGTAGTTGGCACCTACTGCCCCATGCTTACCCCTGTCCACACATAAGAGCCAACAATAGGCACAGAATGTCCTGGACCTGAACTGGACCTTGATCCAAGGAAAAACAATCACCTTGTCCTGTTTTCTTTTACATCATTGGGATGGCTTGGAACATCTGGGGAAGTAATGGTACAAGGACACGCCAGTGGAATGCTCTGGGCAGTGGGCAGCTCTGGGTCCTGGAATTCAGATATCAATTTGACAAGAGCCACCTTCCTAAACATGGTTGTGGACCATGTACACATCTCATTGAAATGCTATTTCCTGAGTCCATCTTTCAGCAGGATAAGACATCTGCCACATTGCACACACTGTTTAGGAATGCTTTGTGGAACATGAAGATTTCAAGGTGATGCCCTGGCTTTCACCTTTCCCAGATCTTAATCTGATAGAGCATATGAGGGATGTCCTGGAAAAGTTCATAGCTGCTCACAGTGGTGCCAGATAGCACAGGGCACCTTCAGAGGACTTGTATAATTCATGCCTGGGTGGGTTGGAGATGTTTTGGTGCAGCCTGTTGGGTATGCAGTCATTAGGTTTTCAATGTATATCTTGTACCACTGTTGTTTTCAAGAATCTGACATGCTTTCATTCCATTATTCCAGAACCGTTTGTCTTCTAACTTGGGATATTTTCACTGCGCTGCACTCATTTTAAAGCTGCTGGTAGAGATTTGTCATTGCTTTCCACTAAACTTGAGTACAGGAAGCTCTCAGGTGAAGGAACACATGTAACTCAACTCAACTACATTTTGCATTCTGCGCTCCAGGTTTACAGCATGCCGCAAAGAGATGTGTGGTCTGGTTTTTAAAAAGCAGTTTTCGAAGCAAGGCTGGTAAAGATCACTAAGTAAGAATTAAGTAAGAGAATACCTAAATGCCGTAATGTAGAATACCAGTGAATCCCTGCCTCTCTCTCGCTTACCTCTCCCTTTTTCTGTATATCGCTCTTCCTCTGCTTATTCTATACTCTTCATACTCCACAGTTAATATTGTTCAGAGGTGTTATTCTTAAATGGCATATAGCCTTATTACTTTATTTATGATCTAACTGTATCAAATAATGTACGTAAGTAATAAACCCATCTGTGTGACCCTTAACCAACATGCAGTTTAACCTACTGGTTTGCATTGCATAATGCTATGTTAACTCTTATGATTGAAGTTTATGAAGATTAAATCAGATTAAATTAATAATTAGTTTCACACATTTAACCTGGGCTGGTTGGGTTGGGTTTCTGGAGTAAGGATATACAGTAATACAAAACCACTACAACTACATTAGCTATAAAGCAGATATGTAAATACCAGCATCTCATACTTCAAGCTAAATTATGGATTTGTTTAGAGTATGGATTATGTTTGTGTTCAGGTTTGTGTTATATATTCAAGAGGCAGTTTTTTGTATATGTTTGAGTAAAAGCCCACCTTCCAAATAATGAAAACAAGCAAAGAAAATAATTGTGATAAAAATAAATAAATAAAAATCACCTGTCTAAGGAAATTGATATGATCCGACTACCAGAGGAAAACTGTTCTGATTAATCAGAGGTGAAAATATGGAGAGGTGAAAATAAAGCCATAATCCAAATCCTGTTTATCCTGTTTGTTTTTCAGGCTCTCCGCGCACACCAGACAAAACATGTTGTTTCGTGAGTCTAGTGCAGGTATTTTCCCTTTTATACTGTTTACTACTACTGTGTGTAGCACACCAGGCTCAGTGAAATTTTCACCACACAGTGGGGGGGTGGGGCGGGGCAGGGGTGAAGGTAATCTGAGGGAAGGTCACCAGTGCTGCCAGTTTCACCGCTTGCTGACCCAAGCTAGGAGATAAGAGAGGTTGTGCTCACCCTACCTTGTGCCTTTTTCCATTCACTGAGGATCAAGCATTCATAATCCCTGGATTTTATATCCACCAAAACAGCTTGGGCCCATCAGCAAATTGCGATGGCATATGGTATAGGTTTATGATTCATCTGGCACTTGCATAGCAATGAGGGCCCATCATCCGTCGGCAAACACGGAGAAAATATCGTAATGTTAAACGATGCCAGCGACGGGAAGAGGTGCTGCTGGGCATGTGGGAGGGCTGTGTTTGCTCGAGAACTTGGAGCAGCTGAGGTAGTAAAGCGCCTTTCTCTCGGCCTTGCTCTCTGGTGGGCAGGCTGGATTACCGACCCAAACCGAGCTGGACCAATCTGGAGTGGAACGATCCTCAGTAACACCACTTTGCACAGGAACAGGAAGAGACTGCGTACATGCTGTGTGGCGTTGATTTACAGTAGCGCTGTCAACTCTTTTAGTTGCCTGTCAACTCTCATGCCTGTTGTTTTCCTATAATATTTGAATGTAGTTGTATTATTCACTACATTCATTTCAAGTTCTTTAAAGATTGTCATTTCTATTTGCTTAACATATGTTGATGATGTGAGGAAATGACAAAAACATGCCAAGAAAAAGGAATTTTGTCCTGAAGAACAAGACTGCACATCCCATAATAGCAAGACTCGAATCTATATAGTATATCATAGTGCTGGGCCGTATGACAGTCTACCGCCCTCGTTTCGTACATACTATAATACTGCAAAGCCACAAAAAAGTGCAGAACGAAATTTAGCACTGCATGATTTAGACGCACCACAAACAGCCTAAACGCTTAGCATTATGTTGCTAGCAACAGTAGGCTAGCACACAAAAGCTCCTGAAGGACCCCTGGGCTGTTTTCATGTCCACCTGATTTCAAGGAAACCCACTAGCTTCTGTCTGCAAATTCACAATTACAGAGGTGAGGCAGACGTCCTATCAGATCTTCGGGTGAGGTCACCTCACAGTCTTCTCACACCTCACACTACAATCACACAGTAAATTACAAATAGTGCTTTAACTCGCTTTCTGCTAAACACACACACACACACACACACACACACACACACACACACACACACACACACACACTACAAGCTTTTGGAGGTGAAACTGAACTTTCAGATTGATACACACTTTAGTTGTTGAATATGTGTATTTGTAGCAAAGTAAGTCACTGTTAAGCTATAAAGACGGGTGTAATGTTTCTAATAAGATTCTAGTGTAATAAACGAAAATTCATTAGCCAGTTTTCAAAGTCAATCTTACTGGGAAAAATGAATATTCTAAATAAAAATATAGTGATATGTGATATAGTGATATGCCGTGAAACCGCCAAACTTTAAAAAAATGATAATACCATGATACACTTTTACATATACTCGCATATTTCGCTTACGGACGCTTAGCCCCAGCCTGCGTTTTGAATGAGGCCATACAATCGTAACAAACCAAAACAGTCTAAGGGATGAAGAGAGGTTAGAAAACGGTCATACAAAATGTTTTTGGCAATTATTAATATATCATAAGTGGACTTAATAAATATATATATATATATAAAAAAAAACTATTATGGACCCTTTACAGTGTTCCTCACACATATAGATGAGAGCAACCACATGTCGCTTCCCTGTCATCCAAGCGATTTTCTTTACTAAGGACAACCAAAAGAAGAGAGATGTGGCTCATCTGAAAACGGTGTTAAAACTGTGGGACCTGATCAGGTAATACACAGTGTACATCTGTGGTAGACACTTCATCACAGGTCAGTTAATGATCCTGAAGTCAACAGTTACCATGTTAAAAGTTCAAATACTGAATACTGATGCTGCACTGTTGATGCTTCACCTGTCTGTTCCAAATTCAAACTCAAATGCTGCATTAATGCCATAATAATAAAACTATATGGGCATTTTCTCTATAGAATGCTGCAATCATTGACCGACAACGGCATGATATGATTTGACTGAAATTTGTATTTCCCACCAGTCAAATTAGAGCAATCGTATTCATTCAAAAAGGGGCAGGGGCATTACGTAAGGGCAAAGTACCCGGATCCGAACCTCATTCACTCTGTAAACTTTAGTAAATAAAAAATGGTTATAGTTAGGTTGTAGTAAGGGCTGGGTGATATGGTAGAAATATTATATTACAATAATTAATAATACATATAATCATAGACTAAATACATCAAAAACAACATCTGCTGCTCTTCAGCTAATGAAATCAGTCTAATTACACTGTTTGTAATGAAGCCTGCAGTTGATCAGTGTTTATTAGGAATATTGTTGATAACAGAATTCATCACAATGCGGTAAAATATCATCTTATTGCCCAGCTCTAGATGAAGTCGTTACATCTGGATCCCCTTACTAGCACTGTTCATTTCTACAATAAACCATCTCAGACCCAACCAACTCCCCTTCAATCTTAACGATAATTTCGCAGAAAATACTATAAATCAATAAGCAGATTATGTAGAGCCCATTTTTTTAGTCCCTCATCATAATAAATGTATTATCTAGTAACTACTATAAATGAGTCAATAACTGTGACATTAATATGAGAGGGAGGATTTGACATGTGGGAGCACATCCAGGTCTCTGATAGCACTTAAACGGGTCAATGTGGAGCAGTGCGTAAAATACTGTGCGATTACTTCGGTGTCTTTCAATAAAAAAAAAGAAACAACCTCATTAAGATCGTACCAAATCACCCACACCGGTTGCGAGCAGGATGTGAAATCTCCGAACATTAGCACAAATTTCCAGAACATCTGCTGGTGAATTCTAAAAGCTGTTTGAGGCTTCTCGTGACACAGGCCTTCCTAAACGCGCTGAGAGAACAATCACCTCCAGCCATTGTTCCTCTCCATGTTCATTAAATGAACTTTCCTGACCAGTGGCAAGGTGACTCTCCGTGCCGCCGAGAGCCCCGCCCACCGTCCGAGGCAATTAAACGCTCCTCGCTTTGGATTGGCTCAGAGGCTCCTCTGTCAGTTTCGGTGCCAGGGTGAGTGGAACCAAAGGCTGCCCGGACAATATTTTCGCTCTCATACAAGAGCCTTCAGTGAACTGACACTCGTATGTTGGGTTTTATCATTAACAGACGGAGCTCTGGCCCTGCAGCGCTGAGGTGAGTGTGTTGGCGTCTGAGTCAACACATGCCTCATGGTAGTTTACTGCACATATTGTGTTGAGCTGCTTTAGTGTGTGTGCGTGTGTGTGTTGTCTGTTTTTAGAGACTTGTAGGTGCTCTGCATTATCAGGTTAACGTTCAAAAGTCTGGCTGGATTTACTAAAATCCACTGGGTGGATTTACTAAATGTTCGACAGGTTGTATTGTCTTACCGCAAGACTGCAATCAATCTCCAGCATCTCTGAGCATCATCAGCGACACGCTCAACAATACCGCTTCTCGGTTTGGATCTTATATTACGCAAAGGGTCTTTAAACTAAAAGGCACCAGAAACGGCTTACTTTCTTATCATAGAGTTTTAAAAGTATCATTTCAGAATGGGACGCTTCAAGCTGTGGGACATTAAGCAGCAACAACAAATGAAATATGTCTATGATGTCACAAACAATCCATTTGCATATTCATCCTACAGCTGTTTATTAAGTTGCATTTTTAGATTTCTTTGAGGTATAAATAGTAAAATGCTCAGATATAGTTTAGACAGGTGTATGTTACCACCCTGTTATTGTGAGCTTTGCTCGAAATAGCTGGTTAGCATCACAGTGACGGCTGTGGCATAGCATAGCGTAGCATCGCTAGCTTTGTTTTTAACACTGTAATAAAACCATTTTATTCCAGAGCTTCACTGGATAGCGCTGCTGTCCACTCTGTGTCTCCCTAGCATGGTATGTAGTTAGCTAGCTGAAGAGACTGTAGCCGAGATAGCTTCAAGCCTAGCACAGCTTCCCCGGCTTTAGTTTCCTCGCTCGCCAAATTAGAGTTACCCTTTTACACTTTGGGAATTTTGGAATTCGCCTGTTTTGCAGTCCCATTTTGGTCTGACCCTTCCATGTACTGAACCTTCGATTTTTAACTATGCCAAAGTAAATACAGTTGGTATTTAAGGTGCAACATGTTCTATACAACCAATCAGACCAATCAAAACACGGTAACAAAAAAAAAGGGGGGGAGGGGTTAAGGGATGTCGAAGGGATTCCGACTGTAATAAATAAACCCACACAAATATCAGTGGACTTATGAAATCATTAGTTGAAGAGAGCAGAATGGGTCATAAATCATATATAAATATATAAATATATATACATTTATAAATACATATATAAATAACTATTGTTATACTATTATAATAAAGCAAGAAACACCAACAGAGCTGTCCACAAAAACACAAGCACAGGTCTACATAAACATGGTCAATCAAGCTTAACTAGCACAGCCACAAAAAAAAAAAGAAAAAAAGAAATCATATCAGCAATTCACCAAAACAGCTGATTATGGCCTAGGAGTTATGAAAAGCCTAAGAACAGTAATCCTCCACCTGCACTTCCCAAATGTTGGAAAGTACAGACTACTTTACAATATGAGTGGGATTAGCTTTTATTTGCTTTGAAATATGAAGCAGAAAATCAAGTGTGAAGTCTAACAAGTTGGTCCTAAGGGAAACTGCCAGCGCTAGCTTCCGCAGAATGGCCCCTGTATGAAAGGTTATATATGCATAAATATCTGATTCCACACTTGCCCACATTCCTGTAACAACTGTGACAAGTGGGATAACCTGCGGGCCTAGACGGGCTTAAGGAGCAAACAGCTGCCTAAGCCAGCGCATTCAATTAGAGCCAACCAAAGGAAGTGTCATTTGATTTTTATGAGCTCCATAAATAAGCATATGGTTTCCGTTTAGACAAAAGCTTTTCGTTAAGTAACGAGTCTGTGTAATTTAAAATGCACATACAAGCAGAATGCGCAGTCAGGTCCATAAGTATTTGGACGGTGATATTGCGTTATGTTATGTTATGTTGCCTCCGTACACCACCGCAGTGGATCTGAAATGAAGAGGCCAAGATGTGATTGACGTGTAGACCTTCAGACTACAAATTCAAGGGGAGGCAACCTCTTTGCAGTCTGTGATTGCCTGAAGAATGGAACCTAAGGACATCACTAAATGCAGTGAGGTTCCTCACTTCAGATACTGTGCCAGGCCTTCGGTTGCTGCTTGTTTGTGAGTCTTTCTGCTGCAGTTTTGTCGAAGTCAAAAGTCAAAAGAGGACTGACCTGCCCATTTAAGAACTTTCAATTTTTTTGCCTTAAAAGTGCTTGAGCTTTTTTTTTTTCCTTTAATAGGTTTGTTTTGGAGGATTTTCACCTAATGATGGCCTTCATCACTTGCATTCACACCTCCTTGGATCAAGAGTTCCCAAGAATGACTACCAAAATGCACAGTTAACTCTTAGAATAAACTCCAGCCCTTTTATCTCCTTAATGTGTCATGAGGTAACGAGGGAACAAGGCTACAACTGGTCTGAGCTTATCAGTTGATTGTCCGATTGTGCCTTGGAGCTTGTAAAAATGGAGGGAACGTGTAAAAATGGAGGGGGTGTGTAAAAATGGCTATAATACAACATTTCTGTTAAACCCCTTGAATTAAGGCTGAAAAGCTGCACTTCTGTCACATCCTAATTTCTTCATTTCAAATCAAGTGTCACTGTCCAAATACTTATGGATCTGACTGCATATTTTTAGTGAAATCTGCAGAAAGGTCCAGGAACGGCTTTCTAGAATTTCTAGAAACCAATCATCAGACGGAGACATCAAATTGTCTCCTCATCAAATCACTTCAAAACGGAAGATCCATTTAAGGCAGAGTAATTCAACATTCATCCCTCATAAGACAACCAAGCACCGTAATGATGAGGCGTGCAGTTCTACTCATTCACAGCACTTTTCCAGCTTGAGCAGAAAATTCCCCCCTTTAAAGTAATGTTGCATTAAAGGCAGAGCGGTTACGACTTTAAGCGAAGTTGCTTTATCACTAAACCCGGGTGCGTGAAACTTCAGTCACGCCTCATTTGGAAAGGCAATTGGCTCGGAAGGTGTCTGTGGATTGCGAGAAGGCTTCGGTCACACCCTCTGGGTGATACGGGACCTAGCTGGAGAGCAAGGTTGGGACACCTCGGAAGGCCACACATATTCAGGCAGAGTCTGAGAGTGTGGTTAACAAGGGCCTGGCGGGGGGGTAGGGGGCAGGCCAGTATGCGTGGGTGTGTGTGCTGGGGCGGGGGTCAGTGACAGGTGTAGTTTCAGCTGGATAAGACTCTCAGTGGGTACACTGGCACCCTGGTAAGTGACCGGGACTTGAGTGAGATCGGGTCCGATCGGGGGAAGAATAAGAAACCTGTGAGAAATGGCCAAGGCAGGATCGGAGTGGCACTGAGAAGAGCCTTTAAGGTTTCATCACAGTGGCTTACATGCATTTAACTGGTACCACTGTATATAATGCATATTAACAACCACATGCCTCATTGATAGTGTATATATGATAAACAAACACATTTACTCTACTGTATCTTTCAGGGTACACTGCTCATCACTGGGATTTTCAGTGCCTTCAGGCAGGTAACAAGTGTACCATATTCTGTTGTACTGATTCCGTAAACCCTGGACTTCAGGGTCCTGCCTCCTAGAGCCTTGACCGAGGGCTCTTAGCTTTTTTTTTTTTTTTTAAATAATTTCTAAGTTGTGAAAATAGGGGCAAGATACAGTATAGCTTTTCTACATGATGTCTTAAACAATTCTGACATTCACCAAGGTTTATTATTTGTTTTTTTTTTTCATTTTTGAGGACCACAACAAGTCTGCCGTTTAAAAACACAGCATGAATCAGACATAATTTAAATGGGTTCTTAGGAAAAAATTCTTAGGACGTTGTTAGGATGTTGGTAAATGAGGCCCGCAGTTCCAGAAGGACGTAGATTGTTTATACTTTGGTTGACAGAAATACACCTGTACAGTAGTACCCTCTTTTGTCTAGACAGTGTATCATTACTGTGGTGTTTGATCACTGTGGTATTACTCGGTTGGTCTCGGTTGGGGAGGAAAATAACTTTTTAACTTTCAATGGAAGTCATGTAAAAATATTTTATTCCAAGTAATTTCTATTCGTCCATTCATCAGTCAGATTCACATGATGTTGAAAAGTGAAAATTGTGAAAAAAGTTGGGATAAAAGGTTTTTGAATGACAGCGAAGATAGACTACTACATTCAGTACCATGCCACAGTCTTATGGTACCTAAAAAGACACCTAAGCAAACTGTCAAAGCTATTTATCTGAGAAAGAAGTCTGCAACACAATATACCATTAGAATAAACACTAATAAACAGAAAAATGTAACAAGAATTTATTAAAAACAATTATATAAATAATTAAGCCACTGGGTTGGATTCCGGACATCTCCCCAAATTTTACTTGTAATAATTAATCAGGTTTTACATGGCAAATACAAATAATATATATATTTTTTGTATTAATGATTTATTTATTTATTTGTATTTACTCTAAATGCTTTGCATATAACTGCTACTGCTACATACTTAATACCTTATATCGTATTATCACGTCTACAAATAATATAAAATCAAATAAAAATAAGGAAAACAATTTAATTACACTAGAATTAAAAAAGAAATACTGATTAAACATAAAAAAGAATCATTTAGGTTTAAAACATTTTTTCAGCTTTAAAAAACTGCCAAAAAAAAGGAGTGGGCAAAATTACAGCTGCTGCTGTGGCACAGCATTGTATATAAAAACAGGTCAATTTGGTGGTCCCAGTGAAATGAGGAGATAAGTGGACAGATAAGCAGATCTTTTGGTTTAAAGCGGTTGCAGAAAAGCATATGAAAATATGGCTTTTAATATCTTTAAATTATTGCTATGTGTTTTAAGCTGTGCAAATGGTCAGCTGAGCAAAGTAATCTGCTTATGTGTGGCGACTGATAAATCAGTTAACGTTCAGTGATACCATCTGGGTGCTCAGAGAGAGTGACCGCAGCCGTGCTTTACAAAATACGCATTTATTTCGTACAAATGGAGACAGAGCAATAATGAGCGAAAAAGAAGCTCAGTGAAGAATACTGTTACTGAAAATGCATAATAATGATCTGCACTGTGATGATATTTTAGCACAAGTGAAACATCTACCGTATCTATAAAATAACTGCACATATTGTAAAACCGCCACTGTTAATGCACACAATGAACGACTGATTAATCCATATTTCCACAAACTGACTCTTTATCCAATGTCCACATTGCCTGCAGCTCATTTTAACTTCATGCATGGTGTGAAGGCTATAAATTACAGAGAGTGCTGATGCTTTTTGGTGCGCATTGAAGAGAGGAACATGGACTTTGGGGGTGATTTACATTCAGTGGCCAGAGTTCAGTGATATGTTTAAAATCACAGCATCATAGATAACACACGGATCAACAATCCTACCATATTATTCATTTGTAAAAGGCACTGACTGAGATACTTAGGCAATATTGTGTTTATCTCTACACAAAACAGTGCATATATTTGTGGCAACATTCAAAAATGTCTTGTATATTTTTTTTCAATTGTATTTCAATGGATATGTTTAAGTTTTTAAACTGAGAATAATTTTTCTTTAAAAATCATTTCTTCCCCCCCTGTGTGCAGGATGCCAATTTAACCGTAATAAAATACATTTATAAAATGTAATAATTGAATAACAAAACTAATTAAGTTTCACATTTACTTTACAGATGGGCTTTGATACCAAAAAAAATCTAAAACAATTTTTCTTGAAAACAAAAAAGGTGAAAAAAAAGGCAATTTAAGCATTTCAGGTTTTTTTTTTCAGTTGCCACCTTCCCCTCTCCATGTACATTAATGTGCACACAAAATAAGGAAAATAAAATACGAAAATATTATAAACATATAAATATAAAACAATATAAAAAGAAAAATAATATTGTGAAAAATATTTAATACATAAAAATATAGAAAATAACTTTGGTATGATATAAAAACAAACAAACAAACAAAAACCAAAATATAAAACCCACTGATCTCTCCGTAAGAGTGCTTTGGAGAGGCAAAGGCGAAACCGTGCTGCTAAATTCTATGCGGTGAATTAGTACGGTGAAAAGCTGTGTTGTGACCAATATGTAAATAGCTCATTAGTAAGGGTTAATAACAGTCCTCTGATTTCTGACATAAGACAAAAAAAAAAATCATATATTAAGGGAAAAAAGTGCATCACACTTTTAAAAGTGCATCTGCAGAATTGCATTTTTAATGTCACCTTTTTATGTGTGTTTTTTTTCTGTTTGTTTTTTTGGGCCAGAGGAATCATCCTCGTCTCTTACATTCGGAGACAAGGACAACAAAGGAATAATTAGACCAGGGCGCTTGTGTGTGCGATGCTTCTACTGTCTGGTGCACTTGCATGCCCAGCCGAATGGGAGCCGCTGCACCCTGTTCTGTTCCCCCCTCAAACTTGATGGTTGTTGAACTTATTTTTAGTGTCATTTGATAAGCTTCCCTGCTTGCACCGAGACATCCCACTGACCCAGCCACTGGTCATTGTCTATACCGCTTCCCATCAAAGCTGGCGCGCTTTGTCAGATTTCGACTCGAATATCCATTTTGCATCTGAAGTAGCGTATCGAAAGTGACTGGATCGTTCGAGCCTTTTTCTTCAGCTGCCGCCCCTTTTCCTCCCCCCGCAATGTTTCCGCCCGTGCTGGCATCATTTCGCGAATGGCGTCATGACAGCGCAACGGCCGAACCCACAACACAATATATATTGCTCGCTTTTTTGTGTGTGTGTGTGGAGGGGGGGTGGTGGGGGGGTTCTGTATGAGGATGAAGATAATTTCTGGAAATGAACAATACTTATCCATCCGTCGCCCCTTTTTTCCTTTTGGAGAGATTTTCAGGTTGCCACGGTGGCGGAACCTTGTAATTTTGAACGATGCGGATACAGTAACGGGTCATTCAATGTCAGAAGGCATAAAAAAAAAGAGATGCACTAAAGCTTCACAGGCTGCTGCTTGCTGTTGCATTTAATTATTTTAATTAAACTTTGATACTCTGGTGCTGAGCGAGCTGTTGGGTCGAGACGCTGTTGGGAAGGCCCTCGGAGAGTCTGGGTATCTTAAAACTGGCCACACTGATGGGCTGTGATAGTCAGAGCACTGGCGAGCAAGGAACCACAGGAGGGAGGGAGTGAGGGAGGGAGGGTCAAAAAAAAAAAAAAAAATTACATGAAAACATACCAACTACCATGTCAAGGTCTTGAAGCATCTGTCCCTCAAAAAGTAGCCGCAGTCCTTTGGTTACACGGGCTGTCTTGCGGTGCAATAACGCTCTATTAATTTTTAGGTCCCAAGCGCACAATGATAGAAAGGTGTCTTCACGAACTAAAGGGCAAAGTCTTATTGCGTCCAGTACCTTTAGGGCGTTCTGTCTACAATTTGTCATGCGTGTGCACTTCTCAGTGTTAAAATGACAAGATCTCCAGTCAAAGAGGTCCCGCCAGGCATCGGGCGATAGTGGACATGGAGAGGCTTTGTGGTGAGACATTGCCAAAAGGCACTGGACTTCTGCACTCCCCAAGCCTACTGGGATTATTTCTACTTCCATGCCAACGGCAAACAGCCTCTTCTCGTTCTGTGTGGGTTTTTTTTTAAATAGCCTCCGTCTGTGTCCATTAAAATTAGTTTTTTCCCCCCACAGAAGGCACAATATGGTCAGAATATGTTAAGCCTTTGCTGCGCACAAAGCGGCTAACCCAACCCGGCACAAATTCAGGCAGTTTTTGATGTACTTACTTTATATTGAGTTAAAACTATCAGAGAGGCTAAAACACATAATCATGACTCAACCCTCTTTTAGCAGCTTGAGGGACACAATCGAAATCATTTAAAGCAGATGTAATAGTTGGGGTCAGCCAATGTGTAGAATTAAAAGAGCCCTAAACAGATACATACTGTGCTACCGTTGGTCCACGGACAAGTTCTATCATCTACAACAAAAATGAAGAGTTGATGTATTGATGTATTCGTTGTCCACTCTGCAATACTGGGCGTCCACATATTTCAGCGATTGAAGTCTGTCTACTGATGCACCCGGCTGAAATTCATACACCGTCCCTGCAAGAAAACAAAACAAAAAAAAAGATAAAACATTCAGTATATTTGCATACAAATTTAATTCTGATATAAAACACAATATAAAAAGGGTCAATCAAATTATACATGATTTATTATTTATAAGAATGAATTAATGATTTTTAAAAACAATTATTATTCTTTAAATTGCTGAAGTGAAATTTACTTTTTAGTGGATATAAATGTGATTTGTAGACACCAGTATGTGCATACATAAAATTTCACTTAACTCTATTTAAATACATTTAATTTAATAATACAAAATACAAGCAACATTTAATATAATACAATTTAGACATACCACCCTTATATTGTTTTTCTAAATACAATATAATGTAGAATATACATCATTAAAGACAGTATAAAACCACTATGTTCAACTATGGGGTTTAGAGCCACCCAATTCATTCAAAATTCTGAATAATAAAAAAAGGGTTAATTTATACACCAATTCTGCTCCTTTCCATGCAGCTACTGTGTATTATTGAATCACGGCATGTCTCTCTCATTCTGACAGACCGTTAAACACTTGTACAGAACACACACACAGAGCACAGGCCACTGGGAAGATACTGGAGCCACTTGGACCACTGGCACCAAGAGGGAGCTCTCGCACAGCTTTTTCCTACCACTACACACACACACACACTCACATGTGCGTGCACACTTGGTGGTCAGCTGAACCCAAGAATGCTCTTTCTCTCTGTATGTTCTGTGTGTGTATATTGGCAGCACTGACATGTACTGTTTAGACAAATCCTTTTGCACACTTTGAGGTCAGATATCATAGAATTTTTTTTTGAGTTTTGCGCCTCATCCCTCCCTGTTGAGTTAAACAACAGTAAAACTCCTCCGCTGCATGCCATGAAATGTACTGCCTCCCCCATCAAAAACTCTCAACTATCAGAACTCCAAATAAGCCAAGATCCTTTTAAATATTGCCATCATGTGCCCTACTTTCCCCAGCGATAATGAGCGCCGAGCGAAACTCCCGCAATGTCACGAACACGGACTATCGGCGAATGGTGGGCTTTGCGTCATCCCTCCACCGTAAGCCGCGTGAGGCAGACCCTCTGCGCTCGATCTCGCTCTGTCAACAAATAAGGCGCATCAGATGCTGTTTTGGCCGCAGCCAACGGCGCGCCTAAGTTCACTGGATTTTGAGGACTTTGAGGTAGGCACTCGGAAAAGCTGTCCTCCTCCCGCCCTGCACACAATGGCTCGGAACCGGCTCTGCTGAGAGAGCTAACCAGGTGCGGTGCAATACGGTCAGGCCCTCCCCGTGCCACTTGCTCCAAGGCAGCAGGCTCGGACTTGGCAGTGTTCGCTTTACTCAGTGCCATGCCGGGCTGAGACGGGCAAGGCCCACCTGTGCCACCCCGGCTAGAAGGAGAGTGGGCTGGATGTCAGTTTAGAAGGCTAGGCTGCTGTGCCGGCGATGTTGCTGGATGGACGAGCGAGTGGTCCATTGGGTAGACGGGGGCGAAGCGGATGGACGGATGAGCTACTGGAGTGAAATCTTTCACACTGTAGGCACTGTGTGCATGGGTGATGTAGCACAGAGAGGCAAAGATACAACGGGAACAAGCCGAACAAGTACACTATCTAGAGAAGTCCTGATCCTCGTACCCTGACGTTGAGTATTTGGTAATACTTCTTGTACGATCTTGGGATTTTTGGTTTTATGATGTGGGTAATGGGACTTTCTAGACTGATATGTTTTTATGTTTGTTTATTAGGCATACTTTTTGATTAGACATACTTTTTGATGACCATCTTATACCATATTTAATACTGATAATGATCCAGATTGATTGACAACCCTCACGGTTTGAGCAGTTAAAAAATCTTGGATTCAAATCACTTCATTTTTAATGTGTTCATTGTATACACTCTTTTATTTGGCTTCTCATAGGAAATAACCATTTTATGGTGTTGCAAATGAACCTCTAACAGAATCCATGTCTCATATTCTGTAAGGAGTTAGAACTACACCCCTTCTAATGAATAAATTGAGCTACTTTATGATGCCCCCATTGCTGACACAGATTTGCAAATGCACACACACAGCTTGTAGAGTCCTTGGAGAGAAGTACTGTCCATAGAATAAGCAGATAAACCTACTGACACCATGCCGTGTGCCAGGAGAGGGCAAGAGAGGTAAAGCCCCCCCCCCCGGGCACTGAGCTGTGGAGCAGTCGAACTGTGTTCTCTGGAATGATGGCTGGTGCTCCACCAAATACATTTGGGCAGTTAGGGATAAGGTGGGGTGATGGTGATTCAATGTCCTGACGTCACTAACACTCCTGTCGTTGATTGCAATCAAATCCTCACAGCAATGCTCCAGAATCTAGTACAAAGTTTTCCCTGGACAGTAGAGACAGTTACTCCAACAAAAGCAGGATGAACTCATTTCAGAAGAAAGAATGAATGAGCAAGTGTCCCAAAAACATTTGTTTTACAGTGTTTGCTGCTCATTTCTCTTGGTATTAAACAGGGGTGGGGAACTCTGGAGGGTCAGACTGCTGCACAGTTGTCTGCTTTTCCTGCTCAAACATGCCTAATTTAACTTACCTGTTGATTTCCAAGGTTTAGTGGGCGTGTTATAGCAGGGAAATCAGTAAACTGTGCAGGACCCTGCTGGGCCTCTGTTCCTAATCCCTGGTTTACACAGCAACCGTGGTGGGAGCACATCATCTTTTATAGTTTTGGAAGCATGGCCTAATGGACATGCTCAAAAGTGAGCCTCAGGCTCAAATATATGTTCCCATGTTTACAATAAAGATGGTTACTTCACACACAAAATGCAGGAAACTTCTGGAAATGGACCTGCAAGTTGTTTGTAATTACAGTTTATGGGTGGTGTACATGGGGACTGCATCCCAATCCACTGGATTGAATTGTGGCATTAGTAACACTTTCCCCATTCTTAACTGCTAGCCTGTTAAAAAGGAATGCTACTGGGCCGAGCACCAAACAAACAAAAAGCAAAGCAATGGATGTGATAATCTAGTCATTTTCAGGGTCTGCAATTTCTACACAACCAATAAGGAGACATCCTGAAATTGTAGACTTTCGCAATTTAGCAAATCTCTCTCTGCTTGGCAATATCCAACAACTTTGTCGCACATTGCATGTCTTCCCATATCAGGCTGACCTAATTTGCACCATCAGCAGCATGCTGGTTAACTATTTTTTTTTACTGTACTTTCCAACATAATTGCACTACATTTTTATAATTGGGATCTTACAATAAGCATCTCTTCAAAGCCACAGAACCCAGCTTTGTACTACAACCAAGCTGTAAATACCACAAGAGGAGCATGATCTTTCCTTCTCCAGTGGACCAGACTCAAACGTCTCAGTAGGAAACGGCTCAAAAGGGACGAGCATGAGAGCTCACAAGAACACAGAGCTTATTAAAAACTTGACAAAACACTTGCGCTTGATTTTCCTGATCAGAGAGTCTGTCTGTAGTTCAAGCCATCTTAAAGCAAAGACACGAGGCTCGGTTCATCAAGAGCCCCCCCGCCTCCCTGACCCCAAACATATGCTGCACCTATATAGATCAGTCCAACTGAGACATCATGCTGGAGATCACCGCCGCCTTTCCATCTCTGATCTTTGGAGTGCTCTCCACGTGGCACAGGGCTGATGGCCACTGGGCTTCAGAGAGACATGTCCCAGGCTCTGATTCTGCTGTGTGCTCGGGCAACAGTCCAACTGTGAAGGCTGTGTGTGATTTTGCATCTCATCTCCCACTAGCCCGCGCTCTGGAACAGCTTGATTCCCCCAGCGCTAGAGCTCCCCAAGGAGCCGTCTTGCACTTCCCCTGCTCAAAGGGAGTGAGATCCAGGAACCTGAGGGTGGAAGAGTGCGTTTGGACCCTGGCCCATGTCCTTTTGAGGATCCCCTTGCCGTAAAATGGTTCTTTTAATATCACAGACTGCTCAGCAACAATTCTGGAGAGCCGTCAGCGAGTTCTGGCTTTGTGCAAACTCACTTTATGGCTGCTTAAAAATCAACTCAACGTACATCTCGTGACGCACATTTCCTTAGGGAATTCCTAATAAAATGCTCAGTATAACATAATGGGTTGCAATAATGTTTACTGGTAACTTTTGATTTTGATTGTGCTTTCTATCTGCAAATTCTGACACGACACAGCATGAGGCATCAACTCACCCCTCCTTCCACATATTGAACACATTAAAAGTTCACAATGGCACAAAAGTACAGCTGCAAATGTGCTGATACTCAGTGCCAGAACATGAGCAATCCTGCACTCTAGAGCTGGGTCCTCACTATCGCTACGCCCATGGTCCACATACGGCCCACATAGCACCGCCATCTGGCGTGGTGGAGAATCCGGACCAAGCCAAGCCGGCCAAAAACATCACACCTGCTGACAACTTGGATTATTCTCCCAGTCGTTAAAAAAAGTGACAGACACTGAAACACAAAATGCATCGAAATCGTCAAGAAATCTTCAGGAAACTGACAACTTCAGATTCTGCCTTAAAAAAGCAAGGCATCCCTGGCAGTTTCTGACCGAAAAATGAGCATCTTCTCAGCTTGAAACTTCAAGAGGACTAAGACCGTAGCTCCACAAAAGACCCTACAAGACCTAATGGCATCACCTCTAGTTTCATTTAAAAGTGAGTGTGTTGATTTACACATCCTGGTAATCCCTGTAATTCATGTCCTGTGCCACAATGCGAGGTCTTTCAAGAGAGCTACAGTGCCGTAATTTACAAGGACATAAAAATGTTCCTCCTGCTGACATAGTATTTGCGGCGGAATGCTTTCAATGAGGAGTGCCAGCTCAAATCGAATCTTCCGGGTAAATAAAGTGGCATATGATCAGCAATCAAACCCTGATGAGTCCCGGACTGACCCACGAGACAAGAGGGAGAGTGATGCTTTTTAATCTCGAGCTGGCAATAAAAAAGGCTAGGCTGGCACCCGGTGTCATGTTGTTTGCATGCAGTTCATCACTCGGGCCGCAGTTTCGCAATGCCAACGGAAGCACCACTGAGGGTAAACAGAGGAAAAGCATAGTTCGCCTGTTTCTTCATAAGATCCATCAGTGATGGATTGCCCAGATGCTTCTGACAAGAACAAGTGCACTGTATCTCATAGATGCACGAGTGCTACCTGCACCTAACACATTATAGGCACCAGTTCCTATTCACAAAAGAGATCATGGGACAGAAGTGCAGGCGAGTGAGTTAACCAATCCAATAGGGCTGTTTTGCAGTTGACCTGTGGGGGCAGTAATGAGAGTCAGAGCACAGCACTTGGCACTGTGGTTAACATGTACATCTATATGAAATTGATTTTCCATTAGACACACAACAGAGTCAACAGTCAACAGCATCCATACACTCATGCATAGCTTTTAGAATAAAATGCAAGTGGCCCAAGGTTGCCCCAACAAAAATTGGTTTAGCAGGAGGTTTCCTCTCATGAATTGACCAGAACTGTGCAGAAAACTGTGCATATGTGCCTCATGTTAATATGTTAAGTTATTTTTATAAGAGAAGTCGTACTCAATGACTTGCTGGCGGTCCAGATTTTTCCTTTATACATATATTTTGCAAGTGGGGTTGGAGCAAAAAATCTGAGGACCAGCTTAAGAACTCTTGTATTACAGCATTCAGCATTATAAAGGTACAAAATCATGAGATATGATATATTACAGCCCCAATGTAATATCTATTAGCTGATACTATAGCCTCAGAATTAAGGTTTAAATGAGGAAGGGTGGTGTCCTGATTGTGGGCAGAATAATCAGTATTAAAGAGTACTGTTAAACAGTCTGTTGATGTTTGATGCCTGTGTGTACTGAATTGAGAGTACTGTACTAAAAACGTGATTTTTGTATTTTCAGATTGAACCCTTACCATCAAGCCGTAAACTTTTGTAAGGATGATAAATGATGTAAACATTACAAAGTTCAAGCGGAGTATGAATAATAAAAGTGCATCAGGGCACTACTTTAGGAACCATTCATTTTTTGTAAGTCAGGACAACAGGATCAATAGGGATGCTGAATCAGTACTATGGGGAGGCAGGTTGCTTCTGCTGACCACTGCTGTAGGGGTCAAAGCGTCAAAACACTGAAATTGCAGCTTCCTCTATGTAATTTCCTATGTACACTCCATTTTCCTCAGCCTACTGACCTGGTCACCACAGAAGCCTCTTTCCTCTGAAAAAAGGCATGAGCTAAACCACAGCAAGCATGCAGATGTTTCCTGCTCACTACCATGCCTCTTTCCTGTGATTTCCCTTTTCTCTCTGCTTTTTTTTTTTTGCCCAAGTGCACATCATTGCCAGCTAACGGCTCTGGGCACCGTCCCCTGGTTGTTTGAGAGAAAATGCCAGTCGTTTTGGCGGAGCGCGGGCGCTCACAGACGGCAAAGGCGGGCACAGATGGCACTAATGGACAAGTGGAATCCAACAGAGGGAGCGGGACCGAGTCGCAAAGGAGCGGCATTCCAAATAGCTGCGGTGGAAGCCAGACCCCCACAGCCGGCTTCCAGCGGGGGCTACTGCAGCAGCGTCTCAAGCATAAAGAATTTAAAGTGATAAAATAATCATAAAGAAGGCAAGGAAGCTGTTTGGAACCGTGCCAATAGGATCAGATGGAGGAGAGATTGGTCTTGGTTAAACATGCGCTCCGATGTGGCCAAACTAGAGCCGGCAGAAATGTGGTCAGGTCGGGAGGGACGTTTAGGGCTGCTTGTTTGTGAATACTTAAAGCATCTTTGCTAACTTCATGCCGAAAGGCTCTGTGGCTGAAGCCCATCTCTGAGATCTCTCTGGGGTCTTGAAGTATATAAAGTGGGGGTCTTCAACAGTGGTTCAGGAGGGCTGGTGTCAAACACAGTTTGGTGAGTTTCCCTGCTCAAACAAAAACACACAATTTACTAAACCTGGCAATCAACAGATGTGTTGAAGCTGGTGTGAGAGCAGGGAAATCGCCACACTGTGCGGGATGCTGACCCTCCAAGACCAGAGCTATAAAAGGTGATTCCCACACCTGCTCTGCACTGTAAACCTCAAAGCTGAAATTCATTACCCGTTTTTGATTAAAGACAATTGGACTAAAATAAACGTTTTAAGTGTGTTCTTCATTTTTTAGTTCAGTTCAGTTCATGAAACTGGTCACTTTTAATTTAGTAGAGTTTTGGTTAATAAATAAAACAGAGCTTTCTAGCACTCATAGTGTTTTATTTGATTTTTATTATTAGCTTATTTGTTATGTTATTAGTAAATTGTGTTTCCACGTGTTGTGCTTATATTCAAGATTAGGTGTGGGTGTGTTTTATTTAATACCTTAATTGCTAATATAAAGATACACCGGTTGTAGTGTCTGAACAGCTCCTGCTCCAACAAGAGAAAAAAAGCAATAAAACCCTCTGATTATTATGATTATTTTAAAGACTCTTCTTTATATCATATATGGACTACTCCATAAGTAAAAACTAGTTGTTTTTTTGATGAATAGTCATATATCTTCAATCTGTTTATACAAAATATTTATGTAATCATGCCATTTTAGAGTTGTGTTTATTGTAAATGTTTAGTTACATTGATTTAATTACCGTAAGTGATGATAGTGAATAGTTTGGGTTAACTAACTAACCAACTAACTAACTAACTTTTTGATTTTCTACACTTATCAGTACTATTAATACGTGAAATTACCTTCATTATTTTCAGCTCTGCTAACTTCTGTGGATTAACATGTTTAACGTGGCTTGAGTATAAACTTGAGCCACTGCTGTTTGGCTGTTGAGGGAATACCAGGGTACTCCACATGAAAACAGTATTCTTTACTACAATATTTTCAGCACATTGTTTTTGAAATATCTGATACTTTTACTTCTATTTCTTTCTCCCATTTCAATTAGATTCCTGACAAGAAATCTAAGCAAATTTTAGCTTCCTCTGAATTGATCTACTACTACTACTACTACACTATTAAGCAATAATGGCTCGAGTGGTAGGTGTGGCGCAACAGATAACACCACCACCTACCATTGCGTTACAACAACACCATGTGGGAGACCAGGGTTCGATTCCCGGTCTGGGTGACTATGCTGCGCTACACCAATAAGAGTCCTTGGGCAAGACTCCTAACACTACATTGGCCCACCTCTGTAATACGAGTAACCTTGTAAGTCGCTCTGGATAAGAGCGTCTGCTAAATGCCATAAATGTAAATGTAAATGCAATAGGGTTCCACATAGTCCTAAACAGGTCCTTCTTTTCTTTTATTTGAAGAACCATGAGACATATAGGCATTACAAGGTTATATGAGTTGTAATGGTTCTGTATACAACCATTGTCTTTACTGAGGATCTCCTGAAGAACCCTTTGAAGAACCATTTAAAAAACTTAAATGAACAGTTTACTCATGTTAGATCAGTTTTTTCATTCGTACATAAACTTTTAACATTTAAGTTTTCATTATATAACAGGAATAGACATAAACATACATATTTATATTTAGCTCCATTCTCTCTCAGACTATACCTGTCTCAAAAATGTATATATCAAAGAAATTCTACAGATCCCTCCTGTCTTTGTATATTCTGTATTTTGTGTATATTTTGTGTATATTTTGTATTTATTTAAAATAATTTTACATAACTTTGTTAACTTATTTTATGTTTAGTATGTATATAGTTTTGTCCTCCTGTAGAGCATTAACCAGAGCCTCACCACAAGCATTTCAATGCATAAATGTCCTGACATGTTGTGCAAATGACAAATAAACTTGAAACTTAACTGTTTACACTTTACAGAGCAACCATTAAAGGACTGAACCCAACAAAAAATGCTCTCAGTTGGACATTGGAAAAGTGCTCATTCTATAATAAAATGCAGTCAAAATGTCTACTTTCTGCCACCGGGAAAACAAACAAACAAACTGTAAAACTTCCTTCCTGCTTTGTGCAAAGTTGTCCCAGAAAACCAAGTGGGCAGAGGTGCGGCCACATGTAAGTGCTTCTGCCAAGTCATTTCATGTATCTGTATCAGTGTAAGTAAACACATCTGCTTGACTATGTCTCAGTGTGTCTGCCTACTTCTCCTCCTCATTTCCTTGGAGAAAGCTCACGACACTGCAGATGAGCATCCAAACAAGGCCGCTGGGCTCATCTGTACTTTTAATTTCTGGCCTGTCTCTACACTTCACCCTCTGCCACTGCCTGGCCTACAGTCAGGCCCCCAGACGCGTTACACATTCAGCTGCATACAAAAAAGCATAAGCTTCCATACAGTCTCACAGTCACAGCCAGAGCACACATGCACAAAAGGATGGGGGCATGGAAATGAAACAGGATGAACATAGTTTTTGTAGCGTGCATACCGGCTGTTTCCATGCTGGCTTGCAGCTTATTTATGGATAGAGCATATTTTTTTGGTTGTTTTATGTTAGAGTCAAGTTATTATTTATTATTGTACTGATTATTATATTAGTAATATCTTGAAAAAACAATGCAAACTTGCTAAGTCTCCAGTTAAAGAAGTGAAGAAGGCAACTCTGAAACTGCTGAAGGTTCTGTAAGGTTCTGAGAGGCTACACTGTTTAATACCTTTAACAATCTCTGTTATCTGGTCTAACATAATAGTGGAATTCAAATGTTTGAGCACCCCTGCTCAATACTTGTGTTACTGTGAATAGTTAAGGGTGCGGAACATAAACTGATCTTCAAAAGGCTGTTTTTTCACTTTTACGGTGAAAAAACAGATATAAGGCACCAGAGGGAATGACGTTTACCATAGTCTCAGACCTTTAATAACTTCTAAGGGTTATGGCTTGTTCAGGTGATCGACATTTTTAAAGCTCAGCGAGCCATGGGCTAATTTTAATAACAGATGCCCACAAAGTTAAATGCAGCTATATGAAGATGACAGTGAATTGTTTTCAAGTAGCCCCTAACTCAGTTCATCATATATCTAAGGAATAAATGGCAGTTCAGAGGAATGGCAGAGGTCATGTTAAGGTCTTGAAGACCAAAGAAATCTTCTAAAAAGAACTGTTAGTAGGTTTGCTAGAAAGGCAAATTAGGGCAGAACAGTAGTGCACTTTTCTACTGTGCAGCGACTGAGCATAGTTCAGCATCAAAAGTTTTCAAAGGAAAATCTAAACAATTGAATTGAATGAATGAACATGAATTTTGGAAACACATACTGTGGTCCAATGATGACTTTTTTTGCCATATTGGGCACAAATGTGGAGAAAAAGAGAGAAAATTCCATGAAAAGAACAACCCTCCAACTGTTACTATGATTGACCGAGCATGGAGCTTGCTTTGGGCTTGTGTTGCAGCCAGTGACTCAGGAACATGTCCTATGCATGTCCTTTTCTAAATATATATGGATTTTGGGCTTTGTTAAATGCCATTCATTACACGTTATGTATATGCAGCAACATGTGAGGTATATATATATATTGAGCATTTGTCAATTGTATAAACGCTCCAAAATGAAGACACCTCCTTCAGAAGCATCTGATGAATCAAGTAGATCTGATTAGAGCTGCAGGAAAAATCCACTAAAGCAAACTGTGTGCATGTATGTATACAGGCCCGCACAAACAAACACACACAATACAGAGAAAATAGAACATTACATGTATTACAAAAAGGTGTGTGTGCGTGTCTCACAGTGTATATATATATGGGCACAGTTGGGTGCATGGGCCTTCCTTTCTGCCACCACAGTCCCCCCTTTTGCCTTCCACCAGCGCGGTGGCGGGCAGAGGTCACATGTGATCTGGGCAAGAGGGAAGACAGAGGCATGCGACAAGGGGAGCGATAATTGGAGGGAGCTGTCAGGATGGTGCAGCGGCGACTGTGAGCAAAGCGTCCTGCCATTTGGACGTGGCCGTGCACACGTGCCAGGACGCCCGCCCTCCCGTGGGGTGGCACACATTAAAGCCTGTGATGAGGCTAATTCGGGCAGAAATGGCCCTGGCACCCACCCCACACAGGTTCCGCAGGGTGACCTGCCAGTGGAGCCCTCGATGTAAAGGCAGACGTACAGCTATTGCTAACACCTGATGTGGGTCTCAGGCCATTTTCTTTCTTTCTTTCTTTATTTTTTTTACTGTAAGTTCTCCTGTAATTATAAAGAGAGTTTATTAGCTTCATATATTTAAGGGGGCTGTTTCTGTAAAATACACCTTTTCCCACTTCAAAATCTAGCATGCTGTATTCCCTCATAGTACTAGAGTACTCATAGTACTGTATACTGGAGTCCTTTATGTAATGTCAAAGGAAAAATGGGATTTTATAACCATGTCCTGTAACCCTCATGAACCATACTTTTTTATTTCCTCTGAAAGTTAAGCATGCAAATCTAACCCTGATTTATGAGGCTGAGGCGTCTTTAGAAGGAGGTTCATGCCGTTATTCACTGCCTGAAAATTTTACCTCTAAATTACAAGACAGAAAAAGTTTTTTATTTATGTAATGCCATAAAGCACGGGAATGTAAATACAGCCGGGCCGCTCGCACCGCTACGCGTGCTGGAAAGCCTTGGCGATAAAACATCTTGTTATGTCTACTGAGGAAAATATGCTTATCAAGCCGCATGGTAATGTAAGCAGTAAATAACACGATTGCCTGTGCGGGCGCAATGGAAATCCAGCAGTGTGAAGCCGCTCCGGGCTATGCCAAATTATGGAGGAGCTGTGGGGCTTCATGTAGACCACAACTGTGAGAATTGGGTTAATGTGACCTGAGCTGGTCAGACAACGGGCTGGTCAGGGGTGGAGAGTACAGAATGTGCACACACACATACAGACACACAGAAAAATAATACATACACAGACATTATGCCATGATTGCACCGTGAGCTAAAGGAGCACAGTGACGAATAAACAAACGTGGCACAATATTAGCTGTGGAATAAAGGATACTCGCGCGCTTGCCTGTGTGTCTGAATGTTCAGATAAGCCAGAGCGCTAGAGTCCACAGCTGATACCCCAATGCTGCAGAGCTTCACAAGCTGGAGTGAGATGTACCGTGAAGGAGCGTAGCTCTAGTGCTAAAAGTAACTCATTGTGACAAAGAGCCTCCAAGACCTGAGACTGTCTCATTTACACCGCCAGAGCTTCCACTGTTTATAGAGACGTTCACACTCCTGCCTCTTTTTGTTCACCACCTGACACGAGGACATGCGGTGACCTTTACTCCAAAGATTGCGCTGACCTCCTGGAGAGGAGCCTGCAGAACAGGCCAGACACCGGCTCGGCTCATCTACTGTCCTCACGTCTTCCTCCCCATCTGCACTAATAAGAGCTTGTAGGAGAGATGCCATACACTCTTACGACAGGCTTTTTAAAGAACCATGACACCCCAAAGAACAAGCCGTATGCTTAATTGGTAAAATACTTTATCTCTATGGTGCCAAATGTATTGTGCATGGGTTTATATAGCACCAAAAAGGGCTGTTCTGTAAAAATTTTTGTCAATGAGAGAGTGAGCGTAAAGGACCTTTTTTGAAAAGTTAATATATGCTGATAACTTACACACGTTTGCTGATCCAAACCTGTGTATTGGCTAGAACCTGTCGATGCGATACAATTTACGACACAAAATGTATAGTAAGAACAAGACGATAGATTATGATAACAGCCATAGTATAAAAACACAGCATTGTTTTCATAAAATAAGTAAAAGAAAAAAAATCAGAACAGCAGAAGTTCAAACACAACACAAAATAAACCTGTCCGACACCAGTCTCTGCAAGTAAACTATTTATTAGTAATCAATACTGTGTTCTTAAGAATCAATACAGTATTGCTAGGCAAAATATCGCAAAACTTCAATATGTCAATTTTGTCTTGTAGCCCTACTAGTGAGTGCGACCCCTAGCACTCTTGTTAGTCGCTGCAACAACATACCAAGCCGAGGAGCCTCTGACTGGGTCCGTCACTAAGCCCTGCCTCCACCTGTTCATTATTAACCCCTAAATGTGCATTTTTCAAACATGCTGAGTAGGCAGGAGACCAGCCGATACTTTTCCCAGAACCCTATGTCCAAGTCAGGAAGCATTTAGGAACCTTTATGAGTGTGATTCCACTGGTCTTCTCTTTGTGATGAGATGTCTTCGCTTACTGCTACAACAAAATTCAGTGTTGCTCTAAGTTACGCTAAATAAACACAAACTGCACGTTTTTATGATTTGTATAAATAGAGAATATTATGAGAATAGTGAATATAAGAGAGCCATGCTAAGATTAGAGCAGAGCAGGAAAGAGAAAGAGAGTACTGAGACAGACCATGAACAAAAGTTTAGTCTGCATTTGCCTAAACTAAGACTGGAGTTTAAGCGCTAATAAACTGTGTGATAAAAAGTGTAGAATAAAAAGTTGTATCCAATCCTAACAGTAACTGTAAGTTTAGGATGTGGAAACTTACAGAATTTGGCAGACATTCTTATTTTACAGTTGCCCGTCTGAGCAAGGAATCAAAACTATGTTTGCCAGTTGATGGGTACAGTGTTACTCATCACATTCACCACATGGACAAACGTCCTGGGACACCTGAACATTCATCGTTTCTTCCCAAATCAAGGGCATTAAAAATGAGTTTATGCCGCTTTTGTGGGAGTAACTGTCTCTACCGTTTGAAGCTGTAAAGATTTGATTGCATTCAACAAGACAAGAGCATTACTGAGGTCAGGATGATGAATGATCACCACCCCACCTCATTCAAAAAGTACTGGATGGAGCACCATCATTCCAGAGAACACAGCACTGCAGAATCGGCAATACTTCTCTACAGGGACTTGACAAGCTGGGTCAGCAACCTGTGGCTGAATTCATTTATTAGAAGGGGTGTCCACATACATTTGGACATTCAGCATAACTTGTGACACCTCCCACATCACTGTACTGAAGGATAGTCTTAGAGAAGAAGAAATTCGAGGTTAGCACATAAGGAAAGAGAGACTTTACAACTTTTACACACATAGAGGAATGCAATGGAGTTCAATGACAAACACTAAACCTTAAACCTCAAACTATTTGTTTAGTTTGATTAGTTAAGCAAGAATTTGCTGCAAGGGATAACTTGCCTGACCAATAAAGGCAGTTTTTAGTAGATTCTGGACAATGATGAAAAGGTGAAAGACAAAACCCTAAACTGGATATGGCTGAAACTCAAAAGCTTTATCTGAGAGAAATACAAAAAGACAGCGTCCACAGGGCAACCTGAAAGACTTGGCAGGCTCATACCCACTTTAATGCACAAACCGAGATAGGTTGTGCTACCGTCTGAAGATTGTAGGATAAATATTTGCTCACAGATGGGTGTGAACTGCTTAGACTAGCACTTCCAAAGTGCTCATTTGAAACGTCGGTAGCAGATGAGTAGGATTCCTATGCTGAGGGTCTGAAGATAAAGCAAAGGAGAAGGGAGAACTATTTTTGTGTTGGTCCACTGGTGAAAATGACAGGAAATACTGTGTGCTGCAAAAACAAAGCCGTCGAATTTCCCACTGTCCTGCTGAATAAGCTTCTTCTAAATATATTACGATGGTCTCACTGACTGGAACTCACTGAAATCATCAAGGAAAAGGAGGAAGCATGGTGCAAGTTTGGACATGAGAAAAGTAACAACATCTATTTTTATGCTTCCTAGGAATGACGATTCATTGGATCATCCTCATCCAGGCATCGTAGCTCATTGTGGGCCACAGGCCCACCGCCTCAGAAGGCAGCAAGTCTGTATTCAGCTATGCAGATGTCATGATAATGAGGTGCCTCCTCAGACTGGCCTGACCATGACTGCAAATGTCTCTGTCTGTGCATCTCTCGCTGTGTGTGTGGTTGTGTGTTTTCCTCTCCCCAAACCAAACACAGGCGGAGACTCCCTCTCACAGTCACTCTCTTTAAATGCAATCTGCAAATACTATTTATTGTGCTAAGGGCAAATGACAAGGGGGTAGGGGGGTGAGGGCCTTCGCTCGCAGCTTTGATGCCCCCATTCAGTGACAGTGTGTGTGCGTGCCTGTGTGTGTTTGCAAACGAGGGGAACGTGATTCCATTTGTGCGAGTATGTGTGTGTGTGCGTGTGTGTGTAAAGCAGGGGGGAGGGGTCCCTATTAAATGGAGGATGACAGGGAGTAATTATTCTAATGCGCTACATCGCAGACTAAAGCGGAGTGGCTGGGCCGAGGTGTCAGCTGCAAGTCATTAGGGCTGACACGCGCTGGATGCTGGCGAGGCAGCTGTCTCCCTCCCAGGTGGGTTGACCCGCACCGCTGCCACCACGGCGACCGGGCCACCGATGCGCCGACCTCTAGAGACGCCTAACACAAGTCTAAGTCTGTGGTGCAACATGTCCCTACATTTCAACTAGTTGAAAACTTGTGTTGAAAATGTGTGTCCAACATGTAGATTACACACCGAAGATGAAATTAATCAATCAATACAAAAATAATTAAAAAATATATATTACAAATTCGAGCTTGGAACACCTTTATACTCTATACCTTTGAGTAGAGGCTAAATATTACATTTACAAATATTACAAACAAATAGACATCTGTCAGTCTGAAAAGTCTTGTGTGACATGTAGGCATCATAGTCCAGTACTAAAATATCATGGAATCATAACCCAGTACGAAAATATCTTGGTTACACTGTATTAAAAAAACACTGAAAAACTAGAAAAATGCATTCCCTGAAGAAAACACAGAAAGGTTGCGCAGCTTAAGTGGTTCCCACAACCAGACAGTTTGTAGACTGTTGCTATGTGGTATCTAGAGTATTTTTGCTAGACATCTGACTAAAATGCCAGGTAATGGCAATGATATTAAAATGGTATAGGTACTAGATAGGTGCTATAGAGTTGCTAGGTGGGTGCTATGGGGTTGTTGGGTAGGTGCTAGGTGGTTGCAATGGTCTCCCAGGTGGTTTCTATGGTGTCTCAGGTGGTTGCTAGAATATTGCAAAGAGGTTGCGGTGTTCAACCATGTAGTTGTTGGAGTTGGAAAGGTGGCGCTATATCGAAATTACCCCCAAAAAAAGTAGGTAGAAAAATGAGAAGAAGAAAAAAGAAAACAAGCAGAGGAAGAATATAAATTGGAAGATGTTATAGTAGAGCATTGTTTTGCAATAGGCAACAATAATTTATAAGGGAACTTTAAGACAGCTTGTCAAAACAGGTTAAATGTTGTTAAACAGTTAAAAAGCTGAAAGGTGTTTATATGTTATAACTGTTAATAAATAAATAAATAAGTATATATATATATATATATATATATATATATATATATTTCTTTTTTATTATTATTAAAAACAATGAAAATGAAGGCGTTGTGAAACACTGTTAAATACTGATGTTATTGAAGAATGTTGTTTGAACTGTAATGTTAAAAACGCTTAACGCAAGAATCAGAAAGAATTGGTTTAAGACAGAGGTTTTCAAACCGCTCCTTAGGGCTCCCCTAGCTCTAGAGTTTTCCTCTATGCCTATGCACCACGAGTGCAAAAAAGGCACAAAAATGTGGACCATCTAGAGGGGTCCAAAAGAATGGCCTGAGAACCACAGGTTTATAGATAGATAGCTGAGGATAGATGAAAAAGGTCAACTGAGGTAACCATCCGATCCTACACTGTGACAACCCTCTGCTTGGAACTTGGTTTAGCTTCCTCCACTGCCATGTGAAAATGGAGAAGTGTGGAGTGGGGGTAACACTGAAATTAAAACTGACCAACATCTTCCAGAGTCCCTGAAGAGCCCTTAACTTTTAGCATGCTGGCTCATTTATTTGCATATGTTCAAATTCTAGACGTTTGCCTTGAGCAGGACATGGTCGGCATTAGTGCAAATGTATGCAGCAATAAATAAAGAACACAACTCCCTTTTCTTCCCATTTCAGAAGACTGCATCAATCTGCACCCGGTGGCAAGCCTTATGAGAAGTGATGAGGATCTGCATATGTACCGAAGAGCAAAGTTCACACAGGGAGGCCAGTCACGGTCATCTCTTTATAGAAGTTGTCCAGTTAGGGCGAGCTGTATGTTAATGACTTCGCCGCTCTTCGTGTTTCTTAAATAAGTGTCTTTAGCGCTGGACGTCAGGAATGCTTTGTTTGAAAAATAATGCCGGGCGGTATGTTTTATACATGACTCTTTCTCCCCCGCCCCATATCATCTCCCATCATTTCAAATCAGGATGGCGAGCAACGGCTTAATTCCTCCGCTGGTTTCAGCTTTGTATCGTACAGTGCGCAGGTTTTGGGCGCACGCTGCAGATGCTTCGTCTTTGATCCCCTGCCAACAAAGCAGTCTCTCTGAACGCAATATAAAACCTGACACCATCGTAACATTTGGCTAGTTTTGTGTTGTAGAAGGGCTTAATTTTGTCTTCATCTTTATCCAACAGCTAAGTGATGGTAATGAAAACTGTTTTTCTTGCCCGCGTGCCAGGTCTGTTATATTTTTCATTTAATGGCCGCAACAGTGTGTTTTCATTACACTCTGGGAAAATCCCCGAGATCTTCTTGGATGGCCTCATTAGAGCTGGCCTCGTAAAAGCATTTTTTTCCTTTATTGCAAGATTTAAGGTGCAGTATTTTGAGATACTCCTTTAAATAACCTCTAATTTTCATTTTAATGATGTTAATGAATCTTCACGTTTTAGCCTCCATGCTAGTGCTTCCACCCCCTTAAAAAGAGTAGAGTGCAGGCTCTTAAACACCCTGACGAAAGCCGGAAAAAACATTCAACACAACTATGCACATCTTCGTGCCCTTTGTCTGATATTCCCATGATTAAAATCCCCTAACTTTACCCTCTCTTTACCCACCCCCACGCCACCACGTTCACCTCTACACACTGCGATGTGATGCACATTTCATTCTAGCGTGAACCAAGGCTGTTACCCCTTCTGCTGCTAGTCATTAGGACTGGTGGAACCCATTGCACACCCAAACACACTCTCCGGTGTAGGGTCTCTGTGTCCCCTGACTCCATGCCTTCATTAGTGGTAGTTTGCATCAGGGCCTGGTGAAAGCGTCACATGTCATCAGCGGCTTCATCCTTTATCGCTTCCTTCGGTATGGACAGAGTAACCTTCAGAAACCTGCTGGCCGCAGTTTTATGTCTTAATTAGTGCTAATGTCAGTTGTGGAGAGTTCCTCTCATCTTAATTTGAGAAGACAGAGAGGTGGAGAATTAGGTTCCAGTTCATAAAGGCTGACACTGTGCCCCGCTATTTACGCCATGGTGGCTGAACTAGAAACCATGAAGCAGTAATAAAAAAGCCACAACACTCATTTCTTATAAAACTGTGAATTATTGTGGTAAACTAAACATTTTTTAAATAGAGAGTAGTAACAGGAATTCCACAAGTTCACAAACTAGCCATTTGCAGCGAGGCCTGGCAGCATTGTTCCTGGTTCAGTGATTTTAACATGAACAATCTGGTACATTTTGAGACTAAAATACAGTAAATTGCAAGTAAGACCCCACAACTATTCCAATTAGAGACCATTCTAAAACCACTGCCCTTTATTTGTGCTTTGTTCCATAATGGGGCTGTGTGCTTGGACCCCAATGATTGCTAATTGTGCTATGATTTGATAACACATTAGACAATGGTACTTGCTTGCTAACAATGATAATTTACACATATTAACCTAAATATTTAGGTTAAAAACATGAGAAAATGAAACCAACTTACTGCTAATTTAGTCTTATTTGCGTGTACAAATAATTCTGTTCTAGTTCACGAAACAGCAGCTACACAAAGGCAGCAGTGGCACCTGCCCCATCCTGTATTTAGCACCTGCCTTTGAGCTAGTTATAGTTTGAGTGAGCCAGTTAAATCAAATCAAATCAGATGTATTTGTATAGCGCTTTTTATAACTGCCGTTGTCACAAAGCAGCTTTACAGGAATCCAGTAATGGGACAACAGGTCAACATCACATAAACACCTAAACCCCCCCAGGTGAGCTAGCCAAAGGCAACAGTGGCAAGGAAGAAACCTTGGGAGGAACCAAGACTTACAAGGTGGACCCATCCTCCCTTGGTTAACATGTCCACTAATTCTGGAAGTAGCTTTAACCCCAGTGTGAGAAAGTGATCATGCAATGCTGGTTACTTGGTGCTCATATAACATTAAAATTGTACATACATTACGTTATTATTGAAGTTATTGGTTTTGTCATGTTTTTGACATTAGGTTGAAATTAACAACAATTTTAATATCAATTCATTTTGATCAATTTATTTATTCAATCAATTTAGTTCGATCTACCTGTTAATGTTGACAAAATGTTCAAAATTCATTTCTACAATTAAAACTGACAGGAGAATATGGTGTGCATGTTCTTTTTGCTTGCTTGCATATAGACTCCATACCCTTAAAATAAGAGATTTTTAGTAAAGGTAATGGCTCTATATAGGACCATGAATACCTAAAGGAACATTTCACTGTTAAAAATGGGTTCTTGTACATGGAAAACCTGCTGTAGAGTTTTCTTGCCGTGTATGAGGAGATCCCAGCTCTTTTTTTTCAGCCCTTGTGTTTGGTACTCTGCCAGTACAACACAACAACATCATCAGGCGTGTATTTGTTCTCTCAACCATTAGGTAGCAAACCACAGGATATTACTTTTTTCAAGGGTTCTTTAGTAAAAGTAATGGCTCTATATAGAGGGATCTCTTGAATACTCGGAGATCCCTCTGACTGCTAAAAAAGGGTTCTTATATAAGGAAAATCTGGTGTAGACTTTTTGTAGAACCTGGTTATGGTTATATATAATGAATATAGCATTAAAATGAGTTTCACTGTTGTTTAATTTCACTGTTGTTTCACATTTATTTAATAAACAGAACCCAACATATTTTCATTGTCCAGCAAAAACTGTGTATCTTCTAATTTCAACATTTCTCACTTTTTAATATTAATGTGAATCTGGCAGTTGTTTTTTACATTGTGTTAAAATGCCATGGGAAACGGACCAACAGAAATGACCAAAATTACTTTTTTTTTTTTTACATTGACTTCCATTTAAAGTTAAGATCTTTTTTTTTTTATCTCTTAAAGTTACGTAAAGTTACAATGATTTTGTGTAACAGCAATGATATATATAATACATATGTAATATATAATAACATCCTGCCGCTGTAATAAACTGTAATGTGTGTATGTGCGCATGTCTGAGAGAGCTTTTTTAGGTGCTGGAAGGGTAAAAGACCCAACAGCTTCTGATATCCAAGAAAAAAAAAGAAAAACGTTGGGCCATCTGATGGGTTAAAACTAATAAGACCAAAAGAACGGGTCTGCATCTGTGCACACAACAGTGGGATTCAGAACTACTTACATGCATTTGTTTTGAGACCCACAGATACAAAGCCAGACGACTGTGATAAAAACAAAATAAGGTAAACAAGGCCGTTTTTACCCAGATTACCAGACCTTTTTTTTTCCCTCCAAGGCAGAATGTCTACACCGTGCTCTTTTCTCCTCAGACCCCAACTTCTTTGTCCATCAAACTGTATTTGGCTCATTAATGATATATGGGGCGGCGTGACCTATAACTCATTAAGGCTGACATCATCATTAAGGTTATTATGTTAGATTATAAACTGTTACCATTAGCATCACAGCCATCCGTTATGATGATGAATGGCATATTGATTGAAATTCACATCTCTTTTCTTGCGTATCGTACTATTCCAGGTCAGCGTATGGGGAGATCCAGAAGGACAATGAGGAGGGAGGGATTTTTTCCCCCCAGCTTTGCCAGTACAACACAACAACAATCATCAGACGTGTATTTGTTCTCTCAACCAATAGGTCACGAACCACAGGTTATTACTTATTTATGGCCGTGTCAATCATAGATGGTGCTGGGATGATGAAATACTCCAAACACTCCAACACATAAACAGCCAGTTTGGCAGAGGAGTGACCATGTGAACTTCTGTGATAAACATATGATAAACATACAACAAAAGCTATTGAACTGATATGAATACATATCCGACTTTTTGTCCACATTCAGGCCGCTCTGTTGTTAGATATGGGAAGGCGATGGCGGCCGTGGTGGCGGTGGGGGGTGTTTCTTTCGCGACACGCAGCCAACCACCAAGTGTTGATGGTGGCAAATATCATGCTCACACCACACTTTAAGCAGTAACAGTCATGCTTTTATGAGCACAATTAATTACTGTCAAATACAGATTAAAAAATGCTTTTAATTCCAATTCATCCGCCAGTTTTAAACAAAAAAAAAAGGCCTCTGCAATTTGCATAATAAAGCTAATTAGCATAATCAAGCTGATTAGGCTTAAGGGGTTGCAAACACGCCGTTGTAAACTGAAATTTATATACAAAGCTATATGTTACTGCTAAGACACAAATTCATTGCTTTAGTAGTTACTCAAACATCAGCACTTTAACTGTATAAAAATGTGGTTTCCTCATAGCATGTTTTATTGCCATTACAGCACCAATTTACTAATCAATAATACAACAATTACGCTATGTGCTCTTTATAAGTGCCAAGCAACCTTAACTTGTAAATTAAATAGTTATAAACTATAAAACTAAATATAAACTAAAAGTAATTTTTTCATTAAACTACATTAATATTGAAGTTCCTCTGCCTGGTTGTAACACTGATTTCACACAAATGCAATATTTAAATAAATAACAAACCTAACAAACATGAATACTGCTCAAAATATATCATCAAAGCAAAAATTTAAATTTGTTGGAATAAAATCTTTCTATACTGACTCATCTTAAAGTTGGCTTCACACAAATACAATATTTAAATAAATAAAAAATCCTAACATAGTAGAAAAAATATGAATCCGGACGCAGCGTAGATTCTCTGTTTCGTCACTTTAAAATTCAAATTGATCAGACGGAGTGGGGGGGGGGGCATTATAATACATTACTAATTCCCTGTATGATTTCAGCGTAGGTCTGTCACACATGGAGACAGAAACGCGTGCGACAAAGCGGCCCTCGGAAAAGCTGACATTAACAATAATGCTAGTTAATTACAGCCAGGATCCTGGCTCTCGTTGTGAAGGGCTCTTTGATTTTAATAGGGGATGAAGAAACGGTGCGGACGGTGACACGGCTATGGTGGTGACCAATGTGAAGAAATAAAACAACCACACACACACACACACACACACACACACACACACACAAAAACATCAATTTTAATTCAATCAGTGCAGCTAGGGGGAAGCACACAGGGCTATGGGAGCAGGTACCAGCCCACCCAAGAAATCATAAAGCAAGGGGTCACATGGATTTGTCAAAAGCATTGCTAACGCAGTAACGCTGGTGTGTAAGAAGTGCAAACAGCCTGAGAAGATTTTTTGCAGCAATAAAATCTGATTGCCAATAGATTGTTTTGTTGAAATTCAGATCAAGTGTTTAAATCCGCTTAATGCGGCCAAACGGGAATCTTAAAAAATAAGATTAAGAGCATGGAGGAAGCCATAAAGAGATGACAGCCAAATAAAGCGCTTATTTTCAGACGTCAATATTGCCTGCTTTCAATATGCCGGATTGATATGAAGCGCATGGAAATCTATCATAAGCCTCCAAGGCTGAGGACCATAAGATGATGTGACTGCATAAGGTTAATAGCACCTAATGCATTAAGAAGACAAAGGCGGCAGCCCTCTATAATATGGTAAATGCTCTGCATTTAAGCGTTATTGGCCTAAAAGGCCGATATCAGCAGTTCCTCTACGAGCCCGCCCCCACTGCGTGGATCTCACCAGCCGGAGACCACCATCATACTCTCTCTCTCTCCACCCCCCCCCCCCCACTTTGGCTCTCTTAACAATCCCTTCCTCTAGGCGCCACCCCTCCAGAACCCTCACTGGGGTCCCCCACCTAATCCTGTTACCAGCAGGCCTGGCTGCTTGTGGAGCCTGTATAGCTTAACGCAGCAGACATTAGCCAATTCACGACCAGCCGCACGGACATCTGCCCTACTTTTCTGCACTTCACGTACCCAAATATTGGGAGGAAATAATGGGGGGATGGATTGCTAATCCGGTTCAAAGAGCAAGAGGGGCCATTTCAGGAGATCGGCAGGACGCTGCCGCCGTTAAAGCTGTCACTTCTCTTCTGGGGGCGGCGGCGGCTGAATGGAGCTGTCAGCCTCTTGTTAAGGGGAACAGGAGCGTCCGCTGATAGCCGCTAATGAGGAGGCAGGGCGAGATGAGGCGCGCACCGGTCAGCCATGGTCAGCCCGGTCAGCTACTATTGTCCCCGCTGAGCTCCCTCCTGCGCAGCCAAACATGATTCCACAATAACAACGTCTGCACACACAGCTACTTAAAGACAATAAAAGGCCACAGAGGGTGAATTAGCGAGTCACTGAAGTGCACAAGTCAAACTTGCATAATTGCATTTGAGCTTTGTTGGCCATTCTAACTCCTCTCCCAGAGCAAACGAGGGCTTTCTTCTGTTGGGAACGCTTCATTATTTGTGACGCACTGGGTTTAATTACAATTACCCTGTTAATTAGAAATCCCATGCTCTGTGATCTAGGGTGCGTTTCAACTTAATGCCATTTTGCCAGGATTTTTTTTTTTTTTTTTTTTTTTGGGAACATGAGGATGACGGCTTTCAGTTCATCTCTAAGAACTGCATTTAATACAGGAAAACACGTAGCACAATGTTTACCCTCATATTACATGTACTCTGTAATGCATTCACCAATTAGTCTCTCTGACTCTGCTGCACTGTTTACATTCTATTTTTTTGTAGTGGAAATATCTCATACCGTGTCCAATTTAATCAGTACATGTATGGTAATTCCTTTGCATGAAAAAGACTTTAATAGCACATTTAAAAAATTAGATACTAACTGACAATATTATTATTTATTCACCCCACAATGTACACAGACCCTAACTCTGGCTATACAACAACACATACAAATCCCTTACTACCAATATAATGCCACTGTCGCTCTTATATCTCCTTTTTTCCCTACATATTTTGACATAATTTAAATCTGGTTGTCGTTGAGGTTGTTTTTAAAATTTCATGATGAATGGACCAATAGAAATGCTTCAAAATGAACTATGGACTAAAATCTGTTTACACAGACTGCCTTTGGGAGTTAAGAAAGTTTTTTCCTCCTCTTGTAAAGTTGGTATTTTGGAGATTTTGTTCAGGCAAGGATAAGGTTTAACCTTTGCAAGTCACAATTATGATTAAAATGTATTTGAATTAATGAATTATTAATGGATTATTACAAAAATAAGATTAAAAAACTTATTTGCATACATGTATTATCATATAAACATAATAGATATTAGTGTACCTGTTTACACAAGCATGGGGTACTAGCTAGTGCACACTTTAGCTAGTGGATGAGGAGTGTCTGCTAAATGCAATAAATGTCAATGTAATGTACACTTCTCCCATAATTTTGTCCTTAGAAGTGCATACAGAGAGCTGTTAGTACAGAATGCAAATGTCATTAACAATGGAATCATTACATCTGAACAGTAAAGCAAAACATACGTGATGACTCTTGATGTCTAAGGGTTAATGACCGCACTGGTATATAGACTGTATTTGTGGTTCTAAGCCGCAGCAGCTCGACTACGCTCATTAGGCCGCCTTCTCGATGAAGCTGCCAGCCTCAGTTCATACAGCTCCGGCTAGTTCATTAGGACCCGAGTCCTCTCACTCATTTGGCTCTCGGAGGTGGGAGCATGTTGGGGAGGGGGGGCGGGGGCGTGAGGTGGTGTGGCTGTATGGGGGGAGCAGTGCAAACAGTCCAGAGTTGTCAGTGAGCGATGATGCCGCCACTTTCGCCCCTGATCCAGGCTCTTAAACGCTGCCACGGCTAAATCTGGCCATGTGTGTCTGCGACCTGAGGGACTAGGCCTGCCAGCCCAGCGACTTAATCTCTCCCTCTCCGCTCTCTTCGCTACCCTCCTCCGCCCAAATGCTCTTTGCCTCTGCCAGCGCAGCCGTCCTTGCTTCCTCTTCCACCGCCCACCCTCCACCCCTCCCTGTCCACCCCCTCCTCTAATGGCATTCTTCAAGAGCTGGGCTCTGTCGCACTGCCCGCTCACAGTCGCTTAATTAAAACGCTCCCGCCGCACTGTTTACGTGACCGACGGCTGTTAAATTAAGACGCTGTCACACTGGGCTGTGGGGAGTTGCAACCCCCTCCCAACCGCATACCCCACCCGCCCGCGTGTCGTGATGTGAGGATGAGGCCTCGGAACCACGAGCCGAAAAGATTCCTTTTGTCTGCCCGTTCCGAGTTTCAAACTGTACCTCGTTACGGCGCTGCCCTTAAGAGGCCGGCAGTCCGGTATGGGCTAATAGGATATGTGATATGCAGCGGCTGATTTTAATAGGGCTTAATATATGCAGGGCCTAAAGCGACATTTCTACATCTTGAACAAAGAGGCAGAACACCATCAGGGGCGAGAAAATGATCTGTTTGTGCTCGGGCTCTCTCCTCATCTGCGAATTCAGGGGACGTGGCAGGGATGTGCTGCATCACAAGGCTTCCTACGGTTTAAAGGAACAGTTGGATGACAAATCAATTGAAAAAATGTCCTCTAACAGTAGTCAATCAAGACATGTTTGCTGTCAGAAGTTTGCTTTTTCAGTTTTGCAGACGAACTTGCAGCCACCGGTTAGCATTGCCCTAATGGGCAAAGGTAAAGGCAAATATGAGGCTTGCCTATCGCTGCTCTGAAACACTGTAATACAGGTATAGGTACAAACAATGTAACTACCCAAAATAAGTTTTAAATGTTTACTTTCCAAAGAAAAATGTCAATTTTAATAAAATAATAATAATCATTATAATATAAAAAGCCTAGGATCATTACATTAGGAACTATGGGCTCACCATCAGTACCTGCAATGGAATAAAATACAATTATGGTAACTAGAAGACATATCGTTGAGGCTAATCAACAGTGTTTATACCCTGAAAGGTACAGATTAATTTTCTGTGTTTATTTCTGTAAGTTTTTAATAACACAATCCTCAGTTTCCAACTAAGCACATCAATTTAATATGACACAATATTAACTCTACATGCTGTGTGTAATGACAGTGTGGCAAAGAGAGGTCTGCATTATGCTAACTGGTGTCTACATTCTTCCATTACTTGTTAGCTACAGTAGCTTCGTAGCTCCAGAGCAAGAGTAAGGGTGCAAACTTCAGAGGGGAAGTAAAAGTACAAGCTTTGTTGCCTCAATAGCGGCAGCCTGCTGAGCTGTTTCTTGGAAAGCCACCCTCTGCATAATCTCCATCAGTTATACTTATTACCCCCCCCCCCCCCCCCCCACCACCACCGCCCACACCACCACCCCTCCCCACAAGGAGTTAAAAAGCACGGGCAAACACAAACCAAGCCTCAAATTAGCAACCCTCTTCTCTAGGTCCATGTGCTTTGACTTTGCCTTTGTGCAGCAGATCGGCAGGGTTAATGTATGTTAATGTATCATTTATAAAGGAGCTTGTTAGCGTGTTTCGCAGGCTGCTGCTTTGTAAAACAATAGCGAGCCCCGCCGAGCCAGGCGGTTGGTTGGAGGCAGGCGAGAAAGGCAGGCGGCCATTCAAAAGAGCTCCCCGCCCGTAATAGGGCCAGCCCTCCACAAGGCTGCCACCTTCTCGTACCTGCTGTCCCCGGCCGCCTTTTTCCGGAAACTCGGCGGCAGATGTTGCAACACTAAGTTGGGCTCTGAAGTGCCTCTCTGACTCCCCAGTCTCCCCCGACAACACAGTCAAACCGCATTAGATCTCTTTATTTGTGCCCCAGGCAAGTTCGGCAGTGCAGCTGTGTCCACCCCTGCCTCTACCTTTGGTGTTGGAGCCCCTCAGGCGGTAAATGTGAGACCAGAAAGTGTTCAGGCTGCCTTGGAAAAAAAAACTACATCTGCTGACAATCCAGCAGTCTGGCTGCAGGCGGAGTGGGGGGGGGTGGGGGTTGTGGGCTGGGGGTTGAGTGAAGCAGGGGAGGTGGGGGGTTGGGAGGGGGTGCGGACCCCAGGGTCCTGGAGCTGAACAGATGTCTGCGACAACCTGCTTCCTTACACCTGTACGAGTCCTTGTAACCCGGCAATACGCTGCTGAAAAATTCATGACCCTGGAGGGTTCCTGTCGGCCATCAAAGCCCCCCGCTCTCTCCGCACGGGCCCACCCTGCCTCTGCTCCTGGCTCCAGCGGGGGACTCCTCGGGCTTTGATAGCTCCTGCCTGGGCCCGGTGCACCTGATCAAGGGCTTGAAAGTCGGGCACGCTTGAGCTGTGGCCTGACTGAAGCGTGCCAGGGACTTGCTTCAAGTCTTCCGGCGCTCCCCCCCCCCTTTCCTGCCTCTCAGGCTCGCTCAGAGTTATTGAGTTTTCAGCACTTTGTTAGAGGGAAAAAAAAGTAAGCGAGCATGACTGGAATATTTCCACAGAACAAAAAGAACAATTAGCACGGAAGACAGAGGGTGATATTTGGATGGGAATCCTGCGGGGCTCACAGGACCCAGAGGATTCCTGTTCGTAGGAACAACAGGGAAATCGTATCCCCTCCCACGGGATGGGAGGGAAGAAGAGTAAAAACTAACAGGAGCAGTCAAGATAGGATTGAATAGGAAATCTGGTGGCCAGATTTCAGTGAATGCAAGATTGTCCACAGATGAGACGTCCAATAAAAACGATGACTGCTCAGAATGCACTTGTAAATGACTACCTTAACAAGACACTCACTTGATAATTACCTGTACAACACCTTCAGGTCTCCACAGATGCCAGTTGTCATTACATCCAAGAAAAATTACTGTACATTCATACAGCATGGGCACTTCCTGATATGACGGATACAAACTGCTTTATTTAACCTTAAAACTGAACCTTGGCTCCGAAGCAGAACCTAATTAGATTCCCTCTTGTCTCAGTGGGTAAGATAAGACTGGTGACAAATTAAAAGAAAACCTTAAATAAATGAGTGGAAATCCGTAACGAGTGCAGATTCTTCCAGACAGGTGTGCTGCATGATATGATTAAGTAATTAACATCCTAGCATGCTCTGCAGTGTGTACAGAAATGTTAAGCAGGCCCAGCTGACCTCAGTTTTGCATCAAAATGGCACAAAGAAAAGTTAAAAAGATAACTCTTTTTTAGAGTATTGTTAAAAAAAGTTAAAGATGCCACATTAATCTATGCAAGATTTCTATGCAAACTATTTAATTTTCATCTTTTACAGTGGAAACGTAGCAAAAATGTTCACCAATTTTTTAAAAATATTTAAGCCAGGGGACTGTGGCAGTGATTGCAGAAAGATCAACATCCTACAGTAGAAGCTATCCTCCTTTCATTTTCAGCTTTTATACGGGTGGTGTTATGTTTGCTTCCAAAATTGTCGGTATTGATATGAAGCCATTTTTTCCTCTACCTGTGAAATGTCCCCCGTGCTACTGGCTGCAATTCTTTTTCACCAAGAATATAGGTCATGTTTCCAAAATGCATCAGGTTTAGATGTTCCTTTTCCAACTCTGAGGACGTAAGAAAGGTTTTCTTGAATGGTCTATAAAGGTCGTAGGTCATAGGTGTCGCTGCACAGTAGAATAGTGTGCCACAACTCCAGAGTGTGCTAAATCTTTCTGAAGGTCTTTTCCAGTTAAAACATTGATGTGCTTTTCCTGCAATTATACAAGCAGTTCTCTCACAGTTTTTTTTTTTAATTTGAACTCCACCATTCCTTTTAATTGACATTTCTTAATTACATACCAAGCTAATTAAGCTTAAAGCCAATGTGGCAAAACTTCTGCATTACACTAATTTTGCCTAAATTGTTGAAAAGGATATTTCTTCTTTTACTCCTTGTCTTTTGGAGATCAGTTCATCTTTTACTGACTTAACTATTCCCAGTAACAGAAACAATAAACTTCCACAATGTCACGATCACAAGAGGATAACTTAAAGCACACTGTTCTACCTAAAAACACCCCCTTATCAGTGCTTTAACATTGGGACCAATGCCATTACATGCCTGAATCCTGGCCAATTTTATTGGCCAGATGTTATATCGGTCAGGTCCCAGGTGAAACCCATTCACACAAAACAAATGTCAGTGAGAAGCAAAATGCCAAAACAATAATGTATCACAGAGATCCCTTTTCTTCTGCATATTTCAGTATGTTCCCCTCCAGTATTAGGCTGGAGTTCTGTATCAAGCAGTAGGACTATTAGCCAAATAGCTGTCTAATAAAATCTCTTTAGAGAAGCTCTCAGAGGACGCCGCAGAGTGGCTCAACAATAAGTGGTACTAACCAGGCAACACCTAAAACGTCAGAAAACAGCACTCGCTGTTTACAAGCCCTGTCCTAAATTCATCCGTGCCTGTGTTTTCCAACAAGTCCGTGTTGTTTGTATATGCAGTTCAGTGGGCCACAGGTCTAAACCCTGCAGCGGTTTACCGTATATGGCTGTGACTGTCATACCCTGCTCTGAGTGTCTGCAGCTGCAAAGACACACGCATACACAGTTTCCTGTGGCTTTGTAAAAAAATAATCCTGGTACACTGGAATTACTCTACACGTCCCGGACTGCAAAACTGTGTTATTATGGCCATCTGCTAGTTTTAATACTAATGCCATGGCCTCCTTCCTGCTAGCGTATGTAGGCAAACCTCACTTGGTTTCAGTGGCCTACCTTATCCGCAGTAGTGGGTCGCATGAGGGAAACACGGTCGTACTGTCGCCGCAGCAGAGCCCACAGTGCATCAAGACGTCCCTGCACAACGAGAGGAGAAACATCAGTGAGGTTGAAACAGTGTTACGCTTTTTACTGTGGTTGAATCTGAGGCCTAGAAATCCTACAGTTATGTGTAAGCAGGGAACTGCTTGTCAAAAGTTTGGGGGCACATCGCAGTTTTCTGTTATGGCAATTCTTTCACAATCTATTCTGGTACAATTATAGCGCATGCTTGCTCACAATGCACACAGTAAAATAGTATCTGTGTGTTCTGTGAGCAACCATGTTTTTTATTGTTATAAAAATGTTGGATGCGCTGTCTTATTTTTCCTGATTCACAGCACACCTTGGATCCTTAAGCATTTTATTCTGACTTATATTCTTCGATAGTCTTTTCTTGGAATTGTGTGGAGTGTCCGTTTGTCTTCATGGTGTGTTTGTAGCCAGGAATACTGATAGATGCAGTTATACTTCAATCACAAGGGACACATTCACTGCATTTAGATGATCTGTGAGACTACTAGCACTGATTGCCTGGACTTCTGTTGAATTAGACCTGTCACTTTAAGGGGGTGAATTTTACACAATCACTTATTTTACATTACATATTTTATTTAACTGACATTACTTTGAAGTGTTTTTGTAAATTCTTGCACAGAAAAAAGCCAAATTATATTATATTGATTATGATTCCATTTATAAAAGCAATAAAAAAGGGAAAACATTCAAGGTGTGGTGTCAGTGATCATCTCACCTTGATTGGCGTGTACCACTTAGTCTCTGGATGGTGGTAGGTGGCTGAAGATGTCGGCTTTTTGATCATAGGCTCTTCCACCTCCTCTGGTATCGACACCACTGCGTTCTTGGCCTTCTCCAGTCTCGCACCCTCCTCTGTGGAGCCTTTCTCACCCCAGCGTACCTAGATGTTCAAGCAATGGACTGGTTAACTCATTGAAAGAGTAATACTGCTTCAACCTTTGTCTTATGTCACTGTATTTTATATTATCTCTCACAGCTCAAATGACAATGTATGAGTATGAATGTTAAAACAATCAACTGCAGTGACTCCATATCTGACTTCAGGTTGCACCGTATGGGCGCTTTGTCTTCTCCGCCCTGTGTCTTTATTGCAATTCTCCACATCTGTCACTGCTGTAAACAGGGGTATAAGTTTAATTAAGGTGTTGCGCTTCAAGCTGGAGGTTAAGCCACTACAATATAGAACAGCTTTTCTGCATCATCTATGGATATCTTGGGCGGTTGAGAAAAAAAGAGAGAAGAAAAGAAAACCTCTCAATGAATAAAACATTCCCCATGCTGCAGGTCTCCCTAGATGCATGTCAGCGTGGGCTTTAAGCGGAAAGAAAGGAGGACAGGTTGATGTTAGGCGCACCTCTCCCCAGGTCCACAGAGGAAGCCTCAGAAATGGAGATGGGGCCTGTCTGAGTGAATAAAAGCTCTGGGTGTTAAAAGAAAGGGTAAAAAAAAAAAAAAAAACTCACTCTCTGGCGAAACTCATGGGAAAAGTTGTAGGCAAGGTTTCCCTGAGGTTTGCCTCTCCATGGGGCCGTGGAGGAGGGCTAGCGGAGCGTGGCGCAACGCCACTCCCCTTTGAGCAGGAGACAGCGATGAGCGGTGCATTATGGCTGAACAAAAGGGACTGACAGGATGGGAGTCCGCGAGATGAATTCATTAAAGGCTAGCACAGCGGATCCAGAGCCTTCATCGTCAGCATGACTTAAGAGAACAGGACGTGGCGGAAGCCGAACTGGCAGGAGCCCGTCACGTCACAGGCGTCAGTCAAGGTGTTCTAGATCTGAGGAGACTTCTGCTTAAAACTTTCAAGGGAGGGGGTGGAGGGCCGGGCTTTCTCTTCTTGACACAAAGAGTACGCTTACTTCTATGGATCAAAAGAGAGCAATATGCTCGCTTTTTCAGGTTTCTTTTGAAACCCTGTTAGAGTCTTTAAAGAAATGGTTACCCCAAGTGAAGACAAACAGCCAAGGCATGCTTCCATTACTTTTTAGCTACATTAGCCATGCAGCACCTCTCTAAGACCTGGATGATTGACTACATCTGGACCGACACTATAGGTGTAAAACATTTACAATGACCACTGAAATCTTAGTTGTCATTTGAGATCCGAGCACCTCCATACGCCTGATCCCACCGACTCCTCTTCCTCCATAATAAGACGCGTCCACTGTTGGCCACTTCTTCTTGGGTAGCGGGTCCTCCTCTGGTTTCTGGAAAATGAGAGCATACTTTTCCAAACCGCACTATAACAAAAAAAACACTTGATACTGATCCAAAACTATGAATCATCTGACTCTGTTATGCACGCTGAACACCATGAAGTCTATAAAGGGAACATTTTTGTACTCACAGGGGGTGGTGGAGGAGGTCTTTGAGGAGGTGGATCTTTAATAACCTTAAGAAAAATAAAATCATACTGTTTCATTATTTGCAGCATATTCAGAGTTTCAGTACTAAACAACTCGCAATATGTGAATAAATCCTACATACTTTTAGTGGACGTCAATGTAAAATAATTTACAATTGGCCCATTTATCAATGTCAAAAAGTGAAAACATCAGAAAAATTGAGATTTTTGCATGACAGTGACAACATAAAAAAAAAAACATCTTAACTTAGCAAATAAACACAAGTCATGTAGTGAAAGGTGTTTTTTAACCCCTCAGGCCCCACCCTTGCATAGGCCCCAAAATAGAACCCTGTGGGACTCCACAAAATATGCTAAACCAAACAGCTACCAAATAATTCCCAATAGCTTCTGTTTTAGAATTAATAACTGAATAATAAAGGTTCAAGGGGTTAAAAGCAGTGGCCAAACATTAGCATAAAATTTGCCTCTCTGCTGACAGCTGTTCTTAACATTGTCAAATATATACAGAGATGAATGGACCAATAGAAATGCTCAAAATTAAAAGTCAAGTTTCTCCTATATAGTTACTATTCAGTAGGCCTTTGCTTGACAGCAATAACACCCACGGCAAAACCCAAAATACTAGACGCTGCTGTTCATTTATTTATCATATAATACCCACAAACACAGAAATTCAATTTCCAGAAAAATAAATAAATCTGACATGGTTTGATAAGGCAGGTATGATACAGAGAAGCGTTTGTAGTTTTGATGCTAAGACATCAGACATATGACACACTGTGCACCTATATTATATGAGGATATTGGAATTATGTGATTTCATATTTTACTACAGATGGGCAGACAGTGGCAGAAAAACAAGAAATAAGCCATCAGGGCTAATCAACACATTGAGAATGCAGCAGAAACGCTGTTCCTTGGTTTCCGTGCTCAGACCCTGAGGAGCAGATTTACAATTGAACAACTGGAGTCTGGCACCTCCCTGCACAGTTGATTACAGGGCTCTGCTTGTAAACCAACACAGTGGGCCCCTGGTGCAAAATAAAGAAAAGCTCAAAATCAACTTGTTGACAGGGGAGTCTTTGGGGTGAGCATGGCAGCCCGTTTATCTCTTAATTAATTGGATGAGGTTCAGCGCTCCCCAGCAATCCCCCAATCATAAGTCCTAAGGAGTTAATTAGCTCCAATGATATGCGAAAGGGAGGCTCAGGCTGTGCTCCAGACCCCGTCTGGAAAAGGAGTGCCTCTTCCCCGGTGGAAGGGAGAGGCACGTGTGTATACACACTCACGCACAAACACACACACACACACACACACACACACACACACACACACACACACACACACCCTGTCAGAATTAACAGGGAAAAAGTCCTTCTGCAGCTCTGTTGCTGATAGTGGTACGTGTTATGACAAAAAGTGACTTAAAAAAAAAAGGTTTTTCACAGTGGGGAATTTATGATATGACAAGGATCTTCTCAGCTATAACACTATTTTGAACTTCCAAGAGCTCACCTTTTGTCGCGATATCCTCCCTAATAAATGCAGAACTAATGATTTCTCACTCTCGAATAATGAAAGTGTGAATATTTAATATTACATCAATATTCAGGTCCTAACAGTGGGAACACTTTGGCTAAGGCTTTATTTTGATGGTTCTCTGAAAATATTAACTACTGTTCAACCAAGTACCTATTAAATGAACCTGAACTGTCCCTAATATTAACACAAAACCTCAACTTCATTCATTCTCAGGTATAAATACTAACACGAACACTAACGCTATTCTGTTCTGCTAGCTTAACCATTTGTTTTAAATCTACAAAGGAATATAGATGTTCAAACTCTCTGTAGATAATCTTGACTAATGTTTGTGTGGTGCAACAGATAACACCACTACCCGCCAGTGAGCTATTACACCCTGTTGGAGACTGCTGAATTCCCGGTCTGGGTGACTGTGCTGTGCTACACCAATAAGAGTCCCCACCATTGGCCCGCCTCTGTAATATGAGTTACCTTATAAGTGGCTCTGGATAAGAGCGTCAGCTAAATGCCTTAAATGTAAATCTGTCAGGATCTACAGCTCTTATGATACTATAGTACAATACTATAAGATGTATCAGATCTCCATTTTCCCTATATAGACAATATATAGATAATCTGAATATCTCTACTTAATCTACAAAGGCTTACAGATGGTTAAGCAATCTGTAGATAATCTATTAGGGGCTACATTGTAGTCTACAATGCCATAGTTCTCTATAGCTCCTATATCGACTGTACACTGATAGTCTGAATATCTGTATTTAATCTACAAGGGGCTACAGACAGGCTTCAAACTATCTGTACACAATCTAAGAGGGGTTACCATCTACTATAAGGTGCCATAGTTCTTTAAAGCCCCTTTACAAACTATATACAGGTAGTATATAAACATCTGTAGATCTTATAGTATACTATCCACACAAAATGAGGTGGAATTTTGTCACAGGTAATGATATCATAGAGCTTTCAAAATCTGATAACCAAGAATAGTGGCGCCTATTTGTTACAAAAACAAGACACTAAATATCAGTGCTCTTTTGGTGCTCTTAAAGCTAATGGTCATTTAGGTGTTGACAAGTGGAGGCCTTTAGATTATTATTTCAATTTAGTGATTAATTTCGTTTTTTTCTTGAATGAACAACATAGATATTTATACCTTTTTTGACATTTATTGCCATTAAAACAAATAGAAACAGTCAGAGGAAACAGTCTAATAATAACTACATAATTATATAAATGGTCATTAGTGGAGTAGAATACCATTAATAACTTAAAATTTATGGGAATTAAGAGGCCAATGTTTCACATGCTTGTACAGCTGAATCTGAACCTCCTCTGAATAAATTTAGCGACAGGCTGAATAAACTCTTTCACATCATCCTTCAACTCTTTTCCTTGCGTAGGCACTCCGAAGCAAGAAGCAGGCCTCGCCCAATTACTCAAGAAAGATGGATAGGCCACCACTCTCAGGTTATGCATTTAGGAAATTAGTTTTCGGAAAAACGCTTCATAATTATCACATATCATAGGTCGAACAGCTGTTTCATTCACATTAAAGCACATTGATACCATTACAGCACTGTTGTCATTATAATAATGGAAAATCATCAATTAGAGTTAATTAATTGCTCTTTGACTCATAAATGACTGTTGGCAAATCTGTGAACGGCTGTCGGTGGGGGCCACGCATAGCAATGATTAACATATTTTTAGGAAGAACCTTCGGCTAAAGGATTAGCTCCTTTATTGAGTAATTAAGCGGCAGATTTATATTTCCCCGACATATTGTGGGGTAAATAAGGCATTACACAAATGACAGGCCAGGCTGTTAGGTCTTCAAACTACCTGACGGACAGATGTGGCACAGACAAAAACCCTCAGAAACGTGGTTCGGGACGATAAAGTAGTACTGTAATTAAATTCGAAACCACTGAATACTTAGCCATCTGACACTCACCCGAGCGGCTAAAAGCCACCGCTGGAAAACCGACCAATTGGAGGCCGCCAGGGCAACATCCCCATATGGCTTTGGGATAATTGTCCAATTGGAGCTTTTAATCTGTCCTGTTTCTCCCCTCTACACACCATGTTGTGTCAAGCTGTTTCCCAGCTTAAAGCGATCGCGGATAAGTGGCAGGTAGCATATTTGCAAATTAAAATGCACTTCCATTAACATGAAACTAACCTATTTGTGGGAAAACATCAACTTAATAATCCAGGAGGGCACATCACAGGGACACAGCAAAATAAACGTACATAACTGTAGCTATGCAACTGTAGTTTGTAGCCCAATCGATGGAAAAACTATGTAGATAAATAAATTAATAACAAATTTAAGGAGCATTTAATTGTAAATTGAATTAAAGATTAAAGAGCAATTGATAACTGATAAGATCAATCAATATGCAATAGTCAATAATTGATAAGCAGAACGTATTATGTACCAAAGCATTTGACTGTCTTGGAAATGTTTATTGCAAATGCAATAAACATTTAGTTGTAAACATACATTTGAAAAATGTAGTTGATATCTTTTGAGATATTTAAATAAACACATTGCATGGACTAAATTCACTCAATACAATATTTATTAGCTACAAAAATACCTTGAGGAGAGTTTTGGAAATGGTTAAAAGAAAATCAATTAGCATTCATATTTATTCTAATATTTGTGTTTTTCCAAAGCTATGAATATGAATAAACGGTGCTTACTGTGCAATTCCGTTGCATCAATTATCATCTAATTTTAATATTACAGAATGGGTGGTGAAATTCCCCAGGAATCAAATCAATTTGGTTCATATTTGTTTATTCTGTGTGTATGTTTTATGGTGTTGTCCTTGTGCTAAATTGAAAGTTTGAATGCTTTTAATTTCTTCTCATATTTTTATCCAAGGTGGTGATTGGTGTTCAGATTCACTTGTTCAATGCAGACAATTTAAGATGTTTTGATCACATCAGGCCACAAAATATCACTGAATATTCACTACACTGAGACATTCTCTGAGCTCTGCACTGAACTGTGAAAAAAATGTTAAAACCTTACTTAGTCTTATGCGTCCCTTCGTGTCCCAAAATCATGTCTATCTCTACACCTACACTTTCCGTGACCTCCAACCTGGCAGAGGAGTGAATTCAGGAAAAAGGAGGGGAAATGGGAGGAGGCTGGGGGTTGGATGGCTGGGTGATTCTGAATATATCTAACTACTGAAAAACTGGCATGGGCGAGTTTAAATATTAACAAAGCACACATGGCCCTTCTCTTCTGCCGGAGGTCCCTGATGGAGGGAGGCAGCAGCTCCTCTACCAAGACAAGCAGGGCCTCGTCCAGACATGCTGCAGGGGGTTTACATTTTAATGCCTTTGTTGGTTTTCCAAAATATGCTTCCATCTCATCCTGGACGAGCTCCCGCCAGGTTCTCAAAGAGAGGTGGCGCATATCATTTTGGGGGCCGCCACAACGCTGATTGCTCTAGTTCCTCTTGCCAGCTTCCAGAAGCGTAGACTTTTTCTAAGCTCGCCATCTGTATATCGCTCCCCTGGTTAAGCCTCTGAAGTGTTGCTGCTTTTTGTTCATTTTAAACGTGTGAGTAAACTTTCCAGAGTTTTTGACTTTGAGAACAGAACATTTGTAAAATAATATATTAATTAACATTTAGGCATGACAGGTTTGTAATTGTATTTAGCTCAACAATTCTGAAACAGAAAATCTGTTGAAAGCACATCTTATCAATACCACAGATTTCTAACAAACTAAAATACTGTTATATAATTAAGATTATCAGTTAGGATTAAGTTCAGGATTTCGGGGCTTTTTGTATAATGTACCAAATACACACTGATATTAGCTATTAGACTTTTTATCTCTTACCAATTGCTGTGATTCTCTGTATTCGGTCTCACTTTATCTACATGGTACACTGTAGTCCCTTGTAGATGATCTCTCCATGTTTAAACTGTCAAACTATCCAGTAAAAGCTTCTTCTTGTGGAGTATGTACACAAGAAAATAAGCTGAAAGGTGTTTAGAAACAGCAAACAGGCTGATCACTTGGGGACCACTGTCTACATGCCGTGCAGTGTCTAAATGATCTTTAGGTATAATAAAACCATCTACAAAAGACTGTTCACCAGTCCAAAGAACCCTTTAACCAGGCAAAGAACCATTTTAGCATTCAGATGGTTCTTTGAGTTGTAAAGCTTTTATATCAAACCATTACAAAATAATGCTTTAAAAAAAAAAAAAAAATATATATATATATATATATATATATATATATATATATATATATATATATATATATCATAATTAAATATGCTTTTCATATAAACACATATGCAGTACTGGCACTGATTGGCTGTCAGAGCTGTTAAATATGCTGAAAAGCTGTACTATTTAATGGCTTATTTTATATTGTAACAAACAGACAGCAACATTACCGGTTATCAGTTTTTGCTCTCTCTGTGACTAATTTGGTCTCTCTTTATTTGGACAGTACATCATAAATTATCTGCAGATGTTCAAACTATCTGGTAAACTCTTGGGGTGTTAGGGTTAGGACCAAAGGGAGGGTTAGGTGTAGTATCTGAGATGAGGTTTTAGTTGCTGTTCCATTTACTTTATATGCTCTGAGTGAGTGTGCACACTCCCTTAGGAGAAAAACATAGCGTATCCAACAACAACAAAAGACTTGTATATCTTTTTGTATAGTAAAAAAAACATGGGTGTAGCGATTCCACCTGCTGATCTGTCTTACTGTGCACAGCATGAACATGGGAGATTTCGTAAGTCATCTAGCAACAGATTTAAATTTCACATTCAACATGGAAAAAGAAAAATAAATATAGAAGCGATTCCCATTTAGCCGGTGAAATGGTGACTAAGGTAACGGCAAAAGCAGGGGGGTATGCAAACCTACAAGGGGCTGTGTAAATGACCATGTATTATTAATGGTTTAATCAGTATTTGCAGAGATGAAGATTTCAATACAGAATGAAAATGCAACTCTGTAACTGCACTGAAATAGTATCTGAAGGGTTAAGCGACAGGGTTTCAACACTGCTGTTGATTATGTGAGAAAGGGCACTGCTGCTCAGAGCTGTTGCAGCACAGCGTTGAATTTCTCTTTGTGAAATATGTTTGACTTTATCAAAGAGAAGATCAGGATGTGGCAAGGCTGCTTGCTTTGCATTAGTCCACCTCCCTGTATTACCCTGAGTTTGAAGAGTTCACATTTTACCACACAAAATTCAATCAGATTCACACAGCAAACCCCAGCCTAAATTCACCCAGATACTTCAACAACAGCAGTATCTCACTTTTAGGAAACTAATGGTCAGGGGTACGCCCATTTTAGAGAACACTGGTCTGAACTGTCTACTAATCACTCCAATCACTTCCATCAATAGAAGGGTAAAAATGCACTGGTGACTCCTTATCTGTACTTGTTCTCACATTATTTGGACGGTACATTGTAGCCCTTTATAGATGATAGAGAAATGTTTACATTTTTAACATACCCATGTATCTGGTAAAAGCTGCTTTGTGGAATGTTTACAAGGAAATTTGTTGATTAAATTTGAATTTGAAACAAACATTTACAATGTAAAAGATGATAGGAGCAGATCAGCTCATACAAAAAAGGGAAGAAAAAAACATTCAAACAGGAAGGAGGTGATGTGTTTTTGGAAGGTGACGCCCAGCAGAATGATACGCATGCAAAGGTGTAACACTCACCACAGTGCAGCAGAGAGGCCAGAACCACCACATAAGAGCTAGAGCCAAGAGCAGCAACAGCACCAGGAACACGATGAGGACCACCGAACCATCTGACTGAAAAAAAAACTGTATTTCAGCTACTTTTCATTTGGTTTTCTGTACAGAACATCACTATCCTGAGTCAGCACGTCGCCGCTGTCCTAATAAAAGCCTGCATTTCCAGACTGGTAATTTACCTACAAAACCTTTTTAACATAACAAGATTTCAAGTCATTTTAAAGTTAATTAAAGTAATTAAGGTAATTTAAAGTGAAGTAATTTGAGTTTTTTTGTTACATTTGTGATTCATCATGTGATGATACAGTATGTTATGCCACAAACCCTTTTTTTGGGGGGCTAATTTCTGCTGTAAGAATGCCTTCATAATAAAAATGAGTCCACACTGTCAAGTTGCTCTTGTAAGATTTATTTCAAGAACAGTTTTATGATGCTTAAAATGACTAAAATCAAGAGAAAAGGAAATAATGCATAACACAAGATACTAAAGCAAATGGCAAATCACTGAATGAATGGTTGATTTTTGCAAAAACAAATTATTTTAAAACATTTATTAAATTTCCCACCCTCTCATCTCTACAGGCTTCCTGCTATCTATTTTGTAGATTTTTGGCCTTACTGTTCCATCTGCTCCCTTGGGTTTGAAGCGCAGTGTAGGCGTTTCCCACTCAACCACCCCCTCACCTATCTTTACACCTTATCTTTATCTTTAACCTCTGGCTATACTTTTTCTATAATGTTATTTAAGCTCTAGTCATTTTACCAGCAGAGGCTGTGTAACTTCATTTGTAATAGATATGACTTGCTGATTTGTACAAGAGAAGTAAGTAACTGTCATTTTCCCAGGACAGGTGCAATGCTCAACAATAGCAGATATTGTTATTACATTACTGACTAGAGGACAGGAACAGGGCTACAGGACCTTACAGATGACCTCAATACTTCTACTATACAGCTTCACAATAGAAAAAAATATCAGTAGCCACTAGCTAATCTGTATGGCAACAGGAAATCTCAGTGTGATGTTTTAGATATCCTGTTCTCTGGGTATCATGACTACACGTAGACACAAGAAGTCACAAGAAAAATATCTTTCTAATCGCAGCAGTGGGTTAAACACATTGCAACTTAAATAATGATGAATAAAGTCTTATGGTGTTAGGTCAGTGAGCAGCAGTGAATGGAGCAACATTCGGATTTTGCCTTGTTAACGAACCTCATAATTCCTAGGCTACAGTGTTCTTTGTGAGGAAAATGTTCACAGGACAAAACGTACCAAGTCGAACATTTTCCTTTACCACAGGGTGGCACAACAGATGTTCAAAAACAGAACATCTGCCTTTTTACGACAATCAGCTTAGACCCGGAGTTTCTAATATGGGCATGACGTTGACTACATGTCTTCAATGGTACATTGTGTGAACTGGAGATGCTGATTTATGAGCTTAAGAATCTAACTAGAATTAAACCGCTGCGAGATGAGTTTACTCCCCTAATGATTATAGAATGATTATGTGCACATAAGTCAAACAGAGAGAAAGCATAACCCATTTTTTTCTTCCAGTTTTACAGAGAAAACTCTTCCTCCTTTATCTCACTTACACAAGTTGAGGCAGTGATGGTGAAAGCACTTGTGATATAGGAGGTACCACCGTTCAAGCTGATGAGAACTTCCATAGTCCTGCGGGAATAAAAAACAAATATCAAGGTCAAAGAATTGCTTAAAAACTGCTCGAACCCCTAGGACAGCTTTGGATGAGGTACAATAATATGTTAATAATAAGCAAGAAGGCAAGCAAGACCTGCTGAAAAGCATACTTCTGAAATAGAAGTATCAGAATACAGAGAGCTCCAGAAGTTGCTGGATGGTAGACTTGTCAAGTCAAATTTTCGACTGAGGTCTTTAAAAAGGCAGGAAGGAAAAGGAATTCCTATCACTTATTTACAGAATAAGAAGCCGGAAGGTGCTTGCAATTAAGTCGCTAATGATGAACGGCATTGTAATTTCCATATGTCTATTATGCGAGAGTCAATTACCATGGGGCTAATGAGAATCCACGACCACGAAATCGACTGCGTGAACGCCTGAGATCCCTCCAAAAATGAGGGAATATGGAAAAAAAGAGGAGCCCATACTGTCTATATGTATTGTGTATTGTATGGCAGGTTTGTGTGTTTAGTCATCAGGAATACTGTCCAGACATGCAGCTCATTTCTCTGGAGTACAGTACAGTATTATATAAAGGAACTTGATATATTTCAGCTGAATGTTACCTAAGCGCAACCTTATCACTTTGGTTTCGTGCAGCGCTGAACTGTTTTTGTTCTGAATGGCTGAAGTCTGGCTGTAATCTGGTCCATCGATTCTCTGTGAGGATCCTTCTCTTGCAAGTTCTTGCATGTTAACTAGCTGCGTCTACTAAATGGATGAGAGGAGAGGCTAATTTAGCTGACATATTCGATACATGCAAATGTTGGGCAGGTTGTTAATCAAGCTGGATATGTGGACACTGGACGGGGGGCGGCTCTAGCTCCAAATGACTTGAATCAAACCTTTAGAGAAAGAGAATCTTCTGCCGATATCTTTCTAGAATTGTTTTATTCACTGTCATCATACATCTTTCTCTTTCTGGGTATACAAAACCCAAATCCAAGGACTATTAAGCTTGATAGATGCGCCCTGGAGGGAATGTTAACCTTATGTGATCCAAATAATCACAGGAATAATCACATGCTCTCGGCATTTTATATGGACGTGCGCCTGACACTATTGTTAAAATAAAGCCGGTTGTCATAGGCACCGAAGCGTACAATCAGCTGAGCCTGGTCTGTTTATTATTTAAAACCTCTGATTAGAACTCCTATTCTGTGCCAAAACTTCACACTTTACAAGAGGAAACTTACAGAACCCATCCCCATACATTGCTTATTAGAGCTGCAGGATTTCGAGAAGAACCAGGTGGATAAGTCTGCTGAAACTTCTCACAGTACCGAGAGGATTCCTATCAACAGCTTCTTCGGTCCCAGATGTCTTCAGTATCTTTCTCCTTCGCGGGATACAGAAGATTGAAAGACGCTGTGACAGTGGCAGATGTTGAATAGACAAAAGGTCCCATAAGCTCCCCGAACATGGACATGGAAGTGCCCTTGATGATGAAATAGCCACTCAGAGCATCACAAGAGACTTGCAGTATTTGGGTTGGTTTTGGCTTCAGAATATGCGGTGATGTAGAGTGATAGTGATGTGATGCAGCTGGACTAGCCACCACTGGTGTTGCTAATGGCTTTCGAACTCTCCTTAAATATGTGAAAATGAATGACGTCAATTATTAACAACCCTGTTTATGCGTCAAACGGGCCTGACAATCTGCAACACAACCGCGAACAAGACTGACCGAGCTCAGGGAGCGTGTGATGGTCCTCAGAGAACATTCTGGAAGGCTGGAGGACACTATAGAACTCTAAATGTCAGTAAGTTAAGATGAGAGACTCCAAGACTCCAAGACACAAAGTGATGGGGAAGAAATGAAGGAAAACTTTACTTATAATGTCGAAAGGGATTTAGCAGATGCTTTTATCCAGTGCCATTTACAATGTTCAAACCATTCTTGGGGAAAAAAAAGGTTTAAAAAGCTGCAAAGGTCCAGAGGTGGGCATGGGGGGCCCGGGGGTCAGCAATTAATAGGTGAGTTAAAACAGGTGTTCTTAAGCAGGAAAAGGCCAAAACTGTGCAGGAATACGGCCCTGCAGGACAGGAACTGCACACCTCTGCTCTAAAGGATGAGCTATTAACCCCTTAACACTCCAAGGCTCATTAAACACTAAGTTATATCATTCAGTAACTACAGGGACTTCTGCACAAACTGGTGGGGCTGTTCTTTAGTAAGAGAAATTTGTAAGAACACTTTTGGCAGTTTTTAGGGAAGTGGCTTCTCTTGGTCATTATGAGTGCAAATGTGTGGCTTGAAGTCTTTCCTAAGGACTAGTATCTGATTCTTGACTACACACAAAGAACACACTGTCTAATGTGCAAAGCCAGAGTGTTAACCACTACACTATAAATCTGATTTTATTAACACAACTGGTAGAAACCATGATCCCACCAAAGATAAGAAACCATACTTCAGTGGAGAAAAAAAATATGTATAATGGTATCCTGTTCATCTAACAATAGGCTTAATACACTTATCTTATATACAGTATCAACTTTGGTCCCTACCCCTACTAAATAGAGATATACAGTATATTTCTAATTATTTTAATGATTAACTTCTTGTTCCCAAAATATGAGAAATCTAAATCTTTTGGTGTGTAGTTATTATTGTGTTTATAACATAATATCTGCAATGTGATGAGGGATTTCAAACTTCTACACTTTTTTTTGGGAGTGTATTAGATTCAACAGCGCGAGAGTGAGAACAACCTACTATTTGGACCAGGATTAACATCTTTCACATTGGCATATATTTCACTTTCACTTGAATTAGCATCCCTCTATCAAGCACGGGGAGAGGAAGGCAAGCGTGCCATGTTGTCTGGGCATGGCTCCAGATGGAACCGGAATGGCAGCCGGCGCCTGCGTAAGCGATCGGATCGATTATTGATGAGCACAGCTCTGCTTGCTTGCACTGCGAGCAGGTGTCAGGCCTGTCCCCTCAGTTATTTTTCTTACTCCACCGCTGTTGTGAAAACGCAGGTGAGGACATGCCGCTGCCAGTGCCCAGCTCCAGGTCCCCTCTTTGGCCATGGCCCAGAGGGGCGGGGCCAGCCCATACTAATGGGGAGGCCGACAGATGCCGTGGATCCTCGGCCGACAACGCAGCAGCTGTCGCTGCAGATGAGGCCTTGATAACCAGCACTTACAGCCCTGGACCACAAGGACTCTCGAAACTCCCTGACGAGACATCCCACCCCCCCACCCAGGAAGCATGAGACAGTCCAGAGATTCTGCAGTAGTAGTCTAGTAGTAAGAGGTACCCGTCAAGGGGTGCGATATACAGCATTAGCTAGAAAGTAAATGGTCAGTTCTCAAAGGTGATGTATAGGAAGCAGGAAAAATGGGCAAGCATAACAACTTTGACAAGGTCCAAGACAAGTCTTGTGGGTGTCCTCGGTATGCAGTAGTCTCCCAAAGTGATCCAAGGAAGGATCATAGGTGTCCAAGGCTCACTGATGTGATTTATGGAGGCCCGACCTCATTAATTACAGGACTTGAAGGATCTACTGCTAATGTCTTGAAGTCAGATACTTTAGAGGACTTGTGGAGTCCATACCTTGATTGGTCAAAGCTTTTTTTGTGTTTTGGGCGTATCGAGAGATGTAATTGGTGACAGTCTAAGTCCAGTGTCTGATAGCAATGGAGGCCAAGCATGTCCTGTTGTAAACTAAAGAACTTCAGGTATTAGACAAGGCATCCAGGGTCAGCGATTATTCATGTTCATTTGAAATATCGCTGAACTTTTCCTTTATGCAAACACATTCCATAGTTATAGCTCTAATAGAATGTGGTGGGCTTCCTCATGCACAGTACGCAGACGGAACGAGAGAGAGAGAGAGATCCTTCCCACTCTCAGACAAGATGCAGGTGGTACGTGATGCCAATTGTCAGGGCATGGTGAATTATTTAAATGGAAGCGTGGAAATGGGAATCGCTGCATCTGTCGCACATCCTTTTAAAGCCCTCCACCAGATGTGTTTACTCGCTGCTCATAGCAGCTAACTACTTAATGGGTCATAGTCGCCAGCCAAAAGTTAATTAAGCACGCCCTTTAAATAGCAATCACCTACAGGGGTTCCGCTGTTATAACACGCTGCATTATAGGCACAAGTCTTAGCATAAGCTCAAAGAGACTGCTGTTCAGTATTTATAATGGGGACTCCTATTCATCAGCACACAGTTACAGCACCCACTGTAACAGCAGAGAGGGCTACAGCATTAGTCAGCAGGGAAGTAGTGTCATCCTCTGTAGAGCTGGGTTGAGTTCAAATGATTTTGGCTGAAGATGAAAGCATGAATGCACTGTATGTCAATGTAGAGAAGTACTGCCAATAGATTAGGACTCTCTGGAACAGATAAACATAACCCTAATGTCACTATGCCTAATGCCAGGAATGGGCTTGAGGTGTATAAAGCCCCCCAGCATTGAGCTGAAGAGCAGTGGAACAGTGTTCTCTGGAATGATGGTGCTCCTTCCAATACTTTACAGGATGTTAAATGATCACCACCCCACCCCATCCCCAACTCATCAAAAGCGTTGGATGGCGCACCATCCATCATTTCAGAGAACACAGTTCCACTGCTCCACAGCTCAATGCTGGGGGGCTTTAAACCCCTCTAGCCCCTCTAGCATTAGAAATGGTGCCAACAGGTTCATGTTCATCTGCTCCAGAGAGAGTCCTATTGGAAATATTGTTTTATAAGGACTTGGCAATTGGTGCAACTTAAAGAAGCTGAATGCATCCATTAGAAGAGATGCCCACAAACATTTGGATGTAAAGCGTATATATAAATATGATTTAAATATTATTTTTAGTAAACTAAGAAAAGATGCTAAAACAAATACAGAAAAGTGTCCTTTTTAAGAAAGCAGTTGATATCTTGTGAGCTAGTCTGAAGACTGGCTCCAGACTCTCCCCTGTTTTCCCACACTTACAAAACATGCAATGTACTGGGTTGGAGAAGTGTGAAAAACTCAAAACAGTCAAACGGATTCAGCAGCATGTCAGGGCACTTAAATAATATAGATATATAATAATATAGATATATGATGGAGTAAATCGAGCAGGACGACTGACATGAATGTTTCATTTGACTTTTAGACCCCTGTTCATCTCATCAGTTAGGAATGCTGCCTACATGGCAAACAATACACAGTGCTGATGAATGACTAATGCTTGTTTCTCTCCCCTCACACACACACATAAACTCACACATCATTTCAATTGCACTGGTCCCTTCTGAATACTCACTGTCCAGCATACTGTAGCACTGGTGCAGGACACAGCACATAGTTATCCCTCACTGTGGTTGGCTTCTCATCTGGAAAATAAAACGGAGCACGTTCATGAAGGACTAGCACCACGCAACGCCTTCAAGCTAGCTGGAGAAAAAACCCCGACACCAGATGTACAATATTCCACCATTTGTCACTGTGTCAGAGCTCACCACGACTGCTGACATGTGCAGTGCAGTTCAGAAACCGAGGCCAGCATAAGCGCTGCAGCTTTTTCCACAAAGATTAAAGAGTTAAACAGCCGAACCATCTTACAGTCACTAGACCAGCTTTCTAGAGTAAAGCGAAGGAGTACGTCCTGTTTGGCTTCATTTACAAAAATAGGGAAGAGACGCATGCATTTTATATGACATCTATGCAACGTTCATAAAGGAAGAACCATATCATGGGTGAGAGCATGAGTGCAGTGGCTCATTTTGGCAAGGAAGTGGTTTTTTGACTTTCACAGCTCTCAGGTCTCAAGTCACATCTTAAATTTGAAGATGTACTCTCTGAAGAGTACTCAAACAGACTTTATCTTACACTTATTAAAGGCTTTCTTAATTTACTTTGACATTCAGGCAAAGTGTAGTATGTTCAGTATTGTGTATCTAGGTATTCCTACTGACTTTTGTATCTGGTAGCATCTAGCTAGGTCTCTTTTACATTCTTTTGTAAGTCACTCTAGATAAGAGCATCTGGCAAATGCCTTAAAGGTAATGTAAATGTTAATGTAAATTTACACAATCTTTAGCAAAGAAAGCTGTTAACTGTTTTAATGCAAAGATTTTCAAATGGCCCAGGAGGGCCACAGTTACCCTAAACCCAGGTCAGCTTTAAACTTTAAGTTAACTCAACTTAGGTTAGTCAAAAGTTCTCCTACCTTACATTTTAAGTTCTGCATCTCAGTTTGGTCAACAATACATATTGAGTTGAGCCTCAAATACATTAGTAAATGAGCTGCAGCTTAAACTGCATTTCTATTTAAACTACTGATTAACCCCTTTACACTCCAAGGCTTATCTTATTAAGATGTATTATTCAGAAACTATAGGGACTTTTCTTTGGTAACATGTGCATGTGAATTATTAGAACTTTGACTAAACAAAGTTCTGTAATCATTATCATTGTATGTTTGGCTGGACTCAAACTTTTTACAGTGTATTTGTATAGTATATAGTACTTATTTAATTCTGTTTAAAATTCCTATTTAATATTAGGTAACTTTTTATTTCATTGAGCCCACAACAAACCAAAAAAAAGATTGGGCACCTCTGTTTTAATGTGTCATGCTCTGTGGTGCAGCTGTGTTGCCAAATGTTCTGTAAAAACGAGTTACGTTCTTAATGACATTATATATATATATATATATATATATATATATATATATATATATATATATATATATATATATAATGCTTTAAATTTTACATTTGCTTGGGAAAAATGCACAGTCAGTGATTCAGATTCATAAATTCATTCCAGTGGCTGTGAATTTGACTAAAAAAGTCATAATAAATGATATTATTAATATATCAATACACTAATAAAATAAATAAAACTCTTTTTTGAAATGTGTATCAGATGCCAGCAGTGCTGAGCAATCTCTAATGTAAATGCACAAATGATTAGGCTTGACTGTACTTACTGTAGGTCATGCTGTCCACCATGAAGCTGCAGAGGACTCCCTCTTTGGCTCTCCCCAGTGTGAATCCGTTCCCTCTTAGGACCATGTCAAAGGACTCTGAGGTATGTAAACCAGATGAGGACATAATGAGAAGCATGCCTGGGCGCCGACCCAACAAAATGGTCTTGGGCGCAAGCACACACACGCACGCACACACACACACACACACACACACACACACACGCATATTAACAAATAGGGCCAATGAATGTGCTCACGATTCACACAGACGCTGGACGGCTCCACTGTCAAGATCTCTGTACAGGACTGCTTGAGGATCTGCAAGGCAAAAAAAAAAAAAAAACAGCAAGACCACCATTTACTATCAGTGTAAATAAATACATGGTCTCCATTTATGCACTTCTGCACTGCCCCCACACCATAGCACACCTAATAGAGACTTTGCATTGCTCATGCTAAGCCATATCTGGCTCAATGAGAAGACTGTCACACAGAGCGCAGCACAGGAAAGAACTATGTCCGCCGTTATGGGAAAATTATGCACGACTGTTCCCTCCTCTTCAGCTCTATTAGAAGCTCCAGGCTGATATTATCATATAAAAAGGCCTGTGTGAGCCCACAGTCGCCTCTGCTATCATCCGTATAAATCAGCGGAGGACAAACTATGCAAATCTCCATACACAACCGGCAAAAAGACAATATTAACCCAAATATATGGTGCTTGGAATCAGCAGCGCTGTAGATGAGGCTTCAGTCTCAAGTGGTAGGAGAATATAAAAAGAACTGATTAAATATGACGTACGATAAACAAACCTATCATTAGAGGAGGGAAGTAAACATCGTCCTATTCTGGACTGAGTGTGCTGAAGATACTGCAGTTACTGTGTTATCTATAGCTCGTTTACCTCTGTATCAGATGGGATGCTGAGCTCATTTAAGATGTTTGATGTGTAAACCGGTGTAGATGTGGACGGAGGAATTAAGCTGTTTTCACTGCAAGAGGAAAGGTCTGAGGAAGACGATGTTTCCAGCGGAAGTGCTTTTAAATGGGTATTGATAGTAATAACAGGTTGTTATTGGGTGAGGTTGTATTTATTGCCAGTTGCCAGCTAAGAGACCTTTTCTCACTATTAACAAGGGAAGAATTTTACCTAAAAGACAGTTCCAATCAATGTTGATATGTGGTAAAAGTCTTCCTCATACTGAAAATACGGCAGGTATTACAATGACTTGGGGGTCCCTTTGTGCTCACATCAATGAACATATTGTCAATTATGTATCATGTACATGTTTTCCACACATAGGCTATACCTGGGCACCTATCGGTGAACTGATGTGTACTGATGAACTCTCAAGTAACAAAAAGTTGAACAAATTCCAAATAGAAAATATTATATATTGCTATTGGGGCACACAGTATCATGGCCGCAAAGCACCATTTTGACATTTCCACAACTGAAACCTTCACTTTAGCCAAGTCTATGATGTGCATCAGTAAAATTAAACCTTCCAGGGTTCCTGGAATCCATTTCCTCATGATTTCCATTCATAACAACATACATAAAATAATAAAAACTGGATTTTCTGTGACTGGAGAAAGTCCAGGTCCAATTTTCCAGGTGTTCCAGATTGTCCAGACTGCCTGAGAACCCTTCATTCACTTATCAGAGGCCTTGTTTGAAAGCCTGAAATGTAAATAAATGCTATAATGAATTTGGAGATCCATTTATTCAAATCTGACCCCTACCTTCCATGGTGCTTGTGGCAGAACAAACACTGACACTAGTCATTACAATTGATTTACTCTCTGAAACAGATAATGCTCCACCACTTCACCATGCTCCTCAGATTCACCATGCAATTAAGCATTTATTATCCTTATACTCCAAATTGATAAGAGTATAAGGATTATTAGAACAGGTGCGTCCCCAAAATTAACCCAATTTAGATGCATTATTAGAATCTAGGCCAACTGGTTAACACTGCTCAGTATCCCACTGCACACTATTCTGCATTGAGTAGCTTTTATGCAACGTAACAGAGCACCAAACGAGAAAACAAGAAGGAAAGAAAGTATGGGCTGCTTAGTTAGCCACCGCACTATAGATGGTAGATCATCCAACACTATTTGACTTCATCAGTGGTAGAAAAACAAAGCATTAAACTTCATTTCTGCATTTTTTTTGTGCTTTTTCAGAAATCTCCCTCAAATCTACTTTAGGCCTTCACTGCAAAGCTGCACAGATGATCTCAAATCCTGGAAATCTGAGCGGAGAGCGACATGAGGCCAACTAGCCCAGCCTCCAGGATTACTAATCACTGGAGAATGCCTATGTTTTGCTAGGCCTGAATCTCCATTTGGCCAAACAGGCTTAGTCAGTAATGAGATGATAGAAGCTTTTTTTTGGTTTTCACTCTCCTCTGGACAAAAACATTTGCCTGAAAACATATTTCAATAAATTATTAGAAAATGCTGTCTTGATCTTCGTGTGCCTGTCGCTTTCCAAAATTTATTTCTGCAGATCAAGCACAGCACCCCCAAAAAAACTGGAGCCTGGAGTTCTGGACATACTCAAGTTGTCATGAGTCTAACAATCACCCTAAGTTAACACATTAATAACACATACAATTGCTATGATGGAATCCAATATTGTAGCCCTCTGGCTCAAATACAGCTTCCGAAGCTATTACTACCCGGGGCAGTGCTGGCTGGGGACATATGGCTGAATCAACCAGCAGCAAAATAACAAAGTTTTGCAAAGTGGAGCTTCTGCTGCCCTCAAGAGCATCCACTGTAACTCCACTGTAAGTCCACAAACAACACGAATCCCAGTCATCCTATATATTTACTATACACAAATGGCAAATTTAGAGTTTGCATGCTGCTGGTAAAATGACATGTTGTTGATTTTCTTTAACCTTACCCTTAATCTTAAATTAATCCTAATTACTCTAATCTTAACATTACCCTTTAGGGTTAGGTTTAGGATTAAATTTAAGATTTAGGTCATGGTTAGGGTTAGAGTTTGGTGTAGGGTTACATTCCATAGAGAATCATTTACATCAGCTTAGAGTTTAGTTGCATTTAATAGGTATTTAGTTGAATGTTAGCTGAATGTCAGATGAGCATCTAGCTACACCATCATCATATTTAAGTTCTTCTAGATGATTTGTTTACTTAAAAAATCAAAATAATGACCCACATTTTTGCATAAAACTGTATCCTAAAACAGTTCTTTGTTACACTGAGCAGCCACAGTTGCTTTTACTGGACACTAGACTGTGAAACCTGTGTCCACATGTTCTGTTATTTTTATTACTGTGAATGAATAAATACCGTCCGATTAAGTCCAATAACATGCCCTGCCTTTTATTTTTAATTAAAAAAAAAACAGGGTCAGATTTAGGCAAGGAAAGAATCACAAACAAATTTGTGGAAACATTGAGGTGGAAGAAGCAGCTTTGGCAGCTCCATGTAAACGCTAAGTTTGTGCATGAGTCCTCATGACCTGGTTATACAGTTGACGACAAACCATGTCATAATGTTTAGAGCTTAGCTTCTGCCTTGATTGGACCTTGATTGTTTTTTTTTGTTTGTTTGGGGTTTTTTTTTAGCTTGAGCCCAAAGTGAAGAAATGTCCTTTATTATTGCACAAATAGCTCACAAAAACACAACTTACTGAATTAACAATTCCTTTAAGTGCCTGAAAGCCATCTTTGACCGGGAACACTTGCTCTGCGGTGTCGGCCACTTCAGCCAGCTGTTGGCAGAACATAAAAAAGTTTAAAATGGGCAGAAATTACCCACAACAAACAGACAGACAGACCAGCCACTGCAGACCACTTCCTCCTCTGTATCTCTGTTTTGATCACTGGACACAGGAAGAGAGAACAGTAATTGTATAAGCCACTGTGGAAACACTGGTGCTCAGTAAAACACATGCACTAAATTAGAAGTGCAGAAGACAAGAATTTCCTTTCTTCCAGAAAATATGCAGCGCTCATAAAAAATTCTAATTTCATCTGAAATTCAAAAACACACACATACTCTATATGTCCAAGTGTTTGTGGACACCCCTTCTATTTTAAGTTGCATCCTTTATGACACAGATGTGAGTTCTCTGGAATGACGGTGCTCCACCAAATACTTTTGGGGGATGAGATGGGTGGTGATCATCCAACATTCTGATCTCACTAACATATTTGTCACTGAATGCAATCAAATCTATACATTAATGATCTTCCAAAATCTAGTAAAAAGCCTTCTTCCCTGGACAGAAGAGACTCCAACAAAAGCAGGATAATTAGTGAATTAGTGGTGTCCCAATAGTTTTGTCCATGTAGTGTAACAATGTCTTACAACAATGACCTGTGGTAAGATTATGTAGCAACAGCTCTAGTGGTTCGTTTACCTGATCCTTGTCGAAGTCCTTCACACCAACACAGTACACTCGAGCCCCATATTTTCTTGCCGTGTTTGCCTGCAAACAAAACAAACAAACGTTCATCAAACTGGTATCCACTTTTTTTTCCAATTACTGAACGAGCTGCTTCAGCTATGAAACTGGCCTCACCTCAACCGTAGTCAGTTCATGGACGTAAACTTCAAGCTTTCCGTCTGTCAAGGCAACGATGATGCTTGAGGACCTTTGGCTTTGTTTTTTCATTTGCTCATTTGCCTGGAGATGAAGACAAGCAAGGACGCTGTATGATATAACAAACCTCAGTGCATCCATCCTTTTTCAGCGACATTTGTGGACAATATAATAATGACCCTTTTAAACATAAAGGCACAGAAGTAAGGTGTTGTGTTACTTTTGTGAGATGCAACTGTTCTTCCTTCAGCATTCCTTACGGGTTTAGATGGGTACCTGAGCTGTCTCTATGCTACTTGCAATGTGTTTTACTGTAAATCAGTGAAGTCAATTATCATCTATGTAATAAATGTAGGGTTGCTATGTACCAAGGATGTCCAGGTCTGACGTATTCAGACATATTTTAATAGATCAAGTATTGGCTATTTTGCGCCTGATCCTGGTGCTTTGTTTTTACCATCCAAGCAGTGTTTTGACTGCGTTCAGACGTTGGTCTATTTTCTGCAGTTTTTGCCCACGCCACTAAAAACAACCCAGTTAAATGGTACTTGTGCAATGACAGGGAAATTCCATTCTTTCATGTTCATGTGGGGAAATCCGCTCCTGTCACATATTTACTCTTAATTCATGGCTTGTCAGGAATCGAACTTTCATGGAAATGCTCTGTTTTGCATTTCTTTGGTTTTAAACCAGCACTGAACAGTACATACAGAACCACTGTTCAGTATTAAAGTACTTTAATCAGATTGAGGGACAAAAAACAGGACATCTCTTTAATATGTACCAACTGAAAAGTACTACTTTGTTATTCTTTAGTGTAGTGCACAAATGCAAGCGTGCAGGTCTCATCCGCATTTGACTGTGCAAAAAGTGTGAGGACAATGCAAAAAAAAAACAAACAAAAAAAAAAAACACTAAAGTTAGAGCAAATCCCAGCAGCCAGATGACATGGTCTGAATTTCACTGTGTAGTCCTAAAGTCCTAATGCAGCAGCGGTAGCCCTTGAAGGGTCACATAAGAGCTGTCACTCTCCAACAGCCATAAATGTAACCCATTCTAGGGAAAGTGCTGTACATATTTGCAGCATATACACTCACAGAACGTTAGAAATACTGCCCAGAAGGCTGCAGAATCAAGATGCTGAATGTGTGTCAATGAGGGCATTTCCGGCAAAAAAGCTAAACAGTTAATTATCCCTTATCTGGACCTCAACTGAAACCAAGCAAATGCGGCAGACTTTGAAAGCCAAACAGTTTGAATGCTCGAGCTCAAATCTACTGCTAGTAACAGGAGCCATTAGGCTTAACGTTCAAGCAACAGGACTCCAGCTGATTGTTCAATCTAAGGTGTGCTAAGCATACAAAGCTAAAACATTGCACCAAATCATTTGTTAACAAATAAAAAAGAGAACAGCATGAGATGGAAGTCACATCCTCTGCTGTCATCTACAAGGAGGATTCTGTGCTTGCTCAACTGGTCCCGTTGACTAAACCTCTTTGTTCCCCATTTTGCCAAGAAATACTTTTCTCCACAGCTATTTGTCAATGTTTGAGTACACAGCATATCACACAATCCCTCATGAACACACAAGAAACACAAGAAATATTCTTATTTACCAGTTTGATTCCTTCATGCATGTACGTATCACCTGCAGGCTTGACGGCGCTCAGTTCCTTCAAGCCTTTCTGTATCTCTGCTCTGAAATGAAAAAGATAGCAATGGTCACATTTTAAAATGCAGCTCAATCTATTTAGGCTAGCATGGTCATTGCTACTGCACCGCTTGTTTATACAGTTGCCAAAAATGCATGTCTTAAAAATACTAATAATCTAGATTACAGTGATAGGCACAAAATAACGTACCTAAACTATTAACACACAAGCAGCTGTATCGTTTGTGTTTTTATGGATCACAATCACACTGACTAAACATCTACAGTGCAGGCTAGAAAAAGTAAGTGACTTCTACAAGGGCTAGCTGGTAAAAGTTTCAATTAAGGAGATGAAATTGGAAGTGCGGGTATCACTGTCACTCTCCAACAGCCATAAATGTAACCCATTAGTAAAAACATTCTAGGGAAAGTGCTGTACATATTTGCAGCATATACACTCACAGACACACTCATGCCAAAAAACTATTCATTTTCATCTCAAAGGGGAGGGTTAGCTTACTTTCATGTACAAAATACAATAGCATGATGCAGGAATAAAGCTTTAAAGGCAAGCATGAACACACACATACGGGTAAAAGAAGTGCTGGGGCTGCTTGTGTGAATGACACAAACCATATTACGGGTAAAAGCATCTTCAGGATGTTGAGTGTGAAAAGGGCTTATGTTTAAACACTAGTTCAATCAACAACAGTAATGTTATATGATGCCAATTATGCCAGTGACATCCTGCTAACCAGTGCTACTAAAGTTTTAATAGCCATGTTAGCCATAGTGCACAACTTCTTACTTCCTAACTTCTACATATTCTAGCAGTCTATTGACAATATAACATTGACAAGCTGTCTATATAGACAACTATAAAACTGATTACATAGGACTGTACCTGTCTCCGGTCAGGGGCAAAATGAGCTGTGCTCTTGAGGAGAAAACAATGAAGGACACCCTCATTTTTGGGCTAAAAAGAAAACAAAGAGACACGATTACTACAGTAAAAGCCCGGAGCACAGCATTTCCCCTAAAAGGAACACATACATATACATAACAGACTTTAAATGAAGTATTTATTACTGTCCCTTAAAAACATGTGTCAGACAAGTCTTATGAGGCAACACACAAGGACAGCTTGAGCTTCTATGTACGTCTCCAGTAAACAACAGAGTTATGGCTATGAGTAACATGCCCAGTATGGCCACCTAATAAAAGCATGTGACTTGTTTGTCAAAAAAAAAAATCCCTACTGTGAGGAGGAAGGAAGTGATTAATTAAAATTGAGACAGGAAACAGGTTGTTGTCAGAGTGACTCATCCCATCCACACCAGAAACACATCCTGCCACGGTTACATTTTTATACCTGTCACCTCATAAAGAATACAGGATTAATAAAACACTAGTAGCCAGCTCCACAAATCGCCCACCGACTAATGATGCAATAGTTTAATGTATTCAGTTCTCCTCGGACTGATTTAGGTGTTCAGGTTACGTATAACACTTCTGAAATCTAAACAGAAGCTAGCTAATAAAACCTAGACATCATCGCAATCTCCAGATGCGTTCTAGGGATAGATCGATTCACATAATTAAGAATTTGATCACAGGACTTGCAATGTCGGGTGCCATGTCAAAGTATATTAAACACATCATTCTATAACTTTCCCATATCCCATATATATCAGAGGCAGATCACATCTGCCCACTATTATACTTAATATCATGTCATGTTGGATTATTGACACAATAAGTTGCAAAAAATGTTAATATATTAGCCTTGAGCTAATATGGTCTTCTGAGGGATGTGCTCTCAATTTTGAGATAAAGTGGAGTCAGTTTTCCAGGAAGGATGGTCTGCCTTTGCGTGTTTATGCAAATTGGTGTGGCGCAACAGATAACACCACCACCTACCATTGCGTTACAACAACACCATGTGGGAGACCAGGGTTTGATTCCCGGTCTGGGTGACTGTGCTGCGCTACACCAATAAGAGTCCCTGGGCAAGACTCCTAACACTACATTGGCCCACCTCTGTAATACGAGTAACCTTGTAAGTCGCTCTGGATAAGAGCGTCTGCTAAATGCCGCAAATGTAAATGTAAATGTGTTTACTTTTTATTATGCCTCAGTATAATCAGTATTCGTGCTTTAGTGGCTCCATTTGTCTGTTGAATGTGTTGTTTGCAGCAAATTGAGAGGCCTGTATCGAAAGGTACAAGACGACAGGCTGCATCGTCACACCCCTAATGCTTTGGTGCTGTATCTTGTCTTGCCTTGCATACAGATTATCAATTACACTGAACTATATTTCAATCAAGCAGTTGGTCTTTCTGACGACCTTCTGTTACAAAATCTGACACGGCACCGAAACATGTTGGGTTTTCTGGCCTCACAGCGAGTCAGGTCTCAGGACTCTGAGCATAAGGAGAGGTGCTGATTTTTCACACTTCAATGACACATCCAACCCGCAATCATCCCCCACATGAGATATTCATGAAAACGCCGCCAAACGTGCTCAGCCAGCCAAAGTCGAGCGACCAAAAAAAAAAAAAAAAAAAAAAATCAAATGAAATCAATATTGCAATATTTCCAACTGAGTGATTAGGTTGTGCAAAGAAGAGAAAAGTCCAGCTTGAGAGGATCCGGGCCAAGGTACTGTAAACTTCACAGCGGAGATCGAATTTATCTCCAACGTCACCGAGTTCAGACTTAGGCAATCACATCTGCTCTCAGGGCAGAAATGCTGGGCCTTCTGCTGCACAGTACCGAAGCAACTGGGGATCTCCTCTTAAATCTCCTCGAGCTAATGATTTTAATTAATGTTTGATACAGCTGGTCCGTCCAACACTGAACAAAGGCCCGTGAAACGGCAAGAGAGAGCAAGAACAGGAAAAGGGCCAGCAGATTCCACATGGCGCAACAGAAGAGCGTCAAAGTCAACAGCAGACTGTACTGGTCTTCCCGCGCGCCGTGCCTTAAAGTACATTCGCTGCTTCTTCTCCCATTATGTGTGAGGGATAAGTGTGGTGTTGGAAGGTTTCAGTGCAAATGGCCATTCTCACAGCCCAGAAGACTGAGCCTCCCTGCCACCCACTCCCACCTGCTCCCTTTGCTATTTTCTCAAGCAGACTGCTTTCTTCTGGCTAGGTCGCTACCGTCTGTACTGGCACATACATTGAGTCAACGTTACATAAGTTCAACATTCATCGGGCCATTTTTTTTTGTTTATTGCATGTTTTTTTCTTCTTCTTCTCCCCCTCCTTTCCAGAATCCTTTCCAAGTCCAATGTGTGGACTCTAACTTAGCTGAGCTGAATTATGCTGTTGGTTTGATATCTATCAGAACATAAGCCTGCATAATTGAAAAGCATTAAACAAACTTGCAGGCTTTTAGGCCTGAACTACGTGATGTTGACAACAAAGGGGAAACTCCTTTTCTACCTCACAAATCGATCCACGAGATTCTTCACAAAGTCGAAGATCTGATCCCAATCAGTGGAAACACTTCCAGATCTGTAATAAAGAGAATAAAACAAAGTCAGCAAAGGACCACAAAACAGCTTGGTGTAATTACATATATCCTAAAGCCAAATACAGTGTTAGAGTGCAGCATCTGATGTGGTGAACCTAAGATATGTGATTGCTGACAATGTCATTACTTCTGATGCATTTGCATTTACAGACAGGTTACAGTAGGGCAGCTTCTGTACATACATGTATGAACTTGACTCGTTTTTAACTCATGTAATTAGTGCACGTGAGTGCATCCGAATGGCTGTAACTTGCTTTTTGCCAGCAAGACTTTCTCATTAAAGCATTATGAGAGTTATTACACTTCATTATCATATTAAATGGCAGGTTTCCCAATATTTAACTAGCTGTAGTGGAGTAGCTGTAGTTTGTGCTGCAATATGTAACTTAACCAGTCCTGGCTTTTTTGCAGGACTTGTTCATGCTACACTACACAGTTACTAGACACACGTCATATAAAGTAGGACCATGTTATACCAAGAATAAGAATTACAGGATCATAAAGCAGAAGCACTGCTGTATCTATGAGCCACTGATGGATTATCATATAGTTCTGATGATTTCCCGAAAGCGGGATCAAATTGTATTTGTGCGTATGATTAAGAAATTAAAGCAATGTACATTTTATAGGATGGGGTTAAACTCAAATTACATTGGCAGTGGCAATCTTAGGCTTGACATTAACCTCAATGCAAAAGTATCTTAAGTGAGTAAAGTGTGTAAAATGTGCCCTTGGTCTAATGGCAGCAAGGTAATTGAACTAATAATTATCCACTGTATGTGCTGAGAACATAAAACACAAGAGTGGGATCATTAGAAAATCATCTTTTATGCATTTCTTTCTCCCTTGCCTTATCCAAGGTCAATGAGTCTAGTCAAAAGCCGAGGGCCTTAGTTCTTATGGACCTTCTATATACACATATTATATATAACGCTGCATAATACTGGAAAAACTGACACTGCAGTATTTTGTTGTTAATTGATATTTGTTGCGATCATTTTCTCCAGATTTACTAGAAGTCAATAATCCAACATGCCATGATATTCCTTTATCATTTATCCAAGATTGGAGTAAAATAAATTTGGCAAATAGATACGTCATGTAAAATGACAAAAGTGTGAATTTTGGATTAAGAAAGTTGTAGCATGACATAACATAAATGATTTTTAATAAATGAAAAGTTTTTGTTATGTGACATTGCAGCACTTTCTGCAATGTGACTATAGTGCATATGCACATTATGACAATGCTGATACAGGAGGGCTGCCTATATAATTTTAAATAGTATATATATATATATATATATATATATATATATATATATATATATATATATATATATAAATATAAATCATTATAATTGAAGGCTATAGAAGGCTATAATAGGAATAGGTTAATAGGAACCGTAGAAGTCGAGCCGAGGTCTGTAAGAATAAGAAAGCTTCCAGAGAGAACTGCTTATTGGTCAAGGCAAACTAAAAATCCCTATTTGACTACAAATGACCTTCAGGATGATTTAGCAGACTCTGGAATAATGGTGCACTGTTCTACTGTGCAGCGACACCTGCACAAGTCCGGCCTTCATGAAAGAGTCAAGAGAAGAAAACGTTCTTGTTTGCTCGCCACATAATTTAGCATTCAGGTCAACTTTTCAACAGCGCATCTAAACCAGCCTGATGTGGTCTGGAAACAAGTCCTGTGGACTGATGAAGTTCAAAATAGAACTTTTTTGACCTTTAGACCTCAAAAGAGAAGTGCATTCAACATCACCCAATAGTGAAAACTAAGTCTTTTGGAATTAAAAATAGGCAAAAATAAAAAAAACTAATAAAAAAAACTAGTGTTGGCAGACTCTTAGCTGGACTTTTGAGTCAGGCCCTTTTTTTTGCTATTTTGAAACTGTAGAAGATAGAAATAAAAATGGAAATAAAATTATTTAAAAAACGTAAAGATCTTGTGCCCACTCTATCTATATCTCTCTGCTTATTGTCATATTGCCCATATATATATATATATATATATATATATATATATATATATAAATAATATGAAGAACTATGTTATCTTGGTACACAATATACCTTTATGAGTATATTGTTGAATATCCTTGGTGCTTAAAGATAAATATCGCATATATCGTACAAAATGTCTTTAAATATTGTGATTTAACATTTTTAACATATCGCCCCATCATCAGCACCCCATCCACATTTCTAGAGGCCTCTAGATTTCATGCTGGTGCTCTTGTCAGTTCCCCACTTCATAAGAAGGGAGGCCAAAGCCAGAACCACTTCCTCCTGTGATTTCCACATTGCCAGGGTGGTCACCAGTTGGGCTAGCAAACCTCAAGAGAGGGCCACTTCTAAGAGATGACCAGATATCAGTTCACCCAAACAACCGTTATCGCAAAGTTGGAACAAAGTTGGATCAGCAACTGGTGGAGGAAGTCTCTGCAGACAGGAGGGGTGGTTTTCTTCATACGGCCTTGCAGAACAACTGAACTGTCCGGCCGTCGGCTGTGATCTCAATTCCACATCAGCAGTGTGGAAGAAATCAAGAAAAGTGTTGCCAAATCATGCAAATTCTGCGCCAGATGTCTGTTAACCACCTGGTGTGGCAGTGGCTGGCCTGAGACGTCCTGTGACCTCTTGAGGGAAACTGTAGCTGTTATAAGCTGTGGCTGCTCCACCTCGACTGCCCAGGAGTACAAAGGAGCTTTTCTATGTAGCTTTTTCAGCTACATAGGAGCAGTTACAGACTCGTCTACTGTTCACATGGCTGTCATTTACCAAGCAAACAGGACAAATTAAGCACCGCAAACCGGGGAGGATACTGACCTGTCCAGCACAAAGTAGAGGTCGAAAGCTCCATGACAGGACGCGTCTTCTGCCACGACGGAGGAGATGAAGCCCAGGAGCAGTACAGCTGTGACGGCCACGGCGCAGTGTCTTCCCGGGCTGGAAGTTGTCTTTGCCATTGTTTGTCAGTAGGAAGTCAAGAAAACAGTGCAAGTGAGAAAATGAGGGAGTTTAACAACTCGGCTAAAACCGTGGTGTCAGTGAAGGGAACTCAGGAGACGGACGGCAACGACAACCACAACAACGACAGCAGCGCTACGGTCTCCAGCATGTCCGGCTCCTAAAGTCGTGGAAGTAAACTTTAGCGCTCTCTTCTTCTTCTACGTGAGATTAGCATGGCGACGTCAGCGGGTCTTTCTTCACATTTCCTTCCTCCTTCCTACGCCGTTAGTCAACGCCTGCCGTCCGTCATGTTGCCTCTCAGGTCAAAGAAACGCTGCTTTACGTCTCTAACGGACGTTAACCCCGTTTTTAATGAGCATGCGCAGCCAGATGTTGGGAGGTTTCTGAGGTCGGGGTGGTGGTAGCACACACCCAACAGCTGTCCGAGCTGAAGTAACTCGGTTAAGCTCGCTCGCCACACACAGGATGTTTGGCAAAAACTGCCAGGATCGGTATGAATAATGACAGTTGACATAACACTACACAGATACCTACTTCCCCCTCACAACCTGAAGCTCTCACACAACACACAGGGTCCCAAACTGGGCTGATGGCAAAGCTGAGGAAGAGTCAGTGTGAATCAGAGGAAAAGTCAGTTGAAAAAGAAAAGAAAAGTTAGATGAGTAAAAGTCAGTGAGAATCTGAGGTAAAATCAGTGAGAATCTGAGGAAGAGTCAGTGAGAATCTGAGGAAGAGTCAGTGAGAATCTGAGGTAAAGTCAGTGGAAATCTAAAAGTAAAGTCAGTGTGCATCTGAGGTAAAATCAGTGAGAATCTGAGGTAAAATCAGTGAGAATCTGAGGAAGAGTCAGTGAGAATCTGAGGAAGAGTCAGTGTGAATCTGAGGTAAAGTCAGTGGAAATCTAAAAGTAAAGTCAGTGTGCATCTGAGGTAAAATCAATGAGAATCTGAGGTAAAATCAGTGAGAATCTGAGGAAGAGTCAGTGAGAATCTGAGGAAGAGTCAGTGTGAATCTGAGGTAAAGTCAGTGGAAATCTAAAAGTAAAGTCAGTGTGCATCTGAGGTAAAATCAGTGAGAATCTGAGGTAAAATCAGTGAGAATCTGAGGAAGAGTCAGTGAGAATCTGAGGAAGAGTCAGTGTGAATCTGAGGTAAAGTCAGTGGAAATCTAAAAGTAAAGTCAGTGTGCATCTGAGGTAAAATCAATGAGAATCTGAGGTAAAATCAGTGAGAATCTGAGGAAGAGTCAGTGAGAATCTGAGGAAGAGTCAGTGTGAATCTGAGGTAAAGTCAGTGGAAATCTAAAAGTAAAGTCAGTGTGCATCTGAGGTAAAATCAGTGTAAATATGAGGTAAAAACAGTGTGAATCTGAGAAAAAACTGAATTTAAGGTAAAATCAGTGTGAATCTGAGGTAAAGTCAGTGTAAATCTGAGGTAAAATCAGTGTGAATCTGAGGTAAAGTCAGTGTAAATCTGAGAAAAAACATCAGTGTGAATTTAAGGTAAAGTCAGTGTGAATCTGAGGTAAAATCAATGTGAATTTAAGGTTAAGGCAGTGTGAATTTAAGGTTAAGGCAGTGTGAATCTGAGGTAAAATCAATGTGAATTTAAGGTTAAGGCAGTGTGAATTTAAGGTTAAGGCAGTGTGAATCTGAGAAAAAACTGAATTTAAGGTAAAATCAGTGTGAATCTGAGGTAAAGTCAGTGTAAATCTGAGGTAAAGTCAGTGTGAATCTGAGAAAAACTGTGAATTTAAGGTAAAGTCAGTGTGAATCTGAGGTAAAAACAGTGTGAATCTGAGGTAAAGTCAGTGTAAATCTGAGGTTAAGTCAGTGTGAATCTGAGGTAAAATCAGTGTGAATCTGAGAAAAAACAGAATTTAAGGTAAAATCAGTGTGAATCTGAGGTAAAGTCAGTGTAAATCTGAGGTAAAGTCAGTGTGAATCTGAGGTAAAATTATTGTGAATCTGAGAAAAAACTGTGAATTTAAGGTAAAGTCAGTGTGAATCTGAGGTAAAATCAATGTGAATTTAAGGTTAAGGCAGTGTGAATCTGAGGTAAAACCAGTGTGAATTTAAGGTTAAGGCAGTGTAAATCTGGGGAATAAAATAGTGTAAATCTGAGGAAAGGTGAGTGCGAATCTGAGATATAATCTGTGAATCTGAGAAAAAAAATCTGTGGAGATCAGGTAAAATCAGTGTGAATCTGAGGTAAAATCAGTGTGAATCTGAGGTAAAATCAGTGTGAATTTATGGTAAAGTCAGTGTGAATCTGAGGTAAAATCAGTGTGAATTTAAGGTTAAGGCAGTGTGAATCTGAGGTAAAATCAGTGTGAATTTAAGGTTAAGGCAGTGTAAATCTGAGGTAAAGTCAGTGTGAATCTGATGTAAAATCAGTGTGAATTTAAGGTTAAGGCAGTGTAAATCTGAGGTAAAGTCAGTGTGAATCTGAGGAACAGTCAGTGTAAATTTAAGGTAAAGTCAGTGTGAATCTGATGTAAAATCAGTGTGAATTTAAGGTTAAGGCAGTGTAAATCTGAGGTAAAACCAGTGTGAATTTAAGGTTAAGGCAGTGTAAATCTGGGGAATAAAATAGTGTAAATCTAAGGAAAGGTCAGTGCAAATCTGAGATATAATCTGTGAATCTGAGGTAAAATAAGTGAGAATCTGAGGTAAAATCAGTGAGAATCTGAGGTAAAATCAGTGTGAATCTGAGGTAAAATCAGTGTGAATTTAAGGTAAAGTCAGCGTAAATCTGAGGTAAAATCTGTGAATTTAAGGTAAAGTCAGTGTGAATCTGAGGTAAAATCAGTGTGAATTTAAGGTAAAGTCAGTGTAAATCTGAGGTAAAATCTGTGAATTTAAGGTTAAGGCAGTGTAAATCTGAGGTAAAATCAGTGTGAATTTAAGGTTAAGGCAGTGTGAATCTGAGGTAAAATCAGTGTGAATTTAAGGTTAAGGCAGTGTGAATCTGAGGTAAAATCAGTGTGAATTTAAGGTAAAGTCAGTGTAAATCTGAGGTAAAATCTGTGAATTTAAGGTTAAGGCAGTGTGAATCTGAGGTAAAATCAGTGTGAATTTAAGGTTAAGGCAGTGTGAATGTGAGGTAAAGTCAGTGTGAATCTGAGGAACAGTCAGTGTGAAGTGAGGTAAAGTCAGTGAGAATCAGTGAAGTGGAAAAGTCAGTGTGAATCTGAGGTAAAGTCAGTATGCTGCAATCTTTGTGAGTAAACTAAGCCCCGAGGGAGTGAATTTCCGATGTAAAGTCACATAATGTGGTAAGAACAAGCACAGTAAGACATCTGTGTACTTCTGAACAAGGTCACATTGTGTATTAAGAGTGGGCAACAGCAAGAGCTCCACAGATACTTGTGTTCATAAAAAGTGAGGCATGAAGTTTGAATTGAATTGAATTAACATAATGTGCAATGGCATGTACAAACGTTATGTCACTCATCTCTATATTACTCTATATAAAGTTCAGATTTGTTCACGTATTTTTAGAAAATCAACAAAACACGAGTTGATCAAGAGTGTCTAAACCTTTGCATATGCCTGTACATACTGACATACTGACATAGTGCAGACCATATCTTATGTTAATGGATAATCTAGACTGTAATGCTGTCTTAAACACACCTAACTTAAACACTGCCTCAGACCGTGTCCATGGTTAGTCATCGCTTGTGTTTGGCAGTGCTCTACAATCTAACTGACCTGTTGAAATGTCTCACATAATGTCTCTCTGTAATGACACCATAAATGTGTAACATTAATCACTGATGAGACATCCAGCTGATTTTCCACGATTGCTGATTGCCTGATTGCAAGACTTCCTCTTGCAGGTGTGTCAGTAAACACAGCAAGGGCTGCACACCTTTACCTATAGAAATTAAACTAAACACGGATAGGATTTCATTATATATATATATATATATATATATATATATATATATATATATACACACACACATACACACACATATACATACATGTATACACACATTTGTTTCTAATTAATTAACAACAACAACAACATACTATTACTACTACTACTACTAATAATAATAATAATAATAAATGATATGATATGATAATATCTAATAAACTGATATTGTCTATTCTGTTGTCTGGTCAAGATAGAGGCCAGCAAACAATACACGATATGTCTGCCTCTCGGTTCGATACCTGGGCTTGGCAAGCTGTCACTGTTGTCTAGAGCAAGGCCCAACCCTCTCTGTTCCCTAAGTGCCACAGCGATGGCTGCCACCACCGCTCCAGGCATGTGTGCACACTGTTCATCAGTGTGTATGTGTGTGTTCACTGCACAGAGGCCAAATTCCCTCTGTGTCCAACACAAATGGTGAATACGGTTGTCTTAGTCTTGTCCTGTCAAATGTTTGTGGACACCCACTTTAATGAATGCATTCATTCAGCTACTTTAAGGGACACTCGTTGCTGACACAGATGTGCAAATGTACACACACACACACACACACACAGCTTGTCTAGTCCCTGTAAAGAAGAACTGACAATTGAATAGAACTCTCAGGGAAGCAGATAAACGTTAACCTATTGGCATCATGCCTAATACCAGGTATTGGCTAGAGGGGTATAAAGCCCCCCCCCCCCCAGCTTTGAGCTGTGGAGCAGTGGAACTGTGTTCTCTGGAATGATGGATGGTGCTCCATACAGGACTTTTGGGATGAGTAGGGGAGTTGGGGATGAGGTGGTCGCTGAATGCAATCAAATCCTTCATAATCTAGTAGAAAGCCTTCACTGGACAGTTACACCAACAGGGAAAAACAGTGAATGAGCAGGTGTCCCAATACTTTTGTCCATATAGTGTATTTGATCTCAGTGAGCATGGCATGATTGTTGGTGCGAGAAGGGCCGTTTTCTTCATGAACCTATTGGCACCATGCCTATTACCAGGTGTTGGCTAGAGGGGTATAAAGCCCTCCAGCATTGAGCTGTGGAGCAGTGGAAGGACGGTGTTCCCTGGAATGATGGCTGGTGCTCCATCCAGTACTTTTGGAATGCGTTGGGGAGTTGAGGATAAAGCAGGTGGTGATCATCCAACACCCTGACCTCCTTAATGCTCGTCACTGAAGCTTTTCCTGGACAGCAGAGACAGTTACTCAAACAAAAGCAGGATAAACTCTTTTGTTGTTGTTGTTGTAATACCATTCATTTCAGAAGAAACAATAAATGAGCAGGTGTCCCAATCCTTTCGTCCATTGTCCAATACTTTTGTACATTTCCTGTGAAAGATGTGCTCACAGACAGACAACACAACATGTCCAGGTGTGTCCCAATTTGTTATGCAACTGTAACAGTGTGTATAAGCACACCACGGTGTGGAGGCTGGACTGCGACCTGGCATACTCTCACTGTGAGAGGATGACCTGCTTCGAATTGGTGCTGAACTACAGCCACCAGGAGGGTGACTCAAATAGTCTAGGTGTGAATTCTGTGCCGTATCCAATTTGACACTTTTACAGTAAAACATTGACTTTAACAGAACAGAATTACTGCTGTCAAAATCACAGAACCTTCTCTGGTAATATGAGAAGATGACCAAATGCAGGTTCTACTTTGACCTGTTCTAACTCTCTTTATTTTTTACCCTATGTTAGTTTGTCTCTAACATGGGGTAAAACTCTCCCTTTACACTACACAGCTACTTGTGTTGGAAGGCACTTATTCTTAGAAGTTAGCTATCCACACAGCAGCCGTGCACTTTCCACCGCACCATTGGAGTTTCTTATATCACAAATGGTTATTTTTCTTGATTAGCTCTATTGATGGAAGTGTTGAAGTTAGGCATTTCATTTGATTAACTAACTCATCATAGGCGAAGGCTCGAAGCTACATTGTGATTAATGCGGCGGCGGCCTACAAATGTCATGCTTTGAGTTGCAGAAAGCACTCTAAAGCACAATGCATTTTTAATGAGAACGTGAATCAAACTCAATCAAATCCTGATAATTACCATACATTGTTACATACATAATTATCATATTTGGTATATTTCACTTGACGCAGCTTAAGTGGTATGGCGGTGTAAACAGGGTATGTGTATCACACGCTTGATTATGGTGATCTATTTGAGCTGTATCGGAATTTGGGGGTTCTATTCCAGTTATTTCGTCATGGACATTACAGTGGTATGAATAATCAGAAGTGACAGGGAAAACAATTCAACTAATTGTGGGATTCATCGAGGTGTTGAAACTCATTAAGAGTAAGCCTGCATGACAAAATACAAAGGTGTAGTAGTCATTTCATGCAGGAAATTTCCATGCCTCGAAGATGGTAAACAGTGCTGGTTAGAGTGTCTGACAAGTTTACTTTAGACCCCAAGCAGAACATGCTGCATCGTGTAGGCCTGCTAAAAGCTGCAGATATTTGTTGCTGTACAATGTACAGTGAAATGTGTCCTCCGCATTTGACCCATACGTGGTAGTGAACACACACACACACACACACACACACACACACACTAGTGAACTAGGGGCAGTGAGCACAAACACACCCAGAGCCAACTCTAGCCCCCGGGGAGCAGAGAGGGTGAAGTGGCAGCTTGCTGAGCCCGGGTATCAAACCCACAACCATGTCATCAATAGCCCGGAGCTCTAACCACTGAGCCACCACTGCCCCTAAGAAATGCAAACGCAATAGCTGAGCCTTACCCTGGGTGAACCACCCCCTTGATCAAGGTATCTCCCCTGCCAGTTAAGTATGTTCTTTTGGTACCATGGCAGCAGCGTTTTTGGTCCTGTACACCACCATAAAAAGTAAGAGCCCAGAAATCTGATGACAATCATGTACATTTGGCATAGTTATTACTGAATAATAATAATGATAACTTATGATGTAATAAGAATTACAGCGTTTAAGAGACCACATAGGCTTGATTCAGTGGTTTGGCTGGAATAACAGCTAGCGTGTCTCTTGTTCTAAAGTTACTTTAAGCTTTAACAGTAGTGAAGAACTGTTTCAGGGCATAGATATATCTAAGTACGAAATGATAAAATTACATTGGTGAGGGCAGCACAGTGGCGCAGCAGGTAGTGTGTGTGCTGCACAGCTCCAGAGGCCTGGGGTTGTAGTTTCTGGTGTAGGTTTGTGTTTCCTCCAGGTATTATTTCCCATTTCCTCCTACCTCCCAAAAATGAATAGGTGAACTGGCTAATGTTAACTTGCTGTGAGTGAATGGGTGTGTGTGGTACCTTGTGATGGACGTGTGCCCGTCCCAGGGGGGTTTCCTGCCAAATGATTCCAGGCCCACCCTGACCAGAAAGAAACAGATAAGATGATGGATCATTTGATGCAGCTCAGAGACTATGACCCCATTTACACCTGGTCTCGTCATGTGACTAGTATCTGGATTGTATTTTGATAAAATGTTAGCCTCATGCATTTGAAAGTCACCTGGAAGTCAAATGCGTCACCGATTAGACTGAAATCTGATTGCTGTGTTGGACAAAATATGCAAATTCGTTTGTTTGTGATGTTAATTAATGTGTTTTGAAGAGACGGGTGTGTTTACACTGCTATAACGTGTCTCACATTCATCTCAGACCGCCTACTGAAGTGGTTTTAGTGATCAGATTTGTATCTGGTTTAAATGCATCTTGGGTGTGTTTACACTACACATTTTGATGTGATTTGGCCTTATCCAGATATTACCCTGATACTTTAGGTGATGGGTCAGTCTGCTGAACTTGAGTTGAGAATTTTTCAGGTCTCAGATATTCAGATAGTTTTCAGGTCATGCAATACAGTCCTTCTTGTTAGCAGGTATCAATTTACAAACCATTAACGAGTGCTAAGAGGCATTTTATAAACAATGTTGGTAATGAAACTCACAATATCAAACTCACACAACTAGACAATGAGCAAGGAGTTTGCTAGGGTCCATTAAATAGCTGAAGTGAATGAAGTTCTCCTTCCCATTGCGTGGATGAGTTCCAGATTAATAACAGTGCAGACATGTGCGCCTCGCTCGCTACAGACTGCACAGTAAAGCAATTAAGGAATTACAAATCAGCAGATTAATCTGACTTGAGTCTTTCTTTCAGTTCACTCTACAGAAACATGTTTTGCAATGACAGGACCTCGGCACTGACGTTTAATTGGATTAAAATGTCTCTAGCCTGGCTCCAAAGCAGGTGATGGAGTCATCTCGAACTAACTTTAAGATCTAACAGTAGCAGAGAACTGTTTTAGGGTCATGATCAAGGCAGGGGATGAGACAGTCGTTAATTAGCAGCAGGATCTCAGTATGCAATGATGAGGCCAAATTTGTATTACGCCCTTTACATATTTGGTGCAGCCCAGAGAGACTAAATACTAATATTATCTTTTGTTTCTGTAAAATAATTAGCCACAGCCTTCAGTCTTCTTAGCAGGTATTTATTTACCAACCATTAGCATTAAATGCTAAGAAGTGGCCTACAACCAATGTTCATTTAAAAGAGATCCGGCTGTAAACGACCATCTACTCGGGGTGCCAAACTTGCTGATGCGGCAGATATCCGCTGCACGGTGTGCGCTGTTGGACAGGCCGTGGACAGACGTCCATCACTGACATGCTGAATATGGACAGACCGGCTTCCACCGGGCTGGGAGGAGTCGCAGCCAAATCCGACCCCCACCCCTCCTGTGTCTCCTCTCATCCGTCTCTCAACAGTCCCCCTCCCCTTGCCCAGCGCTCTGGAAGCAGGGATGAATTTTGCCCGAATGGAGTTAATTGTTGCTGTGGCCGGGCCTGTCAGCTTAATGAGAGGATTCTGCAGAGTGCCCGCACTTTCCCTCTCCCTTTTCCCCGAGAACGTGTCTGAGCGGGAGCGAGAAGGGGGGAAATCGAAGCAGACAGGGCTGCGGCGGTGAAGATTGACCTGTAAAGAAGACTCAATCAGTGCAGTTAATGGGTGTTGGCTGTGAAGGGTGCGTGGCAAGGAAAGTGGGTAGTGAGGGGCAGGAGGGGGGGACTGAGGACTACGCAGTGCAGCACGAGCATAAAGGCTGAGGATAAAGTTAAATGTTCGGACTGGGATGTTGTGACTAATGAGACTTTAGCCGAGAAGAACAGAAGCGATGTAGGGGAGATGTTGCTTTTTGCTTAATAGTATTCAAGAGAGATGAAGGGCAGTCTTATATAAATAACCTCCACATCCCTGCTACAAACAGATATGTAGACTTTGTTCATAAACAGTAAGTACCTGAAACTGTTTAGTAAAGAACAATAAATATGCGCAAATATCACAACTTACACCATAGGCAGGTTTAGAGTAGTGAGCCGAGGTGCCAACGATCATTCCTTTGGTAAAATAATGCAAAAGCAATTAATTCAATATGATACTGCAGTGGCATGTAAAGGGTTAGAGTATTGGTTTTGTACAGTGAAAAAGTGAAAAAAAGAAGCACCATGCAAAAGTTTGGGCACCTCATATAACTTTTACCAAAGTCTCAGACCTTGATTAGCTTGTGAGGGCTATGGCCTGTTCACGGTCATCGTCAGGAAAGGCCAGGTGATGCAAATTGCCCCAACTGCATACAAATTAGTAATGCTAACTACTTTTAAACATGTCGTCATATAGATTAATAAAATCATATAGATAAAAGTGTCAAAGTTGAGTAAACTTCCAATACCCAATGCACTTTCAGAACCGCTCGTTTTATCTTGGTGTGGTTTGGATGGACACGCAATGCAATGTGAAATGGAAAGGAAGGAGCTACTCACATCTGTAAAAAATGGCGGATGATGATGCAAGTGACATATGTTGGCATAGCAATGCTTCATCACTTCCTGTTAGTACAAAAAGGGGTTAGTATGTTATTATATTGTGTACTAACCTGCCAAACCCAGCACTGTTAAAATCATCATATGGTCTATACCATATAGTATTAGCCTCTGGCTCTTCAAAAAATTGTCACAGCAATCTGCAGCCATGGTCTCTTTCCTAAGGAGCTTCAGACCACCCTGACAAATTAAAATGATTAATGATTAACAAAGCAGGAGAAAGTTTGAAGAAGTTTCATCAATTCTCAATGTAATTAAGAAATGGTGGCTAACAACTGCTTGAAGGATTGCAAACCTGATTTGGACATCAAAATCTAGAATGGGCTAACTTTTGTTTTGTTTGTAAAGATGGAAATAAAAAGTCATTTTGCTTAAAACATTAGAAAGAAATGTAGCATCTTGTAAGTTTTTTGGAAATTAGGCCATCACAGCAACTGTTATGTTGCATAGGTTTGGGGATGCCCAAAGGTATGCATGCCACTGTATGTAAGTGGATAATGATTTCTCTGATGGTTTTCATTGGGAGGCTTAGCTGTAACTGTGTTAAGACAAACCCTGCTGTGTGGAAGCTGTACTGGGATGAAAATGTACTTCTGAGGAACATGTCAAATAATGAAGATATATTTACAGATGCTACTGCTATGGGAACAGAAAAAAATTACCAAAAGCATGTTCTACATAAAACTGTTTAATGACATAAAAAAGTGCCTGTTGCACCCTGTGTTAGTTTATGCCCCACTCTCCCCTACATTGTTGGAGAAGAGAGGACATTTGGGCAGGGCTGATATGAGTAATCTATATTCTCAAAAGGATCTCAGGACTACAAATTAGCACAAACGTGGGCAGTAAACTCAGATGATGAAATTGTAAACAGTTGAAGACGGGGTTTGGTTCAGCAATCATAGCTTTTCTTATGATTTCATTCGCATGAAATGGTAATTTCTACGATTTGCTCACAAGATCGGGATGACATTCAGATCTCCAGACCCTCCACTCCGCTGCAGTTCTTTTTAAATGGCCATTTTATTTGAGACATTCTCATCGACGCCATTATTTTGTTTGCAACATCATCAGCCAAAATCATTTCAGGCAAATAAAATTCCTCATTCGCCACAATCTGAATCTCTCTCTCTCTCTCTCTCCCTCTCTCTCTATTTACACCCCTGACAAGCAGCCTTGTGCTGGCAGCTTTGTCCATCAAATGACACCTGCTCCCCCTGATTGTTTGCTCAACTTCCTGTCCAGAGCTGTACGGATGAATGTCAGTGACGCTTTGTTTCCCCTTCTGAGGCAATGTCTCTTATTTCCCATGACTGTGAGTAAACAGCTGAATTGCAGTAGCAGCCCCACACATGGGTGCTGACACTGTCACATGTGTACACATCCCAAAAGTGTGTGAACCACTTAGAATACATTAGCCATAAACTAGCTGTAATGCGAACGTAGTGCATTTACTTTTTCTGATCCAGATCCTTAAAGCCAACAACACACTGGTCCAGAAGCGTCCATAAAAGTTCTTCTGAAGAACTCGTGGTTACTTCCGATCTGTCAAAGCGAGAAGCGCTGGCACAGTGTTTTTGGTAAAGCGAGTGATGCTTCACAGTTTTACTGATCCCTACACACCACTAAATCCCTCGAGGGAGAGCCCGCTTTCAAAGAATCACATCTATGGTAGTAGCTGTGACTTAACGCTCAGTAAATAGCTGCGGTACACCCTGTATGCACACGCTCTACTTACATTCGCCTAAGGCAGCTTTCCAAAGCCGAGTCGTATAGTACTGTTAACTGATGGACAGTAATCTAGAGATCCCTCTTATTTCAGATGACGTCCTGCTTGTCAGTTCTGTGTAAAGTTCCAGGAATTCAAGAAATTTTAAAAGTTATATAGTTAGCATATAGCACTTGAGAAACTAGGTCCCTCAAGGAGTTGTACAAAAGTAGGGACGGCATATAGTCATCTATGAATATCAGTATTTGAGCATAGTAGCTTAATTTGAGATGCCCATCTTAAACTTAAACTTTTACATAGATAAATAGTACTAATATATAAATAACTATATACATAACTAAAAATAAATAACTATATAAATAAGATGTAATCAGAGTCACTCAGTGTAGTTTAATGGAGGAAAAATCATATATGAGCCATATATGAGAACCAGGAACCTGAAGTATTTAATGTCTCATAGCTCCCACATAGAAAGTTATTACAAAAACAAATCCCTGCTAAAAAGAAAAAAAGGACCTGGCCAGCAGCTCAGGCTGGTCAAGTTGGTTAACCAGCCTAGTTCTTGGCCAGCATAGGTTGTCTTTAATTTCAATTGGATGGCTCAGCTGGTCTACCCTCATGACTAACTTGAACCAGTATGCTGGTCGACCAGCATGATCACGCTGAGCGACAGGTGGGACCAGCATGACCAAATTGGGCGATCTGCTTAAACAAACTACTCGAGCAAGATGACCAGCTTTATGACCAGCTTTGTCTGGAGGTTATAAGGAAAGTTTCATTTAGTTTCATTACATACAAAGACTCAGGAGGTTCACAGGTGGTTTTGGAAAGATGATAAAATATGTGTTGTAGACATTGTGTGACCCCAAGTTTCCATCACCACCACAGAAAACAATTCTGTATGCAGAAAGTATACATTGGCTTTCTCATTTGAGTTGTTCTTGATTTAGTGAACACAGTTTTGCAGTCTAACAACTAAACCTGATAAAATTTACTGGCTGCAGGAGCGAGCTGCTTAACGAGTTTATATGATGCTTGGTTAGTACAGTAACAAGTTCACTTAATAATTACACCGATTAATTAATTAAAGTTAAGTAATTACAAGTCACTTAAATCAGATGATTGTCATATTATTATTTAATATTTACACATTACTTGATCAAGTATTTTAGAAGCTTGTATTTTGGTTGTATTGCGCCATCTCATTAAAAGGCGGTACACTGATGCAGTTTATGCAACATTAGGCAAATACACTACAGTAATATTGACTACAGTAAAGATTAAAGATTAGTGTTGTTGGTCTGTGAATCTAGTCAGCTAATCTAACTTTACTTAACTGATTTCTAGTATTTATAGTAGAAATACAATAAATCCATAGCAATATGCATAGCCATAAAGTATCTATTGCCATATGCATATAGTATCCATAGCCATATAGTATCCATTGCCATATTGATATAGTATCCATAGCCATATAGTATCCATTGCCATATTGATATAGTATCCATAGCCATATAGTATCCATTTCCATATGCATATAGTATTCATTGCCACATGCATATAGTATCCATAGCCATATAGTATCCATATCCATATGCATAAAGTATCCATTGCCATATGCATAGAGTATCCATAGCCATATAGTATCCATTGCCATATGCATAGAGTATCCATAGCCATATAGTATCCATTGCCATATGCATAGAGTATCCATAGCCATATAGTATCCATTGCCATATGCTTATAGTATTCATTGCCATATAGTATCTATTGCCATATGCATATAGTATCCATAGCCATATAGTATCCATTGCCATACGCATAGAGTATCCATAGCCATATAGTATCCATTGCCATATGCTTATAGTATTCATTGCCATATAGTATCTATTGCCATATGCATATAGTATCCATAGCCATATAGTATCCATTGCCATACGCATAGAGTATCCATAGCCATATAGTATCCATTGCCATATGCTTATAGTATTCATTGCCATATAGTATCCATTGCCATATGCATATAGTATCCATAGCCATATAGTATCCATTGCCTTATGGATATAGTGTCCATAGCCATATATTATGCATAGCCATAGCCATATAGCATGCATAGCCATATAGTATGCATAGCCATAGAGATATAGTATCCATAGCCATATAGTATCTATTGCCATATGCATATAGTATTCATAGCCATATAGATATAGTATCCATAGCCATATAGTATCCATTGCCCTATGGACATAGTATCCATAGCCAGACATTTTATTCAGATACAAGCTGAATTGAGCAACTATGTTCACAGCATTGCAACTTGTAAAGTTGTTTATTTACACAAGTCTTATGTAATGTGCCACCATGGTTTCATGTGGAACGGCTGAAGTACGTACATATGTGGATTTGTGAATTGGACAAGAAGGAAACAGATCTGTCACTCTCCCCAAAGGAGAGCAAACTGGCAGTACCTTAAAATTACCAACTTGTGCTTTCCTACATATTTCTTTTAAAGCCAGCCTCAACAATGGATAATACTACATCAGGTGCTGTTAATAAAGCTTTGTCTAAGACCATAAAAACTAACAGACATTTAAAAAACATAGTAACACAATTCAGTGCCCAATTCAATGCAGGTCCGCCACATTACGCTCGAATAAGACCTACACGACAAATCGACTAAAGAACTCTTTGTGTAATACATTTACCTAGACGTTCACGCCTGGCTTCACATCTGGAGGAGGGGGGTGGCTCTTCAGTCAATTTGACAAGCTTGCCGCCCCGGATCTCCTCTGCAGCACTTGAAGTATCTACAGCATGTGACAAAGTCCTCAGACAGCGGGGGCCTCCGCTCGCTCTCTTCGCTGTCAGCTCGCTTGACAGCTGCCATTTTCAGCGGCCCGCCGTCGCCCCAGCCGCCTTTTCTGCATTTGTTATTCCTCCACCTCGTCTTTCTCAGGATGGAGATCTCAACAGCCAGGAAAAGCGCCATGTCACCGCTGATTAGCACAAAAAAGTGGGGAGGGAGTTTGCAAAAAGCCGCGGACCAACTTTAAAGCGAGGCTTGAGAAGGAAGCGCCATTTCGAGGGCACGCTTGGCCTGGTGAACGCACTTGCCAAAAGATGCCTCTTTTCTCTTACTCATCCTCTCTGTGTATTTTTTTTCGGTGATTTTTTTTTGGCGAAAAAAAAACCAAAACAAAACAAGGAACACACGAGGAACCAATTCAACGTTCCGCATTAGTTGGGCAGAGCACACAAAGCAAACAAACAAAGCCAATGAATTACAAATGTAAAGTCTCCATTCGAAAGCAGCACGATTGAGCAACACACAATCTGCCGTTAGGCTTCTATCTGTGTTTCGCTGGAGAGAGCTGGCTGCTACGCCAGTGCATATCACAGATGATTATATCAGTCATTTCAGCCAAGCATAACACAAATGGCCAAAGCAAGTGAGATGCAGTCACATCTGCAGTGGCCACTGTTCCACTATAATTCCACATCTAGAGCCTGGAACGACACCAGCACGGCACATTTTCCAGACAGATGGACACGCACACCTTTTGCGTTGCCTTTTCGAGATGCCAATCATTTAGAATAGAGGCTGGTCACATTAGCATACACAAACAACCAGTGGGCAGAGCCTGCACGCCGAACCCCAAGCCTTTACTGGACACACACAGCCTTTACAGGAACCGTTGAACAGTTCAATGTGTTGCTTTGTGATGACCATATTAAAATTGCTGCCTTATGAAGATCACATTACCCACAACTGCTCTTGCCCCGTTTTAGCTTACAGCGCTTTCCACAAATATTGATATAGACTTGCCATCCAAGTAGAAGCCTCCTGTAACCAAATATGGATAACAAATCTAAAACAGCTGCCATTTATTTTATATGTCTCACCATTGTTTTCTCTTAGAGAGCATTTCGGCTGAAAAAGTTACACTGTTGCTCTGGAGTTGTATATACTGGTTTGTGTCACTGTCAAGACAACAATACGGCGTTGACTGCTTTGAGGAACCTTCTGAGATCTGAATTTCGGGTGGTATAACATTTTAAACACGCTGATGTGCGGTTATTTGTTTATCATCACACAAAAGCAAAAATAAAGCTTGTGCTTAACCTCTAACACATAACGAAACCTTTTGGACCCCCCCCCCCCCCCCCCCCGCCCAAATGGCAATTATTTAGAAGAGGGGCCGGTCCAGACTGGCACTTCACACTTTCACACAATTTCATATTATAGTATTGAGCATATTATGCATACAATTCATACAAAATGTCAAACTTGGAAGTGCAGCACTGGACAATCTGTAGCACGCACATAAGATGTGCGAAAAAATCCGACCTACAATCCGGCCCCCTTTACATCAAAAGCTAGTGAATGGAGCCACTTTGGCTCCTGTTGGCAGCAACTACAACCAAGTAAAGGACCCTAAAGGACCCTCAAGCAAGTGATGTCAAATTCCAACCCAAGGGCGAAGCAAATCCCAAAGTCAAAGACAATTTGATTGCACTTGCAATTAGCCGCTGAGAAGCGTCCCACCTCAAACAACTCTACAACCAGAGGCATGGAACTTCATGTCATCATACTTTTGCAGTTTATTACCGATGAGTGTCAGCTAGGGCCTCATGTGCTTCATACAAGAGCAGTGAAGGAGAGCCAGACGGGTGCAGATACGGCTGAGCTGTTAAAGAAGGTAGAAGAGGAACAGCAGATCACTGAGACAGGTTTAGTTGTAGTGAGCGGTAGCGCTCCAACATGGCTGCTGCTGCTGCTGGACTGGGTGAATTCCTACATGTGAAATGCTACGCCCACAAGCTAAACCTGGCCTCTCAGTGAGCGCTCAGGTTTTGCCCACTGTGTCAAGGCTACTAAAGGATATTGAATCATGAGGTGCCTAGAGTTTCCCACTCCTACCAGATAGTTGTTAGATGTTAGAGAGTAAGTACATAATAGGAACAGAGTTTAAGGGATTATGTAAGAGCATAGAGGTGGAGATTAAAAAAAGTTATTGTGCTCACAGTCTCTAGAGGGATGAGCACAAAGTAGCACAGCTCAACACTTCTATGCGTGAACTATTAACATGATTATTATCTGCACTGCATGACATGAGAGCAGCATGTCCAGACATCCGTGTTCCAAGGCTGGCAGACGAGACCTGCGTAATGGTGGGCAGTGTCCTAACAAAGAGCTCCAACGCTGTCTTCTCAGAGCAAGTGTCTCCCTTCCACGGGGTCACTAATCATCTATTAAGTGACACTGACAGTAATGAGCAATGGGGATGTGTGTTCCCAAGCGCCTAAATGGGATTAAACGAGAGCACTTATGATACCAGTAAACTTCGGCCAATCTCCACAATATTTCGCTGGACGTTGAGCTGCAGAGCTGTGACCTCAACCCATGCTGACCTAATGCAAAGTGCCATGCTCTCTCTTAAGGACGGAGGAACGGACACCACGCTTCATTAGAACTTTCACTCGGCCGAGGACAGATCATTGACAAACCTAGCAGCGAGTCCAAGGCAAAGGAACGTGGTGGGCCTGTGTCTCGTTGTGAGCAGCATTCTCAGTGCTAAGTTGGGTCTTTTCCTTGAGGCCAAATGTATGGGAGTGATTAGAGGAGAAGAGAAGGCAGGGACTGCCATCAATTCTGGCCAGCTTCCTAGTAACACTTCTCCCATTCTGGGCTCTGAGAGGTTGACACTGTCACAATTTCCCCAACCACAACAGACAGGCACAAAGGCTGGGGCAGGGAAATCAAGGCTGAGGCATTCGTGAACGAAATGCAGTGAATCCGTTGGGAGATTAGGAGCGGGCCTGTTGTCTTCGGGCTGAGAGACAATGGGTGTGACGGAATGCTTCATGAACTGAATTTTACTTGGATGGCCTCTTGTTTTCTTGCTCTGCAGACATCTACTTTTGTTCAAAGGATGACACAACAGGCAAACGACCCAAAAGAGAACTCTTTGGGTCTTAAAGAAAGAGTCCAAAGTTGAAATCTATGTTGACTTGTCTTTCAGTTTGTGGCACGGTTCCATTGGTTTGCCCTTTTGTTTGTTCATGGTTAGAAATTCTCTGTAAACACTTCACCTCTAATTGCAGTTGGCGGTGTGATGAAGCAGCCAAACCAGTCATGTTTCCCACAAAACAATCAAATCGCAATGGGCTGGTCCCTTCCGCCTCCCGCTCTCCCTGTTATTTTGCCAGTTTAAACTTTGATGAACTTTCTGCTGAGTGCCACAGCCTGGCTCCCAACGCCGCGAGGCAAAGAGCAAGGCCACACGCACCATGGAGGGGGAGAGTGCGCAGCAGCTGTGCATCGAAGTTTCCTCAAAAACCCTGCCGATTCGGGGCCTGGCCCTCGGAGCTTCGCGCTCGCTAGCAGGCTTTGATTCATGCCACCACAGTCAGCTCGGGCCACCGGGGCTTTCAGAGGTAACCGGCTGCACTGACAGCCCCTCCTCAAGGCATTCGCCATCAACTTGTCATCTCGCTCCTCTCTTGCTGCAACATCAAAAACACCACTGCTTGAAATAAAAACAGGCAAGAACTGAAAAATAAAAAACAGCTTCAAAAACACCATAAGCCCATGAGAGCTTATACCTAGTGTACCAGCTGGAATTTGTTTATGGCCAAAAACAACAACTGGCCTTTAGCGAAGTCAATGGTGCATATTATTTATATATATATATAAAAGGTTCAATGACATTAAATTGTGTAGCTCCTGGTGTGTGCATTCAATATCAATAAACTTGTGCTGAAATGTGTTAATCGCAAAACACAATATGTTTAATAAGCATCAAAATACAACTCTGTGCTACTAATTCCTATCACATAATCAACAATACATTAGCATATTTCAGGCAGTATGTGGCTTAGCATTATTACTATCAATCTGCATTACAAACCATTTAAGTATTTTATTATTGACTACACAGTATATCGCTGCTGTCCAATGGAAAACATATCTCTCCATGCCGTCTGTTTTTAGTTTTCCATTACATTTCCATTGTATGGAATGTCTATTGGTCTATTGGATGAATAGACCAATAGAAATTTACATTATGCAGAATGAACTCGTACTTTACATTGACTTCCATTCAAAGTTAAGAGCATTTTTCTTCCTTCTCACCATTTTGGAGATGCGTTTTTCATTGGACACCGGCGATATGTGTTTCTGGTTAAACGGCAATGCAATGCACACATATGACAATGCTCAGAATTTCTCAATCCTTAGTTATTGGTGACAAATACTTACACCATGCTTCGTCTAAGGGCAACGATGCCTACAGCATAGCACGGGCAGCACACACTGACAAAGCAAGGGTGGTGGATCTGGTGGTCCCATAATCCCCTGTAAATTGCCTGCAACCTGTCACTCACTGACTGACCCTGTTGCTGGGTGGAGCGGTGCGTGGAAGGGCCTGCTTCAGTGGGACTCGGAGGGGCCGCTGGGGCCTGGCCTGACTCACCAGCACCAGACGTGAGCTCTCCTCTAAGTGATGGGGGGCGAACATATGCCCTGGGGCCGCCCGAAACCTGGAACATTAAGTCTTGCCATGGTGGCTCAGCTCAGCTGTGAACCCTGAGCTAGTCTGGCAGCCTGGCTGGGAGGGAGGATCTGAACCCTGGACCACCGAGCCTGTAGTTAAGGCCCTTGAGAGAGAGAGAGTTCATGGGCTGAGTTTTAGGGATTTTGTTTTAGCAGGAAAGGCAGTATACAAGAAGCACAGTGTGCACAGTTTAGGTAAGGTATGAGAGCCAACAACAGACTGTAATAAGGATTCATCTAAATCCAACAGTCTGAAATCGGATTTTAGATTCTTTTCTGAACTTCTGAATCAACATCCTGTTTTTTTTAGCAACTATACTGTGCAAAACTAATTAAAAATCAAAATTACTGATGTGTTTGATCGTGATTCCACACAAAAGAACCCAGGGACAATGAGCAGCAAGACAATTTGACTGAAATTACGATGATGATGATGATGATAATAATATTGGTGCTTGGCATGCCAAACTAATTTCTGCCTCTGTGAGTCTGCATCAAGTTTCCCCTCTACTTCACAGCGAGGTGAAATTAAAGCGAGGCCTGTCGCCTGGCCCCGGAAGGATACGACAGCAACCAGGCAAGAGAAAAGGGAGGATGAGGGAAGGATGGGTGCCCAAAAGGAGAAAAAAACGCTTTTTCATCTCCCCTAAATCTTCAGTCCAGCATTTGATAACTCGCTCTTGATTATGCAGTGGGAACTGCATAAGGACATCAGTGCACTCGTCTGAGGCACTGAAGCGTTTTTTTCCCTCTCTCTCTGCACAGCCCTCGCTGTGTTTTTGGCAGTTACAACTGACCATCGTGTGCCATGGTGCCAATTTTTGTGAAAACTGGCACATATGGCAGCTGAAGTGCCATATGCCATAACAGAATATTTTTGGCTGTTTCCACCATTTGTATAATCGCTGGATCCGGTATAAAAGTGGCTCATTATTAATTTATTCCTTTTTCCCCCTATTTTGTTCCCCTCCAGATGAACCATTTGATGTGAATGCATCTCAGAGTTAATTTTAAGGTGCACTGTGGGAGCAATAGCTGGACTACAAAGTGGACTACACTTTGTTTTGCTGTGGCTCATGAGTGTGTATGCATATATATGTGTGTATCTCCCTCTCTCTCTCTCTCTATATATATATATATATAGAGAGAGAGAGAGAGAGAAATTATGAAGCTTTGTGAAGAGAGAGCGAGTGGGGGGGGAGAGAGAGAGAGAGAGAGAGAGAGTGAGAGAGAGAGAGAGAGAAAGAGAGCACAGCCTCTTTTCCTCTGTTCCCAGCAGACACACGATACACTTGGAACTTGCCTTCTTCGCTGCCGGTCGGGGCACAGCCTTCTTCCTTTTCCTCTTCTGCCCTCCATTGGAAAAACTATGGTAAGCCTTCAGCGTGGCTGACAGCGCGCCGCTCTAATCTGCTGCGCTGCTGATTTATGAGCTCACTTTTAATACAAGCTTCACAGAAACCTCCCTCTGTTGCCACCATCTGACCTGTGCTGTCTCATCAGAGAATCCCCTTCTCTCCTTGTTGCGTCTTCATGCCAATCACATGGTCTCCTCCACCTTGTAGGCCTATTACACAGAGGAGTGTCAAATCCACTGTAAATCAACAAGGGTATAATTTTAAATGGGAACCTTAATATACACTTCTGTGTGTACTAACTTGGCAATCGTAGTAAAGAAGCCTATGGGTTTTTTTTTTTGTATAGTAAACTTCCCAAATATCAATTGCCATGCTTGCTAGCTCTATAAAATGACAGCGTAGTACTAGAAAAGCAATGCTATAAATACAGATCATATATATTTAAATTATTTAGGTTGTTATGAGACTGTCAGGAAAGGCAACTAAGTGGGAAAAAAATAATGACATGGCATGTGATCTCCATTCCCAACATCACCCAACAGAAACATGTGATTTGTTTCCCAACTGTATATCCTGGCTGTCCAAAACAACGTGTATCTTATTTTTCCCCTATTTTTATATGTCCACATCATGTGAGCACAGCTGCTGTCTTTTACATTATGTGGACATTTGATGATGAATAGACCAATATTCAGTATTCAATATTCAGTGCTCCAGGATTAACTATAAATAAAATGTCTTTTTGAGTTGCATTGTGTTTTTTAGGGACAGCAACAATGTTTCTACATTTTACCATTTGAACACACCATCATACATAGTGTAATGTACTTAGTAGTGTAGTGTACTTACTAAAAATGATTGGTCTAATACGCAGTGTATTACCCCAATCATTTTCAAATTAATTCAGCAACTGTGTGTCAGAGAGGCTTTCATAGAGGTTCCACAGGACTGTTCACATTGAGTTAATATAACATGTATGGACATTGTCTGAATCTCAGAAGAACACACCAGACTGTTTGTTATACTGAATGACGAGCTCAAGTTAAGCTGCTATTGTAAAGCTATGAAAATAAAATACCAACAGAAAAACCCATTATGTCAGTCGTAACTTAACATAACTGATAATATGATCTATTTGTAAAAAGTAACTAATTTAGTAACGACTATTAGATCACAGTGCAGGCTGACTGGTATGTGGACCATGTAGGAACTGTCATAACTTTTTATACATACTTATAATTTAAAAACCCAGTTTAATTTGACATGTTGGCTAATGAGCTGCTTCCTGGTCAGTTGTTATATCAGCCGGGGTGAACAATATGACAATATTGTATCATCATCATCATGATATTCTCAAATGTAGCATTACAGGTGTATTTTGTTCCATATTGAGAATGCATTGTGTATTGCCTACAAGCATTGTGATATCATAGTTTTTACATTTTGCCCACCTCTACATACCAGCAAAGATCTAGACTTGATTCTGGATGTAGCGTTTGCAATCTGGAGTCTGTTGCTGACGCCTCTTAACATAAGAAAAAGCGGAGCGACAATGGCAGTACAGCAGGCTTCCATCAGACTAAAAAAATAGAATAAATGAATCGAATTCATTATCAAATGTGTTGAGATCAAATGTTTGATAGGCAAGGATGCCACTAGTGAGCGTAGAAACATAGCAAACAGTTTAGAAGAGCGCTGTCATGCACTCATACATTTATTTATGAAGATGATCAAGTAAACACAGGGTGTAGGCGTAGATGTTTTAAAGACTATAATGCATCATTGCTAAAAAGGACATCTGTGAACATCTGTGGAGTTCTAAACAATGAAGAATGAAGGTTTGCATAAAACAGCCTTCTCATGATCTGTGAATGGGCGTTTCTCACTGATGAGGTGACTTCCAGCGGCAGTAGAAAGATGAATTCTCAGGTGTGCAGCAGCACTTTAAGACTAAACCAAATTCTTCTAAATTAACAAATAACAGACTACTACAGCACATACGGGAGTTGGATGTTCTTCACTGGCCACGCAAGTTGCCAATCCTGTGTTGCCCTGAGCATGCATTTCACTTACTGACGACAAGGCTGAAGGCAAATACCAGGAGCTTAAAATGACTACACTATATTCCTAGTAGAGCATCATCAGGGAAGATATCCAGCGTCTGGTGATGCCTATGACCAGCAGTCATCTGCTGCAGTGTTCTGTAACCAAGAAATTAATAAAGGCAGTTTTAATTTGTCATTTTGTTTAACTGTAATTAACTAATGTATATTTAAGCCAAATATCCTCTAACCTAAGCTGAGAATCTGCACTTCAACCTCACAGTCATTGTTTCATTTCAAATCAAGTCTGAGTCTGAGTGGAGAAGCTAAATAACAAAAATTTCATCATGGTCTAAATATATATAAATCTTATCATCTGCATTCTAATCCCTGTTGTAATTATATTATGGCATATGAAGTGTATATTGTCAGCCATAAGCTCCTGCAAGAAAGTATGTCTTACAAGAAGCCAAGGAACCAGTTCAAGGCATTAAATGAAAGCAAATCTCTGGTGCCTGATAATTATTTTCAGAATTAAATCTATAGCATTTTATAGTAAATATGCAAATCTCCTCCTTCTGTTAATAAAACGATCATTGTAGGTTACCAGACAGCATGTCATAAGGCAAACAATGGATGTGCTCTTAATCCGTCGACAGCTTAAAATGTAAGATTCGGTCTTTTCTTTGTCCTTCTCTTGAAAACAAAAGATATAAACACTTAAATACATAAAAGTTGACATTCTTATACCTAACATTTCAACTGCCATCACCTCCGACACATTTCGCTGTTCGGCAGCGCTAAATTGTTGCTTCTAAAGCCCGTGTGGATCCAAACTTGTAGTGTCTGACCTCAAAGCACTACAATTAGCCTTAATGTGGGTGTCATAGAAGAATCTGCGCCATGCCATATTTGACACACAGAGGAGGCAGTCTGTCCCTATAAAAACACTGGTGTTAATGGGGGCTATTTGTTGTAAAACAATGAGGGAGGAGGAGGGGAGACCCATTCTGTCCGCTGTGCGGCCTCTGCCTGCCACCATGAGCCTGCAGTTCATGGCTGAAGCAGATGGCTACTGATTGGGCAAGCTTTGTGGCTTTATTTCAGCGCACTGTATGGGGGGGGAAAAAAGGTCCTTATCATGCTTGGCTAGGCAAGAGGCTGAGGAGCAGGAGGAGATTTACAGCTAAGAAAGCGTAAATCTTGGTAGGCCTGTGCCACAGCCTTACAATAGAGCAAATCTATGTGCATGAGTGGAAGAAGAATCCTCTGATTTGAAATGCTTAGCGCAATTTATGTTGAGTATATTATCTGTCGTATTTAGAAAAGCAACGTTTGTGCTTGAGTGCCTACATTTGAGTGCGTGTGTGTGTGTCTGTGTGTGCACGCCTATGATCTTCAGCGTGCGTGAAATCTGCCTATGATTAAAACAAAAGCAAAAACAGCTCACAAGGTAAATAACTGTACATTTTTAACCAAAAGCAATGAAGCCCATCAGCCGTACTCAGTTCCACCTTAATGCCCACTTTAACACCTGAACTCGTTATGGTATAATTAACCATGGAGGCCTCTTTAATTGGGCAGATAATGATAGGACCAACCTGCAATCACAAGATCTAGCTGAAGTTCTCGATTCAACATCCTACAAAAGTAAAAACACAGATTACAGTCACTTATTTGGACTAAAGTGTGAATTAACTTTTTTTTTTTTTTTTAATGTTGTTTCAAATAAATATGCATGAATATGCTCTATTAGATAGAAATGCTGAAGCTGAACATGTTTAATTCTATATAACTATCTATTTTGTTTATCTTTTCCATCTGTTTACTCAAGCAGCTGAGAAAATATAGATGATTTCAGTGTGAACTTTAAGGAGAGTAAGTAGCCTTGCATCAAAACTGCTGAGCTGAAATAACATGGAAATAGAGAAAGTCACCTTTTGTACGATTTAGCTGATTATATAGAGCTTTATATAGAAAATAAAAATAAAGGCAGCCTTTTTCTGCCTTTTCGCACAGTGTAAATTTACACAAACTTCACCTGAACATAGTGCTACAATAACTGGCTACTAGCTAGCCAGCATTACAGACAACGTTAGGAACCCACCTTCAGTGTTTGGGCGATGGCCATGTCCACACAACACCTGAAAAAGGTTCAAATTAATAAACAAAAGTTTCAAAGATTGATTAAAAGAATTAATTCAGTTGGTTGTGTTTCTCTTCACTCAGCTTTGTGCTAAATTAATCCTGCTATTTTCACAAATATCCAGCGAGCTATTAACGTTACTGGATTTCCAGCAGAGACGCTGCCGTTTGACTTAGCTAGCTAGCGCTTACCTAACTAGTGCTAGCTAGCTAATTAGCTTACCCGGTGTTTAAACAGTGCAAAAACTTGAGAAAAACGACAGAGAAAAAAACAACGATGTCTGTTAGTCATATTTTAGAGAAAGAAATTGAAGAAAATAGGAAAAATATTCGCTGAAATGAAGTTTGGGCGACTTCACGTCACGCTCAAATGGGTGTCCGTTGGTCTGAACCGCTCCTCTGAGAGATCAGCTAGCGGCTCATTTAACTAGCCAGCCAGGTCCAGCAGGGTCCAGCAGGGTCCACCGATAAAAACAGACGAGGGAGGCGAGAAGGTAGGACAGAAAACGGTGCGTTTTCCGTCTCAGGCCTGCGAGAGAAATGCAGTGAAATTCCTGTAAGAGTGTCAGGAGCCACTGCTCTCACACAGCCGGGCTGCCGGAGGAGCGGAGCGCAGAGCTGGAGCCGGAGGAGGGGAGGACGGCAGGCGGACGGACGGGCGGACAGGCTGAGGTGAGGTGAGGTGAGGTGAGGGTGGACAGCAGTGGTCTGTCGGATCATAACCTGGGCTTTAGTCAAATAGCTATTATTGACGGCGATGGAGGAGACACTTATGCAAGATATGATATTTTATCAGAAATAACGGCGATTACTCCCACAACTACTTATCTACAGTTTACTACTGCTAATAGACCCGTCCCTCACAGCACTAGCTAACGTTAATAGACTAGAATGAGTTTATTAAAAATATATATATATATAGATTACAGGTTTTATCATCAAGATATAAACATTACTAGTCTGGTTTTTGTCTTTTTCTTACAGGAAAATACACTTAATCCAGCTTGAGCCCATTTCACGAGCTGACATACGCCTATACGTCTATACGTTAAATGTACGTTAAAGGGGAAGTCCACCAAATGTTTAATCATCCGCATAATTCAGTAATTAAAAGCTAATCAAACACATTCAGACTGGTTT